>NW_026705393.1:0-728014 GCF_029867415.1 Vicia villosa | reverse complement strand
GAGAAAAGAGCATGCCATTTACTACCTAAGCAAGAAATTCACTGACTGTGAATCCCGCTACTCCATGCTCGAGAAGACGTGTTGTGCTTTGGCCTGGGCTGCCAAGCGTCTCCTCCAGTACATGATTCGACATACTACTTGCTTGATCTCTCATATGGATCCAATCAAGTACATCTTTGAGAAGCCTGCTTTAACTGGGAGAATTGCCCGTTGGCAGATGTTGTTATCAGAATATGACATTGAGTATCACGCACAGAAAGCCGTGAAAGGAAGCATTCTAGCTGAGCACCTGGCTCACCACCCACTCAATGGTCATGAATCAACCAGTTTCGACTTTCCGGACGAGGACGTCATGTACCTCAAGATGAAAGATTACAACGAGCCACTACCAGACGAAGGACCTGAGATAGGATCCCAGTGGGGCTTAATCTTTGACGGAGCTGTCAATGCTTATGGACGAGGAATTGGGGCAATCATTGTTACACCTCAGGGTACCCATATTCCATTTACTGCCAGATTAACTTTCAAGTGTACAAACAATGAAGCCGAATATGAAGCTTGCATCATGGGTCTCGAAGAAGCCATGGATCTAAGAATCAAACACTTGGATGTATACGGAGATTCTGCTTTGGTCATCAATCAAATCAAAGGAGAATGGGAAACACGCCAACCAGGGCTAATTCCTTACAAAGACTACGCGAGAAGATTATTACCATTCTTCGACAGGGTAGATTTTCATCACATTCCTCGTGAAGAAAACAACTTGGCTGATGCATTAGCCACACTCTCTTCCATGATTAGGATAAATCATTGGAATGACATTCCTCGAATCGATGTTATGCGCCTGGATAGGCCCGCTCATGTTTTCACAGTAGAAGCAATCATCGACGACAAACCGTGGTATCACGACATCAAGAACTTTCTTCAAAAGCAAGAGTACCCTCTTGGGGCATCAAAGAAAGATAGAAAGACTTTGAGAAAGTTAGCTTGTAGATTCTTCCTGAATGAAGATGTTCTGTACAAGAGAAACTTCGACATGGTTCTGCTCAGATGCGTTGACAGAAAAGAAGCAGAAATACTCATGAGAGAAACACATGAAGGTTCCTTTGGTACTCACACCAATGGACATACCATGACAAGGAAAATACTGAGAGCAGGATATTATTGGCTGACAATGGAGTCAGATTGCTGCCAGTACGCAAAGAGGTGTCACAAATGCCAGATCTACGCCGATAGAATTCATGTGCCACCATCTCTTCTCAACATACTCTCTTCCCCTTGGCCTTTCTCCATGTGGGGAATCGACATGATTGGAATGATCGAGCCAAAAGCGTCCAACGGACATCGCTTCATCTTGGTAGCTATAGACTATTTCACCAAATGGGTTGAAGCAGCTTCATATGCAAACGTTACAAGACAAGTTGTCGTCAGGTTTATCAAGAATCACATCATCTGTCGCTACGGCATTCCTAGCAAGATAATCACTGACAATGGGTCAAATTTGAATAACAAAATGATGAAGGAGCTTTGTGAAGAATTCAAGATTGAACATCACAACTCATCTCCTTACAGACCAAAGATGAATGGAGCTGTAGAAGCAGCTAACAAAAACATCAAGAAAATCATTCAGAAGATGGTCATTACTTACAAGGATTGGCATGAAATGCTCCCGTATGCTCTTCATGGTTACCGTACATCAGTACGTACTTCGACCGGAGCAACTCCTTTCTCCCTTGCATATGGCATGGAGGCAGTCCTACCAATAGAGGTTGAGATACCATCAATGAGAGTTTTGATGGAGGCAAAATTAACAGAAGCCGAGTGGTGTCAAAGCAGATTCGATGAACTGAACTTAATCGAAGAAAAGCGCATGACAGCTTTATGCCACGGACAGCTATATCAACAAAGAATGAAGAAAGCTTTCGACAAAAAGGTCCGACCTCGCACAATCAAGAAGGCAACCTTGTACTCAAAAAGATTCAATCTTTTCTCACAGATTCAAGAGGGAAATGGACTCCCAATTATGACGGCCCCTACGTGGTCAAGAGAGCTTTCTCAGGAGGAGCCTTAATACTCACGACTATGGATGGAGAAGAATTCACCCGTCCTGTGAACGTCGACGCAGTCAAGAAATACTTCGCCTAAATAAAATAAAAGAACAACTCGCTAAGTTGAAAACTCGCAAAGAGCGGCTTAGGCAAAAAAGAGCGTCTCGGTGAATCGAAAACCCGAAAGGGCGATTCAGGCAAAAGTTAGAGACATAAAAAAAATAATCAATCCCGGTAGACTTAAAACCCGAAAGGGGTAGTTTACGCAAAAGTTAGGGATATATGGCAAGTAACTGTGTTCAGGACAAACTTGATCATTCAAAATCCATAGCGGAGTATTCATCAGCAGTAGGTCATCTTCTACGAAGCACGAATACAGCGCAACTCGGAATGGAAGGGAAAGATAACGGTCGTCACGTTTCATCGTAGCCCTTTTCCCGAAAATTACCAATTTCCAACTTTATAAATACTCCATGGAATCAAGCATTTGGCTGATTACCATTCCATATATAATAATTTGAGCCTTGTGCTTTTCCTTTGCAATCTAGTCTTATTCAGTTTCTTGAAATGCATTTTAAATTTAAACAGTCATTTTCTTGAAACAATTGTTTTCATAAAATAAAATGAATTTACTTGCAAAAATAAAGGTGAAATTTCTTTCTGAGGTTTACAAACAATAGGAAGAATGCAAACAGTTGCTCCGAGAACGGTTGAGACTCCGGGAATTAAGATTTCCCCATGAGGTCGCTTTGCGAACATCTCCCGATGACGGATCTTTACTTCAATTCATATTACTCACTTCGAACAGCGGACAACTAATAACCAGGTATTCCCAACAGAGTTCGAACTACAAGAAGAGGACATCTTCTGATCAACAAGAATTCAAGTCGTATCATAGGATTTTACATCTGCGACAATTCTATTCACATTCACTTTACATTTTATAATTGTCATAATATTCATGCATACATTACATCATAACTGCATAGTCGAGTCGGGCTTTGATCATGTGAATGCCCAAGTCATTAAGGCATGGACTCAAGTTTCCCCTGCAAGTTCCGGAGAAACTTTTTCCTTCGAGACAACAGTTCATACACAAGGATCTCCCCAAGCAAGTCAACGAATGGTAGTCTCCCTCAAAGAGATAGTTTGTTCACTTTTGGAATTCCTCAGCTGAGAATCTCCCAGCAGATCGACAAATGATTCTCCAGCAGATTCAGTGAATGGTAGTCTTCGTCCAGAAGATAGTTTAGATTCCCCAGCGAAGTCAGTGAATGGCAGTCTCTTTCAGCAAAAGACAGTTCACTTACTTTTTCGAGCAAAAAATAACGAATGGCAGCCTTCTTCATGAAGACAGTTCGTTTCACTTAAAGATTCCTCAACAAAGTCAGCAAATGGCAGTCTCTTTCAGCAGAAGACAGTTTGCTCAGTTTCTTTCACGACAGGGTCAACAAATGGCAGTCTCCTAGTAGAAGACAGTTTGTTCCCCTAACAATTGGCAAATGGCAGCCTTTCCCCAAGGAAAGACAGTTTGTCTGTCAAATACTCAAGAGATCGACAAATGGCAGTTTCTTCAAACAGTTTGTCTGTTTCTGGGATGTTTAGTTCCCCACAGAGTCGATGAATGGCAGTTTTCCTCTTAGGAGAACAGTTTGTTGATTCCCCGGCATCAGTCGACGAATGTTGGTTTTCACCCCGAAAACAGTTCGTCCGCCTTCAAGCAAAGTCATTAGCCCCTCAAAAGAGCGCGGGGCCATATGACATTCTTTCAAAGACGTCAAGTCAAAAGGGAAGATGGTGAAGTTTCTTTACTACCATCAAATGGCGTCTTACCTCCAAGTGCTGGTAAGAAGTTTGATGAGGAAACAAACCTTTGAAGTTTCTTTACTACCATCAAATGGCGTCTTACCTCCAAGTACTGGTAAGAAGTTTGATGAGGAAACAAACCTTTGAAGTTTCTTTACTACCATCAAATGGCGTCTCATCTCCAAGTGCTGATGAGAAGTTTGATGAGGAAACAAATCTTTGGAGAATTTTCTCTTTATCTGAGATATTGTCCAAACACGACTGAGACCAGTTTCGAGATATGGACATCCGAAATAAGGGGGAGGTTGTTTGCCTTTTTCCAAGTGTCAACACTTAGTTAAAGAAGATGGAT
Source organism: Vicia villosa (assembly GCF_029867415.1). NCBI lineage: Eukaryota > Viridiplantae > Streptophyta > Magnoliopsida > Fabales > Fabaceae > Vicia > Vicia villosa. The sequence continues at coordinate 723,808 of NW_026705393.1, read as the reverse complement.
TGCGCATCCTACACTGCCATCCATTCGCCAGAATCCACATCAAGTGTTTCTACAGGAGTTTGTCTCCTCATTCCCCGCCAAGTGCGACAATGGGATCAAATCATGCAAAGATTTTATCATCTCAGGAGCGCCCAAAATTCGGGCATTCTTTGATATTTAAGTCTCTTTTACGCAGGAGAGATCGAGATCTCAATCTCTCTCCCTCCAGATAAAAGAAACTTAAATAGGGGCATCTGTCATACCCTAATTTTTGACCCCCCTGAGATGACATATCTTCAGGGTTTTCATCAAGTCAAAGTAAGTACCCAGAGCAGTCTGACATTCAATCAAGGGTGTTCAAAAACCAGAAAGCTCAGGCAAAGGATCAATCAATAGAAGGATTAGTCTCTAAGACTCAAGAACTTCATTATTTCACCTATGATTGATTAGACACCCAGTCATCTAAGTACAGAGTTACTCAGGTCACCAGACTAGGATTTTTTAAGCCTATCAAGGACTAAACTCAGGGATCACCTTTGGGAAACCCTAAAAAGCCCTAGGGGACCATTCAAAGACATCAATCATCTTCAAATAACTCATATGACAAGATCCACTGGACATTACACCTCAATTCAAAGTCTACAGTCATCATTGTCCTCTGGTCGACAATTAGGGTTTTTGACCTAATTCCCCAAGATAGTTGACTTTTTAATCAGGGCATGGATCCAAAATTCAAGACATGATTCAAGAGTCTCTACTACCTCAATATAATCCATTTACATCATTCATCTGAGGAAAAGATCTTGATTCTACACAAAAGTCCAAAATCTCACCATATCTGGAAAAAGTCAACTGTATGGGATCACCATTGACTTTTGAGATTTTTGGTCAAACCATGGCTTTCAAGGATCAATATCATCAATATATGGATATTAAAGTCATTTTACCAAAGAAATTCAAAGAAATTCATCAAGGAGCGAAAAGTCGGGAATTAGGGTTTTTTGAGGCATGGTGAGAACTCAAAATTTCACCTACACAACTCAAAAAACTTCCAACATGAAAGTTGTAGATCTTGCAAAATAAAACAACATCTTACAAAGGAACTTTTTTCAAAAGATCAATCATTTAAGAGTTTTGGAAATTTTGGAGTTTTAGGTCATAAACACTTAGAAATTTTTCTAAGTGTTTTAACCTAGTTTTCTTCCAACTTTGGCCTCATTTTTCACAAATTTGCCAAAGGATTTTGAAGAAACTCCAAACTAATGATTTGAAGTAGATGTTTAGGGCTTTCCAAATTGTGTTCAACCTTCTCCAAATTCATTTTGAGCTAAGAGTTATGCTTGTTCAAAGTTGGCCTCATGAAGTGAAATTATAGGTCATGCATCATTTTGGAACTTTGAAATTTTGTGCACATGACCTCAAATATGGATGCTACACGACCCATAACACATCTGAAAACATGCCATGCATTCATTTTCACCATGCCATGATAATTGAAGAAGATTCTAAAAACAAGAACATGTGATTATGTAATGATTACATTTAGGAATTTATGGCAAATTGATGAATCACCCAAGGAATCTTCTCACCAACCAATTAGAGCTCATTTCTGTCTCAGAATTGTCCCCTAAGATCAAGCAAAATCGAGGGCTAGGGGATTGATCAAATGGAATCAAAATTCTCATCATTGCATAAGAGATATTTGCAAACTTCCTTCATGCTTAAGAAACCAAATTTCTTTCATTAAGCAAACTCACCACAGCCAATTGATCTGCATTCATTTTCCTATAAATAGGAGGGCATACTTCAGTAGAAAAACACACCAAAGCAACCATATTCCTTGCTTTCTCTTTCTCTTCTCATGCTTATTGTTTTTCAAAGTTCTTTGGCAAGAAGAATCGTTTTCTTCAAACCAGAGCTTATCTTTGGAAAGTAAACATTCTAACATCTCAAGGGAGGTCATTTGAGGTGATCCAAGCACCTGGATCACTTCTGTAAGTGGAGGAACACCATTGTTGCTCTCACTTTGAAGCAGTTGCAGTTGGAGGTCCATAGTGCAATTCAGAAGGTTTCCAATCAAGCCAAGCATCCAGGCACGTTCCATAGGAGGTAGTGAAGCTGTTCAGATGGCTGCAGCTCATCTGTAACTCAAGAATCATCACTCTCCATGTTCACTTGAAGCTCAAATCGAGGGAGGTCCATAGAACAATTCAGGAGGATTGAGGTTACAACAAGCATTCAGTTAGCATCACTGAGTCACAAGGAAGCTTTTGGGATCATTCATACAAGCCCAGTTGCTCTCTATCATCCTCACGACCTCCATTTTCAGAGGTAAGTTTCTGAACTCCACCTCTTTAATTTAAGCATTCTTTAAGAAATAGCTCGATTCTATCTTGTTCAGCATCATCAGAGGATTGAAAACCCTCTATCATCATTCATTTATCTTTCAGTATAGTCATTTAATTTGATTTTTAAATTTTAGGGTTCTTCACGATTTCTGGTAAATTAGTTAGATGTAGTTAATATAAATATATATTAGTTACATATTTAGAATCGTGAGTGAATTTAGAACAAGTTTCATGTTTACACCTGGGCCATTGGTTGAGATTTGAGAGAATCAGAATTTCAAAAATGTTGGAGCTTGAGGTTGAAGACGAAGATGGAGGGTGGCGCCATTTTTTAAATCTCTGAACAAAGTTTATTTTATTTTGAATGGTATGCGTTTTACAAACGAATTCATCGTTTGCCCTAGTGGCCTCCCATACGCCCTTAGTCTCCTCATGCCTCAAGTCTGGGGTTCGAATCCCCCTCGCCCCAGACTTTTTGATTCTTTTATTTTTCAATGATTTATCACTTGTTTTGAAACATAACCAAATGAGTGAGAGTTGCTATCACCATGCGCGCGTTGGCTCAGTGGTGTTGTTTTGGGTGTGTGACCTAAAGGGCGTGAGTTCAAGCCTTGGTGGAGACATTTCTAAATTTTTTATCACTTTTCACACCTATTCTCTTCACAACTTCACATGATTATTTAACCTATCAAATTAAATCATTTTCACTTCATTTTTTACACACTTTTTATTTAATATACCTATTTTGTGAATAACCAAAAAAATCATAAAAATATTATTTATTTCATGTGTTTTAATTAGGTTTAACATAGTATGTTTTAAAATGTTTTCTTAAAAACTTTAAATATATATTTTCATTTTGTTTTAACCTAATTATTTTGAAAAAAAGTTTATGATAAAACCCTAATTGTTTAGGTCTTAATTAGGCATAGATCTTTTTTCTTTACCTTAATTAAATTGACTTTTTGTCAATTTTCAAAACTGTTTTCAACCTCCGTTTAAATCAAATGATTAAGGTTTTCAAACAACAAAACCTTATATCATTTCAAATCATTTTCAACTGTTTTTTTTTATAACCAGTACTGTAAAGTACTGGGCCTCTAATAGAGTATAAGTCCCCAAACACCTTCTCTTCTTAGCTTGTTTTCAAAAACTGTATTTTCAAAATCTTCTTTCTGTTTTCAAAACATTCTTCTGGTATTTGAAGGGCATTATTCCCGGTGAAACTCTTCAGATACCTATGTGACCTTTGTCCATCTTCACTTCTTCTGTTTTCAAAAACCCTTAACTGTTTATCATATATATATTCAACTGTTATCCACCAATTACTGTTGAGGCTCTGTACATACTTCTTCAATGGCCTCCACTCCATCCAGGTTAGGCTTTACAAGCTTTCAATTTACAGTCTTTATTTAAATTACTGTCAAATATAAACTGTGCATATATATTAGTTTAGAACTACGTTTGAGTATAAACCCTAGGACAGTTAAACTATATATATATTATAGGAATATGACCTAGGATTGAGAATGTCTTCCCGCTGAAGGCTCTTTCCTAATTAGAGATCTGTAGTTCAAACCCCCAAGATGAATTATTCCCGGTGAAACATCTTGGCAAAAACCTTAGAATCCAAAAAAAATAGGACACATCCACCCAAAGAGGAATTATTCCCGGTGAAACCTCTTACCCATTTGCTTAGAGCCAAAATAAGTTCAAAACTACATAGCTTTCTCTTGTGCTATAACAAGGACCCTCGATTAGCCTCCTCTTGGGCTTTGTACAAGGACCCACAGGCTTCTTAAAAGCATTTCCATCTTCCTCTTGAGCTTGTATACAAGGACCCATCAGGTTTCTTATAAACATAGGAACAGGTCTTTAGTCACCTTTTAGCATACCCTGGTGAGTTTCTTCCAATTAAAACCAGACTTTAAACAAGCTAAGTTTGTCTCAATTTTGCATTGAGCACACCCTTTTGGAATGAGAGACATGGACAGTCTCTGTCACCCTTATCTCCATCAATATTCCTTAGCAGAGTCTAGGATCCATGTTTGATCATCCTCAGCATGTGTCAGCCTTCATCTTGGGCTTTAAACAAGAAGTCTCCACTAGATAATCTTTCTACCATCATTTCAATAAAAACCCCTGGAAAGGGTTAGCCTCCAAAGTCAATTAAAATCAATCTATCATTTCAATAAAAACCCCTGGAAAGGGTTAGCCTCCAAAGTCAATTAATAAAAATGTCAAAAAAAACCAAAGATTCATTCTCTTAGGAGATAATTTCCCCAAAAGAGTCAAAACCCCTGGAAAGGGTCAGCCTCCAAAAAAAAAACATGATAAAGTCAGTCTTTTAACAGACAAATTCACCACCTAAGTCAAAACCCCTGGAAAGGGTTAGCTTCCATCAAAAAACAGTCTTTTAATAAATAAAATCTCCTCAATAGAGTCAAAACCAACAAAAACAGTTAGCCTCAACCTAGGGCTTCATACAAGGCACCCAAACAATAAAACTCCCCTCAATAGAGTCAGCCTCAACCTTGGGCATTGTACAGGGCAGATAATAGAGTCTCCCTCGGTGAGTTCTTCATCATTCAGTAGCCACAACCTTGGGCTTTGTACAAGGCAGTTTAAACCATACTTTCATGTGTCAAAGATTCCTAACATCTAGGATCTTTTCCCATAGAGTCATCCATACTCCATTCATTTAATAGAGTCTGCCACAACCTTGGGCTTTGTACAAGGCAGAAAATAATGTTTTCCCTAGCCAGAGTCAGCCACAACCTTGGGCTTTGTACAAGGCACACAAAATAGAGTCATTCATAGTCTCAAAAATTCAGTTATCTTCAGCAGTCAGCCACAACCTTGGGCCTTGTACAAGGCACACAAATATAGTCTCCCTAAGTAGAGTCAGCCTCAATTCTGGGCTTTGTACAGAACACCAAATAAAAATCCATCAAATAAACACTCTCCAAATAGAGTCAGCCTCAATTCTGGGCTTTGTACAGAACACAAAAATACCCTGTAATTAATCCTCAATGGAGTCATCTCCCAGAGTCAATACATTAATTAATCAATCAAAAAAAAAGCCTCAAGCTTGGGCCTCATACAAGCCAGCTAAAGTCAAATCTTTTATACAGTAGATAGACATAGCTTATCTCTATAGAGAGATATTTTTACTACTCTACCACATTCAAACAAACAAACATTTCAATTTCAATTTCAATTTCAATCAAGTCTCCCATTTAGGATTTTGAAAGGCATGAGCTGGCAGTAAAACCCAGACATGTGGTAACTTTCCCTAATTTGGATGAGCATCTTTCTTTCATTTAAGAGGTATCTGACTGGCATACTTGCAAACACACAAGTAAGGTCCCCCTCTTGAATGAAATGAATCCAGTTATTCTGTCACTCTTTCAAAATGTTTGTGGTAGAATAGTACAAATACCTCTCTGTAAAGATGATTTCATGTCTCTTTACTGTAAACAGAGATTTAATTCAAGCTTCAACCTTGAGCTTCAAGCAAGGCACCCAAAAATCATTAATTTCCCTAGTTAGTTCCCCGAACTACATTAAGCTCTGACTTCCACTAGGGATATGTAGGCATGAGGTTCACAAGGAACCTCAGCGAGCTAATAAAATACCAAAAATAGTCAGTTTGTCTGTCTGTCTGTCTTTTATTCAATTCAATTCCTTCTCCTAACACAAAGGAGAAACTTTCCCAATAATCATTAGCAGCACAAACACATTTAGACACAGAGAAGGTTCCTGTAGAGTACTACAGATATGTAGGGTGTTTAAACACTTCCCTATGTATAACCGACCTCCCGGACTCCAGAATTTCTAGTCTAGGTGAAATCCCCACACTTAGCAATTTCCTAGGGTTTAGTTGAGATCTTTTTTTCCCTTTCCTACTCGTAGGACAATAAGAAAGTTCGTGTGATATCGTAGGAAGAACTGAAATAAAATTCATCCCGCCACGGGCGCATTCTCCTTCCAAATTTCGCGTGAAGGGTCTAGCGTGCCGTCCTCCCAAGTGAAACGGGGAGGTAAAAAAAACGACACCACAATAGGTGGCGACTCTAAATAAATTTAATTTTTTAGGGCAGGTTGCTACACTTCCTTTTGAGGCTATGGTTCATATGCTTGTTCACCATATCCACAATGCTTTTACAGTCTGTGTACATATTAACCAGTTTTACCTTCACTTTCATCACAATTTCGAGTGTGTTAAGTATGTCATTTCTCCTGCTTCTATAAGCTTTAGATAGCCTATTTCCGACCAAGTTGTTTCAGCTAAGTCGTCATTACTTTCAGTTGTAAAAAATGCTCCAGTATTCCACTATCCATCAATTGTCATGTTGGCATCATTGTGAATCCTAACTTTTTTTCTTATAGTTTTTAGGATTTTTAAAGTTGTTCTGGTCCTGCATTTTTCGTTTTATGTATTGCTCTTCATTCAGGAGTAGACAAACATCAAAGTGAGCACAAATGTTGAACATAATGCCAGAACTGTGGACTTTATTATTGGCAAAAAAGCTATAAGGTTAACAAGCCATCATATCCAAAACAAGGAAACAAAACATGCCCAAATACAAGAGCCAAAGGAACATAAAAAAAGCACCTAAAAGAATCAACCTTTTGACTTGGTGTTCATACCATCCCCTTGAATCAATGAAGGTAACCCAGTCTGCATCAACATCTGAGTCATAATCATGTTTTTGCTCATAACTTTTCTTCAATGACTTCATCTTTGTCACATACTTCTTTCTAGTCACATATGCTCCAACATATGGTCCAACATTTGTGTCCATTTTGGTTTCAGAATTCTTTAATTTTGGAGCCCTAGCCTTTTACCTAGAGTTTTCTTCCAGCATTTTAGCTTTTCCAGATTATTGACACATTTTTTAAAAAGAATGGAAAGTAAATAATATTCTGAGTCTAATAGAGGAAGAAAAAAAGGTGTATCCTTGCTTGTAACGGTGGACCAGATAAAAAGTAAATTTGCAATCAACCTAATTTCACATGCACTATAGACCATTCAAGAGAGACATTTTCTTGTTCTCCTTGCACGCCTCCCTAGCTTTGATTGCTATAGAATCTCACATATGCATATATCAAGAGCAATTATTTGTTTTTCAAATTAATTTGCATCAAAAGATTTAGTGAATATGTCAACCAACTATTTCTCAATTATTATAAGCTCAAGATTCACAACTTCATTTTCCATAAGTTCCTTGATGAATTGATGATGAATGACAATGTGCTTGGTTCTACTATGTTAAACAATATTATTTGAATTATTAATAGCATTCAAGTTATCACATAACAATGTCATTACATCTTGTCTCGCATTGTACTCCTTCAACATTTGTTTCATCTAGAGCAATTGAGTGCAACTGCTCCATACAACAATATATTCAGCTTCAGCAGTAGTCAATAAGACACAATTTGTAATCTTGATAAACAAAGATATTAAGTTGTTTCCAAGAAAAAAACATCCATCAAATGTGCTTTTTCTATGATTTTCACTTCCACTCCAATCAGCATCACAATATCTTACTAGTATTTAATTTGTACTATGTGAATAAACAATACCATAGTCACAAGTCCCATTTATATATTTCTAAATTCTCTTCACTTGAGTGAGATGAATTGCCTTGGGTATAGCTTAATATCTTGCACAAACACATACAAAGAAAGTGGTGCCAGGTCTACTTGTTGTGAGATAGAGCAGACTACCAATCATGTTTCTGTATAAACTTTGATCTACATCAGCACCCTTTTCATCTTTAATGAACTTCACATGTGTTTAATTAGTAGTTCTTTTGTGACTTGCATTTTCAATCCCAAATTTCTTCACTATACTCTTAGCTTAAATTATTTGAGATACAAAGATGCCGTCTTCCATTTTCTTTATTTGAAGCCCAAGAAAGTAAGTGAGTTCTCCTAGAAGTCTGATCTCAAATTGAGACTTCATTCGTTGGCCAAAATATTCCACCATCTAGTCATACATCCCACCAAGGAGTATATCATTCTTCATAAATAGAGTTTTATGTATTCCTCCCCTTCTGTATCCATTGTTGATCACAAATTTCATTTGGTTGCTCAACATAAACTTCCTCATTAAGATAGCCATTTAGGAAGACACTTTCAATATCCATTTGATATTAATCTGAACTTCATCATGCATGAAATTCCTAGTAATAATATGATACATTCAAGTATATAAACTTGATAAAATTTCTCATTAAAATATACTCCTTATATTTGAGTGTAACCTTGATCAACTAGTCTTGCTTTGTTCCTTGTCACATTGCCACTTTCATAAAAAAAATCTAAATCCATTTGGTACCAATGACATTCGTTTCTTCACGCCTTGTAACTAATTCCCATACATTATTTATTTTAAATTTATAAAACTATTCTTTCATAGCATTAATCCAGATTTCATCGGTGAATGTTTCATTGATATTATTTGGCTCAATCTTTGAAATGAAGCAAGAGTTAGAAATCATATCTCATGACCTGGTGATGACTCCATCATACAAATTTCTTATGAAATCTTCAAAATTTGTGCTTTCAAACTTAAAGTGAGACCCCTTGTTTAGAATATCTGTTGGGACATCAATCTATTGAGGAGACATATAATCTTATTCATCTTCTTTCTTATCTTCAAGTGTATCATCAATGAAAACATTTATTTACCCCATCATTATCTTGGTACATTTTTTATATATGCTAAATGCTCTGGTATTGATGGAATATCTTAGGAAAATTCCCTCATAACTCTTGGGCTCCATCTTCCTTCTTTGTTCGCGATCTATCAAGATGCAACACTTGCTACCAAATACATGGAAGTATTTGTTAGTTTCTTTTATTCCTTTCCAAATTTCATACTGTGTTTCTTTAGTTTCGAGTTTTATGGTTACATGGTTATGAATGTGACAAACTGTATTCATATCTTCAGCCCAAAAATAGTAAGCAATATTTTTGGAATGCAACATAACTCTAGTTGAATCTTGCAAGGTCTTGTTTTTCCTTTCAAACACTCCATTTTTTTAGGTGTGATAGGTGCTGAGAATTCATGACCAATCCCTTCAGATGAATAAAACTCATAGAACTTAGATTTTTCAAATTCTTTGCCATGGTCACTTCTTATACTAACTATACCACTCCCTTTTTCTATATGTAGATGTTGACATAGCTCTTTGAAGACTATAAAAGTATCAGATTTTTCTTTAATGACTTTGAACAAAGTTTACCTTGAGAAATCATCCACACACACATAGACATTGGAGCTTCATATGAATTAATTCTATAACTTTGGTGGTAGCAACAAACTCGAGCTTCTTGTGGAACACCTTGGTCTACTTGCCTATTTGTCATTCACCATAGATCTTCCTTTCTTCAATCTTTTGTTTAGGAAATCCTCTTATATCATCTTTATAAATGATCTTTCGCATACTCTTAAGGTTGAGATGATCGAGTTTTAGATGCCATAGCTTTGTCTCATCAACCTTGGATATCAAACATATTGAGGGCTTAATTTTGTTTTGAGATATCCATAAGTAAAAATTGTCTTTGGATCTAGTTCCTTTAATTAACACCTTTTGACCTTTGCTGGAAACAATGCATTCTGACTAGTTGAATTTCATATTCAGACCTTAATCACATAGTTTGCTTATACCAATCAAGTTTGCAGTGAATCCTTCAACCAGCAACACATCATCAAAACAAGGGAAGCCTAGATTAACCAGTTTGCACATGCCTTTGATTTTTCCTATAGCGCAATCACCAAGGGTAACATAACTATTATAGTAGGGCTCTAACTCTTCAGGATAGTTCTTTTTGCCAGTCATGTGCCTTGAACATCCACTATCAAAATATCAATTTTCTATTTAGGAAATTTTTAGAGATGTATGAGCTATGAGACAAGTGAAAGTTTCCTTGGTTTTCCACACTTTCTTATTTTAATTTTCCTCCCTTTCGTTTTGTAGAGCAACGGCTGACTATGAGACTGAGGATAACCATACAATAAATAGCAAAAGGGTCATATATAACCATATATACCACATCGCTGACACATCCTAGATGACTTATTGTTACCTCTGTTATGAGGGTACACAAGTTGAGAAAGATGCTGGGACATGTGGTCCTTCATCAAGAACTCGGTTTTTTCTTAGGAGAAGTAAACTTGTTAGTAGATACTTTGACTTTTTTGATCATGAAATTATACTCAAACCAAAAATCCTTCATATTTATGAACTTCTCCCTAACTTGCAAGATATCATCTAGCATATGAGAACCATTGTTCAACATACGTACAAATTTTTTCATATTGTCAAGTTTGGACTTTAACAATGTGACTTCTACTTCTTATAGATATACGTACAATGGTTGAACCCAACTTCTCCTTTTCCAAAAGTAAAGCACTTATGGTGTTATTCTATTTCTCTTGTCTCATGCAATATTACTTCCTATGAGTGAGTAAAAGTCTGTATATTTAAGTTAGTTATTCTTCTAAGATATCTTCATCACTAGACTCACTATAAAAGTCATTTTTCAGTGAAAGCCATCACCTTATTAGATAATTCTCTTTCACTTTCATCATCAAAATCAGACTAAGTGATTGATAGACTTTTCTATATTTATATACAAAAGTAGGGCATTCATATTTAATGTGGCAAACCATTCACATTCAAAACATTGTGATCCTTTGCCTCTGCTAGGTTGGCGATCATATTTGCTTTGGTTCAGGGAACTGATGTCTAACATATTTCTTAGGATATTTATCCTCTAATTTCTGTCCAGCCTTCTCAAAGATTCACTAAAATTTTTCCTAATAAGTGTTATAGTCGCTGATAGACTAACTTCACCTTGGTCTTCATCCTCTTTGGAGTTGGGCCTGAAAGATAAACTTTTGTTCTTCTTTTTAGACCTATCATTTAACGCCATCAAAAAATTTTGTAAAGAGCCAATGAGTTTATCAACTTTGATGATTCTCAGGTCTTTTGCTTCTTAAATAGTTGTAACCTTCATTTAAACTTCTTTGGTAAAGATTTGAGGATTTTTCTAGCCAGTCATCTTCAGACATCTTTTCACCTAAAAGAAAGGAAGTATTGGCAATGTCACGTAGTTTGATGTTGTAGTCTGAAATAGATTCAAGTTCATTTAGTCTTAGATTCTCAAACTTTGTAGTGAGGAGGTTCAACCTTGACATTCTAACCTTGGATGTGCCATCATGTGAAGTTTTGAGAATCTCATCCGCATCTTTGGCTTCAGTACATCTATTGATCAATCTAAACATGTTTTTGCCAACACCATTAAAGATAACATTCAAAGCTTTGGAGTTTCCAAGAGCTTCATTGTGTTTAGTATTAATCCACTCAACTTCACACGTTTTAAGGTTGATATCCCATCTTGAGAAGTAATCATAAGGTGTTTCTAACCTTTTACAATTGCCTTCCATGTTTTGTTGTCCATGGATTTGAGAAAAGAAACAATCTTGGCTTTCTAATAATCATAGGTGGTGTCATCCAATATATGTGTTCTATTGAATGATCATCCATATTTAGGGTTGTCCATTTAAGCAAAAAATATCTTCATTGGGGCTCACCCAAACATAACAGGGTGTTTACTCTGATGCCAACTGAAATTATATTTCTAGGGACAGATGTTGAACACGATGTCTAAGACAATGTGTACAACCAAGTTATAACAATTTAACTTATACAAGATGATAGAGCAAAAGAGAAATAAAGTACCCAATAAATCTTAACCCAGTTCAGTGAAAACCACACATACATGGGGGCATCCAAACTAAGAAAGGAAATTCATATTCAATAGTATTAGTACATTAAGTCTTACATGAACACACCTAGTTCACATCCTCTTCCTAATGCTACCCAATGACTTTCTATTTAGGATTCTCCCTAAATATGAGAGTCCTCTCACTTTCTCTCATTCACTAACTCTAGTGATAAAGTTCAATAAACAACCTAAAGAATGTTGAATTACAAATCAACTAAACAAACCAACATTATGACTTATGATCTGAATGTAGGCGCTAGCGTGGTGTACAACCAACAACACAAATAAGGACTCAATATAAACCTTTACACAAATATCTTTAATTTAACTCACATGTCTTCAACGTTAGAATGAGTCTCTCTAAATAGAAATCTAAAGTTGGATTTTCTCCAATGGGCATTTGAATTGCAATCCCAGATATGATGGAGATTTCGTTAGATTCTTTTTCTTTCAAAATGGCTCCACTAAAAGATTTGATTTGATATGAATTCCAATTTAAATTTGATCTTATTAAATTATCAAACATATCTAATTAATTAAATTTCTAAAAGATAACAACAAATCCATACAAAATGAATCCAGAAGTGCGCTTAAAAATACAAAAAAATGCACCAGAGCTTAAACTACAACAGGTGCCAGATGTGCCACACTTGCTAGAATATCATGTTCCACATGTGTTCTTTCTTCACCATTCACCAAAAAACATCTTGTACACTTCATCTTGTAAACATTAGAGAAAATATGGGAGTTTGAGTACATTCTAAAAAATAGTCCATATATATAATATTATTCTTATTGAAAAATTTGAGAACGGAAAAAAGATTCAAGTTATAAAAGGGTTTGTTTTCTTGATTTTTTGGTGTTGCAGAATTTTTTTTTGTTACTTAAGGACAAACAACCATTTAAATGTATGTCAAAATAAAAATTCCAATCAACAAAATAAGAAAGAGATCGCATGATCTAGATTTAATATGCATGTACAATTGTGTCTATCATGTACATGAATTTGTGTATTAAGCCAAATTTCTTGTATGCCTTAATCACAACGAGAAAGTACCACTCTGAACTCGATGGTGGTCAATTGGTTGATATAAAGAATATCCTTTTGTATTTGAGAAAAACTGATAATTCATTCTTGATATTCAGATACTCGGAAGAGATCATTATAATAAGTTACACCAATTCTAACTTCCAAATTGATAGATGGCTTCATATTATAATATGGTTGTTATTTTATCTAAATAAGGGTGCTCCAAGTTGGAAGAGTTCAAAGCAAGAAATTGTCACTGATTCTACTACATAGGACGAGTATATGATGCTCAAATGAAGAAAGAGAGGTATTGTGGAACCAATTGATTTGTATTGTGATAAAAATGGTGTCATTTAAAAAACTAAGTAGCTTATGAATGGTGAAATGCTCACATTTTAACAATCAACCAGTAATTTCTTAATTTCATGATCTTGTGTATGTGGCAATATCCTATGTTGAGTTAGGTTTTGTCAAGTTTGAGTTTTACCTTTATACATTTCAAAATTTAAATTTGACCTATGTTAAATAAGAAATTCATTGACTTATTCAAATTTATCTATTAACATAAATTTTGTAATATTATTTGTTTCAGAAAATTTATGAAAACAATTTATGATATCGTTCATATGGTTTTTTCAATTTATTTTCATACCTTCTTTAAGATAACTAAACTTTATTTTTATATTTTAATTTAAAATACAAATACAATATACTAATAACTATAAAGTTATATATATTTATTTAATTAGATTGACTTGATTAGGGATGGCAAAAAAAACCCGTACCTACAACTTAAACCCGTCACATATATGGATATGATGACTTAATTGATATCCACAGGTAAAGTAAACGGATATTTTGTTACCCGTTTTTTTACGGACACAAATACAAATTTGATAATACCTATACACGCGAATATTTGTATTCGTTAATAATTAGCATTACTTAAATATTAATTTGTTTACTTTTTTTTTTGACAGATTAATTTGTTTACTTAAATATTAATTTGTTTGATCTAAAATTATTATTATTATTATTATTATTATTGTTAATATTATTATTATTATTATTATTATTATTATTATTATTATTTTTTGTTGAATATGATACTGTTAGTATTTTGTTTAATCTAATAATAATTTGATAAAAGAAAATAAAATGAAGATGAATTATATATATATTTTTTAATTTAAAAGAGATAGTAATGTAGTTAGTTATATATTTTTTAAAATACTTAAATAATAGTGTTTACTAATATTCATAAATTTTCGTGGGTATCTCAAAATTCACAGTTACTCGTTTAGTGGATACTCACAAGAGTATAGGAAGAGTTCGAGTATCATATTTTTAAATGGAACAAGTAGCAGAGGAGAGGACTAGTACCCAGACTAGTAACCATGTTCATGAATACATGTTGCAATCTCTAGATCTAATAGGCTTAAAATGCATGTTTATGGTCTATGACCTAGTTTTTTTTAACTGAATACTTATAAAAAAATATATACATTTTCTATTTAAAAAAGCTTAATCTAACTTGACCGTGTGTAGGTTAGGCCGTAGATCTATATTAGTAGGTTGATTTATTTTCACCCCTAATTTTCAGGTTTGTGGTCGGACCGATTTTTAAAACATTGAATGAAATATGGATGATAATGGACAAGGTAAGGATAGCTACTATAATATTCATCCTCATACCTGCAATTTGAAAAAATCATTGAACCCAAGTCCATTCTTGCATGAACACTAATGTTTGTACACGTACTCATACTCTATGGATATCTAATTATCCATACTCATACTCGTTTATCAGCATTTCTAATCAAACACTAGATCAATTATAATTTATCTTGTCATTTTAAATTTTTACCAACATTTTAAAATGTTTTTTAAGAAAGTTATTGTTGGGTTTAAAAATTAACAAAAATATATATTCAAATGCATACAAATTGGTTTTTTCTTTACCCACCTCCCTATGGGGTCACCCCCTGCGAAAACCCAATTTTACCCCGCTTCAGAAATGCATTTCCGAAATATTTTTTTTTCAAAATTTTTCCAAACTTCGGAAGTGCATTTCCGAAAAAATCCCAAAAATTGGGATTTTGACAAATTCGGAGATGCATCTCCGAAACAACAAAAAAAAAATTTAAAAAAATCCCAAAAATTAATTTTAGGATATTAATTAATTCATATATCATAAATTTGATATAATTTATGAGTAATGAATAATAATAATTATCTATTTTGATATAATTTATGAGTTATGAATAATAATTATTATATATTTCTATTCTGATTCATATTTTAAAATTTAAAATAATTTTAATTAAAAAAATTAAAATAATTTCACTTGTTATAATTTTTTATTTATATATTTATAATAATTATTATATATTTACAAAAAAAAATTAAAAAAATGAGTGTTTTAATTTATATATTTATATATTTATATAATAATTATAAAAATTATTATATATTTATAAAAATTATTATATATTTATATAATAATTATTATATATTAATTATAAATATATTTATATATTTATATAATAATTACAAAAATTAAAAAAAATAGTGTTTTAATTTTTAATAATTATTATATATTTATATATTTATATAATAATTATTATATATTTATATATTTCACTTACAAAATTAATAATTATTATTATATATTTATATATTTCTATTCTGATTCATAATTAAAAATGAGTTATAAATTTTTATTTAGTTTAAAAAAATTAAAAAAAGATTTTGTCTTAATTTTATTTAATGAATAAATTTTATATTTAATTTTATATAATTCAAAATTTATGAAATTAAAATGTTTTTGATTTATATAACTTAGTAAAATAATTTTTAACTTTAAAATTGTTTAGGAAATTTTGATTCACCTTCATTTTATTTATTCACCTTCATTTTATTGATTCACCTTGATTTTATACCTATTAATTGTATTGATTCACTTTGATTTTAATTTTTTAATAATTATTGAATTCTTTCGGAAGTGTATATCCGAAACATTCCAAGACCAATTTGGTCTTGGAATATTTCGGATATGCATCTCCGAAGACACCCTCTCCCAAAAAGGGGTGTTTTCGGAAATGCATCTCCGAAAACTCAAAAAAGGGTGTTTTCGGAAATGCATCTCCGAAAACACATTTTTTTTGTGTTTTCGGAAGTGCACTTTCGAAATCACCCTTTTTTTCAGAAAAAAAGTGATTTCGGAGATGCATTTCCGAAATATAGGGACATTCTGGGAATTTCGCCAGGGGTGGCCAAGAAAGTTAGGAGGTGTGTTAAGAAATTTTCTACAAATTTGTCAATAATGTATTTAACAAAATTCATAAATATTACACGTGTCTATAATAATAAAAATATAAATATAAAAATATATATTGTCTGAATATAAAACTGAATGAATACTAAAATACTCATATTCTAAAATATATCCGTTTAATTTAGTGGAAAATCATTCATGTCCATGCCTGTAAACATTCTACCGATTTTTATCTTTTATTTACTGTGGATATTCTTACGAGGACCCAAGTCCTATTGTCCTCCCTGCAATAAAACCCACCAAAATGACTCAGTCAAAGGTTACGTTACAACACTAAAAGGTATTAATTAAATTAAATCTTTAAAAAGTTGGGGCATGTAAATTAAATACGACACACAAAGTAGACATGTCCGGTCAAAGGTTACGTTACAACACCAGAAAGTATTAATTAAATTAGGAAACAATCTTATATATTACATCTGATGACAAGTCGCATCCAGTTTGGATTGAAATTTCGAAAGCAATATTAGACCAATGTTAACACTAATTTTTGGCAGAAAGTAGACCTGATATAGCAACCTCTCAACACCCTCTTAAAACTAAATAAATACAAAACTATCCACTCATCATTCTATAATATTTGGAATTATATGCAATCAATGCTCAAACGTCATATTTGAAACTTCAACATGCAGGACAACTTACCCTATGCCTTGCAATCAATAGATTTTTTATTTAATGTATAGGTGATAAACAGCAAGAACCCATGATGCAGATTAATCATTAAATTTTTCACTTTCTTTTTTCAATCTATATATTACAATTTGCCATTAAAAAAATATAATAATTTTATAAAAGTTACTAAAAATAAAGTCCACTACTATTTGACTGAATTCATATTAAACGTTTCATTCACTATTTTGCATAAAGTTAATACAATTATTTGTAAAAAGGTTTTAAAATTTTTATTAATTGAATTTGTCTAAAATCCTCATAAAAATAATCTAATGGTGGATTTTTAGTATTATCATGACAATAGAATATGGATAAGTTTGTCAACTTACAGGGGTATAATAGAATTTATATTATTAATTATTAGCATTGTTATTGGACTCTTTTTATATTTGAACTTTTAATTTATTATTCATTATGAGCATTATATATGTAGTGTCTTTGACATATTTTAGGGTATGAAAAATCAAATGAAAAAGTCTTTGTTTTCTTAGTTTCTCTTTCGAATTTATAACTTGTATTAGTTTGTTAGGGTTCTTATTTTAGCATCCTAACAATTAGGGCTTTCATTTTCAATCTCATTCTCCCCCAAATTAGATTAGATGATAATTTTTACGTTTGCTGAAGAAGAAGATGCCTACCGGTGGATTATTTGGATTGAGAAAAGTTTTAGAGAGCAAAGAACCCGGAAAACATTAAAAGTGGTAAAAACTTGTCATACCCCAAAATTTGCCCATCATATTCATTCATATTTCAGTCCATCTGACTTTCAAATGCTCAAAGATACACAGGCAGGAAGCATGCAGTCTCTCTCTTAAACAACAGCCTCTAAACTAGGGTTTTGTCTCTCTCTAAGAAAAGTCAGGTTCTGATACCTCAAATGGATCCCATGGCCTCTCATATGCTTCAAAGGGCCCTCATGCCAAGTTTCAAGCTCTGATTCATAAGGTTGCTCAGTCAACTGCCCAAATGATCAATAATCGACCAGTTTGACCTAAAAGTCAAACTATGGTCAAACCATAGTCAAAACTTCTGATTTTTGGTCAACATCCTCATTATGAAGTATCATTCACCATTTGATCAAGGATTGATCATGGTTCATCAAGAAATGATCAGAAATCAACAAATTCAAAAGTTTCTAAATTAGGGTTTTTAGGTAAAAGTCAACCGAACTTTGACCAGCCATAACTCTCTCATACTTTCTCAGAAATTTCTCAACAAATGCTCATTCTAAAGGAAATTCAATTCTCTACAATTTTGATGTTGGGCCCAAGGTCAAGAAATGCTTCCGCATAAGAGATATAAGTCAAAACATTACAGGTCCTTCTAGAAGATCGCAAAAAGATGTTCTTTGTCAGGAGCCATATCTTCAAGATAAAATCTCCAAATGAAAAATATGTTCCAAAGTGGCCTGTAGAGGACATCTTGGGCTTTCCAAAAAGTCCTAGAACTCTCTCATATCTTAAAAATTGAGGGAGATATGCCTT
Organism: Vicia villosa; assembly: GCF_029867415.1. Taxonomy (NCBI): domain Eukaryota; kingdom Viridiplantae; phylum Streptophyta; class Magnoliopsida; order Fabales; family Fabaceae; genus Vicia; species Vicia villosa. The sequence goes on along the minus strand of NW_026705393.1, from coordinate 705,148 downwards.
GTCAAAGTTGTTCGATTTTGAGAAAATGCACTTAATGCAAAATGGAGAATTTTGTTTTTAAAGCTAATGAGCCTAAGTTTTGGGTTTCAAACATGAATATGACTTAAATAAGGACTCATAATGTCATTCATATATTTTTATAACATTTATTTATTTTATTTGGATTTTATTTATTTAACATCTAAATAAATTAAGTAAAATGTCAAAAATATTGAATTAAATCATGAGGCTTTGTTTTGGATCATATGAAGGCCCAAGAAACACCTTGAAGACCATGGAATTTCGTTCATACTTGGCTTGGATTTTTATTTTATTATTTTTTGATTTTATGCAAATTAAATCAAGGAAAAATAATATAAATATCAATTTGATGCATGATTTGATTTCTTCAATCAAATATCAGTCTTGGGGATCAAGCAAATCATATGTATTTGATTGGAAAAATATTGGGCAAAAATAGCAAGTTTTTATAAGATTTTTCAATAAAACTTTTTCAATATTTCCAAACCATTAATCACATGATTTCTTTCCAACCTAATTGACCTAATATTTTCTCTTATATATAGCTAGCATATTCAGACTTAAAGGGACGAAAAATAGGAGAGAGGAGGCTAGGGTTTTGAGTGCAAAAATATCAAGAAAAGTGCAATTTTCGCATCCTTGCTTGAAGGAGTCTCAAAGCCTCTAAGTCATCCAAAATCGTCCATAAGGTAATATAGAACAGTTTTGTTGCATTACTCAACTTCCATGCTACTCATAACATGCATATCAATGGATTCATATTCATGTTGTTCTCAAGTTTTCATTTTTCCGTGTTGAATCGATTTAAGTGAAATCTAATGGCGTGTATGAGTTCACCATGATGTATAGAACAGGTTGGAAGCACTAGCATCGGAGTTTGATGCATGGTTCGAGTTCCACCATTAATAGGGCACGTTTCACTTTCTCGTTCGTATAGCATGTTGCGGTTTGATTCAGCCCAAACCGACCCCACCAATGGATTCAAAATGGCCGATTTATGGATCTTGGGTTGCTTTTGCTTTTGTTTATCACGTTTTTTTTGCAGGTTGGGAATTCCAGAATTAGCTACGAGGGAGGGTAACAGAAATCGCAGCAAAACTCAAGTTAAAATCGTAGCAAATCTGGACGAGAAAAGAAGAAGATGATGAACAGCTTCTTTGACCTCTTTGACCATAACGCGTGGCCTGTCCATGCAATTCTATTGGCGATTCAACGAATCACCCCCCTCTCTCCACTTCAGATTACGGGTGGCAATAAAATCCATTTAATCAATATCCATCCAATCCATCCAAAAATTAATCCATCCAATCCATCCATCAAACAAAATAATACTTAATGGATCGGATCCAATCCATCCATTTAATCATATGGATGGATCCAATCCATCCATCTCATTTTAGAAATCCAATGGATTATGTTTAATTAATAATTTTTTTTACAAAAATTAACATCAATTTTTTACAGAACTTTATTTTATATTTTAAATTGACAAAAAAATTTTTTTTGAAAATTTCTCACTATTAATTATTTTTATTATAAAAGACACATGAAAAATCTCTTTCCCTTTTTCTCTCTTTGCCCCTCCCTCTGTCTATTTTTCCTATACTTAAATCACTTACAAGTTAAATTATTTAATCAATAGAAAACTACCGTTAATTAACCTAAGTAGAATATCACCCAGAAACAAATGATAAATAATGTCCGTAATTTTTTTATTGTTTTGATATTTATTTATATTCTGTTTCTTATTAGAAGATGGAGTCACATAATTATAATTAGAAATATACATATTTGGCATATTGTATATTATAAGAAAAAAATTAAGATTAAGGCTAAATTAACCTTATTAATTTCTTTAGTAGACTAAATGTCATAATCAGTAGCAATTAAATTAAACTAGTTAATTAAAGATAAAGGTAAATTTGAGTAAATTTGACCATGATTATAAAAACAAAACAAAAATTGACAGTAATTTTGTTTTATTTTTATTAATTTAATATATTTAAGTGAAACTAATTACGTATTAGTATTCTATTTTACCATAAGAATTCTACAATTTAGAATTTTATGAAATCATTTAACGTCATAATTGTGCAAATGGTAAAATTCCGTTTGATAGAATATGTTGTAAAATGGCAGATTAATTTATGATCAAAATTGCATATTCGTAGAGGATTATACCAAAATTGAATTATGATCTTGAAATAATTAAAATAGCAGATTATTACTATAAAATTTCAAAAAAAAAAAAAGCGATTTAATCATTTTTAATAGTATTTGCCTTAATTATGACTAAAAAGAATAAAATTGAAAGGGAACATAAGTAACTAAAACAAGGAAAAATACCGATAAGGAGAGAAGAGAGAATTATTTTTTTGTAATTATAAAATGTATTTTTTGTGAAATTTTATTTTTTTATAAGAAAATTTTAATTAAAATGTTTAAATTAAAATTATGGATGGATGGATATCCATCCATTGAAAAGTTGTTTATGGATGGATTGGATGGATTATATTTTTAATGGATGGATTGGATTGGATTTTTTAAAGGTTATGTTAGTGGATTGTTAATGGATTAATGGATTGTTTTGATCCATCCATTAACAATCCAATCCATATCCATCCAATCCATCCATTTTGCCACCCCTACTTCAGATTGGCTGTTGTGTTAGTACATGGGGCCCACACGTTTGACTATGTTTTGATTTCATCTTTTTGTTATATAGTTTGCCAACAAATACTTAAATGACTTGAACTAATGACACAATTGGCAAAGGAGCTCTGTTTGTATTCCCTAGGGCCCAGGTTCGAACCTGGCCTTTGACAACTATTTTTATTACTTGAGTATTCTGCAGATCCAGTGCAGCGTGTCAATACACACCCATGGCGCATCCTCAGCATCTCACCGTTGGATTCACAGGGGGGACGATCCAAGGGTCCAAAATACGCTGTTCCATGGTGCATCCTCACAGGCTGCCCACACAGGATCAGAGCTAAGTGCTTTTTTTTTTAATTCTCTTTTTATTTTAATTACATGAATATTTTATTCTATTTTTATTCTACTTTTCTATTATAATTATTATTAATTATATTCTTATTTATTTTAAAATTAGTTTTTTTAGTAAATTATAATTATTTATTTTTAATCGAAAACTTGATTTTTCCACAATTTTATCAATAACTGTCTTTTAACGATAAAATTGTTTTGTTCGCCTTATACAGTTTTCCTGGCCTTTATTTATTCCATTAATTTGGTTAATTTTTATCCCAATCGGAGTTTTCCTTTTGCCTCACCCCTTTTGTGTTTGCCTAAATTATTACCATTTTAATTTTTGATCTGTCATGTTTTGTTGAGTCCTTTAATGCACTAACATTTTTCTTCTTCGTGGTTAATTTTCAGGATTGACCAAGATCCTTCAGCCACGCGCGTTCAGAATAAAAAGCTAAGTTCTATTTTTTTTCTTGTTCAAATATCATTTTAAGTTTTATTTTGCCTTTTGCCCAAAATAGGGTTTACTTCAAATAGTTAATGAATCTGTAATGCACTCACCCCTATTATTTTCCGTTTAATTCTCAGATGTTCAGAGTTAATCAAGGGTTCGAGGAAGATCAAGGTTCAAAGATGTTTAAAACTAAATTTTGATCCCTCTTATTTTTCTGCCTTTTAATTTCCGCATTCCCCTACAGGTTTTTATTGTAACCCCCGTCCCCGCAGGTGTTTATTGTAATAGTGTAGGACTATTAAACTGCTTTATTTTTTCTGTTGTGGTTAGTAATCCTAGGGAGTGATAAACCATGAACTGAACATAGAATCACTAACTTTACAAGATAAATGTCATCGAAATTAACCATGTGATTGTTGCACCCACACACCTTTAGGGTAACCCCTCTGGTTGCCTTGTCGCCTTATTACTGTTGCCTTGTTGCCTCTAAGTATACTAAATAGTCAAGTCCCTCGATTCCGAGGATGCCTAAAGCAAGGTTGCCTAAAGAGATTGAAAATCATCTAGTCCCTCGAAGTTGCCTCGATAAAAGATGATTGTCCCAATTCCTAAGGTATCCTCGCATGATGCCTAAAAAGATTAATGACTATTATATCCTTCCCTTAGACTACCTGCCCTCTTTATGGCATGGGACAGTCTTATGGCGAACGATTATCCTCGATGACCCTTAAACATCCAATTGAAAGACTTCCTGCCCTCTTATGGTATGGATAGACCCTTTCGCCTGAAAAGCTAAAAAAACAAATTTCTAAACTTAGGGTCGTTGCTATTAATTTCTTGCTCTTTTTTCAAATTCAAATTCAAATTCAAAATCTTTTTCCCACTTCTTTTTCAAAGAAACTTTTCAAAAAGACTACGCTTATTTACAAGCTAAAGTTCTTCTTCAAAATCTTTTTTTCAAACATTTCAAACAGTTCAAAAGTGAGCTAAGCAATTAAGAGCCCATGGATAACCATGGATGCAAAGGGTGCTTTACACCTTCCCTTTGTATAACTTATCCCCCGAACTCAAAATCTTTTTAAAAGGTCTTTTTCTGTTCTTTTAGCCTTTCTTTAAATTGGATAAAATAAAAGTCGGTGGCGACTCTTGCTATCCGCAACATGTCAAATAAACTCAGTTCACCGTATTAGAAAACTATTACATTATTTTGAGGTCGTGCTCTTCAATGGTGGAAATGACGGTTTCAATGTCAACCACCAACAACTTAAGACGCATTCACCATTGTGATTCTCTGGCATTTTAAACCCGAATGGCGAGAAATTTTACCGATAGAAGAAGACAAGGAGTCATATCTAAATTCAATGAATTTCATCAAGAAAGCTTCCTTCCGTGAAGATTTTGTTGCTGAATCTCGAATTGTTAGTGAAAGTGTTCAAAATCCTTTACCAAATTTGAAGCAACAACTAATTTTAGTTCTGATAGCAACCCAAACCCTCATTTCGATCTTAACCCCATCCAACATTGATTCAGAGCTCCTTGTTGACAACGTTGATATTGTGAAATCTGACTTCGAAGAGTTAGAAGCTAATGTTATTTTCGATGTATCCTCATATGTCAGAGAGCAATTGAAGGATACTGTTTCTAGGGTTTTCATGAATCTCGACTCATAGGGGTGTGTAACAGATGGTTCCAACAATGTCTTTTCCAATAGCATATGTTATTTCAGTAGTGGTGAAATTCCTATAGATCCGACACCGCCTGACAAAGTTGTTATGCCACTTACTTTAATTAAGAGGACGCGACAATCATTTTACAACTATGGATCACGATGGGAGAGATTTCTGTTTGTAAGACTGACTTTGCCATTGATCGAGTCACCCCTACCCAAACCAACAAATTGGAGCTCTATAATTTCCATTAAAAACAGTATCACCCATCTTACATACAACACTGTGGCGGCTACTTCGAGAATTCTTAACGAAGGTGCACATGGTCATTCTAAGGTCAAGGTAATTCTTCCAATTCGAAATAATTTCCTTGATACCTTTAGCTTTTCAATTGTATTGAGTGAATTTATCAGAGCAAGAGATTTTATGCATGGGTTAGTGTTACTTAAATCTATTACACAAAATGAATTCTAGTTGTTATTTGTTTAACACACTTTGATATATGTATTTTCTTTGGGTGGGTTAATGGATATGGCATGCAAGCTTTTTGAAAGGGGTGGAGCATGGAAATTGGTCATTTGGAATGTCATATTGTTGGAGCACCATAAGGTTAAGAATTATAAGGGTTTGAAGGTATTTATTAAGATAAAGTTGTTAAGGGTATCACCCAATTCAATTACACTAGTTTTCTACTTGTTACATGTGTTAGGGGGAGTTACTAGGAGCATTGATATAAAGTTGAGGATTATGCACTTTTGTAAGAGACACATCACTTATCCACCTAACACCTTAAGGTGATAGGTGAGTTGATTCTCCCAGTTATATATTCTCAAGTCACCACATTCCTATTCAATGTGAGACTATTTCTCCACTTACTCACACTTGCATTATTATTCTAACAACATGTTGCTTTAAATATACCAATGAGATCAATTTAATTGGTATGATAGAGCAACATCTCTTTAACTCTCATGAGAATTATATGCATTCATTGTATGAATTAATTTAATAATTATATGAATTAATTTATTGGATGGGTATAGAAATATGGCATATTGGTTATTGGTTTGAATATACTAGCCTTCATTTTAGGGTGCATGATGTTAATTATTCACTCTGATTAAACAGGTGGCCAGCAACGGTAGGCTTGATCTTCGATGATGGTTGAGAGAAAAAAGGGGTTGTACCTGCAAGAAACTCCGATGTCAAATCAAGTGAAGGAACAAGGAAGGTACAACAGAAAGTATGAGATATTGGGTGAAAAAATGGATTACCTTGCCCCCTATGGATAGAGGGCTATTTATAAGTATTCTCATGGGATGGATTAGATCCCCTATCTTTTGGGCTTGGGTGTGATTTCCGGCCCAGAATATAGGGCCCCTTTGACTAGGTCTTGACTAGTTGTGCCCGGGAGGACCAGCCGTTGTCGAGGATGGAGCCTCAACGTGCTCGGCAGAACCCTGATCGTGCCTGGGAGGTTGACTTCTTGCAGGGAGCGTGTGCAGGGCCAATGCTTGTTGGGCCAGAGAGTGGATTGGCCCAACTAGAATAATTGGGCTACTCCAGAACACTAATTATTCCAATTCTAATGAAAGTTCATATAGTGTCACTTCCTCAAGTCAAACAATAAGTTATAACATGGTAGATAAGGTGTTAAGTGGTTCACCACAAACTAGTATGAGAACATATAAAATCTACTTCTCAATTACATGTGACAAATACTTTGGGGTAGCTATGCTAACTAGTTTGGTTATAGCTATCCATAATATAAAGGATTATGAATAGAAAAAAAATGTTATTGATCGAAATTTCAGTCTCTATTTTTTATACATAAATTAAATTGTTTATAAAAACAATTTTTCGTGACTGAATAGGTGGTCATAAAATTTTGGTCTCTAAATTGGTGGCTGATTTATTTTAGTGACCGAATTAAATTGACTTAAGAATATCGAATTTTGGTGGCTAATTAGGTCACTACAGTGACCAACAATTTTTGGTCACTAAATTAGTCACTAAAACCGAATTTTTTAGTAGTGAGTACACATGCGAAGTATTGGGCTTTAGCTCACATATCCTCTAAACTAGTGTAGCTAGAATCTCTACTAAATGAGCTATGCATTCACTTATATCCTCCTACACTTCTATGTGATAATTTAAGTGCAATTTTATTATCGCATAATATAGTTCTTCATGTCCGTACTAAACAAATTGTGGTTGATATCCATTTTAGTTGCGAACAAGTCATCTCAAAGAAGCTTCTCATTCAAAATGTGCATTTCACCTCTAAAATAGAAGACACATTGGCCAAACCACTTGGCACTTCTCCATTTCATGAACTCCAGTCCAATTTCAAGGTCATTTTGTGAAAACCCCCTTGATCTTGTAGGGAAGTATCAGAGCTAGGCCTCTGATATTGGATAAGTTTCTAATAAGTAGCATAAGTTTGTTGTGCAAAATAGAAAACTTTTATATAAGTACATTATTGCATTCATTTGTAAGTCAATCAATAAAATGAGAATTGCAACTATTTACTAACCACTCAAATATGAATATAATTTTACTTAACCACTATTTACTTCCAATGTTTTAGTTTTAAAGTCCATTCAATTACAACGAGGCGTTTAGAGTATGTTTGGAAGTTGATTTTGAAGAGTTTTGGAAGGGAAGATTTTGAAAGGTTGCGTCTATATTTTAATATTTTAAGAAAGTCTAAAAATAATATGATTTTATATGCTAATGCATTATATTGTTATTTAAACTTTTTAAAAATATCAAACATATTTTAAAATATAGATGCAACCCTCAAAAGTATTTCCCTCGAAAACCATCTAAAAACCAACTGCCAAACAAACCCTTAAAATACTGAGAGTATGGTTGCCCATGTATATGATTGACTATGGGATTTTTTAATAAGAAAACATTGAATTTATCCAAAGAACTTGGACATATTTATGAATTAGGATTTTTTAATGTGTATATATTTTTTACATCTTTTTTTGATCTTATAATTTTAATAAATTAAACACTTAAAAGATAAACAATTAACATGGGCATCAAGTTAAATATTGAAAATTCTGGCTTAGTGCTCATTTTTTTGGATTGTCACAAGTTTTTTCGCCAAAGTGTTCACTAGATTGAGCCACAAATTGTTTTGATACTTGATCAATTTATATCTCAAACTTCTTTATGGATTCTTTGTTGTTCTTGATGTAAATTTATTGGTTCATTTTCATAGCCTCATTGTTGGTTTGTGTCATATTCATGAATTGAGCTAAAATATATTGTAGGGATGATTGTTTTCCATCTTGAGTGTTTGGTGGAGGAGTTTTGTTTGAACCTTAACCTTGATTCAATGGTTTTCCTTGAGTGTTTGGCGGAGGAGTTTTCTTTTACCTTTGACCTTGATTCAATGGTTTTCCTTAATTATTTCTTCATTTAAAGTTGACAGGAACTTTGTACCCTTGATTGTATGAATTTGAATACAAGTTCCCTCTTTTTCTACTTTCCCATGTAATTCACTTTCTCTATAATGTTGGTCTCAATTGGAGGCATGGATATGAGAAGGGATGTTGTAAATTTCGGAGCCAATATCCATTTAATTCGTCACTTAATAGCTGATAGATATAAAGGTGTAGAGGTGAAAAAAAGTCAATTGAGCAATTCCCTAACAAGTTTATCCAACAACCAACTTGAATTGTAGATAATGTAATAGTGCAAATGAACAACTTGTCTTTTTTTTTTCACTTCAAGATCATGGATATAAAGAAAGATGAATAAGTTCCTATGATTTTTGGATGACCAATCAAGAAGACGACACGTAACCCGTGTGTTACTTATAAGAAAAGAAAATCGTGATGAGCTCCTAAAAAAGATGTAGTACCTATATTTTTGCTAACTCAAAAAATTCAAGTTAATTGGACTTATGGAATGGTTTGCTACATGTTCAAGTGCCAAAACAACAATTTTGCAGGGTTATTCTATGGAAGTTTGATCACCAAGTACCTGGTTAAAGTTGAGATCTATTTGGATAAATAAACCTTAAGTTCAACTTCTAGGAAGATTGGTACAAAATCTCTAAGTTTGATTAAAGTCCGATATTGTGATGGAGGCTTATAGTATGTTTCGACAGAAGTAGGTGATATCAAGGATAATCAAGGACCATCTTCTGAAGGAATGTTTACGACCCTTTTAGCAATCTCCTAAGGAAATGCTTATGTTATCCGAGAGTTGGTCGAGAACGTTGCAAACATGTTATGGGAGATTAGCCAATTATGATGATAATAATGACAATTAGTTGATGTATTGCATCTATTTTTTTCATCTTTTTAGTTTGTTTATTTCCAACAATTTCCTACTTTATTGTATTTTGGATATGTTCTATTCACATTAATAATAAGAATTTTCCTTTTTGATATTCTTGATCTATGTGCTTGATTTTGTCTCCCTACCTGTTTATTATTTCCTCCATTTTTTCATAATGTTAAAGGGTAAGAAATATACTCTTAGGGAGAGTAAGGTTTACTCTCTATATTTCTCTTCAATTCATATTACACCAAAATTTTGAATAGAACTCATTATATCTTTCTTCTACTCTCTATTTTCGTATTTGCTTTTCTCGAGAGTTGTCATAGTGCAAAAAGATCGAAAAGCTTTGGGGAGAGTTTTGTTGTAAATCGGTATTATGATTTATATGAAAATGAAAATGAACTAAAGGTTGGAGTCTAAACCTAAAAAAATGTTTGGGTGAAGGTTCTTGAGCTCAGTCAGTGTTAAAAGCTTTATTTGATAGTTGAAGGTTTGTGGATTGATCCTGCAAAAGCTCAAATCTAATTTTAGTGGAACCCTCAAGAAAAAAAATCTTGGGAACAAGAGTATTGATAAGTGCCAATTTGTAGTGTTTTTGTATATATAGTTTTGTGGCACTTATCATGTTTTTATGTACATTTCGTTGAATAATCCCCCATTTTGTGTGTAAATATGTTTAGTTTGTTTATACTCGTATTTTGATTCATTTGTGTATCTTTTAATAGTTTTCTATTCATTTTGTAGGTATTGATGCGTATTTGGAGCATGAGCAATAAAGTATCGAAGACACGACTTCAAACGCGCAATTTTGAGCAACGGAACCAACTCATCAACAAATAAGACTCACAATCAAAGAATAAAAAAATCATCAATGTGGTTGATATTTTGTCATTGTTAGATAGAAAATTGAATAAACTTTCCAGCGCTTCGAATCAGGCGCAAATCGGAGTTACGATTCTCAAGTTATGACCGAAACAGTGCAGAATTTTCTGTTGTTTCTGGTGTAATTCGCCAGACGAATTTTGGGCTCGTCAGGCGAGCCAGACTGACTAAAAAATGTTAAAAAGTTGTTGTATTGAGTCATCGGGCAAACCGTTTAGTTGCCGGGTGAAGCGGTCCTGACAGAAACACGTTTAAAGGGCGAAAAAACACATTTTTTAGGTTATAGTTTGGGTATTTTTTGCTCCCACTCCATCACCAAACATTTTTTAGGTAGATTAGTTTAGAAAAAAACTATGGAGCTTGCATTTGGATGATCGGAGTTGGATTGATCATCAATTGGAGTTGACAAACCGGGAGATTTTTGGTTCATTTCTCTTCTTCATTGTGTATTTCTCTTTGGTTGGGTTTTGTATATGATTTTACTTTGAACTCATGTATATTTGTTAATCATGGTGTTGTATAAAGTTTGCTTTACAAATCATTATTGATGTCTTCCTTAATCTTTTTTGCTTTATGTTTGGATTTGGGTTGTTATAGACATATACCTCACAAATCTTGATTAGGAATGGATATCTATTAGTCTTAGACTCAAGAGATAGTTTTGGAGCTAATATTCTCCATGGGTATCGTAGCTTAATGCCTCTGTGTTGTTTGTTTTGGTTGAGATATCATCGACGCGAGCAATACGATTGTCTGATGTGTTATTGAGGTTGGCTGAGAGATCGTCGCCGAGATGATATAGTAGTTCTCTCTACTTTTGGTTAGAAATGACTTAGGGTGTGAGCGATGCTTGATGATATTGATGAGTATTGTAGGTTGAGTATAACAGGTCGATAAGTTTAAGTTTGTGAGAAGTAGATTATGTGCAATGCCTGATAAGTCTCTTCTTTCTGGAAAAATGAATTCTTTTTGTGTTGATATTTACTTTTCCGTTTTTATGTTTTAAACAATTCAATCCAAACTCATAATTGCGGAAAATGGATAGTGACGGTTTGGTAGCACTAATCTCTATGGACATGATAAATTCCCGGATAAATACTTCCAAATCTTTTGTGTGCTTACCGTTTTACCGCTTCAACAAAATGGCGCAGTTGCCAGGGATTGGTGTTTTATTGAACTTGCATCACAATAGTCTCTTGGTTTTAAGTTTTGTATATATCACACATATTGTATATTCCCACTTGATTCTATTGATACTTGTATATGTTTACTATAGTTGCACATGTTTTCTATACTTGTAAATTTGTTATATCATTGTTTGTTTCTTTTCACGTTTTCTTGTGTGTGGTTAGTAATAACCGGGCAGAAGTAACTTGGAGAAACGTTCTTAAATAACAGACGTCGAGCTTACGACGTTAAACAAGAATGTATATTCTTTTTATTTTTTGTTTAGTTTAGGTAGTGTGATGCAATTGTCTAAACAAATTTAGATCGGACCAATTCTTAAATTTCAAATCTTCACTTTTAAATTTGTTTAGACAATTTCATCTAGTCTTTTAATTTGTTTATATTAATACTTTGTATGTTTGTCAATAAGCTCATTTTGAGTAACTTATGGAATTGAACGTGATTTTCCAAGTTTGATTGTTTCAACTTGCGAGTGTATGGTAATGATTTTGTTAAAGTTTTGTACACGTTCAAGGTATGTGTTTATCGCTTTCTTGACTTTAGCATATTCATGATACTTAGGCTTTTTACAATTTCTATGCCATTTATTCTTTCGTATACTTGTTCGTTTGTGAATCACTATAGTTCCTACCCTTTTTTGTGAGGTAGCTTTCCATTGTTCACATATGCCGGAGACCGACACTCTTGTTCTAATTGGATTTTATTATGCTTAATCTTTTGTCTGTGATGACTATATGAAATCATAAAAAGGATCAAGACATTATTGTTTTATTTTGAGCATAACTACCTAGCCAAATAGTCATTTCACCTAATGAGTGTGTGATCATTCGTACCCCCTTTGAGCCTTTTGTCATTGTCCATATTATTTGAATTTGATGCTTGTCTATAAGTATTTATTTCACTTTTTGTATGGATTTTGATTGTTGTTTTTGTTGAAGCTTTAATTTGTATTGTTGTATGAATTTTTACCTTGCCTTAGAAAGTAGAGAGTATTCACATAATGACATGGTTGAATTCAAGTTGGGGAGAAAAATGATTGTATACTTGTTGGTTTGATTTCTATGAGGTTGAAAAAGAAAATAAAAAAGTGAAAAAGAGATGAAAAGAAAAAGAAAGAAAAAAAATGAAAAAAGCTTTGAAATAGAAAAACAAAAAAGAGCTCGAATAATTGTGCGAATAAGTTTGTGCTTTTGTGTGAAATTTGGGATTCGGAAGAAGTTTAATTGGAATTTTGTGTTTGAATCTTTTGTTAGTTGATCACTTCCTTAGGTTTGGGCAAATTTTTGTTTCGATTAGCCTTAGGAATTATCCCTTGTTTGTTAACCAAGCCACATTACAACCTTGAAAAGTCCTTGTGATTCTTGCCTTAGTGTTTTCAACATGATTTTTGAATGGTTGCATAATTTAATCTTTTGTTTGCAAGATTGTTGGATGAGTGAAAATACCCCACTTTTGTGTTTTTCATCTACCGATGATTGTGTGTTAGGTGTGATTCATGTGTGAATTAGTGTTGTTTTAGAATGTTTGGTATATTCTTTGTATTTAGAATTTGTGCCATGTTTATGTTATCGTTGTAGTTGTAGTTTAGTAGTAAGGATATTTCTTTGTTTGTACTGTTTTTCATTTGAGCCATAAATTTGTTTCCGTTTTTCAAAACTTGTTGATTCGTGATTTTTCAAAACTTGTTGATTCGTCATTTGGCGTTTGTTTCCTTGAGTTAGTTGATTCTTGTTTAGGGACAAACAAGTTTAAGTTAGGGAGAGTTTGATAAGTGCCAATTTGTAGTGCTTTTGTATATATAGTTTTGTGGCACTTATCATGTTTTTGTGTAAATTCCGTTGAATAATCCCCCGTTTTGTGTGTAAATACGTTTAGTTTGTTTATACTCGTGTTTTGATTCATTTTTGTATCTTTTGATAGTTTTCTATTTATTTTGTAGGTATTGATGCGTATTTGGAGCATGAGCAATAAAGTATCGAAGACACGACTTCAAACACGCGATTTTGAGCAACGGAACTAACTCATCAATGAATAAGACTCACAATTAAAGAATAGAAAAATATCAATTTGGCTGATATTTTTTCATTGTTAGATAGAAAATTGAATAAGCTTTTCAACGCTTCGAACCAGGCACAAATCGAAGTTACGGTTTTCAAGTTATGGCTGAAATAGTGCAGAATTTTCTGTTGTTTCTGGTGTAACTCGCCGGGCGAATTTTGGGTTTGCTGGGCGACCCAGACTAACCAAAAAACATGAAAAGTTGCTGTATTGAGTCGTCGGGCGAACCGTTTAGTCGCCGGGCAAAGCGGTCCTGACAGAAACACGTTTTACAGGCCAAAAACACATTTTTAGGTTATGGTTTGGGTATTTTTTGCTCCCACTCCATCACCAAACATTTTTTAGGTAGACTAGCTTAGAAAACAACTGTGGAGCTTGCATTTGGATGATCGGAGGTGGATCGATCATCAATTGGAGCTGACAAACCGAGAGATTTTCGGTTTATTTCTCTTCTTCTTTGTGTATTTCTCTTTGGTTGGGTTTTGTATATAATTTTACTTTGAACTCATGTATACTTGTTGATCATGGTGTTGTATAAAGTTTGCTTTACAAATCATTATTGATGTCTTCCTTAATCTTTTTTGCTTTATGTTTGGATTTGGGTTGTTATATACATATACCTCAGAAATCTTGATTAGGAATGGATATCTGGTAGTTTTAGACTCAAGAGTTAGTTTTTCGAGCTAATATTCGTCGTGGGTATCGAAGCTTAATGCCTCCGTGTTGTTTGTTTTGGTTGAAAGATCGTTGACGCGAGCAATACAGTTGTCTACTGTGTTATTGAGGTTGGCTGAGAGATCGACTCCGAGATGATATAGTAGTTCTCTCTACTTTGGGTTAGAAATGACTTAGGGTGTGAGCGATGCTTGATGATATTGATGAGTATTGTAGGTTGAGTATAACTGGTCGATAATCACAAACTAGATTATGTGCAATGCGTGATAAGTCTATTCTTTCTGAAAAATGAATTCTTTTTGTGTTGATATTTACTTTTCCGTTTTTATGTTTTAAACAATTCAATCCAAACTCATAATTACGGAAACTGTTGAATGACAGTTCGATAGCACTAATCTTTGTGGGCACGATAAATTCCCGGATAAATATTTCCAAATCTTTTGCTACTTGACGCTTTACCACTTCAACAAGTATGCCAAATGGTTATAAGACCGAATGTGTATAAACATATGGTGCACTTTCTCTAAACTCTTTTAATTTATATTAATTAGTTTATGTTTATTGCGTTTATCTCTTCACCTCCTTTATTCCTTTATCTTATTCTTAATCTTTAACATAAATATTTTAAAAAGTAAAAATATTTTATAAATTAACGCAAATTTTGAATATCACAATTTACTTCTCTTGTATTTGGAGTCAGTTAGTCAACAATAGCTATTATTTTGTACAGGAACATAAATAGATGCAAGGTTGAAGATTGTGATTCTATGTGTTATGCAAGTAATTGACTCAAGTGTTTTAGATGATGACACCTTTTCCAATGGTTGTTGGTGATAAACTACGTCAAATAAAGCAAAAGAACTACAAGTGTAAAGTGGTGATCTTAAAGTTGTGATCTTGAAGATGCGAAAGTGTGAAAGCTCTCCTGAATCTTGCGCTTAGCATTTTATCTGTTAATTATAAATGATATAAGAGTATTTCTTGAGGTATTACGAAAAATGCGCAAATACACACACACACACAATATTTCCAACCTATCATCTTTTTGATAAAATATTTTAAAACCAATTCGGATAAGTTCTTAAACGATTAGGTAGATTGCTTGATTAATATGAAAACCTAAATACACTATTAAATCGATTAGGAGTCACTTCTAACTGATTAAATCATTGTGCAATGCCTCCTAATCAATTTAGGTGGTTGGTAATTGATCAAAATTTTCTATTTTGACTTGAACTAATAGATTAGTATATGTTTTAATCGATTAAAATATTAAAAAGACACATGCATTTCTTTCTTCTTTTAGCCATATTGTTTCCTATATAAAAGAGACTTCTCCTCATTTCGAAATACACTAGTTTTATGAATAGAAACTTTCTACTATCTTTCTAACTCTCATTCTTTTACGATGTTCATTTTCACTAGAGTTGCCTTAATGCTAAAAGAGTGAAAGTAGTACTAGTGCGGTGTTGTGTTGTTATTGTTTATCCAAGAGCGTAGTTCTCTTATGATTCTTTTGTAATAGATTTGGAGGTTGCAAGTTACACCTATAAAAAGTATGGGTGAAGGTTATTGAGCTAAACTTGTGTCAAAGTTCTAGTTGTGAAAGTTATTGAGTTAAGCTTATGTAAAAGCTCTGGTTATTAAGACATTGAGTTGAGCCACTGTAAAAATCCAGATTGTTTGTGAAATAATCACTCTTACTAAATTGAAGCTATAAATTGAACCAGTTTTAATGGAGTTGGTGTGCCCAAAACATAATATTTTCCTTCTATAATTTAATATTTTGTTCTTAAAAAAAATTAAGCACATAATATGCATGCATGCATGCAATGTCTATGTAAACCTTCAGAGAACACGGTCTAGTAAAAGTTATTGTGTCGGAGTTTTTGTAAATATGGGCTAGTATTGTTGTTAATATGATATATTAAATTGTGAGCCTCACATTTTAACCAAATAAGTGATGTTTATCTAGAATAGGAACTAATAATATGTGTTGATTCATGAAGCAATTCACTTAGAATACTTTTATAACCTAATGATTTAGACATTAGCCAATTTGATTTGATGTTAGAAAATAGAAAGCACACATAAAGCCAAACCATTTATTAAAAATTTAGAACTCAAATGATTCGAGAAAATTTTGATATTATCCCTCAACTTGCTAGCTGTCATGGTCCCCACATTCAACTAGCTTAGTCAATCAATATGATCCCTCTTCTTACCACATTCAAATCCAATCATTTTATACCATTCCATAATAATTATTTATTTACGTGATACTCCTTCCTTCCGTCTCATAATAAGTGTTTTATTTGCATTTTTTTCATGTCTTAAAATAAATGTCTCTTTAGAATAAGTATGCAACATTTATTATTTTTTTTCACTACTATACCCCTATATGTTAACTTCACGTTTTTCAACTAGTCTACTACCTATAATAAATAAGTGTACTTTAGTAAATGATACTAATTTTTTCATTAAAATCAATACATCTAATCATTTTCTTAAGAACCGCGCAAAACTCAAATAAGACATTTATTATGAGACAGAGGGAGTAATTATCAATCTACACTCTATATATACCTCCAAAACTTTGCATGCATTCAATCAAATACATCATTTGGCATATATCTCTCTCTTTCTCTTTCTTTTTTTCTATAGCATTGGTTGGAATAGTATTCTAATAAACCAATAAAACATATTGCTTCAAAATGAGAACTGAAGGTCTTGTTGGATTTCTTCTCCTCTTTGTGGTCACTCTTTTTGTGGCTGCATCCGCTGGTAACTTTAATCAAGATTTTGAAATAACATGGGGTGATGGTCGTGCAAAAATCCTTGAAAATGGACAGAGTCTTAGCCTCTCTTTAGACAGAGCCTCTGGCTCTGGATTTCGTTCCAAAAATGAATACTTGTTTGCAAAAATTGATATGCAACTCAAACTTGTGCCCGGTAATTCTGCTGGCACAGTTACTACATATTATGTAAGCATCTATTTTTTCGTTGGAAAGTCATATTAATTGAAAATGGCCTTGCATGTGTATTTTTATAGTTAATAATTTCACCATATAATAAGGCTGCAAACTAATTTTATTATATAATAACTTTGTAGCACTGCCACATACAATTCTGAGAAAGTGTGTCAGTCTCAGAGTCTAACATCGAAAATTATGATTACGTTTAATTTTTTTTCAAATTATTACGAATGTCGATGTGTCAACGTTGTGTTTCCGATGTCCATATTTTATAGCATAATAACATGTACTAAACTTGTCAATTGTTGCAGCTATCTTCTCTAGGGCCTACTCATGATGAAATAGACTTTGAATTTCTTGGTAACTTGAGTGGCGATCCTTATACCCTTCATACAAATGTATTCACACAAGGAAAAGGGAATAGAGAACAACAATTCCATTTGTGGTTTGACCCCACCAAGGACTTCCACACTTATTCTATTCTTTGGAATCCTCAAAGCATCATGTATATTACATATTCTTGTTTACTTTTTTTTTTTATATTATTTTCCATGTTAATTATACTTTTTGAATTCATATAGATTCTCTGTGGATGGAGCACCAATAAGGGAATTCAAGAATTTAGCATCAAAAGGGATTGATTTTCCAAAGAACCAACCAATGAGAATATATGCTAGTCTATGGGATGCTGAGAATTGGGCCACTAGAGGTGGGCTTGTGAAAACTGATTGGGCCCAAGCCCCATTCACAGCCACATATAGAAACTTCAATGCACAAGTTTGTGTTTGGACTTCTTCTGGCTCTTCTTGTTCTTCCAACAAATCCCCATCTTCTTCATCAACTCAATCATGGTTAAGAGAATCATTGGACTCAAATGGTTTAGCTAAAGTTCAATGGGCACAAAAGAATTATATGGTTTATAACTATTGCACCGATACTAAACGTTTTCCACAAGGACCCCCTTCCGAATGTCTCACATAAAAACTATTATGTGTTGTCTTTTATAAAAAACTCGTATTTAGATCCTCTATAATCACCGCACTATGCATTGATCTCTAGAATGGTTAAATCCAAAAACTCTTTGCACCATGAAGAAGTTAGAGGATCTCTACACGTTTACGTTCGTACATATTTTAAGTGTAACATATTCGTAAACTTTTCTTTCTTTTTATTGTGTAAATTTACAATTAAAACTATATTGATGATTGATGTATACTTGTATATGTATTGTGTATTATTGCATTGTTTGTATGTGAAAAAAGGCATTCATGTATATTATAAAGGCATTCATGTATATTATAAAGGCAATAAATGATGAAATTGTATATTATTTTGTTCAAATATTTAACTGTATGAGTTTAACTTGTTTGTTTTTTTAACTTTTGCAGTTAGATTTTTCTTCTATTGTTGAAATACATAACTCATAAAATTTCCTTGCCTTCAAAATGTCAGAAGATAATAATCATACATTTTTAAAAGGAGTCTTATATAAGGGTAGCAAAATAGTTGTCACCCGTCAAACATGTCCGTTTTGTCCATATATTTTTGCGGAACAGATCAAAATTTTAGTCTACCCTTCTAATATGTCTGTCCATCCATGTTTTTTTTTTTTTAAACACAAAAATTAACAAGATTTTTTGAAGTTTTAGTTTTTAGTGGTGCGAGACACGCATCTCGCCCCATTCCGGCCTCAAATTTTTTTTTTTTAGAATAAGACAAAAAAATTTATCTACACCCTCAATTATATATATCCACTTAGTAGAAATTTTATTTTATTTTTTATACTTTGCAGGGCAGAGATGCCCATTTTCCTAGTTATATGTAAACACTCCAATATTCAAATAGATTCATTAGACATTTCCACATGTGATTTTTTTTAATCTAAATTGTTTAATGTTTAAAAAATGAATGGAAGAATTGACATACAAAATCTATGTAACATTCATAATGAAATTCAATTTGCTACTCAAAAAGTTAATCTTTCAAGTCACAACTGGAATAACCTTGATTGAAAGAATTGACATACAAAAATATTACATTGTTTTCACAATTGTTTCTTCAAAATTTTTAAAGTAAAAAAACAAACAATAAATTAAAATGATATTGTTATTGTAGTTGAAACTCAAAATCTACGATGAAATAAGGGCCTAATGATATTCCTGAAGCAATAAAGAACAGTGTTACAAACTTCAACCATGGACATCAACTAACTGTTGTCAAGCATCCCAAGTCCCAAAATCCCTTCAACATAGCTGAATATTTGTGTTTGTGTTTCTTCTTTTTGATGGATTCAATCATCTCAGTAATGTCATGGTTTCAACTCAAGCAAGATTTTAAACAGCATCTGAAACTTGAAAGTTGTTATAGCAACATCTGCAGATTTATGTGCTTCAAAAGATGAAGAATTTGAGGTTTGTTGAACAGATTCTCAGGTATTCTTATCCTTCCTTCTTGTACATTCAAAAAGTTCAAATAATGTTATTAGTCATTATTTCAAAAATCGGGACCGGCCCAACCTAATGTGAGGTCTAAGACGACTATACAAATGTGATTTTTTTTCATCCACTTTAATTAAATATTTAATTTTTAGAAGTTTTAAGATTTTTTACGACTGAATTTTTTCGTATCTACTGTGAAACTTATGAAACTAATGTAAAATTAAATATGAAATTGGTATTATAATTATATAAATAAAAAAATTTATTCAATAATAATTTATGTATTCAAATTGCTCCAGAAAGTGCGAATTCGGATATACCGTTATTCACTGTTTTGTGATAAAAAGAAATTGTGGTTAATTTACATTGCAACGACAGCCATCAGTATCACAACAAATATACCGACCGAAACTGCGAAAGTCTTTATGCAACCACAACAGTTAACTTAAAATGAAAGAAAAGTAATATAGTACAATTTTAGTACCTCTTATTTCTTTGTCTGGTAAGGAGAACAAGTAATCCAAAGCCCATAATGATTGCAACTTTTATTACCTGAGAGATGAAAGTGTGAAATGTTACTCAAATGCAACATGGGTTAACTTCAAACAAAATCATTGATCAAATTTTGACCACTGTAGCAAATATGAAACCAGTGATTCTTTTTCCAAAAGTACCATTTATCAAGATTTATTCTTACATTTTAAAAATAAATAAGAAAAAAAATTCTAAATTAGAAGTTTATAGTTACCTGATTAAATGGTCCTCCAGAATTTTCATCTTCATTATCATCAAAAGTATTGATTTTTGATTCTTTAATGTCCTGTATCTTTTCATACTTGCTTCCATCAATTTCAGTTTTAATATATGAATTTGAATCTATTTGTCTGTTTGGTATATGAATTTGCTCTTCCTGTTGATCTTCATTTCTTGCATTTGAATCTATTTGTCTGTTTGGTATATGAATTTGCTCTCTACTTTCTTCAATATGTTCTGGAACCTCTTGCAAGTCTCTTACCAAAGAAGCACTTTTCGACTTTTCTTGTAAGCCTATTGGATCTATGTTCAATGACTTATCTTGCTCGAAGTGCCGAGTCTCAGAAGGATCTTTCTTTTCCATTGGACTCATCACTTGAAATTTTGTTGGAGGTGGTTTAATATGAGACTTCATATCCTGTTTCAAAATTCACTTGTTGAAAAACTTATGCCGTGTTTGGATAAACATTTTAGCCGAACGCTCATAGCATAAGCGCATATCATGTGCTTATGTATAAACTATATCAATATCAAAAGATAAAATATTGTCAAATTATTTTCATATAAGCTAACAATCCTAAGAGCAGTTAAAAATGTCTTAAGTAGTTTCTAGAAGTTTTTTCGAACAATCAAACACATGCTTATGCCAGCAGATAAAGTCAAACAAACGAATCTATACAGGCCTAAATGTACCTTAGGCAGACCACTTTCAAAAGCACTTATCATTTTCTTAACATTGCTAGGAGTTCTTCCTAGGCGAGCCTTCTTCTCCGAGTTTGGAAGAACGGCATCCTCTAGATTATCTTGTATTGGATTATTTGTTGAAGAACTAACTTTTTCAGAGCTTAAAAAAATCACCATTTCTTGTGAACTAGTAGCTCTCTGAGGATGATTCTCAGATGGTGGCTGATTGGCAGGCTTGTTACCTCCATTCTCTAAAGGAATGAGATTAATTTCTTGTGACACGGGTTTTATCGATGAGGTCTTGTTATATTGATCTGCAATGTTCTAAAACATGTAAAATGACCATTAAACAAACAATAGTACATTTACCAATGTCTTCTTGTTAGGATAAAAAGAAACATTTGAATAAATGACGCAAAAATGGACACAAGGTATGGAACTCGAATTCCCTGCAGTCATTGATAGACCAGACGGACATGGATCCCTTGACTGCAGGGGATCTAGGTTCCCAGACATGACGTTATCAGCTGGAAACCAGTAGTAATTTAAGAAAATGAAAGTTATTAATGTTGATATTTTGTCAGACAGTGACATGTGTCTGATACCAGACACGCCTTTAATCTGAAGTGTCAGTGCTACATTGAAAGAGATTGTGGAAAATTGATTAATCCTTAACTGAGTTTAGCTGTTTCTGATCAAGTTCAACCTCAGCCTCAGCAACATTTGTAGTGGAACTTTCTTTGTCATTGGAGAAATCAACGGGACTTTGCAATTGAGAAACTTTTTCATGTTGAAGGTATTGATTTGGTGATGATTCTTGAGAAGATGGAGCACTTAAAACATCAGGAAAAAGCCTCTGAGGGAATGTATGTAGGACCAAATTCATAACTATCAAAGATTATTTTATTTTATATCATTTCATTTCTGATTTAAATGTCGATTTTTTCTATAATCAGTTAAGTAAGATCAAACCTGAGACCTCATCACTCGTGCGGAAAGGTAAAGCCGCATTGCTATTAAGAAGCACATCCTGTTTTTTCTTTAATGCAGTCTGTCTCTAATAAATCATATAAAAAAAGTTAGTTTGAACACAAAGTTACCAAGACCTTTAATTTGTAATGTTTAAGAAACTTGAGAAATGAGTACCATCATACGAATTTTGTCGCGCTCTTCATCGCTTAGTACAACCTGTAGTTTCAAATGCAAGTAACCTTCCCCGAGCGGAAACGTGTCTTCCCAAACACCTTTCTCTAATATCATTCTGATATGTACTCCTGCCAGTTATTTACTGCATCATGTTAGAAACATTCAATCTTTGATCAAATTTGAAAACATAATTAATCAATTTGAATATTATCAATCAAAGATAACCTGCACGCGATATTTCATTCCCTTCAAAATCATGAATTTTAAAAATCAAATCATCGCGGAGACTAGCTATGGGACTGAAACACGACAACAAACAAATTACATTTATCAACTACTTATTTCCTTTAATACATAAATATAAATAAATGCTGCTGCCAAAGATTGAACTCTAGACGAACACTGTACACTATTTAATTCAACTAGCACATAACTACTTTAGGTTAGGACTTCAATATAAAAAAAAAAATAAAGAGTTTTTGAATTAATCTTACAAGGAAAAGTTTCCTTTGTCACTGATTTGGTACTCAATTTTTCCCATGGAAGCTGCATTTATCAAACACTGTTACAATTGGCACTTAAATTGAATGAAAGGAGAGTAAGGACAAATATAAAAAAGTAAGAACAATTGCATACCTCTTATGGGTGTTGATGAAGAAAATGGAAGATCCATGAATTCAAGTACTGTAAAAAGATGAATAAAGTGAAGTAAAAAAAAATTAATAAAAAATAAAAATCACCATGGATGCTAAGATGCTTGAATTTTACATACTACAGAGAATTTAGTACCTGAAACAAGGATTGTTCCTGGCATTGCAGGGTGCAGAATTCAATAAAGATTGGCCAAACAAGAGATGGTGGAACTAAACAGTAACTGTATATGTATATACTTAACCCTTCTGTATATAGAAAATTTTCACTTTTTTGGTTAAGTGGTGGGAAATTTGGATGGGATGGTGGGAAGAATGGATATGGTTAGATTTTGGATGAAACCTGCTCTTGTGTGGTCCTTTCATTTATTGGCCATAAAAGCTTGATAGGAAATTTCACATTTGTCTCATTTGTCAATTGTAGTGACTTGTCATATAGTGTGCATGTAACTAGATGTGAGTATGTCATTGGTGGTGGTAAATTGTAGAGGTACAATACAATTATTGCTGAAACTGTTAAATATATTACTAAATAAATATGGTAGTTTATTCATGTTAGAAGAGATTAAATACTGATCTATATAACATGAATTAAAGGAGGTAAAATCCTGTAAAAGAATATTTTTTCAGTCATATATCATGATGGGTTTTATTTTGACTGGTTGTTTTCAAGATAGATATATAATACTACTTTTTAAAAGAAAGGTTATATTAGTTTCTCTATTTAACCAGGTTTGAAAATAATGCTTCAGCATGAATATGATTGTAGCTTGTGGATAATTGGTAATGGCTTAAATGTTTATTTTGGAATACTAATTGGCTAGATTATATCATTAATGACATGCTTAACATTCCTAATTCTCAAATTCAATCTAAAACTTCGACCACTCAGACCGACGAATTGGTGTACTCTTGTTAGATGCTCATTTCAACTGTTGGAATACATCCTAGGGTCCTTCTAACCGAGCGTCGCGTCCATCGGAGGTTCTTTTAACCGCCGTTTATATATAATAAGTGTGATTTCACGTCACACCAAAGTACAACTCATCACACATATGCATGTTTCTTTTCTCTAAAATCACTAACATGGACGTTGGAATGCTACATTGCAGGTACACCCCATCACCAACCATCAGAGTCCTCCATCGTTGTATCAGAGACCTTCCATGGTGTACCTTATCAACATAATACCCATTTCTTGTTCCATATCAGAGTAGTGGTGTCATCAATGGGAATCGTCTTTTGATTCTTATAAAATTCCACGACAATTTCTTTTATTTCTATTGTTGTGTTGCCATAGCCATTTCTGTTAACCGATCTATTCATTGTTAGATTCTCTAACTGTCACCAATGGCCATAGCTCCAAGCTTTCTAGAGTGGCTGCAGGTCTTTGAAGGGTATTCAAATGTAAATGAGGAGTGTAATCTGGTTCAAAAATCCTTTTACAAGGCTCAAGGCATTGAAATTATGATTAAAGTAACGTTTATCAAAATGAAAGTGTGCTCTCTAGTGCAAAAACGGTATGAATCTTTGGACAATGATCAAACCCCTTGTGTAATGCATCAAGTCTTTGGACAATGATCAAACCCCTTGTGTAAGCATCAAGTCTTTGTGTAATGCAGGTGTTTGGAGGATATTCAGATGCAAACGAGGAGTGTAATATGGTTCAAAAATCCTTTTACAAGGCTCAAGGCATTGAAATTGTGATTAAAGTAACACTAATCAAAATGAAAGTGTGCTCTCTAGTGCAAAAATGGTATGAATCTTTGGACAATGATCAAACCCCTTGTGTATTGCATCAAGTCTTTGTGTAAAAGCTCAATATATTATGCTGAGATTTGGAAGCAAGATAACCTCCAAAGCAAATATCTCAAGGTATGGTTGAGGTTTGGACATGAATTTTGACATGAACTTAGACCTTCAAACAACTTCAATATATCAACTTCATCTCTTTGAAACTTCTAGCTCAAGTAAAAGAAATTCATGCCCTTGGAATTTTTGGAAAGGTGAGATCACCCTCTATAACTTTCATGTTGAACACTTGACTTGAATCAAATTGGATCATACAGAAATTAGCCAACAAAATTAGAAAAAATGACTGTTTGATACTTAGAAAAATTTATAAGTGTTTGAACATTTTTGTAACTTTGAAACACCAACTTGATCAATCCATAACTTCAAATCCTTATGAAATTTTTGATCAATTCCTTCTACAATATTGAAGTATGAATTATTATATTTAAGTAGATACTTTGGGAATGAAAAATGATGACTTGAGTAAGAAGTTGCAAGCTTGCAAAGTGGGCAACATGAACATGAGATTTCATAACTTAGAAAAATTTTCAACTTCTTCGTTTTTGCCCTTTTGACAAGTTATCTTCAATTGTGTGATTTCTCTTGATCAAACTCAACCATCCACTATTTTTTTTATGATTTTCAACTTGAGAAGTCCATATTTGACCAAAAATCCCAAAAGTCAAACATTGACCTTGAGCAGTTGACTTTTCATCAAATGAATTCCAATCTTTCCAATAACAATGGATCAAGCTCCCTTAGCCAATATAGACACATGAGGGAACTATGTGTAAGTATTTGAGAACTTTGAATCATGTTTAAAACCATTAGATCATGCCTTGGTCCAAAAGTCAACAATCCATTAATCTTGGTCAAAACCCTAATTTTGGTGAACCAGATGAATTAGAATTTGATGATCTTGAATAGATGCACACTTGAACTTGAATATTGATGAAGTGAAATCACTTGATCACATTTAGAAGTTTGAATCATCTTGAGGGGCACCACATAATTACTTGAGATCCTTGATCCAACACACCTACCTTTTGAAAGAAGCAAATAAACAACACATATCTTTTTATATTTTGAGGTTAGTGATATAGAATGATGCATGAGGATTCATTGATGAATGAAATGATGTTGATCTCACTCTTTTGAACTCAATGCAAATGAAGTGGTGTATTAGGGTCAAAAATTAAGGTATGACACTTAGCCAGATTGATATTTCCCAATATAAAATCTCACATCGATTCTTGGTAAGCCTGTTCAAAACCCCGGTTCGTGGGCATATACTTCTAAAAGAACATAATTTAAGAAGCCTTGGCATATCTGGATGCAAATTTATGGAAATAAGCTATTAACAATGAGATAGATTCTTAAGAATCTAACATGACGTAGCCTTTAGTAGACTTGCCTCCTAGTTACAAACAATCGGTTGTGAATGGGTTTTGAAAAAGAGACTAAAACCTCATGGAATAAAAGAAGAAATCTATATGGACCAACAGAAGGGTTTGTGAGTATTGAAAAAGAAAACAATATCTGTAAGTTAGATAAGTCTTTGTATGGTCTAAAACAAGCTCCAAATTAATGGCATGAAATGTTTGATAACTTAATGATATCGAATGGGTACGAAGTGAATGAAAGTGACTAATGTGTTTATTACAAATTTAAAAATGAAATTTGTACTATCATATGTATATGTCTCTGTGTAGACGACTTACTCATATTTGGATCAAACCTTCGTGAAGTTAATGATGTGAAATCATTGTTGTACAACAACTTTGATATTAAATACCTCGAAGAAGCTAGTATGATTCTTGGTATCAAGATCACTAGATCCGAAAAAGGAATTTATTTGGTAGTCTTAGGTATGTTAGTAATTGTACTAGACCTGGGATTGCATATGTCGTAGGATTATTGTGGAGGTTTACAAGTAGACCTAGTAATGAGCATTGGAAAGCTAGTGAAAGAGTCATGCCTTAAGAGGACTATAAATCTCAGTTTACATTATCATAGATTTTATGTTGTACTTGAAGGTTATAGTGATGGGGATTGGAACAAGTTAGCAGATGATTCCAAAGAATCTAGTAGCAATATATTAACTATTGTTGGAGGAGCTTTACCTTGGAATTCCAAGAAACAGACTATCCTAGCTCAATGTACCATAGAGTCTAGAATAATAACATTAGCGACTGCTAGTGAGAAAGCATTTTGGTAAAGATGTTTGCTACTGGAGTCCCTTTATTGAAAAAAAAAACCCATGCTTATTGTGTTGATCCACTATGATAGTACCATAGGTATTGTAAAATTTGAAAATCTTTATTATAATAGTAAGTGACGTCAAAAAAGAAAGAAGCACAACAATGTTAGAGATTGTATCTCTAAAGGAGCTGTAAGAATGGATTATGTACGCACTTGTGAAAATTTAGCAAATCCCTTGCTGGAAGGATTAGTTAGAGAGAAAGTCCATAGTTCATCCAAGAAGATAGGACTAATGATCATAATGGTAACCAGACGTAATATACTGTAGATTCCAAGAAATATGTTCAATGGATAATAACAAGTTGCAAGTAATATGAGGTGATAATGCTAATACAAATAAGAGGAGCATAAATCCCAAAGAGATAAGAGGATGAGATAATAAAAACTCTTAATGAGATATATATTTTGTATGATGGAGTACGTAGCTACATGAGTATTCTTGGAAGACTCACCTATGTGATTCTGGAACTTCGATAAGTTCCTATGAAATTTCGAGGAAAAATTTCTAGAGCCTTCGTTAAACCGGGATAGATGTGTAAGGCCATTAAAACACGAGATTTTAGAATACTCCTTAAGAAAAGGTTTTGCACGAGTTTGATGTCTAAGATAGATTTCAGGACAATTGTGTCACACTTGTTGAATTGGAGTCCTACTTGCTATGTAAAAGTTCAAGATATAGACATCTTTATTTATGCATAATCTTAGAAACATTTAACGTTTCTTCAAAAATCACTTTTTTTAAATTCAAGGAGGGGGATTTTTAGAAATCAAAGGATTAATGGAGAATTGGAAAGGATTGTTTGTTTTAAGGTGACAATAAATAAGCACAAGTTAGAGCTAGTATGTGTAGAGGTTAATTTGAAAAAGTCCATTAAAGTCCCACATTGGAGGGATACCATACTTTATTATATATATATATATATATATATATATATATATATATATATATATATATATATATATATATATATATATATATATATATATATATATATATATATATATGGAAGGTTGATATCTGGTGGTGTGTCACAAGGGGTACACAATTTTTTGAAAGGGTGAGGACACACCACCATGAACCATAGCATGCACACTCCCACTGTCGATGGCATATATCCAACTGACTGGCTCGACTCGATTCTGACCAAAGTTGGGATTGGGTGATCCATTATTTTTTTGGTATTTGAAATGTTGAGAAATATTTAATATTAATTAATTTGAATGTTGTATATTAATTAATATTAATTATTTAATTGGTTATATGTCATTAATGGACCCTGTTTGTCTTATCTTCCACGCTAACCCTAATTGTTGATCAATTATGCCTTGCCTTCCACGTTTCTTTGTTGTCCAATTTATATAACGGCTAATTTTGGGCTGAATCCACTCCATTCTCCCCATGTTTTCTCTCTGTCGTGTCTATTTTTCTCTTATAAATATAGGTATTCCCATCTCATTCTTTTCACTCTCTATTTCTGCATTCCAAAATCTTTCTTCTCTCTTGTCTCTGATTCATCTATAATTTTCTTTTTTGTTTTTCATTTTGAGTGGCTTGTTCACTCCATTTATGAATGATAT
The DNA here is from genome assembly GCF_029867415.1 of Vicia villosa. Lineage (NCBI taxonomy): Eukaryota > Viridiplantae > Streptophyta > Magnoliopsida > Fabales > Fabaceae > Vicia > Vicia villosa. The sequence continues at coordinate 676,630 of NW_026705393.1, read as the reverse complement.
AAAAACCAGATACTAAGAGTGGTATTTATATCATATTTTATTGGTCATAATGCGATAAGAAGATGTAATTCTAAATCGATTATCTACCATGCAAGTAGTAATCAAATACTATAAAATTGGATTGTTTTATAATAGAGGTGACGTGGTTGAATATCTGAGTTGTGAAATTTTGGAAAATTCCGTTAAACATCTTCAAGAGAGAAACCTAGTCTGCGACTCGCACTACTACAATACATATCCACGGTGAAGATATATTACCACATCCATTTATTTACTGTGGTAATATCTTACTTTTTACACGCATTATTTTATTTTATTTTGTTAAGAAACATTTCACCATGGTTCTTAAATCCAACCATTATCATAGAAATTGGGTGACAAGTTTCGAATCACAACATCAACATTTTTCTATTTTTTTCAATAAAAATAAGTGTGTGACCCTTGACATTACGATACGTTATCATTCGTTGTTTGTTGTTCATTTCTTGTTCTCTCTCTCTCTCTTCCTCCCCCCATCTCTCTATGTGGTACTGATACTGCTTTCTGAAAGTTTATGTTCTTCTCCAGGATTTCATTTTTAACATAATGACATTGTGATGTGTATTATCCATGTTTTGTGACAATAACTTTTTGTAGTTACATACTCATTGTTGGTTTGTTTTTTATGTTATTAAAGGAAGTAAATGGCAACAGACACTAAGAAGAGAAAATTCTTTTATTTATTAAGAAGTCATTACATTTTGGATCCTCAGCAGATGTGCCTACATTAGATAATTTTATTCTTCATCTCTATCTTCTTCCACTTTGGAGGCCCCAACAGATGTTACTACTCCTTCAGACTTTTAAATCGTTGAAGCTTCCTCAGACTTTTATTTCTCTTCCTTTGCTTGTTTCTTCATCAGCTTGGTAATCTCATTCTTAAAATCTCTTTTTTCAGTGTTATACAACTTTAGTTTACGTTTATCCATTTTAGTTGTAATGTGATCGGGATTATTATACAAACGTCACTACAACATTTTTGGCCTACGGCCACGCTAAGTTTTTCCACAACTCAAAAACTGTGGCCACATACAAGCTTTGGCCAGGGTTTTCAAATCGTAGACATATGTTTTGAAACATTGAATCCGGAGTGTGAAACTGTGGCCTTTTCTTCATTTGCTACGGTTTAAAAACTGTAGATATTTTAAGCCGCAAATAAAAAACGCAACATTATAATTTTCACTTCAAACTGTGGCCCAAGCCCAAAAATATATACCCCGCCAAAACTTCCTTTTTTTTAGTTTCCCTCTCGTTAATTATTTTCTATTCTAATTTTTTTAGATTAAAAAAAGGAAAAAGAAAATTGAAAACGTAAAATACAAGTGTCATATGTCTAACCTAATTTTGTTCTAAACCTAGAAGATACCCATTCCTCAAAAAACCCATCACCACTCTCATCCCATCAATCTCTCTCTGCAACACACCAACCTTTAAACCATCTCCATCAAATGCGCCGCCACGAACCAAGCCCAGCCACAAACCCAAACCCAACCCCAATCCTCAGATCGCGTCTTCAACTTCGCTGCCGTACCTGTCACCCTCCCTGAAAACGTCCTTCGTAAGGCCCAATCAGAGCTCTATAGCTGGCGTGGATCCAGTATGAGCGTTAAGGAAATGAGTCATAGATGTAAAGAATTTCTTTCCATTATTAAAAAATCAGGGTCAGATCTGTGTACCCTTTTGGATATCTCCTCGGAATATTTCGTTCTTTTCCTCCAAGGCGGCGCCACCACTCAGTTCGCTGACAATGCTTTTTGTTACCATATAGTTAATGATATAGTAGAGTTTATTCGTAGATAGTTGAAAAGTTATACTTACCTGGAATAATGAAATTAATAGGTCAAACAAATGTTATTGTGCTTCTATTTGACTAATGTTTTGTTGTGTAATTCGCAGGAAGCCGAGGTTAAGAAAAACATATCAAGATTTTCTGGTTTTTTGTGTCGTATGAAAATGAGGTATGCTTGTAAGCAGGGGTGGCAAAACGGGCCCGGCCCGTTGGGCATGCCCGTTTTACCCGCACTTTAGTGCGGGGCGGGCTAAGGTTTTAGGCCCTCACCCTCTAATGTGACCGCCCCGCCCCGCCCCGTTTTCAACGCGGGCTTTTGCGGGCATGTGCATTTTCATAAATTTTTATGTTTTTAGGCTTAAAAGGTGCAATGCCCGCGGGCTTTGCCCGCCCCGCCCTCACTTTTTTGCGGGGCGGGGCTAGGTTTTAGGCCCGCATCTTCAACTATGCCCGCCCCGCCCCGCCCCGTTTATTTGCGGGCTTTTGCGGGGCGGGCTAAACGGGCGCGGGCATGCCTGTTTGCCACCCCTACTTGTAAGTAACTTGCAACCAATTCATATATATAAAAAATGAGTGTTCTAAAACCAAGTATTGTTACTGCAGGAAAAGAAAATGATTAAAGAGAAGTTGCTCAATATCTACGATGTGCTTGACACACCCATGGTCTTGCTCCATACCTACAATCATGTTAGATGTGTGTTTTAAGTTATTGATTCTTCTCCTTAAAAATCAGCTTCTCCTGTATAGTATTTTGAGTGCGAGCTAGCTGTTCTGATATTGGTTCTTTCTTTATTTGAATCAACGTGTTGTTTCGCTGCAGTAGTTGCACATATTGGGTTTGCTCCATTGCAATGCTTGAATATGTTTCCATGTCTTGTTCATTATGTTTCATTATTTGGTTTACTTGATATCTAAATGGTGTATTTTGTATGTTTTTAATGCTTTTATGCAGGGTTGCAGCTGTTATGGCGTTACATTATTGTTTTTACTGTGATATACTGGTCATGTAATGTCTCATTTGATGTAGCTCGTAATTGAAAATCATATATTCTATAGTTTTAGAATTTGTAAGTTAATTAATGTTAGAAACATCGTAGTTCTAACTTATTATATTATTAGTTTGGTGAAAAAAGTAACAAGCTTCCAATTATTAAATAATAGAGGATTGAAAAATGAAAGGAGGAGAATTTAATTTCCCCAACTAAATTAGTTAAAAATCAAATCGTCTAGGTATCTATCTAGTTTAAAGTGCACACACTCATTCTGAAACATTGAAATGTTTTTGGAAAAAATAAAAATCGTTGAACTGAAAAACATAACCAAAATCAATCACAGTATCAATCTAGTCAAGCATGATACCATCGAACCCAAAAAAATGTACCTTTTCCAAAAGTTGAATCATAATTTACTGCTCCATGTGATCTTGTTTAAACTATGAATATTGGACTCACTTCAGTGGTTTGAATCAAATTTTTTTCTTAGTTTAACTAAAAAAGTGTGAACTGGTAGTAATTAGTACCATATAAATTGAGAACCCCTAGCTTCCAAGTTGTAGCACAACACAACACACTTCCTTCATTCAGTTTTTTTCTAGTCACTCTCACTCTCAGTATTAAAATGGGAGGAAACAACAATCAAAGAAAGTCAAAGTCATCATGGTCTGTTTTCAACATTTTCAAATCTAACAGTAACAAGCAAAGAGGAGGAGGAGGGTACTATGATCATGCTGCTTATGATAACAAAGTGTGGCATAGTAACAAAGACAGAGGTAGTTGGGGTGTGGTTGATCCTGCCATGAGAGCTACAACTTTCATTGCTCAATACAAGAAAAGAATTTATGAATCTGAAATTCATTGGCGACCTCAAATCGAGCAGTAGGATTCCATTTGATTTGTTTGTTTCTCTATGTTGTAAATTGTATTTAATTATTGATTATAACTTGTTGTTAATGTACAAAACACATAAGATAGAAAGGGATAAAATCCATTGATGGTGAAACTAAGTTTTTACAGAATGAAGAAGAAGAAGCTAGTTTTATATTACAGCTAGCTCTTCTCTAAAAAGGAAAAAATAATTGTGGTAACTAACTCACAGTAAAAACGGAAAAAGGGCCCTTAACTAGAAAAGGTAAATAGGCTTACAACAGGAAAAGCCCAAATAACCTAAGGATAGCCCAAATGTATTTAACATCCCCCCTAAGGTGGACTGTGTAGATTACAAAGGCCAAGCTTGGTAAGAATGCCGATCAGTGCAGGAGCATGAAAAGGCTTGGTAAACAAGTCAGCAAGTTGATTAACACTTGAAACAGGGAGAAGGTGGATGAGCTTGGAATTGATCATTTCACGAACCACATGACAATCAAGCTTAATATGTTTAGTCCGTTCATCAAATGAGGGGTTGTGAGCAACGTAGATAGAAGATTGGTTATCACAGTAAATGGAAGCCGGTTTAGAAAAGTGAATATGGAAGTCCTGAAACAGGTTATGCAACCATTGAATTTCACAGGTAAGAGAGGCAAGAGATCTGTATTCAGATTCTGTAGTGGATCTGGACACAATATGTTGTTTCTTTGATTTCCAAGATATTAGAGAGGAACCAAGTAGAACACAAAAGCCTGAAACCAATCTGCGAGTATCAGGGCATCTTCCCCAGTCTGAATCAGCAAAGGCACTGAGCTGGAGTGTACTGGATGCTGAAAAAAGGATACCACAGGATGGACATGATTTTAGGCATCTGATGAGATGAATGGGAGCATCATAATGAGGTTGGAGAGGTTTGGAAAGAAACTAACTAAGATGTTTTAGAGAAAAACAAATATCAGGCCTACTATTTGTTAAATATATCAAACGTCTAATGAGCCTCCTGTAAATGGTAGGGTCAGCAATTGGAGGTCCATCAGATGCATTCAGTTTCATAGATGGATCAAAGGGGGTGGTGGAGGGTTTGGAGGCAAGGTGACCAGTGTCTTGTAACAATTCAAGGGTATATTGTCTCTGATTGAAAAAGATGCCCGAGGTATTTCTGTCAATTTCAAAACCCAAGAAATATATCAAAGGGCCTAAATCTTTGATTTTGAACTTATTATCCAAGGAATGTTTGACAGAGTTAATGGCTTCTATAGAATCTCCATCCAGGATAAGGTCATCAACATAGACAAGTATGAGAGTGAAAGTATAAGGTGTGGATTTAGTGTAAAGGGAGTGATCAGATTCAGAGTATTTAAAACCAAGTGAAAGGACAAATGAAGACAATTTGGAGTACCACACTACCACTTCCTGTTGGCCTGCTTGAGACCATAGATAGATTTGTGGAGCTTGTAAACTTGAGAAGAAGATGAAGCAGAGTAGCCAGGTGGGTTGGTCATGTAGACTTCTTCCTTGAGATCCCCATGTAAAAAGGCATTGTTGACATCAAGCTGAGCTAGATGCCAACCTTTAATGGCTGCAATGGAAAGAAGAACACGAATGGTGGTAATTTTTGCTACAGGTGAATAAGTATCAAAAAAATCAATACCTTCAAGTTGAGTGTATCCCTTAGCAACTAAACATGCTTTGTACCTTTCAATACAGCCATCAGTGTTATACTTAATTTTATATACCCACCTACAACCAATGGGGATTTTTTCTTGGTGAAGATTCACAATAGTCCAAGTATGGTTGTCAGCAAGAGCTTGTAGCTTAGCACTCATAGCTTGCTTCCAACAGTCAAGTTTATTGGCTTGGGCAAAGTTTTTAGGTTCTTGTTGGGAGGATAAGGAAAAACAAAAAGCTTTGTAAGAAGAGGTGCAATTATCATAGGAAAGGACATAGGATAAGGGATAAGAGGCATTAAATGTAGGATGGGTGGTGGTAGAATGGAAGCAGTGATAGTTTGCAAGGTAAGAGGGAGGAATAGTGGCTCGTGTGGAGTGTCTAGTGGGTAAAGGAGTGCTAGGGTTAGAGACAATGGTCTGTGCAGGTTCAGTGCCTGCAGACTGTGAAGGGGCAGACCCTGCATATTGTTCAGGATAAAAAAAAACAGGCTGGGGTGTGGCAGACTGTGAAGGTGCAAAGACTGCAGATTGGTCAGGATCAGAAACAGCAGTCTGAGACTGTGTAAGGGTAGCAGGAGAAGAGGTTGACAAGTGAGGAATAGGAGTGTTATCAAGGGTAAGGGAAGGATAACTAAATGAGGTCTGAGCTGGTGGATATATGTGTGCAGTGGGAGGAGGGAGGAAAGAAGGGATAGGTGTGTCATCTACATTTTGAGTGAGGTTAGGGCAAGTTGTTTGAGATGGAACAATTTTGAAAGGAAAGAATGACTCATAAAAAACAACATTTCTGGAAAGAAAAATGGCATGACTGGATAAATCATAGAGGATAAATCCTTTAACACCTTCTTTATAGCCAAGAAACATAGACTTTCTGGCTCTGGAATCAAATTTGGTCCTATGGGCTTCAGTAGAAGTAGCATAACATAGACAACCAAACACCTTTAAATGCATATAAGATGGGGATTGTTTGAATAAAATTTCATAGGGACTTTTTAGGTTTAAAAGGGGTGATGAGAGCCTATTGATAATGTGTATGGCATGTTGCACACAATAGTTCCACATAGAAAGAGGAACTTTGGAGTGGAAATGTAGAGACCTTGCCACATTAAGAATGTGTTGGTGTTTTCTTTCCACCACACCATTCTGCTGTGGGGTCTCAGGACAAGATTTATGATGGAGAATGCCTTTGGAAGAAAGGAAAAGGGCTAAGGTTAGGAACTCAGTTCCATGGTTAGATCTAAGGCATTTAAGAGAGGTGCCAAACTGATTTTCAATATAGGCAATAAAGTTGGTAAGGTGAACTTTGGTTTGGTCTTTGGTTTTTAGAAAATTACCCAAGTATATCTTGTGAAATCATCCACTAGGGTTAAAAAATATCGTTGTCCTAGAAGAGAAATAGTAGAATAAGGCCCCCATAAATCAGCATGCAACAATTCAAAGGGTGCAGTAGTGTGAATATTACTAATAGGAAAAGAAAGTTTCTTTTACTTTGCATTATGACATGAATCACAAGGTGCCAAAAAAGGTTACAAGGGATAAAAGGAAAAAGCCTAGATATATTTTTCAAGCCTATAGCAGATATGTGGCCTAAACTGTAATGCCAAAGTTCAGAGGAATTATTATTGACATTATTACAAACAGAATTTTGTCTATGAGATTCAAGGATGTAGAGACCTTTGTGAAAATTAGCTATCAAAGTAGACAGAATCGCGGTCCGACTCGTAGGATCGGACAATTCTGCGATCTTGTAACCCTCCGCCGTGCTGGAGTATGGACAGAATCGGAAATTGTATGGCGCGGCCAGGATCGCCGCTGAAGCACGTGAAATCGCCGGAAACAGCGCTTCTGCACGATCCCAAAAAACCCATGAATTTGGGTCCGCGGGTCGGGTCCGCGGCCCGGTTTAGAAAACCCTAAAAATACAAAAAAACAACGCTTCATCTCTTTTTTTTAAAACCTCCTTTTATTCAATAATAAATATATTACAGGCATTTAAGGAATCATTTAATGAATAAATATATTTAATAGCTATTAGAGTAATTATATAACCTAATCACCTATTTTTTTCTCACGCTTAATTCTCTCTAACTTCCCAAATATTTCTCATGATTAGGGAAATTTAATATTTTCCCTTCTTATACACGTTAATCTCTTTAAATATATATATATTCATTCCCTAATTCACTCCTATCCTAATTCACTCATATTTCTCTCAATAAACACAACAATTATTTTCTCCTCACGTAAAACCTTTTTCAAACATGGCTTATACTGTTTTGAAGGAAATTAAGTGAAACTACTATTTTACTCTTTGAATGTTATGTTGTTTTGAATTTCTATGAAATTAATAGTATCATGTTTTGCTATTGAATGTTATGTTGCTATTGAATTTCTATCATGAATTTCTACTGTTTCAGATTTTTTAAGTTTTTATTAGATATTTGCTACTGCTTTAAATATTGTTTTATATTATATTATTTATGTCTTATTTATATATGAATTTTTTAAATTTGGTAGGATCTTACGATCCGTGTTACGATCTTCCGATTTACGATTTTATTATACCAACCCGAGTTTGTGTAGGATCTCGAGTCTGACTACCTTGTTAGCTATACCAATCAGTCTCTTGGATGTGTTCTGCAGAATATGGAAGGTATTAGAAAAGAAAGATAAGTGACAATCAAGGTCAGAAATAAGTTTAGCTACAGAAATTAGATTGACATTGAATGAGGGTATGTAAAGAACATTGTGGATGGTAAGGGTGGGAGAGAGAACAATGCTACCAGAAATGGAAGCAGTGATGTTAAGGTCATTTGGCAAAGTGACAAGAATGGGTGGAATGTGTTGGTGTGTGCTAAAGGAAGCAAGGTGAAATGTGATGTGATCAGTGGAACCTGTATCAAGTATCCAAGGAATGGAATGCTTACCAGTATCAAGGGAAGAGTTGGCGTGGAAAGCCAAGGGTGTGCTGATCACGAAATTGGTAGCAGAGGAAGGTTTTGACTATTGGAGAAGCTCTAAAATGCTGTTGTACTCCTCCTGCGTAAAACCAAAACTTGAATTCATGGAACCTGCAGAAGAATTTTCAGAAATAATGTTGGCAGAAGAAGGACGAAGCTTGTTCTTGAATCCCGGTGGGTAGCCATGCTTAACAAAGTATGTATCAATCGTGTGGTTAGTACGCCCACAATGAGTACAGATACGATTAGGCCTAGAAGAAGTAGGTTTAGCCTTGGAATTAGGGTTCCATGTCTTGTTCCCACCATTAGACTGAGTGGCGTTGATCTGAGAAGGAGCAGACGGAGCAGTAGTATCTTTAGGGTCCAAATGAAGAGCTCTTGACGGATTCAATTCGCGTTCTTGTTGAATATTAAGAGAGAATGCACGATCAATGGTTGGGAGAGGCGACATCATCATAATTTGGGACTTAGAGGATGAAATTTTTTCATTCAAACCCTTCAAGAAACGAATAACATAATCTTCCTCACGATGCTGCTTGATAGATGAAATAGCTCCACAACTACACGGAATAACACAAGAACATGATAAAATTGGATGATACGATTCTAACTCATCCCAGAACACCTTCAACTGAGTGAAGTAATCGGAAACAAATAAGATACCTTGGCGGAATTTGTTAACATCTTCTTGGTTATCGGAGATTCGGAACACGTCGCTCTGAGTAAATCTTGTGCGAAGGTTCTTCCAAACACCAGATTGAGTTTGAATCCAAAGAACGGATTTGGCGATGGATTCAGAGATGGAACGAAAAATCCACGCGAGAACCATTGTATTGCATCGTATCCAAGGTGAGTGAAGAGGATTAGTAGGTAAAGGTTTGGGTAAAGATCCATCGATGAATTGATGCTTGTTCTTGGAGATGAGGGCAATTTCCATCGAACGAGACCAAGAGTGATAGTTTCTGGCTGTGAGAAGAGGAGAAACAAGAATGAGTGCCAGATTCTCATTGGGGTGAAGGTAATAAGGGTTTGCTGAATTTGTCGCAAAATCAGAGAAATTCACAGCGGCCATTGTTAAAGAAAAGAGTGTGAAGAGGATGAACAATGGCGAGGGAAGCGTTTTTCTCTAGATACCATGTTAAGGTACAAAACACATAAGAGAGAAAGGGATAAAATCCATTGATGGTGAAACTGAGTTTTTACATAATGAAGAAGAAGAAGCTAGTTTTATATTACAGCTAGCTCTTCTCTAAAAAGGAAAAAATAACCGTGGTAACTAACTCACAGTATAAATGGAAAAAAGGCCCTTAACTAGAAAAGGTAAATGGGGTTACAACAGGAAAAGCCCAAATAACCTAAGGATAGCCCAAATGTATTTAACACTTGTCAACCTTGATAAGTAATGTTAAATATGAATATTTCTTTAGCATTTTATTACTTTTTTGGCTAAAGAACTTCAGTAAGGAAAGAATCAATTGTTAAAGCGGCTTAACCGTTTCAATCACTAATGTGCATGGTCTTACTCTTGTTTACCCTTTTTTCAATCAAGGTGATAGTGGTTGAATTCTTTTGTTAGTCATATCAATAATAACTCGATGCTCCAACCCTTTTTTCATTATGTTGCATTAACTGGTGTACTTGTTAGTCACTGTTTCTCATCTTTATGTAGTTTGTTTGGCAAGTTTGGTCTAAGGAGGAACACCCTGTCGCGCTATACGGTGGGATGTTTTTCAACCTTAACAACTCCATCCATAACTTATATATGTTGTCTCTATTAGTTATGCTATTGATTATTTTATATTGGCTTCAATAAAGTGGAATGTTCATCAAACTATCACAACCCCACTAATTCACTTGTATTTAACCAAATTGTAACTTGTATAAAATTGTATTTTATAACATTAGATTTGCCCAACTTTGTGATCTGTCTGTTTTTTTGTTACAAATATGGTTTGATGGAATTTATCTTGTCTAATGATCTTATTATGTGCCTTTTGTGCCTTGTACATTAATTGATGATTGGTTGAAATTGAATCTTTAAACTTGAAGGTTGTATGTTTTCAGCTTTCTATACTAGTTGCATTGTTGCAAATTTTGTGTGATGGGTTTCTTCACCAAAGTGGCTATAATTATTGGCGGTCCCTTGGTTGGAAAATTAATGGACCATTTGCCTAGAGTGCCTTCATATAACTACTTAACTATCATTCAGGAAAGTTATCGAATGAGATATATAAAATAGACTAGAGTGTAGCTATTTTGTTCTAAACTCAATCTTTTTTCTATTTTCAGGTAGCCACTTAGTTGCTATCTGCACCTATGATTATCCATGCTCATTCAGTTCCTCCTACTTCAGTGTCACTTTGTTTCTTCGTCCATGGTTTCAAGAAGATTTAGAATGTTAGATGGAAAGTGGATTCAACATGGTTTCAAGAAGATGTAGAATGCTTAATCTTCTAGAAATTATGTTTAACGATTTCAGTTTGATGTATATATGTTCATTTCTATCTTTAAAGATAATGTGTAGTTTCTCAGACTACACAATATTAACACAATCCTTTTAAACTTATATGCATTGGCCAAAATGGTCCTTTTATCATGGGCTAGAAAAATTTACTTTTTTCGAAGAAATTTATGAAAGAATATTGCAAAGCATGTTAATTTGATGATTTAATATAATTTTGACACAGGGAATGGTTCTTATATAGAGAACTCTAGCTTTAATCAAAAAATGGCCTACATATTGCCGCGATTTTAATTAGTGGCCATAAACAAACCGTGGCAAGACCAAGGCAACTAAACCGTATGCTATACATTAAATAAGAACTATGGTTTTACGATTTGGCCACTGTTAATAACTGAGGCGCAAGATAAACTGCGACCTTAACCTAGATACCTAAATCGTGGCTTATACAAGCCACGAATGTATATAAAACGTGGCCCAAACAAGAAAATCGTGACTTATACTTTAGGCCACGCCTGCAAATCCCACAGTCACATTTCTGTGGTCAAATTGTGGCCAAAGCGTAAAACCACAGTTATTTTGCATATAGTCACGGTTTTCTGTCCGTGGCAGATGACCTTTTTTTTTGTCGTGTCTATTTTTATAAGAAAAAATATTGGAAAAACCTACAATCTTCCTTGAAGTTATGAATCAAGAATTTGACTTTGACTATCTTGAATATTGTGAATAATTGCTTAGAATCTCTCGGTTTTTGTTTTTCTGCAAAAGTCTAATTATGTATTTACTCAGATTCTCACTTATCTCTTTTTTTAAAATCTTTTATGTGTAGATTCTTGTGCCTACTTCATATGAAGAACATCCAGAAGGTATATGGGAAAAATAACAAGTATTTTATTTTTTTTATTCATAATTTACTATAAGTTATAACTTTTAAGGTCATTCACTCACAACTATTTTATTTGGAGTTACAGGTATTTAAAATCAAGACACCAAGAGACAAGACATCAAGACAACAAAATAGTATTATTTCTCAGGTTATTCAGGTTTAAAAAAATAAATAATATCACAACAATTGTATTATTTAACAGTTGTTATAAGTAGAATAATAAAATAAATAATGGCGTTGCTATGAATTATTTCACAGCGGTTTAAAAATTCATCCGTAGTTATACGTAGCGCACTACTTAACTTATAACAACGGTCACATGCCCGTTGTAGAAACCGACATGCATACAATCACACATTACCTAACAACGAACATACAACTGTCATTATATGTGTTTTTCGTAGTAGTGTCAACTTAGTAATTTCTTTCGACAATTTTTTCAAAATCGAGAATCAACAAATTATGACCAATAACATGTTTGATATTTTTGTCTGTGCTTTACACCAATCCAAAAATATGCAATATTGTAGATTGAGATGTATGTAATAGTAATATTTTTACTATAAAAAGGGAAATTAACATAAAAATGTAATATTGAAAAGTAAGCATAAACTACCCCTTGTAATAATTTTATTGAATGGCTATTAGAGAATTGTACGATCATACAAGACAAGAGACACACGTTTTGTGTTTTGTCTACAAGCTCAATTCCAACATAATTAATAAAACCTCACATGTACCCTTCCAAATCCTTTATTGTCCCTATTATAAATGTCCCCAACAATCTTTATTTCCAACACCCTCTTTCCCCAACGTATGAAACACTAATCTCATACAAATTATTATAACATAACTTATTATCTCATAAATCTAAGTAACCATTACAAGGAATCAAATTCATGAAGTAATCCATAAGACAAAGCCATGAGTAGAATAGCAGCCTCTTTCTCATCTTGAGGGAAAACTTGATGAGAAGCAAAGTTGTTACTCAAACTTGTTATCAAATCTTCAAAACTAGTTGAACTTTTTCCAATTTTACCCTTCCTTTTCAAATGTGGTGGTGCACATTCATCAGTTTTTGACATTTTCCTTTTGATTTGCAACTTCTTTCCTTTCACATAGGGCTTCTCAGCAGCCACGTGATTCTCACCATTTGCAGATGCAGTTGCTGCGAGTGCGCGCCGCGCTTTCCTTTGTCGAATCCCGCATGCATTGCAGAGAGACTGTTGCACCAAAAATATGTTTGGATTTTTTTCAATGGTTAGTTTTAAGCCCTAATCACAGAATTGAAAATTTCAAACTAATTCTACTTGCATTGATAATAACAAATTGTATTCATGATGAGTTCTTAAGCGGTAAGAAATTCATGTTTTTTTTTTAAATCTTGGTATCCGACGTTGCGACTGAATATATTAATGCACCCATGTAACAACTAAGAATTAAATTATTTCTCAAAGAATGAATTCGTGAGCATGTACCTTAGGACCTGCTGGTCCACTTCTCCAGAGAGGGGTCTTAGTTGTGTGGCAATCACTACAAACCCTAACAATCATATTGTTGTTGTTTGAGCCAATGTTGTTGCTACTATTATCGGTTTCTACACGCGATAATACTTTTTCTTTTTCAAAATTATGCTCGGAAACCCTTTGATCTTCCATCATTCTCTTAATTATTCTCTTCTTTGATGGCATCCACTTCATTGAACTATTATCCTCTGGTTCAAACGCTCCATTTCTATTTTCTTTCTCTAGTTCTTGATGATCACATGATCCACTGGAAGGAACCAACTTCACAACCTAAAAGATCAGAACAAAAAGATAAATTTCTACATAATAAAAATATACACAAGTGCATAGAGATCAGGTGCAGAATCGTGAGTTCGAATTTGTAACATCTCATTGTTCATCTTTAACGATGAACTCCAGTAAAAATATACTCAATTTTGTACTATATTATGTATGTAAGTGTGTAACTTACCTTTAGATCACTTTGTATGTGATTTGGTTCAGAAGAATAGGAGCGACCTTGATCTTGATTTTGGTTGAAAAGTGTGGAATATGATAGGCAAGAAGATGAAGAGGAGGGTTGATGAATGTTTGTATTGAAGAGATGGTGGTTATGATCTTCATTGTTACTAAGATCAAAAGGCATAGGAGGAGAAGGTAGTGAATAACGATTAGTTGGTGTCATGGACATGTCATAAAACAGCACACATAACAAGAGAGAGAAAAGAGAGACAAATGTGTGACTGTAGACTCTGCGATGGATCAGTATATAGCTGCTGCAGTTGTCTATACCTTTTGTTTAGTAAATAAGTTATGGTTAAAAAGAAGGATTACTATAGAATATCAAAGATCCGTTATATTAAATCACAAATCAATTTTCTTTAGCTAATATTACTAAATTTGACACTTACCAAGGTTTGAATTCTCAAACCCTCGATTGTATGTGAGATTATTTCTACTTCGTCTACCTATTAAAAAAAATGAAACTTTTGATACTTAGTTTTAAATTTAAGCGACTTTATTAAGAGTTTAACATTAGATTAGATGTCATGATCCTCATTTTAAATCCGTAACCGCAATTACAACAACAATATTGCAGATGAAGTAGCCTCTGCAATCACATCAGACTGTAATTGCGGTGCGATTTAAAATCATACGACTCACTGTAGTTTAAACCACAACAAACAATTTCACCCGTGTTCTTTTCAAGTATATTCATCAAATATCAAATTTTTAGAACCCAAATACACAATTATAATGAAAAATATTATCATTAAGTGTTTGTTAACAGTGTATTTCAAACCATTGTTTTAAATTGCACTCCCTAAACGCAATCAATCACACCTGCAATATTGCGGATGCAGTAGCCTCCGCAATCTCATCAGACAGTAATTATAGTGTGATTTAACATCACGTGTTCGGCCACAATACACATCAGATCAACTGTAATGAATGCAATCGCAACATCCGCAACAACATCTGCAATTTAAAATTATGTTTCAAACATTTCTCAATTAAAATTCAGGCTAGCTGCAACGAAATCAATGCACGGTCAACTTGAAGTCGCAACACCCGCAAGTACAACCACAACCTCTTTTTAAAACCATGGAGATGAACTAACAATATTTTTATAAGTGGGATACCTCTCCTATTACAATTTCATTTTTGTAACAATAAGTTTAGGTTGAGCTTAACTCATCTATAATTTACTTCCTAGATGTTTTTCCACTTATAAATATATTGTCAAACCATATCTAACTACTTTCACTAGATTAGAAATTTACCACTCATTTTTTATGAATGAGTTGATAATTATTTTTTTGGTCATGTAGCTAGGGACTGATGTTTACACTTTAAAAGTGAGCAAATGAGATGTCGTGAGTTCAAACTCACGACCTTGTATCTAATGTCTCTGTATAGCTATCAATTGAATTGACTTATCGGGATTAAGTTGATAATTATTTGTTTGACTAAAACACGAGAAAATAAAAGTATGTATATTAAGTTTAAGCCACAAATAACTCATTTGTCCTATCTTTTGTTAAATTGACTCCAACCAAGTTACTAATCCTAAAGATAACGGTTAAATTTTACAACTGAAAAACATCATAACTTTTAAATACTCATCAACTTGAACCTGCATTATCAACTTGAACCTGCATTATTAAAGTGGTCCTCCTTAAAACTTACAACAACAAAAAAGTCAGGTAAAAAGAGAGATTACAGGCTAATAACAGACATATAAGACATTCACTGATTCACGTGAATTCTTTCGAGACATCTAAAGAAGACAAAATAACAGGACAAAATGATTCAGGAGAGTGTGGAATGCTACTACTCAGGTCCCATACGTATGAACAAAACACTATTTGTAGATAGATATTTTAACCACACACTGACAGCATGGTACTACATTTTGTGTAGTAGTTTTATAAAAAATAAAATTCTAATAGTAGCTAATTGAAGTTAAAAAACGGTAGAAGAGATAGAATTTGATTGTAGCCACATATGACAAAGATAATGTACTCACATCTCAAACTAATAATTTGCTCACTAGAATAGTCTTGTCATGTGGGTTCTTTTTCTTTTCCTCGATGCATAATTATATATATATATATATATATATATATATATATATATATATATATATATATATATATATATATATATATATATATACACCAAAATTAAGAGTACGTTGATGGTGAAGAATTCTAAACCGATGATGTTCATCTCCAATACAATAGTGTGGAGGTGGAATTGCAAGGTTAGCACTCCAACGCTTAAGTCATTCAGAATTTAAGATAGGGATAATGAAAAGTGGAGATCAGAAAGTATACCATGAATATCTTATGATATGACTTTTATATCTTGATCGACATTAGTTTGAGTTTTAGCTCCTTAGGTCTTTAGCCGACCTAAAATAGTTGCCTCAAGACTTGTCGGATGTTATTGAGCTGGGAAGCCTTTATCAATCGTGCACGGCCTCTAAGGATGTTAATCACTTCGAACTGGAGTGGAATCACTTGGAGTTAGTTAAAAAAATAGTGGGAAAGAAACGCATTAAATGTCTTCCCAACATTGAAATTTTTCACTAGTTTTTACCTGATGCGTGGCTTAAGGTGGCTAGTTAGGGCATGACGCTGTTTATGTTGTACTCGAATTTGTTTACATTTCCCAACATTGAATTTGTTTACACCTGCTCTTCAAGCGCCTCTTTCTTCCTTTTAAGACGATCAGGTAGGAAGGCTTCCCCTCTTCTAATAGCTTCAAAGTCCAAGACGACAAACACCATACTTATATGGTTTGCCAACTATGCCAACTCCCTTGGAAAACTTCTTCAGAATTATTGGAGAAGTAAGACTAATCTTGGTTAGAGAGGGAAGACGAAAACTATCTTCCCGTTCTTGGGCCAGGAAGAGCTAGCAACATATGAGGCAACCATATTGGAACCAAAACATGCTCCTTAGCAAACCTCATCATAGGACGCTTGTTAATCGGCCTCTCAAACCGAAGTTCTTAAACTTCGGGGCTGGAAGCCAGACTCCCATCGCCCTCCGACTACAACAGGTGTAGACCATCATTTATCATAGACCAGTCATGCAAAACCTAGACTTTCACTTGTACTAAAGGAGTAATCCGAACAGTCAGCCCAATCAATATGCCTAAAGTAAAATATCCCCAAGTAGACGGGGTATTTGGAATACCCTCTAGAAAAGAAGTAGCTTGAAGATCCTTTTTCATCTAGCGCATTGCTTCCTCCCATTTCATCACATCTGCATAACCAATAAGGGAATATTAAATGAATTATTCAAGAAACAGTTAAGGGTAGTAATATTTATGTGCCACTTACCAAAGATAGCCTTCTTTTCACCCTCGGTTATAGCATCCACCAGCCGGTGGACCTAGATGAACATTTTCAATCATTTCCTTGATGATGTGTCGGGTGGAACGATACCGCCGACATAACCAAGCTCCTTGTAGAAGGCCACCAATTGTCTCTTCAAGTATACATTTTCTTGGGACATGTCCTTCTCTGTGTAAACATATGATATAATCACAGTAAAGAAATCACTGTGACTCCAGAACTTGCTAAATAAACCCGTACATACATATTGATGCCCAGGTTCTATTTTACATATTTTCGTATTGGCTTCTTCGTTAAAGGGAGTAACCAAAAAGAACTGATATCCTTGAAATGCTTCACACAATCAAAATAGGTATCAAAGAATTTGGAATCTTGCCTTAAAGAAATCATACCTAAATTATGTGCATGATTAGCCGTATTTTTTTAGTCTTGAAATGATGGAACTGTAGCATCACGATCAACTTACGCCCTTTATATTCACACTAATGTTGAAAATATTTAACAGACACCTAACTCACCTAATGCAATCACGATGGGGTGATCATTAATGGAAATCAGAATCCTAAGAGATAGAATAAGAACTCGTGGAAAGGAATAATGCACCTGTCATATTCACTACATATCCTCTTGTCTCCATTTGATGGAAACACCCCCTAATCAGGTGAGCGCCCTGCCTCTGTCCAAGCATGGTCTAAACCGCCTATGGAAGCGTAAGCGAAGGTAGTGTCCTATATTTCACGGTCGAGATATCTGTTTTTTCCCTTCGGATCCTAGTTGGGGTAATCTTCATAGTAAGACTTTTTGCAAAGCTGAGGCTAGGGATGACAACGGGTAGGGTCGAGTGCGGGTTTCACACTATCCAAACATGCACCCGAAATCACCAACTGAACCCGAACTCAAAGGCTATTTGGGTGAAAAAATTACACTCACGCCACACCCATTGGGTTCGAGGTTTTTCATCCAAACATGGTTGTCAAACTCGCGGGTAGACTCGTAAACTCGTACGAGTTTACGAGTCTAGGAAGAAAAAACGAGTAGACTCGCACATAAAATCATTTTTTGATAGACTCGAGTAGACTTTGGTAGACTCGCATAAACTCGTATAGACTCGCGATTCTATGGCGAGTTTACGAGTCTATACATTTTTCTTGTATTTTGTTTATTTTCAAGTAAACCCAAAAAGGCCCAAATTTCCCCCAAAAGATTTATATTATTGAAATAAAAACCTTATTATTTTTGCTTGTACTAGAATTAGAAAGTCTCTCTCTGAGTCTCTGATTTCAGCAAAGTTTCTTTCATCCTTCACCGACGACGTGCATTTGTTCAGTCTCTTGCTTTGTTCGTGCTCATTATCGTAAATCAATATTTCGTTGTGTAAGTATTTTCTTGTTTGTTTCACTTATATGTTTCTGTCGTATGTTCTATTGTGTAAAGGTGATGTGCCATTGTTTAATCAGGTCCACGGATTCCAATCCCAATATATCAATTTGATGTGACCAAATAGTTTATAAAATTTATGATTTATGAAAAAAACAACGTTTTTGAATGTTTTGAAATAAAATATTGCTATAGTTTTGACATAATTGTGATTTACGAGTTATGATGAAATGCATTGCTCACAGTTTTGAAAAAATGAAAACTTGCTACAATTTTTACTAATTAATTATTGATAATAATTATAAGGAACCTACGTAAGTGTTGTAGAATAAGTTTTGACATAAGGCTAGAACAATATGAACATAGCCATAGTTTTAAATTGCGGTCGCAGATAAGGTTGCGAATATTGTGATTGATATCATTGTGGTTGTTGTGATACGCGTTGATATTGGTGGTGATGATTTTATTGGAGCTTTGGATGTTTAAAGCCATTTGCATACATGTTTTATGAATTTTTGTTTTATTTTATGTAGTAGCCAATTAAGAAGAAAATAATACTTTAAGTCTTTAACTACATACTTTGTTGTTTTGTTTGTTTTACTATCAAGTTTTTTGTTAAGAAATTTGCTATGGAATATGAATTTAAATTTTGACGTTAATCGGTGTTCTATTATATATATTTGTGTCATATATGAGGCATTTAAAAGAATTAAAATATATTTATGTGTCATATATGCGTCACTTGCAGGTTTTTGAAAGACATTTTTAATTTTCCATAGACTCATACGAGTTTGCGAGTCAAGTCTGCGAGTCGAGTCTACGGTCCCTTTACGAGTCTGAGTAGACTCGCGAGTTTGACAACTTTGCATCCAAACCCGAACCTGCAGCAAAACACATAAAATATATTTTTCCTACAACTTTCTGCGATATATATATATATATATAAGTGGGTGTGGTTTCGGGTTTCAGACGCGGGTTTCACACTACCCAAACCCGCACCCAAAATATCGGGTGGCACCCGAACCCAATCAACTCGGATTCGGGTGGACCCTGCGGGATAGGGTCTGGCTGCCATCCCTAGCTGAGGCTAGTACAAACAATGAGAGGTAAACTAGTGAGTTCAAAGCACGAACACTCCTATTAAAGTGTATTTACAACAAAGAATATCACTTGAAAGGGAAGCATAAATTTTAAGAGCTCAATACCCATAAAACCTTAAGAAATAAGCGAAAGCAAGAAGAAAATATTGTTGGTTCCATCTTAAAGAAAATGAATCAATTACTCATGCATGCCACTGTTTACGGTGATTTCCGGTAAACAACCGCTAGTCTTCCAAACTATAATAGATATGATTTGGTTACTCGCAGGATCGACTAGATTGATCCTAGGACATAGTCAAAAAGGTTGTTATTCATGATAGTTCGAATCATGTCTATGGTTGGCTTGTCTCGAAATAAGAAATGCTTAATCAAAGAAATAAAGATTAACAATCACCTTGTTATACACGTAAGTATAACATCAGCGAAAGGGTAAGACAAAGATAAAATATAAGACAAAACTGTAAAGTGCAAGAATCTTAAAGTGTAGAAACTTAAATGCTTCGAAACTAAATAGAATGAAAATAAAGAAGGCAGGAATGTAAATGACAGAAAGTAAACGAAATGCAGTAATATCAAAAGATACTTGAATAACGAAAGATACAAATGTATTTAAATTGATGGTGGTGTCATACGTACATTTCTCAGCGAACTCGTTCTCTAAACACTTGATACTTGAGCAATATGTGAGTGATTTGTACAAAATGAACACACGGAATCCTAATACTAAGACCCTTATTTATACTAAATTCGACCCTAACGGTCCTACACTAATCTGATGCCACGTTACTCACGAGAATCCTTGGAATGCCATCTGTCTTTGTGCAGTTATAAAAACTACTTCGAAATTCAAATCCTCCCGCCTGAATCCTCTTTCGACGCCTGGCAACGTAATCAGAATCGAGAATGCCACGAAAATACGTTAAGCTTCAGTACTTTACATATTTCGTAAAAACGTTTAAGTCCCCAAAGATGATTCCTTTCGAATTTAGCTTCAGTGCTAACTGTCTCCACTCCAACTTAAACCATCATTCTCGAACATGGTCATCAGTAGCCATTTTTTATCTAAAAGATGGTCATCAGTAACCATCTTCCTTCAAATTTCAAACCTTCGAAGGATATTCTTCCCAAACGAAATTTTCAGCTAACAAATTTCCCCCAATAAATGCCTGTTTCGAAAACAAGAGAAATAGGCGTTTCTTGTTATAACGAGATTTCGTTTTACTTACTTCTTAGAGTTCCAAGACTATTGACTGACGTCATAATCATTTATGACTCTGTTTCCGAAAACGTCTTGTCATTCTCAAAGATGTCTTCTCATAACTTACATTCCCACGTTCTGGTCTTACTTCATGATCATTACTCCTATATACTAGGAGTAAAGCTAATAATTATTCGACCGATGTTGGATTAAATCAACGCTTTCCGCGTGTCTCTTGGATTTTACCCAAAAGATTTGAAAGGGTTTTCGTTAAACCTTTAAATACTTGAACTTCTACCTGCATATAACTTTCACTTCTATCTCCTCATTCTCTTCACAGAAAAGAACATCTTTGGTTACATTCAAACCCATTTCCCAAATCAAACTTACTCATGGCGTCTTCTTCAAATGTTCTTCAACCCGTTCTAAAACTTCAAAATCCTATGCAGACAGGGGATCAAGAACACATACCAAATCCAAATACTGCAGAGGCGCGCGCGCATTTATGCTTCTCAGGTAATCATTCCCTTTGAACTTTCTGGAAAAACTCATGCCTTCATGGGCCCTTTACCAGGAGAAAATAACTCCTCTTTGAACAAATTCTTTCCTGCTTATTACAAAACTAGGCCTTTAGTTAGCAAGAATAAGATAGACGATGAAGGCCACCCAGTCTCAGCAAACCCTGATAGCCCAAAAGAGACCTCAATTGAAACTCTTTTGGCCTTAGAGAAAATTAGGTTAAACTATGTAACCATTTTTGTGAAAGTCTTTAGGTCAATCCCATTAGCAAAGGATCCTGACCTGTATTATGCTTGGCTAACAAAGGTAGAAAAGCAAAAAGCGCCTTTCTGGAAACAACTAGGGATTTACGATTTAATCCAATTATCCAAAACAGGCTTAGAATATAACAAAGCCATGCTAGTAGCGTCAGTTTACTTCTGGGATGCTTCTCACAATACTTTTCACCTTCCATGCGGGATGGTTACCCCTACCCTTTTCGATGTAGCTGCCATTACAGGGCTTCGACCAACGGGGGAAACCTTCGACCCTAATTTCATGGATACTGACACCGTCAATTTTAACGAAGCAACAGTCACCTATACTGCCTTCATTCAACAATACCACAACGAAACGGACCCAGACGTTTCTGACGAAGAACACATAGCGTTTCTAGCACTTTGGCTCTCGAGATGTGTCTTTTGCTCTAGGTCCATACAAGTAGAAAAAAGGTATCTTTGCATGGCTAACCAGCTAAATGCTGGGATAAAGTTAAACCTAGGCCAGTTAATTATAGGATTTCTTTATGAGAATCTTGGTGAGGCAACGGACCTCGTTAAGAACTACAAAACAGGATCTCTTCTTTTTGCTGGTCCTTTTTGGCTGTTGCAACTATGGCTTAATGCCACTTTCGAGGCTCACCTCCCATATAAAAATGCCGTGGATGAAGAAAGTGCAGCCATAAAGGATCAAACAGTGGAAGGAACCAGATTGGCTTACCTAACTCCAAAGGAAGAAAGTGGCAAACTTCGTGAAACCTTCCTGGCATTCATAATGATGTTCGCTGAACGTCATCAATTCACTCCTTCGATGGCTCCATTCGTACAACGTAAGGTGAGTCCCGAATGGTTTACTCGAGAATTTCCAGCCACTTCTCCTGATCAACAAGCTGAATCTATGACCATCTGGGAAGCTTTCCTCACCCCAAAGCTGTTATATCACCGACTTCGATCTCCAAAAAGTCATTGCTGTCTCCTCTGCTATCAACCAAATCTAGTTTCAAGACAATTTGGGCTGGTTCAACTCAAACCGAAGTGTTTGTATGACAAAAGGAATCACATGTGTCTACACACTTCGCATCTGACAGAAGATAAATATGAATAAAAAATCTCCCGATATGTTGGCATCACCACTTTGTCTCCCGTTTCCTTCGAGCCTGCTTTTTATTCTACCATAGATTTTCATCAATGGTGGACAAAATATTATTCTACGCAAGCTGAAAACCTTACTCGGGAACTAACTGCAGCTTTTGCTGATGTGTAGGAGAATTTCCAGAAAGGTACTTCGACTCATATTAAAGAAATTCAAGCATTTCAAAAGTTCTTTGAAACTATCTACAGGCCTGATGACCTTAGTCGGACTGTTCGCGAGGCTGCGGTTACTTTACGTGAAAAGTTTTCTGCTAAACTGGATAAGTTGAAACTGCCCCCGTCTGTTCGACCAGAATTGCGTTATGAAGTGGCTTTCAAACTTAATCCTCCAAAATTCCCTCCACTGCCAAGTGCTGATTTTGGTGTGGCTTTAAGCCCTCCTTTTCTAGACTGGTTTGTGTGTGGAAATCCTATGAAAATTCTTCAGGAACAAACTAAAAAACACGCTGAACGAGTGGTCCCGACTAAGCACACCTTGGATACTTTCAAAGGACATCTTCATATAGATATTGAGCATGTTCGCGTTTTGACTCCAATGCCTGAAGGTTGGGGTTTAGACAATCCTTCGACTAATTCCTCCTTTTTCATTGAAATACTGATTTATATTTTGTTCACAGCTGTTGCCCGAAAGAGACAAATCAAGGAAGCCCCTGTACAAAAGGGTTCTGGAACTTCGAGGAATACCAGGGCGAGTGGGAGTGATTCTGTCACCACTGGCAAGAAACCTACGGTACATGGATACCTTATATTTTAGCTTGTAAAATTTAATGAATGTCACTCACTTGGTTTTAATATGTACTTCAGAGCTCGAAACCTCCAGCGCCTCCAAAGCGAAAAGTTCCTCCAACAGCCGACTCAGACGATGAAGATAAATCTCCTCCTCGCATCAGACAAACAATAAAGAAAAGACAAAAAGCTTCCACCCCTTCAGCCAAAGGAAAGGGATCTGGGACTTCGAAGCTCACCTTTTCGAGTGACAAGGTATCTTCGGAGGACTCACCCTTGAAGGCTGCTAGCACTATCCCCATTATGGAGAGTCATAACTCCAGTCCAGACAACATTCCGACCAAGGTATTTTGGGTTTCATCATTTAACCATTTCTTTACATTCTAATTCTAATGATTAAGCTCACATTTTACCTTGTAAATGTAGGATGATGCTGGTACCGCTACTTCTGATCTCAAAGCCTCAAGTTTACACATTGACCTTGACAAACTTCGAGGTAAATGTCTGCTCTTTCGAATGACAGATGAATTTTCTGCCTTTTCGTTTTAATCGATCCTGACTGTCCATCACAGGTGTTTCTCAACACGAATCTCATGTGCTTTCTCCCGTTCTCGAAGACAATCAACCTCTTGCAACCATCATTCCGACTGCGTCTGTTGAAGAAAGCCATTCAAATGATGAGTCTCCACCCATTCATCAAGATGAAACTATGTAGGAAAATCTGCAATGTTCGAATAGTGGTAACACAGCTGGACAACCAACTGGCATCGAAGACACTATATCTGAACAAGATGCTGCAGAAGAAACTTCCAAACTGGCTACACTTGGTTCTAATGAAACTTCGAACCTTGGAACTACAGTCAGTCCTGTGACTACTTCGAAGCAAGCTTCTGCGATGCCTACTCCCTTAGAACTAGAGCAACTCAAGAAGACTGATCCTGTGAGCTTCCTCAAGACCATGATGAGTATCGATAGCGCTTCGTCCCTTGGGACTTCTTCGACTGTCTTGGCAGGTGCTGGTGACAAGGATGATATTCCTAAACTCCTTCATCAGATAAGAGAGAGGTTCTTTGAAACCAACCTCGTCGAAGCTCTCAGCAAGGATTCCACCAAATATTATGGTCTAAACACCCTTCTGAAGAAAGTGGATTTACTTCTTGTTCCAGTGGAAGTCTCAGAAGCAATTGTTCTATTGAGTTCTCTGATTGAACAACTCCAATCTAATCTCCTTCGAAAACGAGATATTGACGGACAACTCACAGCAAAAATGACTTCTTACAGTTCCTCATGGGAAGCTGCTAACGATGCAACGAAGAAGGTTGAAACCCTTAAGCTCGAGCGTTCGAAGAACCAACGAGAATATGAAGAGTGTGAGACAAATATCAAAGCCTGGAAAAAATAAATTGAGCAACTCAAAGGGAAGATAAAGGATGCCCAATCTCGTCAGGTAGAAATCCAAAAAACCAATCAAGAAGAATTAACTGAAGTGGCGCAGTCGGGGATTCGACACTTCGAGACGGCACAGAAGCTAGTGCCAGAGATCGAAGAACTGAAAAGACAACAGGCATTGATCGAATGTCATATGTCCTTATGGGAGACCCAATAATCGAAGATAAAAGATAATCTTCCCAAGGATTTTAATTAGTTGCTTCGAAACTTGTACTCCCTTTTGTGCTGCGTACTTATTTTGTTTTGTAATCAAATTTCTCCAAGAATATATATATATATATATATATATATATATATATATATATATATATATATATATATATATATATATATATATATATATATATATATATATATATATATATATATGCAACTTTATCTTTCAATCTCCCCACATATTTTATTTTGCAGTTTTCATAAGTAATGCCTTAGCAATTCTCTAAAACTTGCCAAAATATACTTTTTCACTGTCATAGTAATTTTAATAAATGTAACCACGTGACATGATTATCCTTCGCAGCCCTTTGAGCCTAGACTTGACGTTTCTACTACCCTTAGCCGTAACCATCATTGAAAGCTGACGTCACCTTTTCCAAAACGTCTATTTGAGACGTGCGTGCATCAGTTCTCATCATGATTACATTTTAACTTCCAAGGGCGGGAAACGGCGGAAGCCATAACTTCTCTTTGAAATACCAAACGCAGTCCAATCAAATATTAAAAATGAACCGTTCCTTTACTGCCAACTTATTCTATATAAAGGGTTGGCATTCCACTTCTTCCTTCACACTTTCTTCAAGCTTTTGCCCAAAATTTTCGTTTCTTCTTGCATTCTCTCAAATACAGAATCAGATAAAACCTTTTCCAACCTTTCCTCTCCAAATGGCACTACCCCTAACTTACGCTAACATCAGGGCTTGCATCAAGAAAGAATTCAAACTCTCTGAAGAAGAACTTGATGAAAACTTTATAAATATTGGTGCCCTCTTTGCTAACCAAGAGGTTGACTTTTACCATGAAATCCTGGAGGGATCTGTTTATCCCAATATGTTAGCAGACTTTTGGATGTTTGTGTCTCTGCGCATAGATCCGGAAGGCAGAACCACTATCGTTTCTGAGGTTCGAAGGGCCCATATTACTATCACTCCCTCCACCATCTCCAACCTGCTGAGATGCAATAACTCTGGAGAGACTTTTGATGACAATACCTTCAACATGACAACCCATCTTATGTTGAGGACTCTTATGGATAATGATCCTTTCAGCGCCAAGGTCATTAGGGTTTGGCACCAACACCTCGTGGGCAACTTTTGTCCATGAAACCATGATCAAAATAACATCATGGTAGAGGATTTGGAGTTTATACTCTGTGCCCTCCGTGGGAAGAAGATTAACTTCCCTCTGATGATCTTCAAAGGATTTATTGAAGCAGTTTCTATGGCTGCTGCTTGGCAAGGTGTAGTAACATGTCTTCCATATGGAAGGCTCTTGTCCTACATGTTCCTTAAAAAGGGAATAGTGAGAAGTATGCGTAGATCTGGATCCTTGGACATGTTCGAGGCGGAAAGCTTGCCCGTGCTGTCCCTAGAGGGTTTAGACCAAAGGATCAACTAGGAGGTGGGTTGTTTTAGGCTTCATGTTTTGAAGTTTGTAATCCTCAATGTTCTTAGGAACCACCTTCTCTGTAACGAATGTATTCCTTTGATATTAATGAAAAATATTTTGGCGTTTCTTTGGCTTCTTACTGTATTTACCATGCACGTTTGTTTGAACATACAACCATTTTGGTGTTAGTTCAACCATTTTGGCCTACGTAATATACTTCGAATATCTACGTTTTTTTAAGAATTTTTACTTCATGCATGCTTGGTTTGTATCTTTTCAGATACTTCCCATTTACCCTTAAAATCCTACGATCTTCTGCCAATTCTTCTATTTAATACGCGTTATTTGAAAACACTTTTAAGATTCGAAAGGGTCCCTCCCAATGTGGGGACCATTTACCTAATGCCTGATTCTTTCGATCTATAGGTAAAATAGCTTTCCAAACTAAGTCATTATTAATAAACGTTTTACCTTTAACCTTTTTATTGTATGCTCTAGACACTCTTTCTTTTTGTCTTTTTATCATCTCCAATGCTCGAAGTCTGTCTTCGTCCAAATCTACTAATTCACTCATCATCAATTCCCAGTAAGTGTTTGGAGGAATTTCTGCTTGCCTTTGGATCCTAACTGATTGCAGGTATATCTCAATTGGGAGTACTGCATCATGCCCAAACGTCAATTGGAAAGGCGTTGTGTTTGTAGCTTCTTTTGGCGATGTTCGACAAGCCCAAAGCGCTTGGTCCAAAGTCTTATGCCAATTCTTGGGTTTCTTCCCTACATGCTTCTTTATAAGACCAATTATTATCTTATTTGCTGCTTCGACTTGTCCATTTGCCTGAGCATAATACGGTGTAGAGGTAAATAATTTGAACCCCACATCTTTGGCTAAATCTTGCATCTTTCGCCCAGTGAACACTGATCCTCGATCTGTGGTTATACTCTCTGGGATTCCGAATCTGTATATGATGTGTTTCTGAATAAACTCAATCACAGCTTCCTGATCCACATTCGCAAGTGGTATCGCTTCAACCCATTTTGTGAAGTAGTCTATTCCTACCAAAATATACCTTTGACCTCTACAAGACTTGGGGTGAATTTCTCCAATTAAGTCTAATGCCCAGCCTCTGAAAGGCCATGGTTTTATTATTGAACTTAATTCATTTGCAGGAGCATGTTGAATACCTGCATGCTCTTGACATTCTTGACAACCCTTTGCAAATTCTATGCAATCTTTCAACATAGAGGGCCAATACATTCCGTATCGAAACAAAAGCCATTTCATTTTGTGCCCTTCTTGGTGCGCACCACATGCTCCGCTATGTACATTTGAGAGAGCCAAATACGCTTCCGCTTCGCCCAGACATTTTAATAAAACTCCTTCGGGAGTTTTCTTAAATAATTCATTTCCCATTAAAAAGTATGATAAAGCTCGATATTTTACCTTTCTATCTGTGTCTGTCGAAGGATCTTTTAAATAGTTCACAATTGGACTTCTCCAGTCTGTGTCTGCCAAAGAGTCTATATTCAAAACTTCAAACTCTTGTTTGTTGGCAAAACCTAATTGTGAGTTCTCCAAGTCACTTGGGGAGAGCCTGGTAGCCATTGCCTTGCCTCTTACTTCGATCAGTTCTTCTAGTTTTTCTTTTGATACCCTGTATCCTGAAGCTAACTGTGCCAAATCATTCGCTTCTTGATTTTTCAACCTTGAAACGTGATTTAGATCCACGTACTCGAATTTTTTGAGCAGCCTATTTGCTATGACAAAGTACATGATCAGATTTTCTTTGATACACTTGTATTCTTTCTTCAACTGCTTACTCACTAGTTCAGAGTCTCCTTTAATTTCGACTCTGGTTGCCCCCAATTCTAACAAAGCCTCAAGTCCAGCAATCAGTGCTTCGTATTCAGCTTCGTTGTTGGAGCATAAGGGACCTTCAATCTTATACTTGAGCTTTGTTGGAATTCCATCAGGAGAAATTATTAGTATTCCAACGCCAGTCCCTTCTTTATGGGTTGAACCATCAAAGTATAGCTTCCAAGGCTTCAATTCTACGTATTGTTGAGGGTTTTCGACCACTGCATGGTCAACAATGAAATCTGATACAATTTGACCTTTCATTTCTTTAAGGGGTTGAAATATCAAAGTGTACTCAGTAAGGGCCAACGCCCATTTTCCAATTCGACTATGCAATATAGGCTTTGATAGCATGTGTTTAATCACATCACAGTGAGACGAAACATAAACATCATCTGGCTTTATATAATACTTTAGTTTGATACAGGAGATATATAGACAAAGGCAGAGTTTTTCTATTGCACTATACCTAGTCTCTGCATCATTGAGTACTCTACTTAAGTAATAAATGGTTCTTTCGATGCCATTATCATCTTCCTGAGCTAACATGCTACCTATTGTATTATCTGACGCTGAAATATACAGGCGCATGTGTTTCTTCCCATTCGGGGGAGATAAGATTGGTGGATGCATCAAGTATTGCTTTATCTTCTCGAAAGCTTCTTGATGTTCAGCAAGCCATTCGAACTTTCCTTGCTTTAGTCGAAGTAAGGGAGAAAATGCTTGCGTGCGTCCACTCAAGTTGGAAATGAATCTTCTCAAGAAGTTTATCTTTCCCAGTAAAGACTGTAATTCTTTCTTCGTGGATGGAGGCTTCGTTTCCATAATAGCCTTTGTTTTATTTTGATTAATTTCTATCCCCTTTTTGTGGACCATGAAGCCCAGGAAATCTCCCGCCTGCACAAAGAAAGCACATTTAAGGGGTTTCATCTTCAAGCCATGTTTTCTCATTCTTTCGAACGATAGGCTCAGATGGTCAAGATGGCTGTTATCCGAAACAGATTTCACCACAATGTCATCTATGTATACTTGCATAAAAGTTTCTATGAAATCATGGAATATAGAATTCATTGCTCTTTGATAAGTTGCTCCATCATTTTTTAGACCAAAAGGCATTACAACCCATTCATAGGTGCCTATGGCCCCTGGGCAGCGAAAAGCTGTTTTAGACACATCTTCTTCTGCAATGAAGATTTGGTTATACCCAGAATATCCATCCAACATACTTAGATATTCGAAGCCTGCGGCTGAATCTACTAACATTTCTGCCACAGGCATGGGATATTCATATTTAGGCGTTGCTGCATTAAGATCACGAAAATCTATGCATACTCTCAATGAACCGTTCTTTTTAATAACCGGCACAATATTAGCAATCCATTCAACATACCTCGTGGTTCTGATGAACTTGCATCGTAGAAGTCTTTCGACCTCTGCTTTGATCTTCGAATGAATTTCTGGTGCGAACCTTCTAGGAGTTTGCTTGATGGGCTTTTTTCCTTCCTTTATGGGCAACTTTAATTCGACCAAATCTCGCCCTAGACAAGGCATCTCGTCGTAGTCCCATGTAAAGCAATCTTTGTTCTCCTTCAACAACGCAATGACTTTTGCCTTCAAGGTTGGCGCCAGTTTCGCAATGATGTATGTTACCCTCTTCTGATCTCCATCTCCGAGATTTACTTCTTCGAGTGGATCTTGGGCTAACATCTTGATATTTGCCCCCATTGGGTCTTTCTCAAATCCCAAGGGTTCCTCATCGTAGATTGCGTCTAATCTTTGACTCGATTCTCCTCCTGAGATCACTTCGACTTGAACTGGATCTTCAAGGGATTGAGGGATCATGTGTATCTCTGAATCTGTCGTTTCTTCCTTTCTTGGAACTGCGTTAACCATCATGTTTGATAATTCGGCTTCGAGAGCCGTTTTTCTTTTGTTCTCGGCTATATAAGCCGAAATCTTTTTGAAGAAGGATGACTCAGACATCATCAACGTCATCATCCCAGCCTGTTGGCCGTATTGTTTGTGAATGTTCTGCTGGTGCGGTATCTTCTGGACCGTCCATTATCTCTCTATTCCATTGGAATCCATTAGGATGTAAAGACAAATAGTATAAAGCATTTCTGTTTGGAGTGTATATATCTTCAGCAGCATGACAAGGCCCTATGTTCGCCAGATTCCTGTCGAAACTAGTTTTATTGACCTGATTGACTTCAGCCATGTAGTAACTTTAATCTCCTTCGATGTTCTCTACTATGCCATCTTCTCTCCAAATGGTTAGTCTTTGATGCATCGTCGAAGGCACAGCCGCCACTCCATGGATCCACTCTCTTCCAAGCAAAATATTGTAATTAGCCTTTGCTGGTATCACCATGAACATTGTTGGTCTCGTAACTGAACCCACTGTTAGATTTACTTGAACAACTCCTAAGGTTTGCCCTATCTTGCCTTCATAGTTGGACAAAACCATGTTATGTGGTCTTATATCAGTATCGAACATACCAATTCTCTTCAGCATATATATTGGGGCATAAGGTTCACTGCTGCTCCCCCATCTACTAAGACTTTGTTAATGCCAACGTTCTCAATCTTGGCTCTTATGTAGAGTGGCTTCAAATGATTCCTCATACCTTCATCAGGCCTTTCAAAGAAAGCGTTCTGCTCTTCGACTGCCCCATTGTTCAGCACATAATAACACACAGGTTTGTGTCTTGCCATCTCTTCCTCATCAGCTTCCTCACAATCTTCGACTTCTGTTTCTTGGTTAAACTCATGAGGGAGAACTGACACAACATTGCAATTGAGATTTATAGACGACACTCCGTCTGAGTCAAAGTCATTTGTCATCCTATCGTCTTCCTTCCAAGGGCTGGAATGCATTTTTTCTTCTTCTTTCTCATTTTCAGAATCGAACAACTTACGCTCGACTGGCGGTTTACTTGTCCTTGCCCCCTACATTGGGATCTGATTGCTACTTGATTCTCCAGTCTCCCTTGGTTTATATTCCCTTTGGGCCTTCTTCATCCTCTGGTGCCTTCTCCATTGGGATCTGGACATAGGATTTTTGCCTTTGTAGTTCTCCAATCTGTACATCTCTCGATTGGAAGTCTGGAATTGCTTCCTATATGCTATTGCAGTTCTTCCTCCTTGGTCCCAACTTCGCCATTTGTTGGTTATGGTACCAGCTTGCATCCATCTATCCCTGGGTATGTCTGCAGGGACTCTGAATGTGACCCTTCGAGCTCTAGGGTGTGCGCTGCCAGGCTTCTTCGCAGGGGTCCAGTTGTCGAACATAAACAAATTAGGATGAAGTCCCTGAGTCTCCCGACCCATGTAGAGATACACCCTTTCGAATGATCTTGCTAGTAGTTCGTCATAGACTACACCACATCTAGGGCACAGTGCGACTTCAGAGTTGTCGTTCTGACATCTGACCAAGAAACCAACCAAGCTTTCTTCAGGCCTTGGGTATACTTTCAGCAACAAGTTTCCTCCTCTCCAAGGCTGCTCCATTCTTTCTCGCAGGGCCCTCTCGAAATTGGCTTGAACCCTTCGATTTAACATAACTGAACATCTTGGGCACATCAGCCTTTTTCCACCATTTTTCACATGACAATCCCAGAGATAATCCTTCAGACTGTTTCCCCTTGGTGGGATTTCGATGTTTCCTTTCTCCCTTATCAGCCATTTTTCTAGTTCTTCTATTTCAGATAAAGGCCGTCTAACATTGACCATGTTAACACCTGCCGGAGGAGCCTCAGAAATTCGTATCTGCTGAAGCTTCACTGTGAGGTCTTTAGTGGCCTCACTTGTTTTTCCTTTCAAATCTTCAGTCATTTCAGCATCAAAGAATCCTTCAACATCAGTATTGAAGATCGAATTGGCATTTAGGCTTTCAGTAGCCTGCTTTCCACCTGAATTATCTCCGATCCAACAACATCAATTTCAGATACTTCCACCATGTTGACGTCAAGTGGTTCACACAAGTTAGTGTCAGCCACATTCAAAGGGTCTGCGTCAACCTTCATAAGGTTCTTGGCTTTGTCAGCGAATTTCAGACGTCCATCCTTGATAGCATTCTGAATTAGATCCCTGAAAAGAAAACATTGTGAAGTTTTATGGCCTAAAAAACCGTGATATTTGCAAAAACCTCGCTTCTTCCGTTGTTCTAACAGAGGAATTTTTGAATTGGGAGGTACTATCATCTGGCCATCTTTTACTAATAAATCAAATATTTCGTCACATTTAGTGACATCAAATGTATAAGTTTTCTTAGGAAATCTATCGCTTTTATCATTCTCTACTGGATTCTTTCCATTAGAAGGGGTAAGCAATTTACAAGAATAGGGTGGCGCCTCTTTTAACTCAGCAAGATCTATTTCGACCTCTTCCATGTCGTATGAATCTTCGAAAGGTTCGCCATCAACGTCGTCTGCTTCGACGTATGCTACTCTCTCCTTCTTATAACTTTTACTCGCTCTAGCTTTTTCTGCTTTTAACCGTTCGACTTGTCGAACCCTGTCTGCCAATTGGGCCATATCTCTCAGGTATTGAGTATCCAGTTTCTTTCGAATTGAATAATCTAGGCCACCTGCAGTCATTTCAACTAATTCATGTTTTGGGACAGTCGTGAAGCATCTTGATTTCAACAAACGGAACCTGTTTAAGTAATCGTCTATAGATTTCGTGAACTTCCTCTTGATACTAGCCAATTCTTTCAGACTTATCTTGGTTTGACCCATGTAAAATTGTTCATGGAATAATCTCTCCAAGTGTGCCCATGCATCTATGGAATTTGGGGGCAACGTAGTGAACCAAACAAAAGCATTCTTTGTTAGCGAACTAGGGAAGTATTTAATCCTTAAGTCTTCGTTCCCTGCTAGATCCCCCGCTTCAGTCAGATATCTGGCTATGTGCTCCACGGTAGACTCATTGGTGTCCCCTGAAAATTTAGTAAATTTTGGTACTTTGGTACCCCTTGGCAATTCCATTTGCATAATATATTCTGCTATTGGGGATGTATAATTTGGGCGTCGAAGCCCGGTATTAAGGCCATTGTTAGCCATTATTCTCTCTATCATGGCAGTGAGATTGTTCTCTGTTGCCAAATTGCCTCTCCTAACCCTATGGACCGCTTCGTCAGGATGTTCGTTTCTTCTTACCATCACCAGATTAGGCTGTTGCTGGGCAACTGCTTGTTGGCCAACGTTAGTCGTTTTCCTTCGAGTTTCTAAGTCTACCACTTGGTTTTGCTCGACTGGTGTTGGTCTAGGTGGCGGTGCTGTGGCTCTAACTTGTTCTAGAATGGGTTCCCCTTCCTGATAAGTTGATTGGTTGCTCCTTCGTCTATTTTGTGGAACTCCTAAAAAATCCGCCATTCGATTCATTTGAGATGATATTTTTTGGAAAGTTTCCACATTATCGTGGTTAGTCCTAGCAATGTTTGTTGCTAACGGATTCAAAATGGACCCCAATTCTTTAGCAAGATGTACTAACCTATCATGGTTACTTGCATCCATTTCCTATCGAAATGCTGCTTGACTACTTGTGGTAAAAGGGGGTACTTGGGCAGAGAAACCCGTATTCTACCCGCTTCGAACTATCGAACCAACATTAGGCGAAAACGCTATTGGGTTAGTTGTAGTGTATGTAGGCCCCGCTCCTCCTAATCCTGTCATGTATGAATGTGGCATTCCGTATTGGAAATTGGATCTCCACATCTTTGAGGCAGGTGGTGGTCTTGGGGTAAACATCTGACTTGTGGTATTAGTTGCGAAATGTGGTATCTCGCTTGTACCTGTTAATGAAGGGATAACAGTCGAACTCAAAACTGGGAGCGTTCCTGTCGTCCTTGTAGTATTTTCAGGTATCGCTTGGGAATTACCTATAGGACCAGATTCCGTCGAAACCGGTATAGCCTGGGTCTCTGGAGCAGAAGTCGAAACATGTGTAGAACTTGCAGCCACCGTTCCTGACCCTTGTGGGGAATCCTGATCTCCCCCTGCACTGGCCACATAGACCATTCTCTTGTTGTACCTTCGTTTAGGAATCGGTTGTGCAATGTTGGTTAATTTACCGTTCCTAAGGTTCATACAAGGTCTTGATATTTTCTAGACAAAATAAAACAATCAATTAATAACAATCTGTTTGACACTGTCCCACAGGGCGTGCCAATTTGTTTACGATGATTTCTGGTAAACAACTACTAGTCTTCCAAACAGTAATAGATATGATTTGGTTACTCGCAGGATCGACTAGATTGATTCTAGGACATAGTCAAAAAGGTTGTTATTCATGATAGTTCGAATCATGTATATGGTTGGCTTGTCTCGAAATAAGAAATGCTTAATCAAAGAAATAAAGATTAACAATCACCTTGTTATACACGTAAATATAACATCAGCGAAAGGGTAAGACAAAGATAAAATATAAGACAAAACTGTAAAGTGCAAGAATCTTAAAATGTAGAAACTTAAATGCTTCGAAACTAAATAGAATGAAAATAAAGAGTGCAGGAATGTAAATGACAGAAAGTAAACGAAATGCAGTAATATCAAAAGATACTTGAATAACGAAAGATACAAATGTATTTAAATTGATGGTGGTGTCATACGTACATTTCTCAGCGAACTCGTTCTCTAAACACTTGATACTTGAGCAATATGTGAGTGATTTGTACAAAATGAACACACGAAATCCTAATACTAAGACCCTTATTTATACTAAATTCGACCCTAACGGTCCTACACTAATTTGATGCCACGTTACTCACGAGAATCCTTGGAATGCCATCTGTCTTTGTGCAGTTATAAAAACTACTTCGAAATTCAAATCCTCCCGCCTGAATCCTCTTTCGACGCCTGGCAACGTAATCAGAATCGAGAATGCCACGAAAATACGTTAAGCTTCAGTACTTTACATATTTCGTAAAAACGTTTAAGTCCCCAAAGATGATTCTTTTCGAATTTAGCTTCAGTGCTAACTGTCTCCACTCCAACTTAAACCATCATTCTCGAACATGGCCATCAGTAGCCATTTTTTATCTAAAAGATGGTCATCAGTAACCATCTTCCTTCGAATTTCAAACCTTCGAAGGATATTCTTCCCAAACGAAATCTTCAGCTAACAGCCACTTACCAATAATTGAAGGTCTCGTATAAACTTCACCAAAAGCTAAAATAGAAAAACTCGTGGGGAAGAATGAAAAGAAAATGCATAAAGGAATTCTTTTATAGGTTGTAAATGGAAGAAAATTGAAAAATAACTGTAACTCGGTGAACTGACTTTTATTTTATCAGCAACAATGTTGCGGTGAGCATGAGTCGCCACCGACTTTTATTTTGTCCAATGTTAGGAAAGGTAAAAAGTACAGAAAAAGACCTTTTGAAAAAGAAAACGGGCTCGGGGGGTAAGTTATGAAAAGGGAAGGTGTAAGCACCCTTTTCATCCGTAGTTATCTACGGGCTCTTAACTTGCTTAGCTCATGTTGTTTGTTTGTTTTGAAAGGAGCATAAGGACTTTAGCGTAAATGCGTAGCCTTAGTTTTTTGAAATAGTATTGAAAAGATATTTTTATTGAGCTAGGAAGTTTAAGAGCACTACCCTATTTAACTGGTCTTTTTCTGTAAATTTTAAAGTTCCCAGGACTATCCATACTATGTAGGAGTAGGTAGTCCTTGTTATATTGGACGTGCGGGTCATCGAAGGGTCATCGAGGTCGTTTTGAAGGCAACAGGTAGAGGTACCTTTAGCAATATTCGAAGGGACAATCATTGTTTCGTAGGCAACCACTCGAGGGACTAGATCATATTATCGAGGCGTCATCGCGGGTCATCGAGGGACTTATGATCTTTACAATAATTTTATCGAGGGACCTTGCTAATTGGTACCTCTACATTCGAGGGACACGACCATTTATTCGTAAGGCAACCAAGAGGGGCGTACCCTAGGGGTGAGTGTGTGAACAGTAAATGGGTGTGTTAGATTCAGATATTTAATCTTGAGTTAAGTTAGCTAGCGATTGATTAAGTTATCTTGTCATACACACCCTAATTACCATACATCTAACATTTTAAAGAATAAAGTGCGGAAAGTAAATCCTACGCTATTACATGGCTTCGGGAAGGGGATTACAAATTATCAAACGGGGATGAAACTAAAGAATTATTACAAACCCAACTAAAAATTATAAAAAGAATAATATATACGAAATATTATGTAGAAAATTGCAAATGTCCACGAAAGTCCGAGAGTCTCAATCTCAAGTGGTACCTCGCAATCAATATAAAAATGTTAGTAATGAAAAAAAAATATCAAAATTATAAACGAATGTTAATTAAAATACAAAAAATCTAAAATAGTCGTATTTGATTCTAAAAGAGAGATTTAAAATTAAACAAATTATTTTTGTATTTTTTTAATAAAAAAAGCAAAATCTAATTACATGTTTTTGTATTTATTATTTTAATGATTTTAAACTAAAAAGATATAAATTAAAAAGCCTAAAATATCTAAGTGAAATTGATATGTTGTAATTAATTTTATATAAGAAATTCAAAAGAAAAAAACGTTATCAGCAACAACATGTGGGGCGGACCCCTTGTTGTCTATGCATGCAAGTTAACTTTTTTGAATCTTTGACTATCTCCTATGCCATTTTCGGTCCAACACCAACCCCGCACGTGTCCTCTTTTCTTTGACAGTAACAAAACAACACAACACCATTTTTTGACAGCAACAAAACAACACAACACCATTTTTTGACAGTAACAAAATAACACAACACCATTTTTTGACAGTAACAAAACAACACAACACCAAATATACTAAATTGGATCAGGTAACAAGCAATCATACATACATTGTATTCTTCTAATTCTCAATAAATTTCAAACATATAGTTTCAAATAACCAACCATGACCATGAGATACAACAACACACATGAAGGAATATACCTGGATAGTCGAAGTTTAGGATGTTTGCGGTCGACGGATCCACTCGCTGCTCGCGACCGGGACGGAGGCGTAGGTACGTGCATCGGCGTCAAGTGTAGCCTCACGGTGGTGGTGAAGATGCGTCGCGGGCGGTAGTCGCTTGGGCGGAGTACGGTTGCCGGATTCGCGGAGGATGGAGCGGCCAAAAATCCGTGTGTGGGTAACTCCTCGGATGGTTGTGCGGCGACTTGGTTGCGCGGTGTTGGCGAGGCCTTGTGCGTCGTGAGAGGTTGTTGTACTTTTGTATTTGTGTTGGATTTCCTGCAAAAGAAACTTGATACAGATGATATTATAAAATTAAATATGAGGGTATTTGCATATTGTGTATAGATTTGATGGAAATTTGGTGGCTTTGAAAAGTAATTATGGATGTTTTTCTTTGTTTATGCCATGGTGATAATTGAAGGAAGGTGATGATTAACAGATGACTATGGCTGGTATATATGCTTGTGAAGACTATGGCTAGTATGTATGTTTGTGATTTGTGAAGAAAACAATTATTTGTTTAGGGAGGAAATTGTTTTTAGTGAAAAAAATAGACTGAAGAAATACGGTGGATATTTACAGTGCAGGTGTTTGTACGGTAAAGAAAATAAGGGTTAAAAAAAATTGGTGGGATTATGAACGTGGGAGCCCCCATATGTACTGTGAAAGGGTGTTTTTTAGTCGTGAAAGAGAAAATGCGGAATCA
The DNA here is from genome assembly GCF_029867415.1 of Vicia villosa. Lineage (NCBI taxonomy): Eukaryota > Viridiplantae > Streptophyta > Magnoliopsida > Fabales > Fabaceae > Vicia > Vicia villosa. The sequence goes on along the minus strand of NW_026705393.1, from coordinate 638,671 downwards.
ATTTGAAAACACACATTAAATTTCAATAAATTTTGGTCTTTTATTGTGGTTTCCATCTTGATTTTTACTGTTGGAACATTGTTTTGGAAAGAAATAATTTTTTTTGAAAATGTTATTGATATTGTCGGGTATGTGTTTTGGAAAAGTTAAAGACTTGTTTGTTTTATGATTTTGTGGTTAAATGATATTAAAATAAAAACTTACTTGCAAAAGTAATAATAATTTTTTGGTTAATTTTTTATATTTTTGTGATTTTGATCAATTTGTGATAAATAGTGGCATAAACTATAAAATAAAATTATTTAAAATATGAAATAAATAAAAAAAGAAAATTAAAAAGAAAATATATTTTTTTATGATTTTTTTGGAACAAAAATAAAGCTAATGTTAGAAACAAATAAAAGGAAAAATGTCACAACTGAGATTCGAACCCGGGACCTTGTACTTGCAAACCTTGCTTCCTTACCAATTGTGCTATTTATTTGTTGAAATAAAAAGCCAATTGAAGGTTTATGAAGTGTCAGCCAGCATTTTGCTATTTATTAAAATATAACAATTTAAGAGTAAACTATTATATTTTTAAAATAGACTTTAAATCGAATATTTGTAAAATTCAGGATGTCAATGTAAATGAATCCAAGATTTTATAAAAATCCAATTTTGAAAATAATTTCGAATTTTTTTTTTCTTTTTTTGAAAAGGTGGGCAAATTTTGGGGTATGACAATAACACTTGATGACCGTATTTTATGCCCCTCATCCATTAAAAATCATATGATCCACTACAAACCACCAACTATTGGGAAATAATCAAAAAAAATTCAAAGTACTCAAGCACTCTAATGAAGAACAAACATCATCATCATCATCATCTAGCGTTGGGACACGCGTCATTTGTTTCTAGTGAAGTGTTAACTATTATGAGAAGGGTGTTAAATGCGTATGTTCCCGATGATGGTGACGTCCCATCAAAGATGCTCACTTTCCCAAATCCAGGGACGGGTTGAAGCGCGTATGACAAACCTTTGTCCCACAAAACACAGACAAAGGCTTAGGTGGTAACTATTCTGGATTGTCCACAAGACCTAAGACGAAATGCTTAAAGATATAGCGGAGACATTAGGGCACGCAAAACATGTAAACATTTCCTTCCCTATAAGCGGATAATTCTGTTCATTGGAGCTTTACTGATTATCCAAATAACCCCGACAGATGACTAAGATTCACACCCTACTCCACGCTTTGTGTTGTTAACCGTTTCTCCTTTTTAAAAGAAAGACACATCATTTCTTAGGTATTCAAATTCATTTTCACTCACACTTCTGTTAGCACAAGATTTGGTTCTTCACTTTATCTCTATGTTTTTATGATGACAACACATATATTTTATATGTTAACAATTTTATTTCTAGTGTTTTCTCGAGTGTGCATATCAGAAGCTCTGATGATTTAGGACTATTGTCTAAAGAATCATCAGATATGTTGTCGTCCGAAAGACTACTCTACTTCACTTCTGAAGAAACATCAGTAGTTCTATGGAGTGCTGAATGTTAATCAGAAAAGGGATCTCTTGTGTTCTTCTCTACGAGCTCCTACTTCAGAAGTCTCAAGTATCTCAAGATCAGAAAACAAAGTCTACATCAGATACAAGTTGTTTCTTTAAATATTAGATGTCAAGATATGTTCATTCAGAAGAGTTGTTGCTCGTCACTCTCATGACATAATCAAGATCAGTTGATAAAGATTAAAGATCAGAAATACAGATTAGTTGTTATGACTCTCTGTTCCGATATTAAGACCTGTTACTTAGATGTGATGTTGCACTATTATTTGAAGACAATGTTCTATTATGAAAGACTATAACACTATTGTTAGTGATTTCTTTCTCACTCTCAAATCAGCTATCATTTTCAGATATAGATTTGATATAGGAAGACCTCCGTCGCACTTCAGAAAGGTTGTTGCTATTATTTCTGAAAGACAAAGTTTTGTTCCTATTGGTTTTGATATTCTCATGCTATCATAACAAAGAAGTTTCTGAACTACTCATTAGATACATCATCCGAAAAACAACGAAAAGAAAGTGATCTTTTCCAAGCTTATTACTTCAGATCAGAAGTAAATCATTTGAAGATAAGATCATGAAACTTTCTCAGGAAGATTTAGAACGACGGTCTGCTCAATAATTCACAATTATAAAGACTTTCGTACTATTCAAAAGCCTTATTCCATGTTATCATGTCAAAGCTGCAAGCTACAAGCTAAGGAAGTAACATGTTGTACTATCCAACACCCACACTTCTATCAGTTGGAAAGTAACCGTTGACTTTTAGAAAAGACTCTCATATCCTCATAATGTCTCTTTCTCTGAAGACTATAAAAGAATATCAAGACTTCAGAAGAAATGCTGCCGATTGCTAATGCAATAGTCAAAGCCATTGGTTGCTAATGCAATAGCCAAATCCAAAGATGTTTCTAGTTGCAAATGCCAAAAGCTAAAGATGTTTTTTGTCTCCAATGCTAAAGCTGCAATGCTAATTCCAAATGTGAAAAAGCCTAAGCTCATACATTCAACGCAAAGCAAAAGATGTTGGAAAAATATGAAGCTGAAGCTGAAGAGGACTAAGCAAGAAGAGAAAGAAGATTACTACAAGATGCAAATCAAGATACATCAAATACATCTTTGTAGAATCTTGTAAAACCAAGGATATGTTGCTCATATCTTGCTCAAGACTTTTGTGTTGTATTTGTTCTTAAACATTTGTGTAATCTGCTTATCAGAAGCAATCTTGTAAACACAAACACTTAATCAATTTCTATTGATTGTTCCTTAGGTGACTAATCTTAGTCTGTATACTCAAGAAGATGGTAATTGGGTGTCATCGTGGGAAATCTTCTTTAGGGTACCAGTTAGGTCAGAATTCTTAAAGGAGTCTTTGATCGTTATATCTCTTAGGGGACCAGTTGAGTCATAATTCTTAAGGGATCACTAACAGAATTACTTAATATTTTGGTTGTTAGTCACTGGCAGCTGCCCCGTGTAATTGTAATCATTTCTATGATTAGTGGACTAAGTTCTTTTCTAAGGCAAAATCACTTTGGCGGATGGACATGACTAACTTTTTCTAAGGGGAACATGGATAAATGAATGTGTCCTCTTTCTCTTAATTGCATACGTTATTGTTTATCTTAAACAAATATTTTTCTAAAGGGGCAAATTGTTTTGAAAACCAAATTCAACCCCCCATTTATTGTGTTTTTCTCTACCTTCAACTTATGTTTCCACTCACTTACTAACTTGGACATTAAAGTGTTAAGCTTGCACATCAAGACTCCTCTAACGCATCTGATGTCCAGGTTCATCACAACTGGTTTTTCGTGCCATACTGCTTCCACTATGTCATTGACCCTTTTAGACGATCCATTATATATATATATATATATATATGAGGAGGGTTATATTTACCCCAAGAGTAAGTGTTCAACACTTACTCCATATCTTAACCATTGATTATCATTAATCCAACGACTTTAATTAAAGTTTTATATAGAAAAACATTCCCACAAATAATTAGATTAAATGATCAATTAAAACCGTTAGATTAATGAAAATCAATGGATACGATTTGGAGTAAGTGTTGAACACTTACTCTTGGAGTAAATATTACCCTCCTCTCTCTCTCTCTCTCTCTCTCTCTCTCTATATATATATATATATATATATATATATATATATATATATATATATATATATATAATGTAGCCGGTGAGAACTGATATCTATTGTGAGAAACGAGAACTATCCATATCAAATGTCAGATTAAATTAACGTTCAAGATTTAAAAATTTCAAATAAAGTTCACCATATCGAATTACTATTATGCTTGGTATTTAAAAATTTCACAAAAAGAGATTCTTACCTAAAATATTCTTATTTCATGATTAAATCTTTATTGAATTATTTGTTATAATTATAAATAATATTTAGTTAGAACATTATAAGGACAAAATATAATTCAAATTTATCCAAAATAATTTATTTAACTTAAAATTATCTAAACTTTAAATATTTTCAAAACTAAAATAAAAAATTCAGAAAAATAATATTAATTATATAATAATCTAAAGCATAAATTGTTTACTCATCTCTCTAATGAAAAATTATGTTATTTAAATTTCCATAAACGCTTAACTCTTAATAAAATAATTTAATTAAAAAAAACTATTTTATTGTATCTTGAAATTTATAATTATAATTAATATTAAATTACAATATTATGAAGATAAAATATAAGTCAAATTTATTCAAAAAATTTATTTAAAATTAAAATTATCTAAACTTTAAATAATGTATTATGAGTAAAATGAATAGTTAATGACGTACGTATTTTTGTAGTTAATATAAGGAAAAAGATATTTGTACACCACTTTGTACAACTACACCTTATAAGTATGGCAAAAATATACTACTTTTATTTTTTTTATTAATTTATATTATCTTGAAATTTGTGCAACCAACCCATTGCCTTGTTATTTCTTATGGTGTATATACGGTGTAATAAAAGACCGGTGTAAAAATAGCAGAGCTCTTAATATAATTGTAAAATTGATTAATAACTCATCATGTGGGTTATAAAATAAATTTAAAAAAAGATTATTTAAAAAAATAAAAAAATATTATTTTAATGAATAAATACTGTTTACCAGTGAACACATAAATAGGATTCAAGCAGTGGCGGAGCCAAGAACCTAGGCCAAGGGGTGCAGATCATCGACCGATCTAAGATTCCGAAGAAGTGGCACAAAGTATATCTTTTTAAATATGATAATAATATTATAATACTAACAAATTTAAATACAAGCAAAAAGTATATCTTTCTATCATGTCATTAGTCACTTTAATAAGAATAAAAATGACAGGTTTGCAGAAATAGTCAATTAAAGTAGCAGTTGTAGACATTATCGGTTCATTGTAGAACAAATTCAGTTTTATGGGTGCAAAGTAAACAAAGTCAGGGGATGTGTTGGATAAATTAAATGCGGTCTTGGAAAGCCAAAAAGACATATTCTCCTAGGGCAGCCAAGAGAGTTTATTCTCATAGGAAATAGTTAATTATTAAATGCTATGTGTCTTTGTCTATTTTATAAAGAGAGAGTAGTTTGATATGTTACCTTCAAATTGGTATCAGAGCACATGGCAAACATGATGAACTAGATGCCATTGCCGCAACTGTCGAAGTCAAACTATGAGAACTGGAGCATCCAGATGAAAGCACTGCTTGGATCATTAGATGTGTGGGAGGTTGTAGAAGAAGGGTTTGAAGAACCAGACACCACGACGGGAAACACAGCAGCCCAGAACAAAGCGTTGAAAGAGACGCGGTCGAAAGACAAAACGGAATTATACATGATGTTTAGAGTAGTAGACGAATCTGGTTTTGAGAAGATTGCTGGTTCAACTACTTCGAAGCAAGCGTGGGATACACTAGAAACGGCGTTTAGAGGAGCGAATAGAGTCAAGCAAGTTCGTTTGCAAACTCTTCGAGGAGAATTAGAAAGGATGAAGATGAAGGAGACGGAGTCCGTGTCGGACTACATCACGCGTGTGCAAACAGTTGTAAATCAATTGAAACGAAATGGAGAAGCAATGACCGATGCTCGAGTTGTCGAAAAGATTTTAAGATCTTTGACTGATAAATTCAAAAATATAGTATGCGCAATAGAGGAGTCGAAGGATCTTGCGACAATCACTGTCGAAGAAGTCACTGGTTCACTTAAAGCACATGAACAGCGCAAAATACAGAAGGAGGAGACACATGATAATGCAGAACAAACAAAGGAATCCACTAGAGATGAAAGGGCACTCTTATCTCAAAACTGGCGTGGTCGAGGACGTGGCCGTGGAGGTCGAGATGGTGGTCGAAGCTATCAAAACAACAATTTCGAAAGAGGACAGGCAAGTCAACAAAATTGGCGTGGTCGAGGACGTGGTCACAGAGGTGGCAGGAGGAACTACTCCAACATCGAATGCTACAAATGCAATAAACATGGACACTTTGCAAAGGATTGCTACTCATACAATTGCTACAATTGTGGAAAAGGGGGAAACCTTGCAAAAGACTGTCGATTTAGAAGGAAAGTCGAAGAGACAACAAACTTTGCTCTAGAAACAGAATCAAACGAAGGATTCCTGTTAATGACCCAAAAGGAGACAAACATAGAAAATGACACTATATGGTATCTTGACTCAGGAGCAAGTAATCATATGTGTGGTCACAAACATCTATTTAAAGAAATAAGGAAAATTGAAGATGGTCATGTATCTTTTGGAGATGCGTCGAAAGTAAAGGTTGAAGGCAAGGGAACAATTTGTTATTTGCAGAAAGACAATGTACTTGGGAAAATACAAGATGTTTATTATGTACCAGACCTAAAGGCAAATATTTTAAGTTTGGGGCAACTCACGGAGAAGGGATATTCGATATTTATGAAGGATCGAATACTGCATTTGAAAGATAAATCAGGGCACCAAATTGCTCAATTCGAAATGGGAAGAAATTGAATGTACAAGCTGAATCTGAGAAGCGTTCGAGAAAAATGTTTGAAAGTTGATACTGAAGACCAAGTAACTCTATGGCATCTACGTTTTGGTCACTTACATCATGCTGGGTTAATAAGATTAGCGGGAAGAAACATGGTACATGGATTGCCTAACATGGAGTTTGAAGACAAATTTTGTGAAGATTGTGTTCTTGGCAAGCAGACGAGAACTTCCTTTCAAAAGAAGGCAGAATATCATGCTAAGCACATCCTTGAATTAATTCACACCGACATCTGTGGACCAATCACTCCAGAATCTTTCAGTGGTAAGAAGTATTTCATTTTCTTCATCGATGATTTTTCAAGAAAGACTTGGGTCTACTTCCTGAAAGAAAAGTCTGAAGCATTCGAAGCATTCAAAAAGTTTAAGGTAATGGTTGAAAAGTCAATAGATCGACACATCAAAGCCCTTCGTTCTGACAGAGGAGGAGGATATACTTCGACAGCTTTCATGAAGTATTGCGAGGAGCAGGGTATAAGGAGATTTCTAACTGCAGCATACTCACCTCAACAAAATGGGGTTGCTGAAAGGAAAAATCGAACAGTCCTTGACATGGTACGATCAATGCTCAAAAGTAAGAACATGTCGAAGGAATTTTGGGCAGAAGCCGTGCAATGTTCAGTCTATGTTCAAAATAGATGTCCACATTCGAAATTGGGAGATCAAACACCGCAAGAAGCGTGGAGTGGACAGAAGCCGACTGTATCTCATTTTAAGGTATTTGGTAGTGTTTTTTATGCTCATGTGCCAGATCAACGAAGAACGAAGCTTGAAGACAAGAGTCAGAAGTATATACTAATTGGGTATGATGAGAAAACAAAAGGATACAGGTTCTTCGACCCCATAAACAAAAAGGTGATAGTGAGTAGAGATGTTCGAGTGAATGAAGCAAGTAGGTGGGACTGGAACAATTCGACAGAAGATATAGTCGAAACTGAAGAACCCTTAGTCGGTATACCAACAACCCAGAATCAGTCGCCAAGGTTTGAAGACTCTGACAATGAAGATGAATCCTCACAACCCAGAATGAGAAGTTTGCAAGAGTTGTATGATAATACAGAAGAAGTACATCTTGTGTGTCTGCTAGCAGATTCTGAAAACATTAGTTTCGAAGAAGCATGGAGAGATGAGAAATGGAAGAATGCCATGAACAAAGAGATTAAAGCTATCGAACATAACAAAACTTGGGAACTAGCAGAGTTACCAAAAGGAAGTCGAACCATTAGTGTGAAGTGGGTGTTCAAGAAAAAGATGAATGCACAAGGTAAAGTTGAAAGATACAAGGCGCGACTTGTGGCAAAAGGATACAAGCAGAAGGAAAGAATTGATTATGACGAAGTATTTGCACCAGTTGCAAGAATGGAGACAATTCGACTGCTGATTTCTCAAGCTGCTCAGTTCAAATGGCCAATATTTCAAATGGATGTCAAGTCAGCATTTTTGAATGGTGTGCTCGAAGAAGAAGTCTATGTCGAACAACCACCGGGATACATGAAAGACGAAAGCAAAGGAAAAGTGCTAAGACTCAAGAAAGCACTTTATGGATTAAAGCAGGCACCTCGGGCATGGAATACACGCATTGATACTTACTTCAAGGAAAACGGTTTCCAACAATGTCCCTATGAACATGCCCTATATGTGAAGAAGAATAAAGGAGATATACTGCTCGTTGCTCTCTATGTCGACGACTTGATTTTTTCTGGGCAATAGTGATCAAATGATCGAAGAATTCAAAGGTCGAATGACACGAGAATTTGAGATGAAGGACTTAGGTCGGATGAGTTTCTTTCTTGGTCTGGAAGTTCGACAAGAAGAAACTGGAATTTTTGTATCACAAGAAAAATATGCAAAGGACATTCTGAAGAGGTTCAAAAATGGAAGGTTGCAATCCAATCTCGACTACAATGGAGCCAGGAGTCAAGCTTTCAAAATTTGATGGGGGGGAACGTGTCGAAGCAAACAAATTTCGAAGCTTGGTCGGAAGTCTTCGATATCTCACATGCACTAGACCAGATATTTCCCTAAGTGTCGGAATCTTGAGTCGATTTATGGAAGAACCAGTTCACACACACTGGAAAAAATTGAAGAGAATTCTTCGTTACATCCAAGGAACTGTGTCACTTTGAATGTTTTACTCAAAAACAGAAGATTACAAGCTAACAGGTTACTCCGACAGCGATTGGTGTGGAGATATAGACGATCGAAAGAGTACATCAGGATATGTATTTTTTGTGGGAAATACTGCCTTCACCTGGCTCTCAAGGAAGCAACCAATTGTGACACTGTCGACATGCGAAGCAGAATACGTGGCTGCATCCTGGTGTGTATGCCATGCTATATGGCTTAGAAGACTGTTGTGCGAATTAGAGCAGAAGTAGGAAAATGCAACGATAGTGCAAGTCGACAACAAATCTGCAATCGAACTGGCGAAAAATCCAGTGAATCATTAAAGAAGTAAACACATCGACGTACGTTTCCATTTCATTCGAGAACATGTGAAAAATGGAAGCGTCGAACTGAAACATGTGTCAAGCAAGGATCAAGCTGCATATATTTTTACAAAACCATTGTCGAAGGAGCTATTCGACAGCGGCAAGATGATGCTGGGATTAGTGGATCGAAGGAACATTTAATTTATGGGGGAGTTTTGTTGGATAAATTAAATGCGGTCTTGGAAAGCCAAAAAGACATATTCTCCTAGGGCAGCCAAAAGGTTTATTCTCATAGGAAATAGTTAATTATTAAATGCTATGTGTCTTTGTCTATTTTATGTTTTCCTGGTCTCTATATAAAGACCCTCTTTGTAACTGCAACTAATACACACTTTGCAACAAAAACCTTTGCAAGTCAATATATATAAAGAGAGAGTAGTTTGATCTGTTACCTTCAGGATGCAAAGTGAAAAATAATAGAGATATTAGTACAGGTTTTTAAATTTCAGGGGGTTCAGTTGCACCCTCTCAGCTATAGCTAGATCCGCCACTGGATTCAAGTGAACTGTGTATAAGATATAGTATTTGGTTTCATATTTTAGTGTAGCATTCCTGATATAAAGTGACATTGACGTGTATTATACTTCTATACAATGAAAATCTAAAAGAAGGATGTTGAAACTTGAAACCGTACGTACATTGCATAATAATACTTCTATGCCTCAAAAGGTGACACTTGCAAAACTTTCCATTCGTCTAGCCTTCAAATTATTATATTGTTTTACTATTTTAATTCAAAACTTTCGTTTTTAATTCGTCACAGAATCAAATCCTCTCGTGTTTTCGTGTTTTGGATTGATGGGATGAAATAACACCATGTCTTCTTCTTCGCATGATGCTGGTGGTGGTGAATTCTCTTCTTGATAAAGGTTAGATTGTGGTCTTTCAATTTTTAATTTCTTATGCAATTTTGTAAGTTTATATATTAATCTTCTTAATATGGTATTATGTACTGGTATTAGAGATTAGGGTTAGGGGGAAAAAATTAGATTTCAGTGTTTCTTTATGTTTCCTTTTGGATTTTGTTATTCTCTTCAGAGATCATTTTTTTCAAAGCAGAAGATTGGTTCTCATGGAAAGTGAGAGATAGAGTATCTCATACATTTCCAAAGTCTTAAGGTATTTTTACAATACTAGTTAGACACTATATTTTGACAGTCTTATAGATTGCTAAACACATTTTCAAATAAAAATCTAGAATTATATATTTTGTTAGCCTCCCATCAAACGTGACGTCAACTACCGTTTGTGCCGCGGCTGCTGAATTTCTTAAGTGCTCTTGTTTCATCTTTCATTCAGATGGCATTTGGCTTGCTGTGTTCCGCGAAAATCATGCACTACTTATGTGGAGGAAAACTCAATAGAGAGCTCGTGAGCAAGTTTACCAAATCAGTGAGTTACATCGTTGCCTTTGTTGATGATGCCGAACAGAGGCAGATCAGAAACCCTCATGCAGAAGCATGGCTTGATGATGTCAAAGATGTTATGCTTGACGCGGAGGATCTCTTGGATGAAATTAACATTCATGTTTTGCAGTGCAAGTTTGAAGCTGAATCCCAAATCCGTGTTACTAGACCTAGTAAGTTGTGGACTCTCTTCAGTGCTTCTTCTAGTTCAATTGACAAGAAAATTGAATCTAGAATGCAAGAAATTGTTGATAACCTAGAATGCCTTGTAAACAAAAAGGATTTACTTCTTTTGAAAGAGCATACTATTGGTTTTGGTGCTGCATCACAAAAGCTGCCTTCGACATGTTTGCCTCTTGAATCGTTTATATATGGTAGAGATGGTGACAAAGATATTATATTTGATTGGCTCGTATCCGACACTGAGATGCTTTCAATAATTTCACTTGTTGGTATGGGAGGGATGGGTAAAACCACCATTGCCCAACATTTATACAATGACCCGAAGACGAAGGGAATTTTTGATCTTTCAGCTTGGGTATATGTCTCAGAAAAATTTGACATTTGTAGAATAACAAGAGAAATCCTCAAAGAAGTCACTAATTCAACTTATGATGATAGTTTACAATTGAACATACTTCAAGAAAATTTGGTGGAAAAACTAATCGGGAAGAGATTTCTTCTTGTTTTAGATGACAATTGGAATGAGAACTATATGTTGTGGGAAGCTTTGCAGGCTCCTTTTGGTTTTTGGGCTCGGGGAAGCAAAATTCTTGTCACTACACGTAGTAAGAAAGTCGCTTTAGTCATGAATTCAAATAAATTGCACCAGCTTGAGCAATTAGAAGAAGAACATAGCTGGAAATTGTTTTCTAAACATGCATTCCAAGATAAAAATGATTCTCAGATAAATCCTAAGTTTGAGAAGATTGGTAAGAAGGTAACGAACAAATGTCAAGGATTGCCTCTAGCTTTGGAAGCAATTGGAGGTCTCTTGAATACAAAGTCATCCTTATTGGAATGGAAGAAGATATTGTCAAGCGAGATATGGGACTTAAATATAGAGACTAAAATCATCCCTACTTTGATATTGAGCTATCAAAACCTTCCTTATCATCTCAAGAGATGTTTTGCCTACTGTGCCTTATTCCCAAAAGGTTATTTGTTTGAAAAGGGTGATTTAAGTTTATTATGGATGGCTCAAAATTTTCTACAATACCCTGAACAAAAGGTTGAGAGTCGGAGAGAAGTTGGTGAAAGGTATTTCAACGATCTACTACTAAGATCATTTTTTAAACCGTCAAAAAAGTACAAAAATGTTTTTGTAATGCACAACATTCTCCATGATTTAGCAAAATATGTATATGGAAAATTTTGCTTCACGTTGAAAGTTAAAGATGCCCAAAGTATACCAAAACTGACTCGCCATTTTTCATTTTTATGTGATGAACTTGAATCTTTTGATGGATTCGAGATATTACACCATGCTAATAGATTACACACATTTCTACCATTATCTATGGATTCCTATCAACATCGATGGTGGTTGCGTTTGAAGTCTGACACTATGATGTTACCTGAGTTGTTTTCTAAGCTCAAGTTATTACGTGTCTTGTCTTTATATGCTTATTGGGATATGACTGAGTTGCCGGATACAATAGGCGATCTTAAACATCTACAATACCTCGATCTTTCTCGGACTAGAATCAGAAACCTTCCCGATTCTTTATGTTCTCTCTATAATCTTCAACTATTGAAATTGAGGGACTGTGAATATTTTGAAGAGTTACCCGTGAATTTATATAAGCTCGTGAACTTGTGCTATTTGGATTTTAGTGGAACGAAAGTTAGAAAAATGCCAAAAGAAATGGAAAAGTTGAAGAATCTCGAAGAATTGAGTTCTTTTTATGTGGACAAGGATAGCGAGTCCAATATCCAACAATTAGGAGAATTCAATCTGCACGGAGAACTATCTATTTTAGAGATTCAAAACATTGCGAATCCCCGGTATGCATTTTTGGCAAATTTGAAAAATAAAGTATACCTTGTGAAACTAGAGTTAACATGGAATGAAAATAGTGATAATTCGCAGAAAGAAAGGGAAGTGCTCGAGAAGCTACAACCTTCTAAACGCTTGAAGAAGTTGTTAATCAATAACTATGGCGGTACATTTTTTCCATATTGGTTTGGAGACAATTCATTGTCATATGTTGTATCCTTAAAGTTGAGTAATTGTAGAAACTGTATTTTGATTCCTTCACTTGGAGCTATGTCATCGCTCAAACACCTCCAGATTAAAGGGTTATCTGCCATAGTGGTGATTGGTAGGGAATTTTATGGAAATGGGACTATTCCATTTCCATCATTGGAAACCTTAACTTTTAAAGATATGAGTGGATGGGAAAAATGGGAATATGAAGTCGAAAGGGATGCTTTTCCGCGTCTACAAAAACTTTCTCTAGTGCAATGTCCCAATCTAAAAGACAAATTGCCTGAAAATCTTCCTTGTTTAGTAAATTTAGAAATTCTTGATTGCAAACACCTCTTGGCTTCTGTTCCGTTCTCTCCGGTCATTCGTGAATTATGTCTCACTTATTGCAGAAAGTTGCAATTTGAATATCATTCATCTACTATGAAGCTTCTTGTGATTAGTCGATGTTGCACAGATGAATCCTCCGTGGAATGGACCGGAAATATCTTGTCTCATTGTTCTACCTCTATTAGAACGTTGAAAATTGAAGATTGCCCAACTATGAATATTCCCCTAGGTAGCTGCTACAATTTCCTTGTAAAACTTGACATCACAAGTAGTTGTGACTCTCTAAAGACGTTCCCATTGGATCTATTTCCAAAACTTGATTCTCTTGACATTTATAAGTGCTATAACTTTGAAATGATTTCACAGGAGCGTGAACATCTTCTACTTACATCTTTATTAATTGAAGAGTGTCCTAAATTTGCATCATTTCCCAAAGGAGGATTGGCTGCACCTAAGCTACAGTATTTGCTAATTTCCAAATTGGAGAATTTAAAATCATTGCCTGAAGGCATGCATATCCTGCTTCCATCTCTTTATAAGCTGTCTATAGAGGATTGTCCACAACTGAATTCTTTCTCAAATGGTGGTTTTCCATCAAGCCTAAGAAGCCTCTTTCTCATGAAATGCTCCAAACTTCTCATCGACTCGCTGAAACTCGCATTCCCAACCAACACCTCTATGTGTGACATGTATATTCAAGAAGTGGATATGGAGTCCTTTCCCAATGAAGGGTTACTTCCCCTCTCACTTACTCGTATAACTATCACGTATTGTCGAAACCTCAGACAACTTGACTACAAGGGTATTGACCACCTCCCCTCTCTTACAACATTGATTCTTAATAACTGTCCCAACATCCAATGCTTGCCAGAGGAGGGTCTGCCTAAATCCATTACAACTCTACAAATTCGGGGAAATTGTCCATTGCTCAAATTGCGATGTAAGAAACCAAATGGCGAAGATTGGCAGAAGATTTCACACATTGAATGTGTAATCATTGATAATTAACTCAGGTACCTACTCTGGCACATATATAATAGGGTTATTTACATGTTTTCTTTTGGTATATCTCATATGAAGTGTTGAAAGTTTATATTAGAATAGTATTTACTTGAACTGGATCCACTTTTTTTGAAATTGAATTCTAATCAGATGTGTTGCATAATATTTAGTGTTCACGTTTGGTGATGAATGTGAAACCAAAAATATGGTGAAGTGCTGATGTTCAGGACATAGAGAAGACAAAGGTACATAAGTTCATTGCAGTTCTAATTCAAATTTGCATGAAACTTCTCAATAGTACTATTTAGCTACACAAGACATCAATCTTTTTCTAAATAGACATTTGCTTTCTGGTTTTGAGCATTATTAAACATTTCACATATTAATCATAACCCTTTACAGGGAATTGATTGTGCCTTTGGAATCTTGTTTGAAGAACAATTTTGATAGTTGATTTCTACAAGAACAATTTGTAATAATAAAAATACTATGTGAGATCTTTCTTGAATTTCAATCTTCATTACACTATAACTTATAATGGTGTTGATGGTTAGCTAGCTATTATTATTCTCGGAATCCTGAAAGACTCTCAATTTTCACCATTCTACTTCTTCTAACAAAAATCCACAAAATCTAATATCTTCAATAATTTTGGTTAATTTCTTGAAAATATATTTGTTGGTAAAGGTCAAGATTCATCACCGTCTTCGTTCAAAATCGCATCGTCAGGTTGCGCAATGGCCAGGATTTGAAACAATTATGAAGTGGAAAGCTCCAAACTTTATAAGAAAAACAATACAGTGGCCAAGTATTGAAAAATTCATGGATCGAGGAAATTATGATTTGATTTATCCATATGTTATTTTTGAATTTTTATTTTAGGGAATTTTAAACTTCAGGTCTATATTGTCTTATTCTGCAGTCAAAACAAGAACAACATGGTTTGGGTTTGTGTTTGGGTTAAATTCATTAGGGATTTTATTTTGGGACGTTTACAAAGCTCAAGAAGAAAAAGCCAAAGATCGAAGCAAGGAAGGACTTCTGAGAAACAGATGTTCCTCATTCCTCACCCAGAGCAGATGATTCCGCCTCTAAAGCACTCTCAATCGTTCAGATCAATCATACAGCCAACCAAGGTCTACGATGCACTCTCTACTTTTCGATTTAAACCGCTGCCACTATATAAGAAAGAAAGTGTGTCACTCTCAAGTATTCAAATTCATTCTCACTCTCACATCACATTTCATTCTCTTACTAACTTAGGCGTTTGAATGTTAACATTGTAGGCTGGCCCTTCTTCCACTATACTTGGCGAGTGGACTAGTTTAGCTTGATATTTTTCAAGTGAACTAGTATAAACATACCTTGTTCTTTCCTTCTTGCATTTCTATTCTTATCATCAATAGTAAAGTTTAAAGGGGATTTAGCCTTTAGAAAAGTTTTGTGTTCTAAATACCCTATTCAACCCCCCCCCCCCCCCCTTTCTAGTGTTTTTCACACCTTCACTTAACACCGCCAATCATCTCCCCCGAGTTCAAATCCTGAAAGACACAATGAGATCGAAATAAATTAGTTAGATAATTCATATCTTGGGCTAATTTACTGACAAACATTAAATTACATGATAAGTTTGGAACATGAAGAACATTTTTAAGAGTTAACACTAGAGACAACACAACTGACCCTTTACTTGCAATGGCTAAAAAAGAGCCATTTACAACTTTAATTTTTTGATTAACTGCACATGGACTATATGAAGAGAACAAAGTAGATTCACTTGTCATATGACCAGAGGCACCTGAATATAGTATCCAAGTATGATTGAGACTGACTTTAAGAAATGCATAATTACCCGAAGGTAGAGAAAAACACAAGAAAGGGGGGTGATTTGGGTTTTCAAAATTTTACCCTTCTTAGAAAAATATTTGTTTAGATAAACATTAACACATGCAAGAAATAGAAAGATGACACATTCAATTATCTAGGTTCCCCTTAGAAAAGGTTAGTTCTGTTCACCCGCCAAGGTGATTTTGCCTTAGAAAATGGCTTAATCCACTAATAATATAATTGATTACAATTGCACGGGCCAACTTCCAGTGACTAACAACAAAATATCAATCAACCCTGTTAGTGATGTCTTAAGAATTCTGACCCAACTGATCCCCTAAGAGATATAATGATCAATGACTTCTTTAATAATTCTGACCCAACTGGCCCCTTAAAGAAGATTTTCCTAAAGCACGTTGATCATCCTGTTAGTGATCCCTTAAGAATTTTGATCCAACTGGTCCCTTAAGAGATACAATGATCAATAACTCCTTTAAGAATTATGACCCAAATGGTCCCTTAAAGAAGATTTCCCACGATGACAACCAATCACCGTCTTCTTGAGTATACAGACTAAGACTAGTCACTCAAGGAACAATCAATAGAAATTGATTAGCATTTTGTGTTTATAAGGATGCTTCTAAAAATCATATTACATAAATGTGTAAGTACAAACAACATAAAAAGTGTTAGGAAAGATAAGAGCAACAGCTCCTTGCTTTTTACAAGATTCTACAAAGATGTTTATGATAAATATTGGTGTGCATCTTGTAGCAATCTTTTTCTCTTCTTTTTCTTCATTCTTTTTCCTCTTTTATTTTAGCTTCAACTTCTTGTATTAGATTTCGTTTGCATTGAATATTTGGGCTTTGGTTTGGCTCTTTCACTTGCAGTTTGCAGTTAGGCTTTTGCAGTGGCAACCAATAGTATTTCTCCTGAAATTTTGATCTTCATTTATACTCTTCAGGGATAGAGACGTTGAAAGGATAGAAGAGTCCTTTATTCTAAGCCAACAGTTACTTTCCAACGGATATAAGTGTAGATGTTAGATGTAAGAACACGTTACTTCCTTAACCTTGTAGCTTGCAACTTTTGATGTGATGGCGTGGAAGACAGCTTTTAAACAGTATGAACGTCTTGATATTTGTGATTTGCTGAGCAGACCGTTGTACTGAATCTTCATGAGAAATTTTCTTGATCTTATCTTCATTTGATGTACTTCTGATTCTAAAGTAGAGGCTTGGAAGAGATCATTTTCTTTTCTTTGTTCTTCTGATGATGTATCGGATGAGTAGTTCAGAAACTACTTTGTTGGGATAGCATAAGAACATAAGAACCTAATAGGAGCATAACTTTGTCTATCAGAAATAATGACAATAACCTTTCTAAAGTACGACGCAGATCCTCCTATATCAAATTTGTATCTGAAGAGATAACTGATTTGATAGTGGGACAACACGAGCAATACAAACTATAGTGTTTGAGTCCTTTCAAAATAGAACAATGTCTTCAGATAATAATGCAACAACATATTTGAGGAACACGTCTAGATATCTGAACAAGAGTCATCAACTAAACTATATTTCTAATTTGATCCTTTTCAGCTGATCTTTGACTACGTCATCAGGGTAATGAGCAACACCTCTTCTGACGAACATATCTTTGACATCTGAACTTGAAGTGACAACTTGCATCTGATGTAGACTTGATTCTGATCTGGAGCAGCAACATCTTGGTAGACTTTGTTTCTTCTGGAGACTCTTGAGACTTCTGAAGCAACAACTTTTTGAGAAGTGTTATGGAGATCTTCTTTATGAATGACGTTCAACATTCCATATAACTACTGATGTACCTACAGAAATAAAAGAGAATAGTCTTTCTGATGATTCTTTAGACAACAGTCTTAAATTGTACAAAGCTTTCTGATTTGCACACTAAAGAAATCATTAGAAACAAAATTGTTTACATATAAAATATATTTGTTGTTATCATCAAAACTTAGAGATGAGGTGTAGAAATTAATCTTGTTCTAACAATCTCCCCTTTTTTTATGATGATAAAACCATGTATTTTGATGTAACAATTTTACAAGGTAATATCATAATCGAATTTAAAGTACACACAAAAACAATATTATAGCCAATAGAAATCTCCCCCTGAGTTAAAGACTCATAGTTTAGAATGAAAGGATATCTGAGCATTGTTTGGGAAAACTCCCATGAGTTAAACAATTTCCCCCTGAATCTAAAATTTAGGACTTTACTAGAAATAGGGTTTTCTTAGCTAAATTTTCAAAGATTAGAATATTCTGATTAAAATAAGTGGAAGCAATTTTTCAGAGTTTAGTTTATCAGAAATACTTTCTTCTTAATTTTAAATTCTTTTTGCATTTATATATCTAAATCTATTTTATTCATGCAAGAAAATTTTAAATATTTTAAAGGATTTCATCAAAATGACATCTTAACTTTCACCCCCTTTTTGTTACAATAAAAAAGTTTAAAATATGATTCATTGATTTTAACTTTGATTAAGAAAACAGAAATCGGTGAGAGAAAAATATACACACAGAACCAATATGAGATAATTAACATAAATACAACTTTTCATTAAAATAAACATAGATACAAACAGAAATACAATCATTCCAAAGAAGTAAACTTATAAACACTTACACAAAATCATAATATCTTGAAGATACAAAGACATAAATAAATTTCATTAAAATAAGCAAGGATTACAAGAACAATAAGAGAATTTAGGAGAACTTAAAAATTCACATTTTTACAAATAGACTTTAACATAAAATTATATCATAAAAATTCAGACGACTTCACATAGAGAAAAGTGAAATATTATGAAAATAGCTGATTGTCAAAGAAATCACAGCTTTCATAAAAAAAGGACAGAGTCTGGACCGACTTTGATTCTTTGAAAGAATTCAACAAGACCAGCCTTGGAGATAAGTTTAGAAAGAATTGTTCCATAGGGTATGAAAGACTTATCAAGCCTTCTGGAAATCAAAACAAATTCTTTCTAGTGATTAAAGATAGTCTGAGGCCAATTGATTTGAACATGGTTAAGGAGGCAGAGGATTAGGAGTTTCTTATTAGGAAACATGTTATCCTGGTTATCTCCTCTAGGATTCATATTGGTCAAAAGAAGGCTAAACCAATCTTTTGCTAGGGGTATAAGAGATTCTAGTTTGGTGGTTTCATAGCCTGATGTCCTATGATAAATGGTTAAAAGTTTCTCAGCCTTTTGATCGGGTTGTTTCGTCGTGATACCCTTTTAATCACATCCAATGGCATCAACAATGGAGGAGGGAGTTAAGATAAAAGGAAAACTTAGAATGCTCGATTGAATGCAGTTATTGTTGTTAATAAAAGCATATTTCCATAAATCTTTGACATGATTCAGATAGATTGGTCCTCTAAGCATGGTGATATAACTAATCCATCCTTGAAAGTGAACACTTGGGAAAAAGTAGTCATTGGTACATATAAGACCAGGAAGTTTCTCATGGATAACGTTTAACAAATCTTCATCTCCATTGAAGGTTTTGGTTGGCATGGTGAAGGGAAGGAATTTAAAGAACAAATGATAGTTTTAAAAAGGAGACACTAAGGATACTTAGGAAAGTAGAGAACTTTAAGAGCAAAAAATTTAGTTACGTAACCTATGAGTTTTAGAAGATTCAGAACAATTACGAGATTTAAGACTAATTTTTTAAGAAATTTGTCAAAATCAAGACATTAAAAAGGTAAGAAGGGAAAGGTCATGATTAACTAGATTCACTTAATTAAAATAATCTTAAATGCGTTCATTAAAACCTATAAGGTATAAAGTTTTTCAACAATTTTCAATAATATTTTTCACTGCTCAAGGCAAATAAAATTTATCATAATAAGGTTGACAGAAGTCAAATCAAACAATTAATTTTAACACATGACATCATATTCTCAGAGTCTAATAATTTTTTTTACTTGAGATATTTTCTGACTTATACAACTTTTAACTTATAAAAGTATCTAAAGAGAAAATTAAAAAGTTTGGATAGAGTTCTAATCTGATACGTTTTATTTTCAGATAATCTTACTCTTTTTCAAATACTCAATAAATATTCTGATAACATGAGTTCTCCTTGCTCACAAATCAAATCTTTAAACATCAATTTCGGAGGCGTTTCTTCAGAGAAAATCTTATTCTGGAGGCGTCTGATCTTCCTTTTTGTAACCATATCTTCATGAGGTGTCATATCTTGAACTTGTGGAACGTTAGATAAACTTGATACATTATCTTTTCAGAAATGTTTTAACTTTAGTACCTTTAGTTTCTTCTTCATATTCTCCATCAGAAAAACTATGGATTTGGGAAAAAATTTAACCAGCTTTATTCTGCTAGTCAAGATTATTATCAAATACACAAGTTGATTCTTTTACCACGAAGGTTTCTTGTAGGGTACATTGAAGCCTTTAGAGCATTCAAGTAACATAGAATCAAATATGCATGAAAGCGTCAATTAAATTAAACTGTA
Organism: Vicia villosa; assembly: GCF_029867415.1. Taxonomy (NCBI): domain Eukaryota; kingdom Viridiplantae; phylum Streptophyta; class Magnoliopsida; order Fabales; family Fabaceae; genus Vicia; species Vicia villosa. Next base: position 618,268 of record NW_026705393.1, on the reverse strand, counting down.
TTCTTTTACCACGAAGGATTCAAGTACCATTGTTGCACCCCAAAATTTGCCCTCTTTATTTGAGCTATAAGTTAATAATGACATTTATTTCGTCATTCAAAAAATGAAGAAAAATAATAAAGAGTTTTCACGGGTTTAAGAAGAAAGGCGTGAAAAATGGTTTAAATAGTGGAAATACGAGAAAATTCGCAAGTCATATTTGGAAGGTGATATGAGCTAAGTTCCCGCGCAATCTAGACCGTTTCGATGATATCTACAACTTTCGTGTTCGGCTCGGAAGCCAATTCTTTGAGGAAGGTTGCCAGATTTGTAAATTTCGTTAGCTTCGTTTCTTCGTCACACATGCTTGTTCAGATTTTGAGCCGAAGATAGGGTTTTATCGAGTTCTTTGAGCGGTACTCATAAAATTCTGCACAGTCGCACCAGATGAATCGCCGTTTCTCGTCATTCAAATGCGTGTAATTTCTTCATCGCTTATCGGATTGAGACGATTCTCGCGGCGACGAGTCACAAATTTGGTCATCTTCGCAGAGGCATTGGTTTCGTTCCGAAATTCAGAGCCGAACCGAGTTTCCTTAAAAACGAGCCAAAATAAGACGCACCGAGGGCAATTTGGACATTTCGCATTGACAATATATAAACATTTTGCTCTTCACAAATCAAGGGAGAACCTCATAACTTCAATTTCACCCAAAAGATCAAAAACACTTTCTCTCAATTCTCTCTCAATTTTCTTGGATCAAAACCACAAAAACTCACAAAACCTTCATCAATCTTCATCAATTCAAGATCAAATCTCAAGAACAAATGAAGATCAAAGCAAGAATCAAGAGTCTCTTTCCTTGTTGATCATCATTTTCGGATCTCTCTCTCCAAGGCTTGCGTCTCACTCTCTCCTTCTCATCTCTCGGATTTCATTCGTGTTCGCGTCGTGTTCGCGTTCGTGTTCATCCGATCTCATTCTCTTCATTGGAATCGGTAAATTCACTACAAACCTTGCTAGATCATTGATTTTGTTGCTTAATTCGACATTGATCATGATGATTTTTGATTGTGGATGATAGATCTATGATAATTGATGATGATAATTGCTTGTTGATTGAGTTATTTGTGTTGATCTTGATTATTTGATTGAATTCGAAATTTACCGGTGAATTGTTGTTGATGATACATACATGTTGCTTATGATGCAAGAAATTGCATGCCAAGTGTTCGATCATTTGAGTGTTTGAAGCATTTGTGCTTAATGTTGAGTTTTTTTGCTTGATAAGTGTTTGTTGAAATGCTTATTTGAAATCTTTGAGAGAGAATTCATGGAGCCTTGTGGTTTTTGAACCTTAATTGTTGATTACTTGTTGATAATGATCAAATTTAGAATCTTTGAGAGAGAATTCATGGAGCCTTGTGCTATTTGGATTTTAGTGGAACGAAAGTTAGAAAAATGCCAAAAGAAATGGAAAAGTTGAAGAATCTCGAAGAATTGAGTTCTTTTTATGTGGACAAGGATAGCGAGACCAATATCCAACAGTTAGGAGAATTCAATCTGCACGGAGAACTATCTATTTTAGAGATTCAAAACATTGTGAATCCCCGGTATGCATTTTTGGCAAATTTGAAAAATAAAGTATACCTTGTGAAACTAGAGTTAACATGGAATGAAAATAGTGATAATTCGTAGAAAGAAAGGGAAGTGCTCGAGAAGCTACAACCTTCTAAACGCTTGAAGAAGTTGTTAATCAAGAACTATGGCGGTACACTCTTTCCATATTGGTTTGGAGACAATTCATTGTCATATGTTGTATCCTTAAAGTTGAGTAATTGTAGAAACTGTATTTTGATTCCATCACTTGGAGCTATGTCATCGCTCAAACACCTCCAGATTAAAGGGTTATCTGCCATAGTGGTGATTGGTAGGGAATTTTATGGAAATGGGACTATTCCATTTCCATCATTGGAAACCTTAACTTTTAAAGATATGAGTGGATGGGAAAAATGGGAATATGAAGTCGAAAGGGATGCTTTTCCGCGTCTACAAAAACTTTCTATAGTGCAATGTCCCAATCTAAAAGACAAATTGCCTGAAAAACTTGCTTGTTTAGTAAATCTAGAAATTCTTGATTGCAAACACCTCTTGGCTTCTGTTCCGTTCTCTCCGGTCATTCGTGAATTACGTCTCACTTATTGCAGAAAGTTGCAATTTGAATATCATTCATCTACTATGAAGTTTCTTGTGATCAGTCGATGTTGCACAGATGAATCCTCCGTGGAATGGACCGGAAATATCTTGTCTCATTGTTCTACCTCTATTAAAACGTTGAAAATTGAAGATTGCCCAACTATGAATATTCCCCTAGGCAGTTGCTACAGTTTCCTTGTAAAACTTGACATCACAAGTAGTTGTGATTCTCTAAAGACCTTCCCATTGGATCTATTTCCAAAACTTGATTCTCTCGACATTTATAAGTGCTATAACTTTGAAATGATTTCACAGGAGCATGAACATCTTCTACTTACATCTTTATCAATTGAAGAGTGTCCTAAATTTGCATCATTTCCCAAAGGAGGATTGGCTGCACCTAAGCTACAGTATTTGCTAATTTCCAAATTGGAGAATTTAAAATCATTGCCTGAAGGCATGCATATCCTGCTTTCATCTCTTTATAAGCTGTCTATAGAGGATTGTCCACAACTGAATTCTTTCTCCAATGGAGGTTTTCCATCAAGCCTAAGAAGCCTCTTTCTTATGAAATGCTCCAAACTTCTCATCGACTCGCTGAAACTGGCATTCCCAACCAACACCTCTATGTGTGACATGTATATTCAAGAAGTGGATATGGAGTCCTTTCCCAATGAAGGGTTACTTCCCCTCTCACTTAGTCGTATAACTATCACGTATTGTCGAAACCTCAAACAACTTGACTACAAGGGTATTGACCACCTCCCCTCTCTTACAACATTGATTCTTCATAACTGTCCCAACATCCAATGCTTGCCAGAGGAGGGTCTGCCTAAATCCATTACAACTCTACAAATTCGGGGAAATTGTCCATTGCTCAAACAGCGATGTAAAATACCAAATGGCGAAGATTGGTCGAAGATTTCACGCATTGAATGTGTAATCATTGATAATTAACTCAGGTACCTGCTCTGGCATATATATAATATAGAGTTATTTGCATGTTCTCTTTTTTGGTATATCTCATATCAAATGTTGCAAACTTATATTAGAATAGTACTTACTTGAATTGGATCCAGTTTTTCTAAATTGAGTTCTAATCAAATGTGTTGCATAATATTTAGTGTTCATGTTTGGTGAAGAATGTGAAACCAAATATATGGTGAAGTGCTAATGTTCAGGTCATAGAGAAGACAAAGGTACATAACTTCATTGCAGACAATTGCTTTCTGGTTCTGAGCATTATTAAACATTTCACAGATTAATCATAATCCTTTACAAGGAATTGATTGTGCCTTTGGAATCTTGTTTGAAGAACAATTTTGAGAGTTGATTTCTACAAGAACAATTTGTAATAACAAAAATACTATGTGAGATCTTTCATGAATTTCAATCTTCATTACACTATAACTTAATATTGCTCTTAATAATAGCTTTCTCTGATGCTTGTTAGTTAGGTTCTTAGAAATATATAGAGGATAAATATAATGTAACACCATAATGGTGTTGATGGTTAGCTAGCTATTATTATCTTCGGAATCCTTAAAGACTCTCAATTTTCACCATTTTACTTCTTCTAACAAAAGTCCACAAAATCTAATATCTTCTATTGATATTAACTTTTTCCTTAATGGAGAATAAAGTGAAATAAAATAGAATAAACAAAAATAATACAAATAGGGAAATAAGATATTCCAACATCCCCCCTCAAGTTGGTGCATAGATATCTATCATGCCCAACTTGTCAATCAAATGCTCAAAGGTTGGTCTTGCCAAATTTTTGGTAAGGATATCCGCAGTTTGCTGATTTGAAGTCACAAAAGGGAGACATATGATTCCAGCATCTAACTTCTCTTTTATGAAGTGTCGATCAATCTCAATATGTTTGGTTATGTCATGTTGAAGTGGGTTATGAGCTATGCTAATGGCAGTTTTACTGTCAGAGTATAATTTTAATGGAAGCTCAATTTTCATCTTAAGTTCTTCTAGGGCTCTAAGGATCCATAACCCTTCACAAATACCTTGAGACATAGCTCTAAACTCAACTTCTTACTTCTTGCTACAACTCCTTGTTTCTTGCTCCTCCATGTCACAAGATTACCCCAAACATAGGTACAATATCCAGAGGTTGATCTTCTATTTGTGACTGAGCCTGCCCAATCAGCATCGGTGAAGATAGACACATTTCTTTCACTAGTTTTCTTAAAATGTAAGCCTTTACCAGGCTTTCCCTTCAAATATCTCAGTATCCTGTAGACTGCCTCAAGATGTTCCTCGTAAGGAGAATGCATAAATTGACTTACTACACTAACTGAGAAAGCAATATCAGGTCGGGTGTGTGACAAATAAATCAGTTTTCCAACCAATCTCCGATATCTTCCAGTATCAAGAGGAACACTACCTTCTCTCTAAAGTTTAGCATTAGGATCCATAGGGGTATCTGCAGGACGACATCCACTCATTCCTGTTTCTTTCAATAAGTCTAGAATGTATTTCTACTGTGAAACCACAATACCATTCTTTGACCGAGCAACCTCCATACCAAGAAAATATCGCATGGATCCTAAGTCCTTGATTTCAAAGTCTACTGCTAATTTCTCTTTTAATCTAGCCATTTCAACTGCATTGTCTCCAATAAGGACAATATCATCAACATATACAATCAGGGCAGCCAATTTACCATCATGGGAGAACTTTGTGAATAAGGTGTGATCATCCTGTCCTTGAATGTACCCTTGTTTCTTCATGGACTGAGTGAATTTTTCAAACCAAGCTCTAGAATACTGTTTTAATCCCCACAAAGACTTATTTAATTTGCATACATTTGATCCAACTTTGTTTTCAAAGCCAGGAGAAATGTCCATGTATACTTCTTCTTCTAGATCGACATTAAGAAAGACATTCTTAACATCTAACTGATGTAGGGGCCAATCCAGGTTAGCGGCAAGAGATAAAAGATTTCTTACCGTGTTCAGTTTTGCAACAGGAGTGAATGTCTCTGAGTAGTCTATACCATAGGTCTGAGTAAATCCTTTAGCCACCAAGCGAGCCTTGTACCTTTCAATTGACCCATCTGAATTATACTTCACAGTAAACACCCATTTGCATCCAACTGTCTTCTTGTCATTCCGAAGTGTCGTGACACTCTAAGTTTTGTTCTTTTCTAGATTTTTCATCTCCTCAAGTACAGCTTCCCTCCACTTTGGAATTTCTAGAGCAACCTGTACATTTTTTGGAATTTCTACACTAGACAATTTTGAGGTGAAGGCAGACAGAGATGAAGACAAATTTGAATATGATATAAAATTGGACATGGGGTGTTTAGTACACGATCTAACAGGTTTTCTAATGGCAATAGGATCATCTATATCAGGATACAAATCACTGAAGGAGTGAAAAACGCTTAGAAAGGGGGGGGGATTGAATAAGGGTTGTTTCTAAAAATGGTAGATAAAAAATAATCACACAGTTATTTTTATCCTGGTTCGTTGTTAACTAAACTACTCCAATCCACCCCTGACAGAGTGATTTACCTCAATTGAGGATTTAATCCACTAATCAATCTTGATTACAATGGTTCTCCACTTAGATAACTTCTATGTCTTCTAGAGTATATAGATCACAACTTGATCACTCTAGGAACTTCCTTTTACAAACAATGTAAAATAAATATTACAAGAGTATAATTTGCTTCTCAATAAGCTATAATCACCAAGTTATTTTTCTCTTAAGTTTAAGTTCTAAACACTCACTAAGATATTACAAAGTTGTGAGGTTGAAGATGAAGTTTTTCTTTGATTTTGTGTGATAGCTTTTTGGCACCGTTTTGGTACTTAGTGTGAGAGTGTTGTTGCTGCTTCAACATCAGAACTTCTATATATAGGCAGTGAGAAAAATATGACCGTTGAGCGCATTTAATGCTTTACGTGAATAGTACACTACTGCATTTAATGTTTCACTCTTTTGTCAACTACCTCGAGCCATGCTTCAACTGCTTTTGCTCACTTTGCCTTTTGTAGCTTCTAACGTTCCTTTTGTCAGTCAGATAGATTTGACGTTGTAGCCTTTTCATCTTATACTTGCTTCTGGACTCAGACTTAGTAGAATAACGTTTGAATATCAGAGTCTTCAGCTTTAGTGCAGAAGCAACTTCAGTCAACAGACTTTGGAAGTGCTTTGTAGCGTGATACCATCAGATCTTGAGAGCCTTGCTTCGGACTGCCATCTTCTGATGCTTTCCAGATCATGTTCTGATTTCTTCAAGACCATCTTCTGATGTCTTTCAGACCATGTTCTGATGAAGCCATCCAGATCTTCTAGGTCAGAGCTTCTGAACGCTGATTTTGTGCACACTCTTTTAGACTTTTCCTGAAATGAAAAACGTGAATAATTAGAGTAACACATTGTCTTATACAAAATTCATATATAATGTTATCATCAAAACTAAGAATATTGATCAGAACATTTCTTGTTCTAACAATCTCCCCCTTTTTGATGATGACAAAAACATACGGAATTGATATGAATTTGTATCCAGAATATCAGATGAAAAAGATAATACACAGATATAGCATAAAGCATATTAATCAGAGTGTGTGAATATGTCTCCCCCTGAGATTAAAAATCTCCCCCTGAAATTAATACTAGAAGAATTTATAAATAAAAGACTTCCCTGAGTACTTTCCATTTCACATGAGACTTTCACGTTGAACTTTAAACTTCAGATGATTCAGAGCTTTACTTCAGAGCTTCCATTAGACAGCTTCAGAGCTTTGAATTTCTCTTTGAGAGCCCTTGGCTTTATTAGAGCATCAAAAAATGACTTGCTTGTATCAGAGCTATCGGAACATAGCTTGTATCAGAACTTGAACTTCTTGTATCAGAACATTAAGCTTGTTTGCTTCAACTCTTTAAGAGATTTTCTCCAGATACGCTTCTCCCCTTTTTAAGCTTGTTCAGAGTGTCACATTCCTGCAAAAACTATCAGAGACAAAAAACTTGCAATTTTTGTTAGGAATGTTGAGACTTAAGCCCAGCAACTGATATTATAAATCAATTCAAATATCACGTTTTTCCCCCTTTTTGTCATAACATCAAAAAGCATAAAAGATTCAGATGAAAGACACACAGAGTGAAGAAAGAAAATATTTTTCATTGATAATCAGAAGGAAGAGTACAAAAGCAGATGCAAATCAAAACAGATGCAAGAAACAAGAAAAACAACTAAGACACAAGACTCAGACTACGACTGGTTGAGCTTAGAGGTTAAGACTACCAGAAGGTTCTTAATCTCAACAGTGTCTTCAGCTTGCTTCTTGGAAGATTCTTCAGTTCTCTGCATCCAAGTTCTGAATCCAGCGTTGGTTTCATCCTGCTTGTCCAGACGACTGAACACTGAAGCTTGGTTTTGTTGGAGTTCCTTCAGAGTTTCCATCAAAGCACATGTTGAAGGACTAGCAGAAGAAGCAGGAGCAACAAAAGCTGGAATCATTTGATTATCAGCAATAGGTTCCTCTTCAGCAGGTTCTTCTTCAGCAGGATACTCAATAACAGGATACGCCATATCAGGATTCTCCTCAATAGGATTCTCCCGGAACCAATCAAACAGAGTTTTAAAGTCTCCAGTCAGAACTAAGAAAGGATAAGGAGTCTAGACAACCAGAGGCAAAGTATTATCCACTTCCATTTCATCAACAAAGGGAGCTTCTTCCAGAGGCTTCCAGTCAGAAATTGGATGATAGTACCTGCCACTGCCATACTCTAGAGCCAGTCCAGCAGGACTAGGAGCAGCAGCAAGACAATCCTTTTAGAGGTCCAGAAACTCTGCTTGCACATCTTGAGAAAAAGCTTTCCAAAGCTTTCCCGCAGCCACATGATCCAGCTTGGAGCCACGGGCAACCTTCAGATACTCTAACCCTGTTCGTATCTTATATTTTAACAATTCAAAACGTATATCAACAGAAATTTTAGGAGGGTTGGTTCTGAGACGGGTTATTGGAGATTCTGGGTTGGAAGGGGAATATGGTTCAGAAACTCTATCAAACAATAAAGAGGTGTTTGAAGAGGATGGATGAAGAGAGGATTCAGCTTCATTGTCAGAGTCTAAGACTACGACAACAGGTGGAGATGAAGGATTCTAGGGGGTAGGTTTAAAGGGGCGATGGTCGCGAAAGAATGAATTAGAAGAAATTGATGATGGTGAAGAAGGGAGATTGAAATTGCAGAACACAGGAATGTTAACAACTGGTTGGGGGTCAGAAGGTTGAGGTTGAGTTTCAGAAGGTGGAGGTTTAGATTCAAAAGGTGGGGGTTAAGGTTGAGCAGAAGTAAAAACATTTGCATTTGGAAAGATGGTGTTTAGGGGCTTTGGATAAAGAATGGATTCAAAATCAAGAATAGGTTGTTTGCCTTTAGATTTGGAGGAAGCAGAAGATGGAGATTTAGAAATTTTAGTGGTTAGAGGAGGATTTTCTAGGGCTTTTTCTGGTGGAGATTCTATTGATATATGTTTAGAATTTAAAACAGAAACAGAAACAGGCTCGGAGATAGAAATGCCTGAAGATTTTTCTTCTTCTGAGGCTTGGAAGGTCCATCTCCAACAGACTTCCTCTTCTTCTCTTCCTTGTAAGATTCTTCTTCTTCGAAACTCAGATCTTCAACACAGTTGTTTCAACCACGTGGAACCTTAATCGGTTCCTCTCTCTAGTTTCTTTGCCAATTTCTGTTGTTAATGGCGTTGTTCACATAATTTGCTAAAGTCGCAATCTGTTTGATCAAAGTAGTTATAATTGCGGTAAAAGTCGTGGTAATTGATATGGTACAGATGGCTAACACATATATTAAGTGACTTAGGGATATCTAGTATGTTTGATTTTATAGTTTGGATATTTGTTAGGATGACAAAGGATATCCTAGCAGAAATTAGCATTTCAATTGAAGACATTATATTGATGAATAAGCTTCAATAAGAGTTGAAGAAAAAACTCTCTCATAAGGGATTTCATTTTGTTCGGGATGACGTTTGGAATGAACACCAAAATAAATGGAAAGTTTTTCTCATTGAAGAATAATATCAGTCACTACACATAGTAAGGTGATTGCTACTACCGTGAGATCATCTAAAATGCATATGCTCGATTAGATAAAATAAGAACCTTGATGGGAAATATTTTGTAAGCATGTATCTCGAGATAAAATTTGCACTTGTTAAAAAGTACATATGCATGGCACCTTTATGCTGGTAAGGGTGACCAGGGGCTTTAGATATTTTTTTTGTGGTTTAGGGCAAGCTCACGATGGTGAGAGACCCTGTTTTTAAAGGTGTTTCTGGTGTGGAGAAAGCAAACTCATGTGAGGTGAGAAGCTATGTGTTTGAGGGTATTTTCTGTATATTCAGAATATCCTCCTTATTATATGAATGAGGTATTTATAAGGGTTTCTTGGGTCTAGGCTAAAGATGTAGAGAGTGGTTTTCCCTAACTTCATGACCAAGGAACATGGTATTGGGAGGATTGGTCTCCTTGAATTACGAGGGGAGAGCTTTTTCCCTTTTGTTGAACCTTAGTTAGTTTATATTTGGGACACGTCACTGCCCATGTTTATATGCCTGAGGCTAATTTGGAAGAACCAAGCCTAATTGGGTGACTAGGCATCCCTATTGGGCGGGTTTTCCCTAACTCTTGTCATTATAGGCGAAGCCTTGGGCGACCTAAGGTACTACCGAATATACTCGCCCCATCCAGCATGTCAATATTTCCCTTATTCTTCATAAGCTATCCCCTATTAGGGCCTAATAAAATTATATGAATATAAAATTATTCCTCATTTTGAATATATTAGTAAGAAGATCATCAATAAATGCCATGAGTTGCCTCTAGCTGTTTAATCCTTGGGAGTTCTATTGTCCATAAAATCAATTTTATTAGAGTGGAACATATATGGGACTTAAAAGACAAAAAATAAATCATATAAGTTTTGATGTTGAATTATGAAAACCTTCCATCTCATCTTAAAAAGGTGTTACTGCACGTTATTCTTAAAGAGTGTACCTATTTAAAATGAATCATTTAACTTTTGATAGCTAAAATTATTTTGCAATGCCCTCAATAAAAGAGTAAGAATATGAAGAAAAAAAATTAGTGAAAGATACTTTAACTATCTACTGTTGAGATCATTTTATCAGCATTAAAGAAAATACAAACATTGCTTTGTAATGCAAAATTTAGCAAATTATTCATGTGGAAATTTCTACTTCATCGTTGAATTTCAAAAAGCACAAATTATATGGCGAATAACTTGTTACTTTTCATTTATGTGTGATTAACTTAGAGTTTTCAAAATGGTTTTTTCTTCACCCACCTCCTAACCTTCTTGCCCACCCCTGGTGAATTTACAACATTACCCCTTGTTTCGGAAGTTCATTTCCGAAACGGTACTTTTTTTTGAAAAAAATGTGTTTTCGAAAATGAACTTCCGAAAACGTGTTTTTTTTAATATAAAATATTGGTTTCGGAGATGCATCTCCGAAATAAAGTTACATTTTCAGAAAATGTGGTGTTTCGGAAGTTCATCTCCGAACGCACCCCCCTTGGAGAATTCGGAAATGAACCTCCGAAAATATGTCTGGACAGAATAAAATGAAAAACAACAACAATTCGCTTTATTTAATCGGATGAAGATTACAACGATAATAATACATAAAATTAAAGTTACATATTGTTGAACACGGGTAGGTGGGGATGAGAGAGTGGTGGGGAGAAAAAAAGGCTTCCAAATTTCAAAAGGTGTACTACTGTAAGTAACAAATGACGGAGGAGGTGTAACCGGGGCCGGAACATATGACGGAGGAGGTGGATGTCCGGAGGAAGAAGAACCGGAGGTACGTCCACCGCGAGACAAAGGAGCCAATCAATGTAAGCTATAATTTATCATTATCATCAGGGGACGTCATTACAAAAAATTGGGAAAAAAATCTTATTATTTTTAATCTTGATTTTTTAGAAATGACGTCCCCAGATGATAATGATAAACTATAGCTTACAATGATTGGCTCCTTTGTCTCGCGGTGGACGTACCTCCGGTTCTTCTTCCTCCGGACATCCACCTCCTCCGTCATATGTTCCGGCCCCGGTTACACCTCCTCCGTCATTTGTTACTTACAGTAGTACGTATTTTTATTAACATGATAAATCCAATACAAAAACACTGTGCGATACAATCCGAAATCCGAACAAAACAAAACAAAACACGTCAAACAAAACAAAAACATGTTATTCTGCCCGACGAGCGTTACAAAATACACATCAAACAAAATAAAAACACGTTATTCTTCTCGACGAGCGAACTCCTCCGAATGAAGATAATTATACCAATCTTCATCCCACTCAGTATCAGAACCATCAGCGTTGATCACGCCTGAAGGCTGAGCCTGCGCGTTCGAGCCATGGACTCCCAGGGGACGAGAAGCAGAACCAGTCAAAAGCTTCTTCTTCTCCTTCACCACCTTCACCTCCTTCACCTCCTTCACCTCTTTCACCTCCTTCTTTGAAGAACCCTTTCTTCCCTTAGCGCCCTCTTTAGAAGACGCAGTCCTGCGTGCTTGTTGGTTGCCTGACATGTTCCTGTAAACAGTTGAAATCGATTAATATGCAAGACAAAATAAAAAACAAAAAAATTTGAACTTCTGATACAATTCGGAAGTTCATTTCCGAAAACTGGGAGGGAGGTGTTTTCGGAAATGAACTTCCGAAACACCCCTGCGATGGACTTTTCTGCAACTTCCATGGCAGACCCCTAAACCAAACTTCAAACCAAATCAAAATGCTTCTAAACAACCTAAATACTACTAACAACCTAACCATATATCATTTATGCAATTAAAACCCTAAATAACATGCATTTGAATAATAGATCTAAAAATTTCAAAACTTACAAAGTGTTAGGATTGAGGGCTTTTGAATGTTGTTTAGCAGTGTGATTGGAGCCTTGATGCAGCTTTGGAATTCTGTTTGCACAAATTTTCGCCTTTGCCACTTTTTGTTTTGATTTAGGGTAAATGATTGGGGGAGGGGGAGTGTTTTGATAAATCTGTAGAAATCGCAGTATTTCGGAAGTGAACTTCCGAAATAATGTTTTCGGAAATGAACTTCCGAAATAAGTCAATTTTTTCAAAAAAAAAGCGCTTCGGAAGTTCATTTCCGAAGCAGGGGTATTTTGGTATTTTCGCTGGGGGTGACCCCCATAGGGAGGTGGCCAAAGAAATTTTCTTCCAAAATAGTCAAGTCGTTACACAACCCTAATAGAGTGCACACATTTCTATCGTTGTCTATGAATTCCAATCAACCTCGATGTTTGTCGCGCATGAAGTCTAGTATGATGTTTAAATTTTTCCGCCGATTCAAATTATTGTGTGTCTTATCTTTATTTGATTATCGGGATATGATTGAGCTACTAAATATAAATGGTGATCTTAAACATCTATGTTATCTTGGTTTTTCGATCTTTCTCAGAGTAGAATAAAAAGCTTACTAATTCTGTGTTCTTTCTTTTAAAGTTACAAATACTTAAACTGGGGGAAGGTGAAAATTTTGAAGAGTTTCCCGCGAGTTTTCATAAACTCAGTAACCTTTTTAATCTGGATTTCACTAAAACTAAAGTGAAAAAAATGCCAAAGGAAATGGGAAAATCAAAGAACCTCGGAGTATTGAGTTCTTTTTATGTGGACAAGTGTAGCGAACCCAATATCCAACCATTATGAAAGTTCAGTCTTTGTGGAAAAGAACGATTTTAGACCTTCAAAACATTGTCGATCCATTTGAAACTTTTAACCAAATTAAAAAGTTAACCTTGGAATGAAAGTGTGAAAAATCACTTAGAGTAAGGGAAGTGTTCGATAAACTACAGCATTTCAAACATTTGAAGAAGTTGTCAATCAAGAGCTATAATGATACATGTTTTCCACATTGGTTAGGAGACAATTCATTATGTGTATTGGATCCTTATTATTAAGAAACCATCGAAACTATATTTTGCTTCATTCACATGGAGTTTTGCCACTAATCAAGCATTTACGGAATACTTGGTTTTCTGGGATTGTGGTGATGGGTAAATATTTGGGAATGAGAATGGCTATTCTCTATATTACATTTCAATCCTTGGAAAGTTTAACTTTCAATGATATGAATGGATGGAAATATGGATAGATGAAAGTTTTCCTTGTAAAGTTTTTTGTCTAGTAGAATATTTATAGATGGGACATCTTTAATTGACAATATTTTAATAAAGGTTTGAGATAATATATGTTAGTGTTGGATAGAAGGAACCTTCGTGTAATGGGTCAGACATATCTTATGTCATTGTAATACCTCTATTAAAACATTGTTAATTGAAGATCGTCCATCTATGAATATTTTAGTGCATAATACAAAGAGAAAATTATTAAGAAAATGCAATCCAAAGAGAAGAGACACTTCATTCCCATAAAACACTTTGCCGATCATAATTATCCTAGTATTCCAACTAATCAGCAAATGCTTGAGTGATGGCAAAACTCTAAAAATGCATTTTCTACAATTGCTCAACTTTAAGGATACAATACTTGATATTGTGGAAAAAGTCTTCCATGCTAACTCCAATTTCACAAGGTTAAGTTGACTTTTTAGATTTGTTGAAAATTCTTCTAATAGATTGACAATATTTTGAAGATCTAAAATCATTAGTTTTTCGTGAAAATTGAACTTTCCTAACTGTTGATATTGGGTTGCGCAACCCTTGTTCACGTAAAAAGAACTCAATACATCAAGGTTGTTTAATTTTCTTATTTCCTTTGGTATTTTTCTCACTTTAGTTATGGAGAAATCTAAATAATAGAGGTTAACGAGTTTATAAAAATTCAGGGAAACTCTTTAAAATTTTCTTAAATTTTCTTATTCTAGTCCGAGAAAGATCTAGATGGCATAAATGTTTAATATTTAAGATCAACAATTGTGTTTAACAACTTATAAGGGTTGTGTCACTTTATGCTTGATAAGTGTATATACTTAATAAAAAGATAATAACTCAAGTACCACCCATCAAGGATCTTTGAGGTTAGGACTACGCATGGTTCTACACAAACCAGAACTAATATTCTAATCCCATTACTATTACCGGACTTAAACATATTCAAGTGAATCACATTTACAACAAAATTAACCTGTTTTATAAAATGAAAATTAACGATTGATTGTTGCCCATAAAAGTATTTCTTCTCTCACTTGAGCAAAATCGATTGTGTTATGGTTACGTAACCAGGTTTTTATACAAATCCAGTTTAAGCCAATTATTTTCTCAAAACCATTTTTAAATTGGTTATTTATATATTTAGATTAAAAAAAATTGATTATTTTTATTTTAAATTTAATTGTTTTTTTTTTTTTAAAACCAGCTATTGTTATTTTTATAATTGATTTTGGAAACCATTTTTATTTAATAAAACAACAATTTTAATAATACTATGAAATAATAGTGGAGTTTCAAACCTGAAAGGAAGCATACAATGCAGCAAGGAAAGGGTGGTTCAACATGTCTAGGGTGTCTCATAAAATAACTTTGTAGATTTTGTTTCTATTGCATAAATCTAGTAAACGATGAAAACAAAAAATTGTAGATTTTGTTCATGTTCTGTCTTATGGTTTTGTTTTACCAAGAAAAATTGGTAAAAAAAAAAACTTTGAATGTTCATATAGACAGACCAATCTAACTATCTATGGTTCTAACCTCCATGACACTACAAGAATAGCTTACAATAATTAGAAATAAGCATTCAAACACATGATGAACAGAAACTATCAACTATCACATTAAAAACTCACCGAAATTCCAAACACGCAATTCATGCCTCGTTTCCTTTGAAACCTTTTGTATATGGTAGAGAGGGTGACAAAGAGATTATCATTAATTGCTCTAACTAGTATGGGTAACACATTTATTAAGTGGCTCAAGGATAAAGAGTACATTTGATCATATAGTTTGGGTATTTGTTTATGATGAATTTAATACTCTTAGGACAAGAAAGGATACCCTCGCATAAATCAACATTTCAATCAATGGCGTCATGCCGTTGAACAAGCTTTAATCAAAATTGAAGAAAAAACGTTCTCATAAGAGGTTTCTTCTTATTTTCGATGACATTTGGAATAAGAACCACGATAAATGAAAAGCTTTGCTAGCTCCTCTTAATCACGAGGCTCAAGGAAGCAAAATATTGGTCATTCCATGCATTGAGGTGACTCTTACTGCCGTGAAATCATCTAAAATGCATATGCTTGAGTAGATAAAATAAGAACCATGCTTGGAATTATTTTGTAAGCATTCGTTTCGAGATAAAATCGTTCCTCAATTTGAACATATTGATAAGAAGATCATCAAAAAATACAATTAATTGCCTCTAGCCTTGAAATCCTTGGGAGTTCAACTATCAACAAAAATAACTTTATTGGAGTGGAACGGTATATTGGAAAACAAGATAGGGGACATAAAAACGAAAAAGAAATCATAGCAACTTTGATGTTGAGTTATAAAAACCTTTCATCTCATCTTTAAAAGGTGTTATGCTTACTACACATTATTCCCTAAAGGTTACCTATTCGAAACGAATCAATTAACTTCCCTATAGATAGCTAAACAAAATTTGCCATGCCCTCACAAAAGAGTAGGACTATGAAAAAGGTCGGTGAAAGATACTTCAACTAACTATTATCGAGATTACTTTTTGAATAGTCAAGAAAATACAAACATTGTTTTGTAATGCATCATTTAGCAAATTATGTTTGTGCAACTTTCTACTTCACCTTAAAAGTTCAAAAAGCACAAAGTATATGACAAAAGACTTGTCAAATTTCATTTATGTATGATGAACTTGGAGTTTCCAAAGTGTTCAAGTCGTTACACAACCCTAATAGACTCGAACACTTCTACGGCTATATATAAATTTCAATCAACCTCGATATGTATTGAGCATGAAAATCTAAGATGTTGTTCAAAATTTTCTCCCGACTCAAATTATTGTGTATTATATTTATTTGATTATTGAGTTTTCAAATATAATTGGTGATATTAAACATCTCCTTCATCTCGACCTTTCTCATAATAGAATAAAAATACTTTGTGATTCTTTGTGCTCACTTTTAAAGTTACAAATACTGAAACTAAAGGAATGTGGAAATTTTGGAAACTTTCCCGTGAATTTCCATAAACTCGTTAACCAATGTTATTTGAATTCCACAACTAAAGTGAGAAAAATACCAAAGGAAATAGGAAAATAAAAGAAACTTGAAGTATTGAAATCTTTTTACGTGGACAAGGGTAGTGAACCCAACATCCAATAGTTAGCGAATTTCAATCTTCGTGGAATCTTAGACTTTCAAGACATTACCAATCCATGGGAAGCATTTTCAAACAATTTGAAAAGTTAACCTTGTGAAATTGGAGTTAGGATTGTCAATCCACTTGGATTTTTGCCATCACTCAAGCATCCGCAGATTATTGGACATTCTAAGATATTGGTGATCGATAATGATTTGGATATATCAGAGTGACTATTCACTTTCTATTGCATTTATGTCCTTTGAAAGTTTAACTTTCAATGTTATCAATGGATGGGAATATGAATCAAGGAAAGTTTTCCATAGAAATTTTCTCCTTGTGTTGTCTACCAAATTATGGATAGTTGGACAATATTCAATTGATAACATTTTAATAGACGTATCAAAGTGAGATAAGATATGTCGGTGTTGAATGGAAGGATCCTCTATGTAATGGATCATACATATCTTATCTCATTATGACACGTCTATTAAAATATTGTCAGTTGAAGATTATCTAGCTATGAATATTCTGGTAGACAATACTTAGAAGAGTTTTCCAAGAAAAACTTTCCTCATTCATTATTCGCATTCATTCATATCCTTGAAATGAGAACTTTCCGAGATAAAAATGTACAAAGAGGAGTCGCTCAATTGCCATAAAATTCTTTAGCGATCACCATTATCCTAGTAATCCGAGTATAGTCTCCAAGTGAAGGAAGAAAAATGCATAGTCTCCTAACCAATGTGGAAGAAGTGTACCATCATAGATCTTATTGATAGGCTTTTCAAGAGTTTGAAATATTGTAATTTATTGAGCATTTCCCTTACTTTATATAAGTTATCACTCTTTGCATACCATTTTAATACCAATTTCATAAGGTTAACTAGACATTTTAGATTGGTTGAAAATGTTTTGAAGGTCTAAAATGGTTAATTTTTCGTGATGATTGAACTTTCCTAACAGTTGATTTTGGGTTATCCTACTCTTGCCCACATAAAAAGAACTCAGTACTTCAAGGGTCTTTAGTTTTGTCATTTCCCTTGGCATCTTCGAACTTTTATTTCAATAAAATGCAAATAAAAGAGGTTAACGAATTTATAAGATTTCACGACAAACTTTTCAAAATTTTCATCGCCCCTCAATTTCAGTATTTGTAAGTTAAAATAGAGCATAAAGATTCACGAAGTTTTCTTATTTTACTGACCTGAGATAGGTCGATATGAAATAAATTTTTAAGATTTTAGATCACTAATTTTGTTCAACAACTCATAAGAGTTGCATAACTTTATGCTAGATAACCATCAAAGTTGATTGGAATTTATAGACAACGATTGAAGTGAGTGCAATCTATAAGGGTTTTGTAATGAATTTGCTGCTTTGGAGACTCCGAGTTCATCACTCGAGTCATTTTTAATATACTTTGTACTTTTTGAACCTTTTAAAGTGAAGCATAAATTCCCACATGCATAATTTGTTAAATCACGCATTAGGCCATGCATTATAAAACAATATTGGTATTTTCTTGAGGAATGAAAAAATAATATCGATTGTAGATAGTTAAAGTATCTTTCACTAACTTTTTTCGTAGTCATACTATTTTGTTCAAGGGATGGTGAAAAACTTACAACTATCTGAAGGGAAGTTAAATGATCCATTCAAATAGTTAACCTTTAGGGAGTGTTTTTACATCTCGCTTTCAAATATCCCATTCCATTCCAATAAAGTTGATTTTGTCTAAAAAAATCTCAAAGATTACAAGGCAATAGGAAATTCATGGAACGATCTTCTTAGCAATGTGTTCAAACTGAGGAACTATTTTATCTCGAATGCATGGTTACAAAATAATTCCCATTCTTTTAGAAGCTCAAACATATGTAATTTCACGGTGGTAGCGACCACTTTACTAGGTGTAGTGACTAGTATTTGGCTTTTTCTAACCCTATGATAAAGAAGAGCCACCAAAGCTCTCCATTTATTATGGTTCTCATTCCAAGCACCATCCAAAACAGTAAGAAATATCTTTCTTTCAATTTTGATTTTGTTCAAAGGCATAGAGTCATCGATTATAATGTTAATTTTCACGATGATATCCTTTGTTATCTTAAGGGTCTTTTCGGGAATTGGTTTTCTGAGGGTTTTGAAAGGGAAGACTTTGGAAGATTGCGTCTATATCTTGAAATAGGTTTGCTATTATTTAAAAGTTTAAAAAACAATATGATTTTATATGATAATGTAATATGTTTTTTTTTACAAACGAACCCATATATTAATTTTATATTATTTTAAAAATATCATGCATTTTAAGATATAGATGCAACCTTCCAAGATCTCCCAAAAACCAACTCACAAACGGATACTAAAGTACTAAATTGATATCCTAAAAGTATTAAATTCCTCTAAATTAAATACTCAAACTATTAGATCAAACATAATCGGTATTCTAGAGTCACCAAATAAATGTAGGGAAAGGGTGGTCTTACCAATTCCTCCCATATTAATTCGTGCAATCACTTAACACTTTCTCAGTGTTAGACCCGAGTCAATTAGAGATAATCTTTTTGTCACCCTATCTTCTATATATACAAAAGGTTTAATTTAATTGGAAAACTTGTTGAAGGATCGGTTAAAATTAGAATCGATATTACATGATATTAAAGACATTTATTTGTTGATGTCATAATATTTGATTCTTCAGAATGATCAATGTATTAGACTGGATCTTTCTTTGTCTCATAATGTGTTTCAATATTTATGATTCTCAATGGGGAAATCATCAATCCGACATATATCATGTGCCAGTAAAAGGAGCATATCTTATCTATTTATATGATTACAACTCTAGTATCACCCATCATGGATCCTAGAGGTTAAGACGACACATGATTCTACGCAAATCAAAATTAATATTCAAAGTCCATTATTGTTATCAGACTTAAGCATATTTGAGTGGATGATGTTCACAAAATCATGCAGTTTTATAAAATGAAAATTAATCATTGATTGTAGCCCACACAAATATTTCTAACATTATCCCACTTGAGCAAAATTATTTGTGTTATACTTATGTAATCACTTTTTTTTTTATATAAATCCAATTTTAAGCCAACTATTTTCTCAAAATTACTTTTTAAATTGATTATTTAAATATTCAGATAAAAAATTTATTATTTTTATTTTTATTTGATTATTTTTTCTTTTAAAAACCCAATATTATTATTTTTAAAATTAATTTTTAAAACCTTTTTTATTTAATAAAACAACTTGTAAAAAAAGCATGGCGTTTAAGACAAATAGCAAATGAAGGAAAAATAATGGAACTCTAAAAATTTGGTATGTAAATAGAAGATAGTGTTTTCGACAAATAGAGAAAACATGGCATTTGAAATAATATATATATATATATATATATATATATATATATATATATATATATATATATATATATATATATATATATATATATATATATAACAAGTATTTTAATAATACTACGAAGTGATAGTGGAGTTTCAAACCTGAAAGGAAGCATATAATGCAGCAAGAAAAGGGTGGTCCAATATGTCTAGGATTTCTGTCTCTGTGCAAGCTCTATGCCCCTGTAGTTATGGACAAAAGTGAAACATTAGTTTAAAATTGACTACAACCAAGGAATAAAAAAAGCTAAACTTATTTTCAGATTAGGCAGGAAAAATATTCAACTAATACGATTGAACTCACCTGAGTTTAAGCACCGCAATGGAGAGTAATCACCTTACGCATCTCATACATTCAGAGTTGTCAATACAGATTATTGTCGCCTATTAAAACCATAGGATGGAGTATCAACAGAATCGCATTGTCACTATGATTAGACTTTATCTAACAATACCCAACTACTAGAGTAATTTCTGTTAGGTAGGAGGAGGAGAAAGAGGATTCAACAACATAAATAAAAGAGCATTGCATATCAAAGATAAAAGTAGAAGTAGATTGAAAACGTACTATATACCATGACTGTTTAAATTTGTTTCCAAAAACATGTAAGTTGTTCACGTCCGGTCAAAGAACTGCAGGTCACATGGTTGCAGACTTATTTCACATTAAATTCAAAGAATAAAACTTACAAAAAAGTAGATTTAAGAAAGTAGAATATTAGTTACACATGTAGTATTTTGTCCAATTTTAATATTATTTACGAAAATATTACTTCATGTTTTTATTATAAATTGTTTTGGACTTTTCACATATATTAAAAAAATAAAAAATGTTTTATGAAAAAGAAAAATTACCAAAGTTTTTATAAAACTGTCTTTCATTAATGACATGTAAAAGATAAATTTACTTAACTAAAAGGAAAAAATAATTTAAATAAATATTAAAGAAATTTTCATGAAATTATTCATTAGAATGGTAAAGCGACTTATATTTAAGTACAATTTTTTTCAAAATGACTTATATTGATTTTATTTATAAATATTTAATACCTTATTTCAATTTTTGAAAATTCTAGCAACAACAATTATACGATCTTAAAAAAAATGTATTAAATAAAATTTACACTCATTAAAATTTTCTTTAAATAAATTGTTAAAATACATATATTTTAAAGTTATTATCGCGAAATGTAGAACCACTACGCCAAACAAGTAAAAAGACAGCGCTTTTTTTGCCTTTAGGCAGCGCTTTAAAGCGCTGTCTATTCCCCCGCTGCCGTAGGTAAAGGCAGCGCTTTTTTTCACCTTAAAAGCGCTGCTAAAAGCCCCCTTTAGCCAACACTTTTACCTATAAAGCGCTGCTAAATGCCCCATTTAGGCAGCGCTTTTCATGAAAAGCGCTGCTAAAGGCCCCCTTTAGACAATGTTTTTTTATAAAAAGCGCTGCTAAAGGCCCTCTTTAGGCAGCGCTTTTCTGAAACTATTTTTAAGAAAAAGCCTCTTAAAAGCGCTGCTAAAGGCCTTCTTTAGGCAGCGCTTCTCTTTTAAAGCGCTGTCTAATGTCCACGAAATTTTTAAATGCAATTTTTTTAAAAAAGCTAGCCCCCGGTTTTCACCACATTTTGCACCTGTATATGCCATTACAAATTTCACATATAAACATCAAACCCAACACCATATAAACAACCACAAAAAACTCTATTTTTCAGAGCTAAGATATTAAGAATATATATATATATATATATATATATATATATATATATATATATATATATATATATATATATATATATATATATATATATATATATTTATATATATATATATACACACACACACACACACACTAATAAACAACCACAAAATTACATCCAATTCAATGAAAACAATTGCATCATCCAAAATTGTTATTTTTTACACAAGTCAAAAGGATGCTAAATATCTACTTTTTCTTCTTGCCCGCAACTGTAACCTTTTTACCCTTCAATGTCCTGCAATTGCATCAAACCATTACAATTACAAAACATAATAACAGAAAACCGAAAATAAAATAATATAAAGGTGAAACTCACGTTCAACAATAATAAGTACTGTTATTTTATTGTTGTTGATTGAATGCTTTTGTCTAAGCTTAGACAAAAACATTCAATCAACAACAATAACAATAATAATATTACCAATATAAGTTAAAGAGGGGGGAATCGATCGCCTTGTTTATATTCATATGGAATTTATTTATTTTACCTTATCACAATTATCATAATAAAAGATAACATGCCCTTTACTACAACCACTGTATTGTGTTGATACCCTCTTTATAGATGCCCACTAATGAAATTTGCTACTGCACTTTCTTATTTATATATATATATATATATATATATATATATATATATATATATATATATATATATATATATATATATATATATATATATATATATATATATATATATATATATATATATATATATATATATATATATTTTTGGTGCATATTAATCTAACCACCCCACAATGGACAAATAGTTAAAGAAATTCTTTGTCCTTATGCATAAATTAGGCTCAATGTGGTAACGGGAGCATATATATATATATATATATATATATATATATATATATATATATATATATATATATATATATATATATATATATATATATATATATATATATATATTCTCATAAAATTTTGTCTAATTTATCAATATTCTCATAAAATTTTGTCTAATTTATCAATATTTTTTATTTTTATTTTTGTTATTTAATAGTATTAAAGAAAATAAATTTAGAAAGTAGAATTTGAACACATAGTTTTGAACTAACAAATCTAATAATAAACCACTAGGATATAGATTATACATTGTATTTTTATTAAACTCTAATATCTATGATATAATCTATAATATAAGAAAATCATATGTTTTAGAAAACACAAATATATTCTTCCCTCTAAAAATGTCACATCCTCAAAATGGGGCAATTTTAGTCCAAAATTTTCAATTTCCAACCAAATTAGCAATTTGAACCAATTTACTTTATACTTCTTCTATTTCCTTCCACTTTAAGCATTATTTTAACCGGTTTTCTCTAAGTTTGGTTCAAAATCAACCTATCCAACCCAACGTTTTCTACTTTTCTCTTTTACCAATGTCTAATCACATCGAACTTTTTCTTATCACATCACTTTTTCTACTTCATCTCTCTCTTTCTCTTTTTTAAACTTCTCTCTTTCTTTCAACATGGTTGCAAAAATGGTTTAGGCAGGGCAACGACATAGTAGCCCTTTTTTTCTTTGAACATAAATCTCAACCCCATCCCTCTTGCAAATAAAAATCAAAAGCATGGATCAAAGTGAAATCAAGAAGGAGAAAAGGGATACCAATTGAAATTGGGGAGAAGGCGACGACTATGGCATTTCTAACAGTGCGAGGTTTCACTGTAGTAGATTAGTGGTGACGGCAACACATATTCGGCAGCTAGTGTGATGGTGGTCGGATTTAAAATGGTTGTTGTCTAATTTTTTTTAGTTTTCTGCAAGCTTTTGTTTCGTGTCTGCAAGGTTCATCAATTTGCTGTAAAATAGAATCTTTTGATTTTATGGGTTTGAAAATATGCTAGAGATATTGATGTTGTTTTTATGTTTTTGAAATTGTAGGAGTATCAAAAGGGGAAAGTATATGTATTTGTGAGTTATGCTTTCTATTTTTCCTTCATTCAACTATTTTTCCATAATTTATACATGATATTTACAAGAATCACTTATATGTATCTATGATGTTTCTTTGATCAGTAAAACTTTTTTTGTTTTTGCTTTTGTTTTTGACTTGTTAGTTTTATTTTGTAATTACACAGAAGAAATGTTGTTTGTGAGAAGAAAGAAGAGGATCTTGTTCATTGACCTATCACTAGGTGGGGATTTATGGTTTTATATGTTGATTTAGTGTTATATGTGTATATTGATAGTGAAAAAAAGCACGAGATACTACAAAACCATATTCTGCCCAAAAACTATCATGATTTGTCTTCACTATCATGTTTAGCTAGGGTTCACTTTATGGTTGTATGTTATTTTGATATTTATATTCAAAGGGGTTAATAGTAGTTTATCCCCTGTAATAAGAGCGTGTTTCGGTTTACCCCCCCCCCCCCCCCCACCGTTGCCAAAGGCAGGTTTTGGAACGATTTTTTTGAAAAAACCGTTGCCAAAAGGTAGGGAGGGGGAAAGTCAATATTTTCAAGCCTAAGTTATAAATATCATAACTTACTCATAGTTCAACATTTTTTAGTGCTTCTTTTTGCAAATTACTCTCCCTGACATCCTCGACAACTTCAATATATAAGTCAAGAGCTAATTATGGTTGGAAAATCATCAAAGATGGAGAAAACATTATAGGTCATTTTGTGGATTCAAGTGGATTTTTCATAAATTTCAAAAATCACAACTCTCTCAATTTTCATTATTTTTTAGTTATTCTATTGGCTACATATCATTCATGATGTCCTCTACAAGTTTTCTTCAGGGGTCAAAAGCTAATGGTGCTTGGAAAGCCATGAAGAGTTTGATGACATTATAGGTCACTTTGGACCATTTTGTACTTAGAAAAATTATGATTTTTAAGAATTGCTTTTGTACCAACTTTATCAGGTCACAAATTTTGGCTCAGGTGTCTAAATAAATATGTTCTTTACAAGACACATCAGTCAAAAGCACTTTAAGCTTGTATTTAACTTTCTTTGTTCTCTTATGCTCTTGAATTAGAGTGTTTTGAGATGTAGTTAAATATTTGTTATGGAGGGTGTGGATGTACAAGGGGCTCTGGGTTAGTTGAGGGTATATTATGTGTTGTATCAATTTTCACATAGTGTTATTCTTTGGTCATCTATTAACAATGACTGTGGTTTTTCTTAAGTTTTGGAGGTTCCACGTTAATCTCGTGTGTTGTTATTTTGTTCCTTTTTTTATCAATGTTTTTTTTCCAACAATTGGTATCAGAGCTTTTGGTTCGATCCAAGGATAAGATTTTTTAGTATGCTCTGTGGTTGCAGCTTTGTATGATCTTCCACATCATAAAAGAAAAGTGGTGTTGTGAAAGAGTTGTTGAGCTGCAGTCATCTGTTCTGCTGTGCAGTTTAGGCTAGAGAAAATTAATGGAAGAATTGTTTTTGACTTGTGGAAAGTCTAAGTCAAAGATGTGTTGATACCATCAAGATTACACAAGATGGAAGATTATGTCGATGGTGGAAGAGCTTCCTACCAACATGGAAGTTGTACCATAAAGTTTAAACCTGGTTTTCGGCATGTGAAAATTCTTGAAGTGATTCTATTTCGAGTGAAGGATACTTTTCTTTATATGGAGTATGATAGTTTTTAAAACTATGATTGTCGGTGAAGACAATGTGAAAATTCTTGGAGTGATATAGCTTCAAATGACTATACTCTTTACGGTGGAGTACGATTGTCGGTGAAGACAGTGAAAGTTATTGTATTATTTTAATCAAGATGAACATTGTTGGGGTTGATTGAAAATATACATGTTGAAGAAGTCCCACATCGCTTAGTTTTGTGAAGAAAAAGAGAGTCCTAGACTATATATAGGACTAAAGTATTTCTAAGTCCCACATTGCTTAGTTTAGTGATGGAAGAGAGAATTCAAGGCTATATATAGGATTTAAGTTTTTATTTACAACAATTTTCACATAGTATTATTCTCTGGTTGTTCCTCTTTTTCTCCCAACAACATTGTTTGGGAGTCCAGGAGCACGTCTCTGATACCAGAGATGTTCTAGGATCACGAGAGAGGGAGACGTTACATCTGTAAGTGAGTTGTCTCTCTTATAAATCAAATATTCTACTCATTCATAGGCACTGTGGGACTTTAAGCACTCACATTTGTACACAACAAACAATTGGATTTGTACACAACAAACAATTGGAGAAGTACCTAAAATCACATCCTAAGAATCCTGACATTTTAGAGTTTGATTGGGATCATCAAGGATTAGTGAGAAGGTCAAAATAAGTCTACCACCTGCTGAAGCCGAGCCTCCAAAGAAAGAAACGCGGTCGAAAATCAATTGGATCAAAGATACATGCTTAAATGAGTACTGTGTTGTTGTAAAATATTCCTTTTGGTACTTTGTTATTATACACTTTGCTTTATTGTTTCAAGTGTTTAACGGTGGTTTCTATTACTATGTCTTCCTTATAAGTAATTAAAAGAACGGTTTAGAAAATTGTAAATTTTAATAATTATAAAGACATGATATTCTAATAATAAAAACGTGATTTGATATTGAATTTTATTTCATAGAAGTTGCAGAATACAAAATTATATTATATTCTAACATGATATTTTAATATTAATCTCTTCTATCTTTATATTAACCTCAAATCTTAATTATAGTCAATAATGATTGAAAATAATATATATCATTGTAAAATTAGTTTTTATTTGTAAAATCAGTATATATTATCATAAAATTTATAGTAGATAAATTTGATTAATTTGAAAATTAAAGTAATTAAATTTAAATGCATGTGAGGAAAGTATAAAATATAACTGATTTTAAAATTTATTCTAAATAATTTGGTTTCATTTTATTTCTAAATAAAATCTTTGTTAACATTCTATACTTCCTATATTGTAATACTGTTTAGGTAATGATAAGATTTACTAACTGCGATATTGTGTTATGATTACATCACAAATTGCAGCTGAGCACATTACAAAGCATTCAGCTATGTATTAATTTTCAAATTAACATTGACTAGAAAAGAAGTAAAGGTAGAAATATAGACAAAATAATCAGTGTTATATTCTAACTTGTGCTATGAGTTCATTATAGCAATGTTACTCAGAGAGACAAATAAGTAAGAACCATTTTTTTGCTTATCAATGAAAAAATAACATTCAGCTTGATAAAAATCTACTTCACTAAAACATAAATTTGTAAAAATAAGAAGCTTATCCATTTTAAAGAAATCGGTTGCAAGTCGACGATGGCGGCGCGTGGGTCATAAACCTCGCCGGCAGGAGATCCAATAACCATGGTCACACCATCAAGCCGCAACAAAGAAACCCCAGTGTCCGAACAAAACTTCCTTTCAATTTCCATTTCGGTCGAACACTTCAACCGTTGTCGTCGTACAACCATCAACTGTCGCCATTGCGCTTCCTCTTTCTCCTCCCAACTCACAAAATTTCAATCTGTCGCGCCTCCAACTACTTCTCTCTCAGGGTTACGTTCTCTCACTATTTTTCTCCTTCCTCTAAATTTAGGTTTTAGATTAGTTTTGAAATAGATTTTTAGGAAACATTTGTGGGAACATTTGTGAGGTGTTGCGATAATTGTCTTGGCAACATACAAAAAATGTTGTCTGATCTTTTTTTAGGCAACAATTTACACATGTTCCACAAAAGTGTTGTCAGAAACAATAAATATTGTAGTGAGTAGAGCGAAAAGTTGAGTACTGATGATGCAAGAACTAATCTGAATTAGTTAAAGTAAGGCAAGGAACATACATCTCGATCAGCAAAAGTAAGTGACATTCATTTGGTAAGGCTTGTAACTTAATTCTGACAATGTTTCGGTGTGCAAATAGGTTACTTGAGGACAAGCAACAACTCAAGTTTGGGATTGTGATTACGTCATTTAGCAAGAAAAATTGACGATTTCTGAAAATAATTGAGGATGTTAGAAGCATTTAAGTGCAAAAAGCTCGAAAAAGCGCTTTTGGGTGAAGCAAATGAATTAGTGAGAAAATTGGTGAAAATAAGAACACAAACATGTTGAAGCCCCTAAGACATACGCAGCCATAACGCGCCCACGTAGCCTCTAACACGCCCGCAAAAAAAGCAATGTGGCTGCATTAAGTAATGATAGCGCTACTCGCCCGCGTTGTAAAGTAGTGTGCCAGCATTACAGCTTTTCACTAACACATTTTCTGACTGCTTTATAAGGAATAGAGACACGAAAAAATACAGGGTTCGATTACCGATACCTAAAAGTGATGTTTTAGAGCGATTTTGGAGCTTTTGGAGGCTATTGGAGTCATTGGACAACTTCTTCTTCAAGGATTCTTCATGTCAAAATTATGTTCTTTAGGGGACAAAAGTCGCACGTGATGTCCTAGCACCTGGTTTAACAAGATAAACTAGAACCCCCACAATAACTAGTACAATATGTTGAAGCATTTATTCATCGTATTGGTCATTTAATTTTACTTTGAAGAACTAGGGTCCTTTGTTTTCTTGAGAAAATTATCTCTGCTCAAAGCCAATCAATGACTATAATGAAAAGAGACGTGAACAATGACATGAATAGAAGTACAAACGTGTGTTTTTTGAGCTTAAAACTCAGAATTCATGGATTTGCAGAAATTAACCTGAGGTTAAAACGATGAGGCTTCGCACGCGCTGGTGGGAAATTCAAATCTTTCACCCAATAAGCGCTTGACACGCAACTAGCCGTAAACCTTTTTATTTTCTTTTGGTTTTTAAATCCTTTTTAATTTTCTTTTCTTTTTTGATTTAATTTTAAATGACCCTTTATCATTTTTTACTTCAATTTTTTTTTCATAAATCATAAAAAATATTTTCTATCACATTTTAATTTTTTTTCAGAAATTTTATATTATTTTTAGCATTTTTCTCTATTTTCTTTTAAATTTCCATTTAATAATTTATTTTCAGTCACTTTCAAAAAAAATTCTGTGCAACTTTTGAGATCTAATTTCTTGTAATATTTCTGACTTTTTAAAATATTCTTGGAAATTTATTTGATCTTTTGATGCCTCTTTGGTATTTTCACTTTAATTTACTTTTAAAAACCTTTTTAAAAACTTATTTTCAAATTTATTTAATATTTTTAATTGGTTTTATATGTTTCTGATTTGACCTTTTGTTGACTTGGTTGATTAATGTTTCATCAATTTCAATTTCTCTTTGAATGATGTTATGGTTGTATGAGCTTTCAACATTTCCAATATATTGATAAAATGATCACTAAATCATTTTTTTATACTTTGGATTGGTGATACGTTTTTCCATTGTATCATGAAGTTGAATGATTGAAATTGATGATAGATGATCCATTGTTCAATTTATGATCATCTCTCTTTCACCATCTTCTTCTTCTTCTTCGTTTGTTTTTGTTTTAAACATTATATTACATTTTTTGTGGAGTATGATTTTGTATCATTCCTCTAACATGTATGACACATAATTTGCTATTGACTGGCCTCATATAGGTGTGACTTCTGCATAAGTTCACTTATGGTTGCTTAACATAGTGTTAAATTGTCCCGACTCGGTTGATTCTCCAATAACACTAACTTTGATCTATAATTGTGCTAACTTTAACTTTTATGCTCTTTACTTTATTCGCATTTAATTTCATGTCATTTACATTCTTGCCATTTATTTTCACTACAACATTTTATGCCTACGGCCACGCTAAATTTTTCCACAACTCAAAAACTGTGGCCACATACAAGCTTTGGCCAGGGTTTTCAAATCGTAGACATATGTTTTGAAACATTGTATCCAAGGTGTGAAACTATAGCCTTTTCTTCATTTGTCACGGTTAACAAAGTGTAGATATTTTAAGCCGCAAAGAAAAACCGCGGTATTATAATTTTCATTTCAAACTGTGGCCAAGCCCAAAAAAATATACCCCGCCTGAATTTCCCTCTTTTTTTAGTTTCCCTCTCGTTAGAGAACAATGGAGAAACTTTTCTATTGAAGGATGGGGAATGTCTGTCCTAAAAGAAAAGCTCAAGATGATCAAGAGCAGCCTCAAAAGTTGGCATCAGAACCACACCAAAAACCTTGAAGGCAAAATCAAGGAAGCAAAGGAAAAACTGAAAACTCTTGAAATCAAAGAAGAATCAATAGGTTTGTCGGAGGACGAGAGATTATCTAAGAGACATAGCTGGGATTGAATTTTCAAGCTTACAAACCTTAACTGTAGCATCCAATGGCAGAAATCCAGAGCAAAATGGCTGAAAGAAGGGGATGCAAACACAAAGTTTTTTCATGGCTGTATTAATAAGAGAAGTAGAGAAAATGAAATTCTAAGCTTGGAACATAATGGCAGAATGTTGAGTGAAGTTAACGAAATAAAAGATGCAATTGTCGAGCACTTCCAAAAACAATTCTCTTCCCGTGGCAACAGACCTTTACCGTGCAATATAGATTTCAAGAGAGTCAGCAACACGGAAAATGAAGAGCTGGTTAAGAAATTCTCAGAAGAGGAAGTGCGTAAGGCAGTATGGGAATGTGAAAGTTCTAAAAGCCCAGGGCCAGATGGTGTGAACTTCGGATTCATAAAAGAATTTTGGGAAGATATTAAAAACGACTTCTTTCACGTTATGTCACAGTTTCACTCGAATGGTCGTATAGTAAGGGGAGCAAATTGCTCATTCATAGTGCTGGTGCCGAAGAAAAAGAATCCCACAAAAGTGTCTGAGCTTAGACCTATCTCCTTAATCGGATGCATTTATAAGGTGATAGCCAAAGTCTTAGCAAACAGATTGAAAAAGGTAATTGGCTCCGTGGTGTCAGAAACACAGTCAGCTTTCATCTCTGGAAGACAAATTCTGGATGGAATTCTCATTGCAAACGAAATTGCGGATGAAGCGAAAAGAAAGAAAAAAGACGTATTAATGTTCAAGGTAGATTTTGAAAAAGCTTTCTACTCGGTTGATTGGAATTTTCTCAACTACGTCATGCAAAAGATGGGGTTCCATGAAAGATGGAGGAGCTGGATCTCTGAATGCCTCCAATCAAATTCAGTTTCGGATTTAGTAAATGGGAGCCCGTCCAAGGAATTTCAAATGGGCCGAGGTCTAAGACAAGGAGACCCGCTGTCTCCGTTTCTCTTTCTATTGGCAGCAGAAGGATTTAATCTCTTGATGAAGAAATCCTTGAGCTCAGGTGACTTCATAAGATATACGTTTGAGGGGGAGGGCAATGAATGCTTTACACATCTTCAGTACGCCGACGATACCTTAATCATCGGAAGAAAAGGGTGGGGAAACATTCGGTGTATAAAGGCGATTCTCTTGTTATTTGAGCTCATGTCAGGATTGAATGTGAACTTTCATAAAAGCTCTTTGATTGGGATTAACATCCCTCAAACCTGGTTAGAAGAGGCAACCAATATTTTGAAGTGCAAGGTTGGAACCACTCAATTCATATACCTTGGACTCCCGATCGGAGCAAACCCGAGGCGTCTAGAGACTTGGCAACCAGTGATAGATTCAGTGAGGAGAAGGTTATCGAGATGGAAATGCAATCACTTGTCCATCGGAGGTCGAGTAGTCATCATGAAATCAGTCTTGTCTGCGATCCCGGTTTACTATCTCTCTTTCTTCAAGGCTCCTACAGGTATCACTTCGAAACTGGAATCTCTTTTCAAACAATTCTTATGGGGCGGGAGCACAGAGGAGAGAAAAATAAATTGGGTGAACTGGGATATAGTGTGTAGACCCTTAGAAGAGGGGGGACTAGGATTAAAAAATTTAAGAGTATTTAACGAAGCTTTATTGGGAAAACGGGGCTGGAAGTTAAGGCGCGAAAGCGGGAGTCTTTGGTTCAAAGCTCTGAGTAATAGATATGGAGAGAATTTAGGGTCAGCCTCAAGGGGCGGAAGAGAATGTTCTAGTTGGTGGGTAGACATAAAAAATCTAGATTGTGAGGTGTCTGGAGAGTACCAACTTACCGAGTATTATGTTAGAGGAGCCTATAAAAACATCATGGAGTCTAGATCCATCTTAGCTACGTTCCCGTGGTCGAAGATTTGGAACAAGTCTGTTCCGTCTAAAGTCTCTTGCTTTGTCTGGAGACTCCTACAGAACAGAATAGCCACAAAAGATAACTTGCTTAGGAGGGGAGTTATTGGTAATGATTCACTGCGCTGTTGTAGCGGGTGTGGGCACGAGGAATCGGCCTCCCACCTATTTTTTGAATGTCCTTTTTTTGCAGATATTTGGTACCAAGTATTGAACTGGCTGGGAGTGTCAACGGCCTTGTGCAACGACGGGAGTAACCATCTTCTTCAATTCGAAGGTCTATTAAGCTGCGGAAGAGCATTCGTCGACCGCATGAAGGTGATTTGGTTTGCTTGCATTTGGTGTATCTGGAGATCAAGGAACGAAAAGCTATTCAAGAACAAGGAAATCAACGTGATCCATATGGTCGAAACCGTAAAACGCTGGTCTTGGAATTGGCTAAATATTAAGGCAGGTATCACAGACTGTATCTCCACTCTTTGGTATCTGAACCCAAGACATGTTTTGGGCTGTGCGGAGTAATTCATCGGAATAGCGGATTGGGGTGGCGGGCTGGTTGCAGCTGTTCAGTATAACCTTCTTTACTGCGGCTCCGAGTCTCTCGACTATCTCCCATCACAACTGTATCTAATACAAGAAACTCTAGCTGTGAGTTGAAGGTGCTGCTAAGTATCATTTATTTTGGCAAAGGAGTCTGTCCTCAAGCTTGCAACTAGAATAGATATTAGTTTCTTTTTTCTTCTGCCATTCATATATCAATGTAACAGAAGTATTTTATTGATTTGGCTTTTATTCCAAATCTGCTATGTACTGGCTGCACTACTTGTGCCTTCTTAATCCAATGCTCTTTGGCTTTTTCAAAAAAAAATTATTTTCTTTTCTATTTTTTTTTAGATTAAAAAAATTAAAAAACGTAACTACAATAAGGTGTCATGCGTCTAACCTAATTTTTCCTCTCCCGTACTCGATTGCGTCTCCTCTGTTCCTCTCCTCTTCCTCGTGCGCGTACGATCCTCTTCTCCGCTTCTCCGTTTCTCCTCTCTTCTCGTGTTCCTCGTCATCTCATGTGCCTCGCCTTTTAGGTTTTGTTTTGCAGTTGATCTAATTTTTATTTTGTTTTCCAGTTTTGATTCCTTTGTTGAGGCACCAACAGAAGCTTTCCGTTGTTTCTCACCAAATACGGTAGGGTTTCAGTTTTACCCAATCTTTTACCACAATTGTTTCTCACCAAATACGATCCCTCACTAAATCCTTATCCTTTCTCCTTCTCTCAAGTTTTTTTTTGCTGAACGGTTTCCTTCTAATAACAAAATCTTTAAATTTTTCTGCTGTTGAATCAATGAAGAATAGTTGCTTCGATAAGAGAGTTGAATAAGAAAGAAGAAGCTTCTCTAGGTAAAGGAGATCCCAAACTCCCAAAGATAGTTTGGCCACAAAAGAAGCTTCGCTCTTCCTGTTATATTAGAGAAATATCATCGAACGATTGTAGCTTGTATGAAAGTTTTGAGCGAATTAGCTATCACTTTTAGGGCCTGTTTGGTTGGGGGGTTTGGAGGGGAGGGGAGGGGAGGGAATATTTTAAGTTAAGTATGTTTGGTTCAATTTTGCAGGTGTTTAATGGTACCATGGACTGCATAATAACATATGTATACTAAAAAACTTGACGTCTTATGTTCGTTGTAGTGAAATATTTTGATGAATGATATGAGCCATGGAAATTTTGTGTTCTTTCACGTTAGGATTGTTCTGCCGTTAAATGATGCTTGATATAGTAGCTGATGTCCATGACATGATATTTGTGTACTCTTGCTACAAATATAATATGAAAATAATGCTTAATTTTTGGTCTGATATATTTGGAGATGCATATGCAGATGAACATTTGTTTGATCTTTTAAGTTTGTTAAAATATAATTTCTATCACTTATTTGTTTTAAACTCGCCTTTTAGATACAAATCTTTTGGTTCATTATTCACAACATCTTGACAAAGGTGAAATGCACCAAGATGCATCAGTTCTTGGAATTGATATGGTAGAAATGGATGAAGAATCAGACGTTGAAATGGCTATGATATAAAGTTGTTTCTAATAAGGATTGTAGTTTTGACTTTTCTATGTAAACTATGTTTTTATTATACAGTTGTTGGTTATATCCGAAGGTCAACCACCGCATTTACTAACAAAGATGAATTCAGTTACGAGACGCAACGATCTAACCTGCGCAGGTTACTTGCACCTGTTATAACTGGTTTCATAATAAGCTTTTAACCCTTAAAGCATATGCTATAACACTAACACTTTCGAATAACATTTCTTTTTAGGTCGAGTATTGGCTTTTTACATCTGTGAATAACGGAATACCGGCTCTGCTAATGAGTTTGGCATTTGTATGCTTTTTCACAGTTTAAGTGTGTAAAGCAAATTTATTTTCTGACTAGGATAGAGGTTTCAGGTTTTGTTACCAAACTCCAAAAAGCAATTTGATGTGTGATTGGAGTTTGAAGAAATGACGGCTGGCTTGATGTGTAATTGCAAATTGTATGTTTATGTTTAGTAAAAGTCTTCATCTCATATTTTTACTGATATATATGATACTAGAAGGGTTAATAGAAGGCTTAGATTATTAGATATATAAGATTTCAATCTTTCCTTCAATAATACTCAAATCTTTTTAAAGTTTCACCTTATGGGTTATGCTACCAGGTGTTTAAAAAAATGTTTGTGTCTGCAGTTTGAATGTAGCCATCTGAAACTTTGATAGTTATGACAAGTCTTGAAGCACAACAAGCTTAACATGCTATGCATTTTCTGTGAAAGTTCCT
Organism: Vicia villosa; assembly: GCF_029867415.1. Classification (NCBI taxonomy): domain Eukaryota; kingdom Viridiplantae; phylum Streptophyta; class Magnoliopsida; order Fabales; family Fabaceae; genus Vicia; species Vicia villosa. The sequence goes on along the minus strand of NW_026705393.1, from coordinate 583,713 downwards.
TATAAGAAGCTTAACATATTAATTACATTTTTAAAGTGCACATATAGTTCAGTGATGTTACTCTTCAACAAGAGTCATTGTATATAAAAAAGTTTTAATAGTTGTATTTTTATTTATTTATCTATTATTTAACATTTGTAAGTAAGCTATAAGTATTCAATTGAATTTTTAAACTGTCATCACTAAGTATGTATAACCAGAGAAAAAACTAATAAATATCTAATTAATGAAAGAGAAAATATTTCAGTTCATCATTTTCTTTGTTTTAGCTTTTGTGTTGAATAGAAAATAAACCGATTCTACTAAGTATTATTCTCACGAAAAAAATAAAATGCAACTATAAATTGGTGCAAACATAGTCATGAGAAATAAAAAAATATAAATCCATTATTTTACTCTTTAAAACACTAAAATATCAATATTTAAAATTTTATTATTGATTCAAATATTTTCATATACATAAAAAAATTTATTGTTGATTCAAATATTTTTAAACAAAGTTTTTTTATAAACGGGACTAAATTTACTATTGATTCAAATATTTTTATAAATAATATCAAAACAAAAATAATATTTATTATTTTTATAGACGAAAAAAATTTATTGTTAATTCAAATATTTTTACATTTGAATAAAATTATAACCACCGATTTACTATCTATTTAAGAATAATAAACACTTTTGATTCAACAATTTTGTCTTATTTCATTTTCTTTATCTTTTAAAAACAAATGCGCGTATCACACCAGAACCCGTGCGGATGCACGGGTTTCCCACTAGTTTTTTATGAGGGGAGGGGAGGGGATTGGAGGTAATCAGATTCCCTCCTGAAGCAACTTTTCGTTCCCCCCAAATTGGAGGGATTTGGAGGGGAGGGGAGGGAGAGGAGTTATGATAAAATATATTTTTTGTATATTGACAAAATTATCCTCACTTTTTAATTAAAATCTTAAATTGTTTTTAATATATATTATACTTTAATTTTTATCGTCTTATTAGAATTCCTCCATTTTTTTACGGTAACTCCATTATTTTAAAGTATTTGAAATAATAAATATTTTGTGTTTCATTATCTATATTGTTTATGAATTGAAAAAAGAAATTAAGAATATCACATTGTTTTTATTTAATTTAGCATGAGTGTTATACTATTTTAAGGGTTAAAAGGTAAATTAGTTTTAAAATCCCTCCCCTCCCCTCCTGAACCAAATATATTTTTAATTAAAAATTCTCCCTCCCCCTCATTTGAACCAAACATACTTTTAATTAAAATACCTCCCCTCCCCTTTATTAAATTCTCTCCCCTCCCCTCCCCTCCGTTGAACCAAACAGTTACGCAACCCTCCTTTTTCCCCTTAATTTTTAGAAGGTAGCAATTTACTAAATCTAATTTATTCATTTCCTCCCTATATTTGTATTATTATTTTTTTGATTTATGGCTTGAATGGAGTGAAATTTTATTTTCTTATGAAACTGTTTAATTTCTCAATGATTCAGTGTGAAGAAGCTAACGAAATGTTTGTGGTAAATTTATGTTACCTAAACAAATTTTACCAATTATAAATGTTGTGACATCTCTATAATAGGTAGAGATACATATTATTTGACTCATCTGGTTCCATAGGTTAATGTTAACAAGCTTTTTTTTATTTTGATTTTTTAGTTACTTCAAGATGTAAAATGTTTCATAGCATATTTAAGCCGTGTATGATGGTGTTACTATGCTAATTGTCTAATAGTGTGGAGTCTTAGTAATTTCCTTTCTGTTGACATTTCAATTAAAGCTTTGTTTTGACTACTTTTTAGTCCATTTTGATTATTGACACAAAAAAATTATTAAGGGAAGTTTTTTATTCATGGCGTAAAATGCATCTCTTGTAGTATAAAACAGATGCAATTGTGGTACCTGTTGGAGCTGCTTTGAAGACTATTGTTGCTAGTTATTTCCTTGAAGCATTCACTTGCTATTGGTTTTTAGAGCAAAAAAGTCATAAGGTATAGTCTCAATTTCAGATTAAAGTGGTAAGATCATATTGATACTCCAAGAATATGTTACTATAAGTGGGAAGATTAAGAAATTAGAAGATTTGATCAAATGGGAAGAAGCAACTGCATGGGATCTGTTTCATTTGATTTAATGGTTAACTACATGCTTATATAAGGAAAAGATCCCATGCTTCATATGTCAGTCCACTTAACGAAGGATAGAAAAACACTTAGAAAGGGGGGTTTGAATAAGTGTGACTTTAAAAACTTATAAGATAAAAACAATGAACACAATTATTTTTATTCTGGTTCGTTGTTAACGAAACTACTCTAGTCCACCCCCTTAGAGTGATTTACCTCAACTGAGGATTTAATCCACTAATCCAACTGATTACAATGGTTTTTCACTTAGATAACCTCTAAGTCTTCTAGAGTATACAGATCACAACTTGATCACTCTAGGAATTCACCACTTAGATAACCTCTAAGTCTTCTAGAGTCTATTGATCACACTGATCACTCTAGGAACCTTTTACAATCTATGTAAAATAAAGTTTACAAGAGTTTGAATTGCTTCTTATAAATATATAATCACAACAGTGATATTTCTCTTAAGTTCTAAGCTTAACACTCACTAAATATTACAAGAGTTTGTGAGGTTGAAGATGAAGTTCGTGAGCTTTGATTTTGACAGCGTTTCAGTATTTTGCAAGAGTTTGTTCACTGCTTCTGATCAGAACTTCCATATTTATAGGCGTTTGAGAAGATGACCGTTGGGTTCCATTTAAGGCATTGCGTGAATAGTACAGCTTTGCATTTAATGTTCCACACTTTTGTCAACTACCTTGAGCCATGCTTTTGCTGCTTTTACTGACTTTGCCTTTTGTAGCTTCTAACGTTCCTTTTGTCAGTCAGAGTTTAGACTTAATAGCCTGTCATCTTGTACTTGCTTTTGAACTCAGATTTGTGAATACAACGTTTGAATATCAGAGTCAATCAGCTTGGTGCAGAGCATCTTCTTGTCTTCTGACTTTGAAGAGCTTGAGCGTGATACCATTCAGAACTTCAATGCTTCTGCTTTTGACTTCATGTTCTTCTGATGCTTCATAATTCATGTTCTGATTCTGCTTGACCATCTTCTGATGTCTTGTCAGAGCATGTTCTGATGTAGCCATCCAGAACCTTCTGAGTCAATGCTTCTGAGTGCTGAATTGTGCATACTCTTTATATATTTCCTGAAATGGAAAATGCAAAGGATTAGAGTACCACATTGTCTTATACAAAATTCATATATAATGTTATTATCAAAACAAAAATATTGATCAGAACAAATCTTGTTCTAACAGTTAAGTTTTCAATCATTAAATCTATATAGTTTATATGGGTTTCTTGATTTGTGCATATTGGTTTTAATTTTTATCACAACTGAATTTGTCACCTGGTTGTAGAAATTAGTGACTATTTTCATTACTTAGAAATTAGTGATTATTTTCACTAGTTAGAGATATTAGTGACTATTTTCATTACTTAGAAATGAGTGACTATTTTCACTGGTTAGAGATATTAGTGACTACCTCTGCTTCCATTTTACGTTTCCTTATATATTCTTATGGCCAAGTTTTCCGGTGGAGGAGCGAGAAGGAGGTAAAGGAAGAGATCAGTTTAAAACTCACTATCTGGAAGGATGAAAACTTTAAGGAATGGTATTTCGAGGTACCCTACCATTTTCCCTGTTGTTATTATCCACTATTGAATTCAGTAATTTATTTTGTCTTGGTTTTCAATTTTGGTGGTTGAATTTGTTGAAACTTAAAATTAGAATGTCGGACGCAAATTCCTTTTTGTATTTTTATCAATTAGTATGAGAAGGAAATGTCATGATGTAATTGCATTTCTATGATACTTTTCAAATTAAGGTTACAATTTGGTTTTGGAGAGGGTTATGTAACAACATCGGCGGAGGTTTTTTTCGGATTAGGTAGGTTCAAGGGAGAGGGTTTATGGTTTAAATTGAGGGCTGTGTTTGGGTGAGTATTTGTCTTTGAAAAGTTTGTCTAGTTTAAAGGCTTTTGAAAAAGAGTGGCTCATCTGACATCTTGATTTTCATAATGTCGTTGAATATTTATACTCCAAAACACAAGCTGCACTGGTTTATCAATATATGGTTGTTCTAGGTGGTGGCAGCATTAATGCCAATATTGTATTTTTTTTGGATTTGATAGTTTTCCATGCTCTTCAGGTATTTCTTCATGGCTATGTGTGTGATGTTCATATCCTTGTTGTTATGATTAATCTTACAAACTTCACACCATACAAGATCAATTAATTTTAGAGACAAGATGTGCACTACCATGATATAAATATATTATAAATATTATTTTTGATGCTAAATCACATATCAAGGAAGTTTAAGTAGTGGAATGAAAAGATAGAACAATCAATGAACATAATTTATGAATGTATTGTGAGATATTGGATCGAACTCTAGTATGGTCGAAGGGTAGCTTCTTGGTTGGACAAGATTAAGCATGAAGTCGAAGGTTGTTCATATGCTTGTGTCGAAGATGCTAGGGTTGTTAGCATGTTAAATTAGGTTTTAGTGTTTAAACCCTAATTTGTTAAGTTAGTTTGTTTATTAAGTTGGCTTGTGTAATGGGCCTTGTGGAAAAAGTCCATTAGTTAGAATGTTAGGTTTTATTATAAATAGCATACTAGTCTCTCATCATTGCTAAGCTGCAAATCCTAATTTAGGGTGAGAGAGGTTATTTGTTATTCTTATAAACTTGTAATCTTTATTTTAAGAGAAAGTAAAAGAATAACAGTTATAACCAAATTCCTATTATATTTTGTTCTTGACATCGTTTTTCCAAAATTGGCTCATGTAACTTACCAGCCAAAACCAAATCCTTGCATGTAAACACAATATAGAAAAATCTACCTAAACAAGTCGTTCTCAACCAAGCCTTATATTTCCTACCTGACATCTTCTGACTTTCAGCATCTTAATTTCAAACAAGGATGTCATAATGACAACTACTATTGCAACTTGCAGGTAATACCATGTAGGGTAAAGTACATCAGTTAAACAATTTACTAGTGCTCAGTTTATTAAAGTCATAGTTTATGAGACACTACAAATAAAACCATATAAAATGATCTCACTTTTTTCCATTTTATCATGAATAGTAGATGTGCATTTGGAGTTTGTCTATTAACACTTGGATTTCTAATTAATTCTGTGTTGTAGAGTTTGGTGGTTCGAACATCATCTGCGGTTGATATTTCTCTTTCACTCAGTACACGTTAAACTATATATTATGGAAAAACGATGTCAAGAACAAAATATAATAGGAATTTGGTTATAACTGTTATTCTTTTACTTTCTCTTAAAATAAGATTACAAGTTTATAAGAATAACAAACTTGGTTTTGTTTAAGAATGACAATATCAAAACTTATCTATATTTTTGTGACTTATTAGTCGATAGCGTCACTTGATATAGAATTACTTATTTCTTAATAAATATTTTGTTCTTGACGTTGAGGCTTAATGTTTGATTGTATAATTAGATTTTAATTTTTTTAATCAATATCTACAAAAATGAGTATTCTTTTTGGCCACTATTAATAACTGAGGCGCAAGATAAACTGTATGATATACATTAAATAAGAACCGTGGATAGATTTGGCCATTGTTAATAACAGAGGCGCAAGATAAACCGCGGTCTTAAGCTAGATACCTAAACTGTGGCCTGTTCAAGCCAAAGATGTATATAAAATGTGGCCCAAACATGAAAATTGTGGCGTATACTTTAGGTCACGTCTGCATATCCCACAGTCACTTATTCGTGGCCAAACCGTGGCAAAAGTGTATAACCACGGTTATTTTGTATCTAGCAGCAGTTATTTTGCTATCTGTTTGCTTGCTTATTTTTCTTATTTTATGGCTAAATCAAAAGGGAAGTGGAATCTCATTTTGTCTAATGTCAAATGCTTGCTCCATCTTGTGGTTAGTACACTTACACACACAAAAGCTTTCTCTTGGACTACCTTACAATGAGACTTTTTATTTCGTGTCATTTACTTTATGCTTTAAGACAATCTCTTCATCTCCTGCCTACTTCTTCAATTTTCCAAATATCTCTCTGTTTTCAAAACTTCTTTCTTCAAACGTCAAACCATTTCTCAATAAATTTTGACTTTGTCAAGTGATCCTAAAAATATTTTTCTTAATAAATGCTAAAACACTTAAGCATATTCAAACTATTTTTCAAAAACTTTAAAAAAAGACAAACTTCATCAAACTTCTTTTTGTACCCTTTATGCACTTTTTCTTTTAATAACTTTTCTCAAATATTAGTCTATTCTTGTAGTGATGCAAACGACTATGCTTCTACAAGATGTTGTGAAGTGATTGACATTTTTCACTTGAATGTAGAGATGTACTTGTGAGAAAGTCCAAGTAAAAGTTCTCCATATGAAGATGATGCAAATGCTAACTTCTTCATACTTGTGGGTAACAAGTTGTTTTTCCACTCGAATACGACGAAATGTGTTTCCAATTTAAAATCAATCAACAAACTTTCGTGGTTACTTTTACCACGAACTACGAGGCTCTAACTTCTTCATTACACGTGGAGGATACGTAGGAACAATAATCTTGAAGTCTTGGAGAACACAAAAATAATAAAATACTTCTTTTCTCATCACCCCAATATTTTTGAAAATAACTCGGTTTTATCATAACACATATTTTCAAGAGGTTCCTATGTAGTACAATAGATGTGAGGGGTACTAATACCTTCCCCTTGCATAACCGACCCTAATATCCAGAAACAATAAATTTCAGTTGCGGATCTTGATTTTTCCGAGTTAAGTTAATCAATAGCTTAATCTTTATTTTTCCGGCGCGACACTCTAGACTAATGCTTTTATCTGTTACATACTGCTAGAGCTGCTAGTTCCCTTCTTCATTATTTCCATTGGATGATGACTCTTCAAATGATGGTTCATCTATTGAGATTGTTCAATCAAAAGATTTTATTGGAGTTAATATTTCACTTTCATCTATGAGTATTCATCTTGAAGATGTTGACGATGATGATGAATATTAAGATATTTCTTCTTCTTCTTTGAGCAACGGGATCAACTCCTTGAGTTTCTTAACGATCTATTTATTTCTAGATTCTTACATAAACTCACCAAAGGCACTGCAATATTTTAAATTTGAAGATTTGATCAGATTTCTGATGTCAACTCTTAATTCTTAGAAAGTTGTTAGACATAAAATTTCTAACATAACCTCCAAGTGTTCCAATAGTTTTGTACTATTTATTAGAATGAATTTCATATTCATTTGGTATCCCAACTTCTTGGATATACATCTTCATTCTTTCTTGTTAGATATTGGGAGAAATTTCATGGATCACCCCAAGAGTGTCTCACATTTCCTTGGTGAAATCATAATTAAAAACATGAACGAACTCCTTACAACTTAAGGTACTTGTCAAGAGATGTTTGGATTTAAAAGTTAATTATACTTTTCTCTTGTTTTCTTCAGTCCAATAAAAATGAGTTTATTTACTACTTTATCATCAAAGCAAAAAATAGGGAAAACAGACACCGTTGGTTATAAAATCAAACATTTCCAAATATTTTGCTTTAATAAAAATTTCAATTCTTACTTTCCATAATTCAAACCTTTCATTATCAAATGGGGAAGTGTAATCAAGAAAAGTGCTTTGTTAAAAATAGAAGTGTTTACAGTCATTATAATACCTCTTGTTGGACAAGTGACTCTAATATAAGAGGGATTGGGTTGTGTTGTTTTTGAAAAATAATGACCCATAAAAAATATTTTGTAAAAGCAAGCAGCGAAAAATAAGCAAACAACAAAAATAAATGGAGATAAGGGATTAAAAGATCCCACTAGAGATTTATAGAGGTTCGGTCTAACTACTTTACCTACGTTTTCTTCTTGAGGATTTTTTCTTGGGAGTTCACTCTATGTATGACCTTTTGACAGTTTATACCCATAAACTTTATTACAAACAAACTTGGAGTTGTTACACTAGTTATCCTCCAAACCAAACACGAAAATTTTATATCAGGTTAATCTCACACTACCAAGTTAGTCTTAAATCAACTGAGAGATTTTATACCATGCGCAACTAAAAAATAACATGATATCTTAACGAAAAATCTCATAAACCAAATGAGAAACCAAGTGTAATTCATAACCAAACAAAGATTTTGACTGAAGATCAAGAATTCCACAAAATACCGATTTAATTTAGGTGTTTTCCTTAGCTTGGACATCTTAATCTCCAAGCATACCAAATTTATCATCACTATAGTTGAATAATTCACTTCATATTGTTATCATCATCAAAATTATATAAGTTAACAATTTGCTATTGTCATTATATTGCAATAATATAGATCCACAACTTTGACTTAAAGGATCAAAGGGGAGTTCAGGGATTTGTACGTAGATGTGTACAATAGTTATTCAACTTCAAGTTTTGCAGGCTGGGTTCTCTATTGGTACATAGAGGTGGTTTTCTTGTTTTGGAGGCTAATACTTTGAATCATCATAACATTAAGCTGAACCTTGTCATATTTTTTTTTAGAATGTGGTGGCGCTGAGAGGTGGCTATTGAGAGATTTAACTAATCGTGCAAACTATAGCTAGTGGTGAAGTGAATTTTCTATTTTGGTTAATAATTTTGGTCTGTTGCAATTAGGGTAATTGGCCCATTTAAAAATGATATGCTATGTTAGATAGGTACAGGTACGGGTGTGTACCCAGTACCCGATATGGGTACCGGTACGGAGTACGACATTTTTTAGAAAATCTAAGGTACGGGTACGTGTATAATTTTTTAAAATATAATTATAAAAACAACAACATAACTATATTATTTTTATAAGAACAAAATATTAAAATTAAAAAACAATTTGCTTTAAAAAAAATTAATATCTATGAAACATACATAAATTACACTTAATAATATCAATAAATCATGAAATCATGATTGAATATTAATATTTGTCTCTCCAATATCATTAAAAAGAATAGCTTCTAATTCATGTTTCACCGAGAGAAATATCAACTCCATCAAATAGATCTCATTCATATCCACCAATATCCTACATTTTGTTGCTCCTTCATTATAAACCTTACTCTTTCTTTAAGTAAAAAAACACAAATTATATCATCCAAAAAATATTTAAAAAGTTGGATACGTGGTACCAAATATGTACCGGTTGGTGTACCAACTTGCGTACTGAGTAAGTACCGTACACGTACTAGTATCGAGTACATACCCGGTACCGATACTTTACCTAATATGGAGTTCTCGTGCTTCACAGATGAGATGTTATTTGTATCCTAGTGCATGTGCAAAACGTTATGCAATTCTCTATTCTGGTGTGTCATCGATGAATTAAGTCTGTGTTTGAAACTCCATGTAGCAAAAAGTGAATGTCAGGATCAAGTGTTGCAGTATCGGTGATAGGTGTTGGGAAATTCCTGATCAAAAGGGCACAAAATTCTCCCTATCAAGCAATGGTCTATTAAAGTCTGTTGTGTGAGTCAGAATTGGCTGGTGAAGAGGCTTATCACTCAAAGATTTTACTTGAAGCTAAATCACTCAAAGATTTCACATTGTCGTCACCGATAATCACATGCTCTATCATGAAGAATATATTTTTCTTGAAACTAAAGCAATATATAAGAATTTCACATGTAGAAAAACAGGTTAAAAACTTAGGGTGAAACTTCTATGTTGGCAGAAAGCTCTTCAACCTCCCACGTAATCTCACAATACGCCTTCGATCAATGTTAATCAATGTTCTTTTCTTATCAGTAACCAACACCTTGTGTAATCTTGATTATATCAACATATTTTTGAGTGCCTACATCACAACGGAATTTGTGAGTGCAACTCAACAACTTTTTTGTAAGACTACTATTCTTTTCTGATGTGGAAGATCAGACAAAGCTACAACCACAAAATATACTTAGAACTCTTATTCTCGGACCAAACCAAGAACTTGAATACTAGTTGGAAAGATCGAATTAGAGAAAAAAAACATAATTACAACATAAGAAAACCTTATAACTGAAGAAAAAATCACGACTGTTGTCAAATGACAATCAGATAATAACACTACGTGAAAATTATTATAACACATAATTTACCCTTAACTACCCTCAAGCCCCTAGTGCATACACATTTTTTAAAATAAATATTTAACTACATCTCACGACACTCTAACACTAAAGTATAAGAGAAAAATAAATAAAATACAAGTTGAATGTAATTTTGACGTGTGCATTTTATAATGAGGAACTTGGATATATTATATAATTTTGAAGTATCTATTCATTTACAAATTAAGTGGTAATGTAATGTGAAACTTCTTCAACATATAAATTTTAAACCAACACATTAAATATCAAGTTTACTCTGTTGATTGGGGTGTTTAATTGAATGGTGATTGATTTATATCAGATTTGGAGGTGGAAATGGTAGTGGTATAGCTTACCAATTGATTTATCTTTTTTTTAGGATGATTAAGATGTTGTATGGATTGTTGTTGGGTGTAATATGTGTTTCCCTTCAATTTGTATTGTTTTCTGGTATATTGATAGCACATTTTTTGCTTTATTTTTATAAATGCAATTAGACTTTCTAAAAGAAAAAATCGGTGTATCACAAAAATATAAGATCCACATAGTATTAAATAATTGAATATTTATAACATATGATGTCTTTTGTTTCACTTTTTTAAATGATATTTATAATATAATATATTTTTGTTTTGAAAATATTTACAAAATAATTTTGAAAAAATTAAATAAGAAATTAATTAAAAAAATTATTCTTAAAATATTATTTTAGTTATTTCACTCTTTTATTATAACTTTTTTAATATTAAAATTAAAAAAAAACTAAATTTAAAACTATTTCAAATAGTTTAAAAAAAAATCATTTTAAAATACTTTTTTTTAATTGTAATTTTGAATATGTTTCAGTGTTTAATAATATATAATTGATGTCAAATTTATAACAAAAAAATTAAAATTTTTTAATATTTTTTGTAAATGTTTTTAAACAAAACTATATATGGATATACATGTTGCTACTTTATGATTTTGCTTTTCATAAAGTATAGTATAGCACTACTTGTACTCCAAAACATTATATGAATCCGTAAATGTCTAAAGTAGTTTTGTTTATATACAAACAAAATAAAGTGAAACAGAAAGTTAGCGAACAACCATGCTTCTTTTTACACTGCCTTCTGCCATAAACCGTACAGTACACTAGCCAACAAGTTGCAAAACAAACTAACCGTACACGTCACACTGGTTCCAATATTTATAAAACAAGGCTAAACCATTTTTTACAATCAAGAAATGAAGGTGAAGAAGCGGTTGAGTTCAAAGTTGACAGTGTGATGGAGAAGCTGAAGGTAATTTACTCAACAAATCATTACTATGTTTTATTTATGATTTTATCACCATTGATCATCAAACATTTATGATCTAGAATGAATTTTGAAAAAGGTTCAACGGAATCGACTTTGAGTAGATCAAAATTGACATTTCCAAACGTTAACTTCAATCTCTAACTATGTTTTTTTCAAAACAATCTCATCTGATTTTTTATTTTATTCATGTTTTGTTTTGGCAGTGATGCAATCCTTGTCTATCTTGCTTCTCCTTTTCTTGGAATTGTGATCATTGATTAGTTTAACTACTTCTTTTGAGCATATTCTGAATTTTGGTTGCATGATCATGAGTGTTTTATGATATCTGGTGTGTTAGTTTTGTTCATGGCATAAAATATAAGTAGGACTGTAGGAGGGGCTTATTGTATTGTATATAGCCTTAATGTTTCCTCTTATGTTTCAGTTTATTTTTTGCTGCTTTCTTGTAGAGAGCCTCTGGTTAAATTAATTTATGCATTAGTGTAATTGCTTACTTCCTGATTTTATGTTTTTTTTAGTATAATCCCTTTTTGCTACAAGGTTCATATTTAAGTTATTGCATGCTTGAAATCTCATAAAACATGCTAGTATATTATATGTCCCATTTCAATTTGTGCTGCTTTGTAGTTATTTTCAATATTCCGTTCTTAATGTATGGATTAGTATCTGTTCAACTTTAATATGTTAAAATTAGACCTGATTTTGACCTGGTTCAGGTCATGGGTCAACCCTTAGAGGTTGAAGATAAACCGTAGTCTTTCGCAAAGCACACTCATGGATTAGAGAGTTAGAGCGCATTGATAATCCTATTTTAGTTTTGCTTTTTGGGTTATTCTGACAAATAATATTTTGATTTCTATGAAACTTAGAAGACGGGAAAAGGAAATTATACCAATTTTGACATTGAGTTATCAAACCTTCCCTCTCATCTCAAAATGTGTTTTGTGTGATAAACATTATTATTACCTATTTAAAACAAATATAACTTCCCTCCAAATAGCTTAAAGCTGTTTGCCATGTCCTCACCAAAATAGTAGGAGTATGAAAAAAAAAAGTCAATGAACGTACTTCAACCAACTACTATCGAGATCTTTTTTCTTAGCAAGAAAGTATAAACATTGTTTTTTAGTGCACAACCTAAAAAGTACAAATTTTCACATACATAATTTGCTAAATCACGCATTAGATCGTGTATTACAAAACAGTCTTTGTAATTTTTTTATCTCTAAAAAGTAATCTGGATAGTAAATAATTGAAGTATCTTTCACCGATGTTTTTGGGGAAGGGATTGGCTACCTTTCCATTTCCATCCTTTGTAACTTTGTTACTACATTTGTCTCAAGGGGACAACTTCTCTACCCATTACAAAAAGATGAGTAGTGTATATTCTACCAATTAGATGACATCATTTAATTTTTATGTATTTAATTATTTATTATATAGAATAATTATTTCTCTTTACACTAAAGGTAACCTTACCCACCTTTTTGAAGTGGGTAAATAAGAATTCACCTTGTCTCAATTATTCTTTCTCTTAGTAAAGGTAGCTGATCTTGAACCATGTTTTTCTTAATCCTACTTTTTTGTTAAAGGTATAGAAAATAATTTCAACACCAGATAAGGGTGTTAAATGATGAATTTTAAATAAGTAATCTTTAGGGAATAATGCTAATCAAAACATTGTTTTAGATGAGATGGAAGACTCTGATAAGTCAACATCAAAGCTGCTATGGTTATTTTATTTTTTTTCTTCTAAGTCTGTATATCATTTTTCAATATCTCATTTCACTCCCATAAAGTATATTCAGGGGTGGCCCTGAGCATGGGCTCGTGGGGCGGGAGCCCAGGGCCCCATAATTTTAGGGGCACCAAATTTTTTTTTACCCATATATATATATATATATATATATATATATATATATATATATATATATATATATATATATATATATATATATATATATATATATTAATAGATAATTTTCTATTATAAAAAAATTTGTTAGAATTTTTTTATTAAAAATACATGCTAACAAAATTATAGGGGCACTACAAAGTTAAAATTAATAAAAGAATGTAATTTTTCATAAATAAAATATAGAGTAGAATAAAATCAATTAATTACTCTATAATAAACTCAATTAATATATTCATAATTTAAGAAACTAAACAATTTAATTGAGGCACTAAAATTAAAATAATGATATGGAAAATATTTTATATTATTGATGATGGTATTTGATAGGTTAGAAATCTTCTGACCGTGTCAAATTTGGATTAAGCCGTTGATCTTGATGTTGAAATTTTGTTTGAAAATTTGAAAGTTAGTTGAATCAAAATCAAGCTATATGATATTGAATTCTTTAAAGACTTTTAATTATTTTTCTAATGCATGCATAGCTTATAGAATAATATTTGACTATTCCTATCAGAGTTGCATCTGCTGAAATAAGTTTTTCTAAATTAAAATTATTAAAATTTTTTTGAGATCTATTATGTCAGAAAATAGATTAAATAGTCTTGCGTTGATTTCAATTAAAAATAGTTTTTTGAAGAACCTTGATTATGACTAAATTATTAATGATCTTGTAACAAAAAATGCTAAGAGGATAATATTTAAATAATTTTAAAAGTTTGATTAATTTTTTATATGAAAAAACATCGAATTAAGAAGAAGAAGAAGAAGAATAACTCTCTTTATAGTAGTTTATAAACATTGCTTCAAAGATCCATATTTAATGTCAAATGAAAATGTATTTTTTATTCAATTATTTCTTTTATCCTTATTTATTTATTGTTAAAAAAATTATAAGGGCACAACTCTTTTAATTCGCCCAAGGCACCTAAATTTAAAGGACCGGCCCTGAGTATATTGTGTACAAAATAAATCCCAAGGATTGAAAAGCTAGAGGTAATTCATGACATTTGTTAACAATCTTATTAACCATATGTTCATATTAATGAGCATAACATGAAGCTTATAAACGATGTGACATGCCAATTTTTTTGAAAATAAATAAATAAATAAATAAATAAATAACAAGGTTTTTTTAAAAAAAAAAAACCAAAAAGATCATGTTTTGGGAAAATTTACCAAAGTGTCTAGGTTTGGTAGCACCGCTGGAATAGGAGTCATCTGAAATGGCGCATATGTGCAAATTATAGGTGTATGCGCCATCTGGGATGACGCCAATGTGTTCCCTTAATTAGGGTTGCCATCTCAGATGGCGTCTATGTAGTAATATATATTTTTTTAAATTTTTTTAGGTCAACTTGTACTGAACGATAGTGAAAAAAGAGTCAGAAACAAACTATTTTATTAATTTAAACTGACGGATACATTATAAAACAACACAAACAACAACTGAAAAAGGGAAAATTAAAGTACGATTAGTGTCTGTCATCACTGTAACGCCCGTCGGTTCCGCATCTAGAAGCGCGTATATCACGTTGAAGACGTGTACGGCGAGCCCCACCCCTTTCCATTTATGGTTCCTGTTGTGTCTGTGTGGAAGGGCCTGGAAGTGTTCCGTCAATAATCTCGGTGTCAAGGAAATCGTCAAGGCCACCGTAGCGTCCCGAAAGCCGACTATCGTAAAGTCGGTTACCCATTCCCTCATAGCTTTGAAATGGTGGTGGGGGAGGAGGTGGAGCTATGACTTGTGGTTGCTAGCACTCGGTGGCACTTGCACTGCCTTGATAAAAGACAAATGTTTCAGTGGGTGTTGCGTAGCCATATGGGCTACAGTGGTGAGAGGCTAGTGATATGAGTGGGTCGCCGTGATCACTTTCATCCCGTGGACCAAAGTCGGGACATAGTTGGATTCTTGGGGAACCAGCCTCATTGTGTTGGATGAATGATCTAGAGGAGCTTCCTTCTTGGTATTGGGTGGGTGGTATACAATTTTGACGAGGTGGTTGACTGCGTGGTTGAAATAGTGGTTGGGACTGGGTTTGAAATAAGTTGTGTTGTTGGTATTGGTCTTGTTGTTGGTAAAGTGGTTGGGACTGAGTCTAGAATGGGTTGTACTGTTGGCAGTTGTGTTGTTGGGCGCTGTATTGGTATTGGGTTTGTTCTTGGTATTGGGTTTGTTCTTGGTATTGGGTTTGTTCTTGGTATGGTTGTTGTTGTTGGTGTTGTTGTTGGTGTTGTTGTTGTGGGATGATGTAGTTTTGTCGGCGGGGGTCTATTAAGTAGAAAGGATCTGCCACAAATAAATCGGGGGTGGTAACAGTTCTGTACCAACTCATATATTGTCTTGATGGTTTCATTTCAGTATCACTAACATGGAAGTTGAGGACATGATCTCTACAATTTTCCACATCCGGCGCCATTCTGGAGCGAATTCCTTCCAGGTTTGGACACTCCATCGATGATTGACTCGTTTCATGTGCCACTCTCCCAAATCAGTCGGAGGATCAGAGATACCTTGATGCATCCCGAACTAGAGTTTGACTCGATCACTATGATGCATCTCGACGATGTTGTACCTCAGGATGGTCGTCTTTGCTGTCCAAATAGCGGCATCTTCAACATTAGGTTCATGATCGAGTTCCAAGTATCGTCTCCAAATAAACTGCATGTACAAAACTTAATAATTAAATTGGTCATGTAATAAAAATAAGAACGTGAAAGATGAATAAATTAGAGATAATACATCCTCTGGTCGTAAGTGATCAAGAAGCTGGCGGTAAATCACAATGTTTCCCCTCGGATTCAGGCTGTAGTTCATTCCTTTTACGCAAAATCTGAAATGCAGTATATATTTGTTAGCTGAAGTAAACCCTAATGATTTTATTTGAATTAATATAAGATTCAAATACTTACTTTGTTGCATAGGGGAACGTGTATTCACTGTTGTTTGCGGGGGGCAGTATAAGCATTCTCCACCACCCCCACACTTGGACCAAGAGAGCGCATCCATAAAACGTGAAAGAATCTTTCTTAGCACTCTTACATAGGGATTGATACAGCATAGCCAGGATAACAAACCCCCAACTATATTGACCAACTTTATCAACGTCAAGAAGCAAACATAAATACATAAAATTAACCGTGTTTCCAGTACTTTCTGGAAATAAGATGTTTCCAAACAGCAACATCAAGTAACACCTAGTTTTCATCAGTTTCATTTATTCAGACGAATTTTTGTTTAAATGAAACGCTTTATAACATTCCTAAAGGGCCTTTAGGTTGATACCCTGGCCCCTAGCACCTTCATCACCTTCAATCATATCAATGCCCATTGCTTGCTCGCAAAGGGCATTGGCTTGTTGGACAGCTCCATTAACGGCCTTCCAGGGGTTATTGTGCATTCCCGGTTGGAAGATGAAACGTGGGAGTTTCTGGCCTCCATCGTTCTAACAAGGGTAAGACAAACTTATCATCAATGGTTTGGTTAGTAATGTAGATAATGTGCCCGAAACCAGCCCGTTGTAAATATGGTATAATGAGTTCATCAGGTTGGACAACAGCATGACTGCGGGTACGGAATCGGCTGACATCCTAAAAAATGTAACACAAGATTAATATGCAATTACATTACAACAAATGTGATGCATAAAGAAAAAAACTTACATATGATTCGATGTTTTCCTTTGTCCCTCGGTGCTTGTTTCCCCATGTTAAGGGAGACATGGTTGGTATTTTGAAATTGGAAACTCTTAAGGTTTTGGTTTTCTTATGGTTTGATTGTTGTGCTGCTGATGAAAATAATGAGAATATAGTACATGTATATATAGTGAGAAAGATGAAACGGTAACTCAATGGATGTTGGACATGTCATAACATCTAGTTGTGTTAGGTGTAGGAAGAAGACTAGGTGTGCATGCATGCAGTTTAGGTGTAGGTTTCAAAGTAGCAGTACATGCATTCAGTATAGGTCTAGGTGTCATAGTAGGCTGCATGCATGTGACAAGCTATTATTTAGACGCATGAATGTGACAGGCTAAAGTTCAAACGCATGCATGTTACAAGATAGGGTTCAGTCGCATGCAGATGACAAGGTAGGGTTGAGACGCATGCGTGATAGCTGTATGGGGTTGCAATAGGGAAAAGGACAAAATTTGACACGTGTACATATGCGCCATTTGAAATGGCACATTCACTTTAAATTAACACATATGTGCCATCTGAAATGGCGCCTTCCAGGAAAGGTTTTTTGAAAATTAGGGTTCCCGTTTTATCATCTAGTGAAGCTGTCTTAATGTCCCATACTGTCAGTGTGTGTTTTGGACAGTTAAATACGCATGCTCTCGTCTAGTCCCATCATTTTTTAATCTTAAAAACAGGTATTGATCAGTGTGCTTACATTTATCAAACATTTTTTGGAACACCCTTCTAAACCCCCGATAGATTAAATCATAGTTTCAGAGTAAACATGCAATTAAGAGCGTTACAACTACTTCATATAAAATAAACCAGCTGTCATGCTAATCCGAGGAACATAAATAACTTCAAACATGTTTCAAACACAGCGGAATACTTCATTCAGTTGAATAATCAGAAACAACATCTGCCATACTCAAGTCACAAACCACATTATTCAACAATAAAACCAAAATGAGAGTTAATATCCAACTCTAAAACAAACATTCCCCAGTGTTACAAGACCAGAGCATGACACGACTCTAAAGCTATCAAAAAATAGCCTACGAGCTATCCTCACCAAGCAAGTACGGCTACACTTCAATCTGAAAAATAACAACAATAAGGGTGAGTCTCATTCACAATTAAATAGTGTTATCAATTCATAAACGATAAAACATCAACTGTATAATATTCACCCAATATCAAATACATTCAGATTATCCACACATTCACCAATCACAATCATCAATCACACACAACATTATAACATTGGAACACTTCCATTCATGTTATAATGATTCACACACCTAATGATGTGCAACTATATGCATGTGGTACCAATCATGAGTTTCTACTCATCTCACCGATCCACCATTATCAAGGATACAGATACTTCCTCTCACTAATTCCACACAATGGGAATTAGCGACCACTGATCCATCTACACCGGGATTCAGCCACCATATGATTACAAAATGCATGCATCATCTATCACATGCTTATCACCACTTTAATCATATGAACACACCATCACAAAGTACATACGACAATAATGTCTATCACCATCATGTACCAAGTACATCAAACCAACACAACAACAATAGGGTATTTACATCATTTCATACCACACACAACACATCTAACACGATTCATCATTTCTAAAGAAATACCGAATTATAAAATAAAATTGATCTACTGCTCTTTGAATTATTTAAATATATAGGAAATAAAATTATCAACTCAACGCCCAAAACGGCACCCAAGCGGGACTCACGGTCCAAAAGATATGAATTTTTGAAAATAATTATTTTTCACAAAAGCTACAGCGTAACGGGTTACAGAAAAAGTGTAACGGGTTACGAAAAACAATTTTTCAAAAGCAGTTTCAGCCGTAACCGGTTACAAGGAAACCGTAACCGGTTACGCTTGACGTAACTCTATTCGCTATTATTTTTGCTTGACCCTAATCGGTTACGAACAACACCGTAATCAGTTACGAACTCGTAACCAGCCCAGAAACCCCATTTTTCACAAACATAACCGGTTACAAGCCCGACCGTAACCGGTTACATCACCTGTAACAGCAAAAAAAAACACTTTTAACAGCAACTTATTTCCATCCAACACAAACCAAATCGAATCATTTCGACTATACACGGAAAATAGAGTCAATTCCTAGTTATTACATGTTATTTCATAACTTAAACGACACATATAACATCAACAAACATTGCAACATGTATCTTGGCACAAATCTATCAATTTGAACTTAATTGATCAAACCCCAACCTAGAATCTATTCTCTATCGAATCAATAGTATACAATAATCGTCATATCACCTACAAGGCTACAACCCGATAATAAAGGTTAATCGGAAGAGTCCCCCTTACCTTAGAGTTTGGGATCTTCGAAGCTCTCTTCCTCGTCTTCTTCTCAATCGCATTTTCACGTTCTCTGCGTTTTCCCAAATGCACTTGTGTTTCTCTCCTTCCAAAAAAACTCTTGTTTTATGAAAATACAACACAACTTTAGTAAAGGCCTTGTTTCTTGCACCCCCTTCTCACTAATTACAACACTGGCCCATTACTATATATTCCAATTTTATTATTTTAATCACCGCATAATCACGTAAATCCAATTAATTCAATTAAAGTTCAATTAAATTAATCTACAAAATTACGGGTGTTACAACTCTCCCCCACTAAAAGAGTTTTTGTCCTCGAAAACATACCTTAGGCAAAGAGTTCCAGATAGGAATCCTTCATCTGACTTTCCAATTCCCATGTAACATTTCCACCTACTGGTCCTCCCCAAGCTACTCTGACCAACGGTATCTCCTTGCCACGCAATTGTTTCAACTTCCGGTCTTCGATCCTCATAGGAAAAGCTTTAACTATCAGATTATATCTTACTTGCACATCATCTACTTGGATCACATGCGATGGATCCGCAATGTACTTCCTCAACTGAGATACATGGAATACATCGTGTAAATTCGCAAGCGTCGGTGGCAATGCAATGCGATAAGCCACTTCTCCTATTCTTTCCGTAATCTGAAACAGACCAATAAAACACGGAGTTAACTTCCTTGACTTTAGAGCTCGCCCGATACCAGTCATAGGAGTAACTCTCATGAACACGTGATCTCCTTCTTGAAATTCATGTGTTCTCCGCCTCTCATCATGATAACTCTTTTGACGACTCTGAGAAGCCTTCATCTTCTCCTTAATCATCTTAATCTTTTCTGTCGTCTCCTGAACGATTTTCGGTCCAATCACAGCACTCTTTCCAGATTCATACCAACATAAAGGCGTCCTACACCTACGACCATACAAAGCTTCAAACGGAGCCATACCAATACTCGAATGGAAACTATTATTGTAGGTAAATTCAATCAAAGGTAGATAACTATCCCTAGCACCTCCTTTTCCATTACACAAGCACGCAACAAATCTTATAATGATTGAACTGTCCTCTCAGTCTGGCCATGAGTCTGCAGATAATAAGCAGAACTCAATCTCAACTTAGTACCCAAAGCTTTCTGTAAACCTTCCCAGAATTTAGATGTAAACCTTGGATCTCTATCTGATATGATACTCGAAGGAATACCATGCAGACTCACTATTTTCTCAATATACAATTGTGCCAACCTCTCCATCGGATAATTAGCGACATAATTACTATGTTTTATTTATAATTTTATCACCCACTACAAAAAAACTCATCCCCAGCGACATAATTAGCGACGTGGAAACCACGTGGCTCAAAAATGCTTGTTGCGACGTGAGTTTAACATCGCCACCTATATTTTAATATTAAATTACTTTACAGCCTTAAAGTGGTTAGAAGTGAGACATGGGGTAATGTGAAAAACAATTGCGACGTGGGATACACGTCGCTACATTAATTACATAAATTAATTCATTAAAACCCATAACGTTCACAAGGAGGGAATATTCAAATTTTTCAAAAATTTTGTGGTGACGTTAGTATCACGTCGCTAAATTTAGAAATCAAAAGCAACGTTCTATTGATGTGACACAGTGGCAGCTTTGCAGGCAGAAGCATTGATGAATGTGACCGTTGCCATGTTGCGACGTGTTTGTCACGTGGCAAATAGCGATGTGCAGTCCAGGTCGCTACATTGTCTATTAATCTAACCATTTCACTTCCCCCCACCACCATTCACGAACAAACTTCCATTTTCATTTTCTCTTCTGCACAAAAACGAAACAGAATACCCTTTCTCTCCCAAAATCCCCTCCTAAAATCCAACCCTTCTCTCCCAAGATCAATTCAATCCCAATTTTTTTTTAATCAAACGTAGTTAAGGTTACATTTGATATTTTGATTATTTTCTTATAATTTCATTTTATATTTTGTTGTTAATTTTTTTTATTTTTTATAGATTAGTAGATTGAAGAAGGTTGTAGATTGAAGAAGGAGGAGTAGATTGAAGAAGAGGTAAGTTATTTTTGTGTATTGTAGTATATTTTAAATAGATTTAATAGGTATGTTTGTTGATATGTTTGTTTATAAAATTTGTTTAATAGGTATTGTAGTTAACTTGATAATTTTTGTGTTTGTTGAAAAAAAAGTTTGTATTGTTTATTAGTTATGTTTGTTGATATGTTTGTTTATTAGATATGTTTATTTGATATATGTTTATTAGATATGTATGTTTATTAGGTATATTATAAAGTTTTAATTTTTAATTTTTATTATATATATTATTTATTTTAATCAGTAATATTATACTATATTTAAAAAAAAACAAAATATACATTATATTTATATATTTGTTTATTTACTATAAATCAGCAGATGTATAAATCAGCTTTTAAGAGCTATGGGGACGTCGAAAATAAAGATGAATGGTTTAGAATGTTTAAGGTATTGTTATTTATCTAAGTTGTGCATTTAATTTATTTTTTTAGTTATGGTTATTTAAATGAAATTCTCATTATAATTACTTAACATTTTATTTTAATGTCATACAAAACATTATTGCAGGAGAAATGTGTGTGGGATCCATTGAGTGAAAAAGCTGTCCAGAAAGTTTTCAATACCAGATGCTCTAAAAGAATGTCTGATATGCTGCGGCGAGTAAGGGAGAATTATGAGCTTCACGGCATCCGTCCTAGCTGGATGGGCGAGGAGGTTTTTCAGGAGCTTGTAATATATTGGAGGACTCCAAAATTCCGGGCTAAATCAGAAACTTTTAAGAAGATGAGGGCATCTGAAAAGGGCGGTTGTGTCAACACAGTTGGAAGTATTAGCACCGCCGAGCATGCTCGACGATTGGTAAAAATTTTAAAATTTTTAAGTTACATCTTTATTCATAATATATTTTACTAATTATTTTTAATTATATTATTTAGGCTAAGGAGTTGGGGAGAAGACCATTGATGTCTGAGCTGATTTCGAGGACCCGAACAAGGAGATCGGGAGGTGTTGTCGACGAGCGCACGAAGATGTATCTTGTAAGTGAAATTTGCGTTGTTTATTTTTTTTATATTAATACAAAATTTGTGATGTGAATTTCATGTGGCAATTGATAAATTGCCACGTGAAAATCATGTGGCAAATCATAAGTTGTGGCGTGAAAATCACGTGGCAACTTTTTAATATATTTTAATTTATAGTATGTACATATTTATTTAGTATCATTAAATATGCATTTAAATATTTAACTTAAATTTTTTTTATTGAATATGTGTGCAGGAAGAATATGATAGACGACCTGCCATTTTTCTGGAAAATAATCCTCAATTCATGCCAGCAGAGGGGGAGCCGCTTAACGCGGATGTTGATCACTACATTTGGTGTGAGGTTATTAAAGAAAAAAAGGCCTAATGGTTGCTTTTTTTGGGGCTGGAAATTTGGCGTCCAACTATAGACGTGGTATTGAAGGATAGAAAAACACTTAGAAAGGGGGGGATTGAATAAGTGTGACTTTAAATCTTGGACGATAAAAATAAATTGCACAATTATTTTTATCCTGGTTCGCTGTTAACGAAACTACTCCAGTCCACCCCCGCAGAGATGATTTACCTCAACCTGAGGATTTAATCCACTAATCGCACGGATTACAATGGTTTTCCACTTAGTCCACGACTAAGTCTTCCAGAGTATACAGATCACAACTTGATCACTCCAGGAACACTGCTTAGTTCACTCCTAAGACTTTTCTAGAGTCTACTGATCAACACGATCACTCTAGGCTTAGTTCACTCCTTAGACTTCTCTGCTCAGCCAACTGCTAAGACTTCCTAGAGTATACTGATCACACGATCACTCTAGTTCCTTACAATTTAATGTAATCAATTCAAGAGTTTACAAATGCTTCTTAAAAGCTATAATCACAAACTGTGATATTTCTCTTAATCGTTTAAGCTTAATCTCACTAAGATATTACAACAGCAATGTAGTGAGTTGATGAAGATTCTGAGCTTTGATTGAACAGCGTTTCAGCAAGTTAATGTGAGCGTTTTTGGTGTAGAATCGTTAACCTTGCTTCTCATCAGAACTTCATATTTATAGGCGTTGAGAAGATGACCGTTGAGTGCATTTAATGCTTTGCGTGTTCCGTACAGCTTTGCATTTAATGTTATACGCTTTTGTCAACTACCTCGAGCCTTGTTCACGCTGTGTCTACTGACGTTGCCTTTAGTAGCTTTAACGTTCCTTTTGTCAGTCAGCGTAGTCTGCCACCTGTACTTCCTTCTGATCTGATGTTTGTGAATACGACGTTTGAATATCATCAGAGTCAAACAGCTTGGTGCATAGCAACTTCTGATCTTCTGATCTTGAAGTGCTTCTGTTGCGTGATACCATCTTCTGATCTTCAGTGCTTCTGATCTCATGTTCTTCTGATGCTTCCATAGACCCATGTTCTGATTCTGCTTCGACCATCTTCTGATGTCTTGCCAGACCATGTTCTGATGTTGCATGCTGAACCATTTGAGACACAACTTCTGAGCGCTGAATTATGCGTACTCTTTATATATTTCCTGAAAGGGAAATTGCATTGGATTAGAGTACCATATTATCTTAAGCAAAATTCATATTATTGTTATCATCAAAACTAAGATAATTGATAAGAACAAATCTTGTTCTAACAATCTCCCCCTTTTTGATGATGACAAAAACATATATAAATGATATGAATTTGCGATCAGAAAGAGTAGACGGCAAAAGACAAATTACACAGCTATAGCATAAGCATATGAATATGTCTCCCCCTGAGATTAACAATCTCCCCCTGAGATAAATAATCTCCCCCTGAAATAAATACTCGAAGAACTTTGATAAAAGACTTCCCTGATTATTTCGGTAGAGACGATCATATAAGCTTCTGCCTTCAGAGAATTCATAGCTTCTGACTTCTGCTTCCATTGGACAGCTTCAGAACTTGAATTTCTTCAGATCCTTAGAACACTCACAGCTTCTGATTCCTGCTTCCATCGTGGACAGCTTCAGAACTTGAATTTCTTTGATCTTCAGAACATTCACAGCTTCTGACTTCTGCTTCCATTCAGGACAGCTTCAGAACTTGAGTTTTCTGGATCTTTTAGAACATTCACATCTTCTGATTTCTGCTTCCCTCGGATAGCTTCAGAACTTTGAATGTCTACCAACCTCACTTCATGCTAGATTTGTATCAGAACATTGTTGAATGTACCAGAGCATCATCAGAGCATCTCTACATCCTGAAATGTTACAGAACAAAAACTAAACGACAAAAGTCAGCATGAACGAGTTAGAACATAAAATGTATGTTTGAGCACATTATATGTATCAGAGCCATATAGGCTGAAATAATATATCAGAGCAAATAATGTATCAGAGCCATAACATTATATGTATCAGAGCAAATAGAATTTTGTCAGATCAGGATAGACAATGATATTCAAATTCTATTATCAGTGCTTCTGATTGTGCTTCTGATTCCCGAAGCTTGACAGCACTCAGCTTGCTTCAGTTTCCAAGAGCTTATTCCTTTTACAGAATAACGCTTCTTATGGTTTTGCTTCTAGTGTTTGCTTCTGAAGATTCACTTCTCTTCTGTGTACCTGCAAAACACTTAAACCATATAGAACTTGCAGTTCTTGTTAGTGAATGTGTGGGAGCCTCTTTACCCAGCAACTGATAGATTTAATCAAATCATTTATCATTTATCTTCTCCCCCTTTTTTGTCATATCATCAAAAAATAGAAAAGATTCAGATGAATAAAACATAACACATGAAGGAAGAAGATGATGTCATTAAGGTTCAACCATTGGGTACAGAAGTACAAAATGAAATGATCAGATGCATAGAAACAGAACAGATGCAAAGAAAAGAAAGAAACAACATAGACTCAATCTAAGATGGCCCTAGTCTTGACAAGATCTTGGCCAGCATCTTTTTAACATCGTTGTTGTGTCCTTCTTGCCTCTCAATGAAAGCATCATACTTCTCATTGAGTGAGCTTTGCTCATCCTGTCTCCTCTGAATTTCTTCTAGAGTCCTTGCAAGACGAGAAGATTCACCAGAAGAAGCTTCAACACTTTCAACCACAGGAATAGCAACTTGATCTGCAGCTTCCATGGATAGATCATTTGCAGGAATTTCCTCAACAGGGTCTGATTTAGCAACATGATCTTCAGCATCTGCTTCTTGCATAGAAGCATCTCCATATTCTGCAGCAGGAATTTCCGAGTCTCCATTCTCAAGTGCCTGAAGAATGACAGCTAGATTCCTGGGAGCAGAAGGACCTTCAACTTCTGGTGGGTAAACAACTTCTGGGATGACCAAGTTTGGATCTTTCTCAGACGGGTTTTCCCTCAGATAGTCAAAGAGAGTCTTGAAGTCTCCAAGCAGAACAGGGTGCTTAGGAATAAAGATAACCATGTCCCTGCATGGGTTTGCTTCCATTGCAGCAGCCAGTCTCAACTGTTCCATTTCATCCACAAAGGGCTTCTCTTCCAATGGATGTCTTCCTCTGAGACGAGCAAACCAGAAGTCTTCATAGTTCCTCAGAATTCCACGAGGCCGTGGGGCAGCAGCTACACATGCTTCCTGAAGTTCTAAAAACAGAGCATCTGATTCTCTGCGAATGATCCTCCAGAAGTTCCGCATAGCAACATCATTCAATCCAGAACTTTCAGCAATTCTGAGAGTATCAAAGATGCTTCTGAGATTCCTCTTTATGTTTTCAAAAACTACACCAATAGAGTATTCAGGGCGGAATTTTACTTGGGTTTTTGAAAAGGCAGGGTTGGAAATGAAGTATGGTTGAGGTTCTCTATCCAACCTATAAGAGGATTCTGCTTCAGTATCAGAATCTAACACTACCACATCAGCTTCAGAACGAGGCTTGGGAGTGTAGTTGCAATCACGGAGCAGTTGCTCATGTGATGCAGAGGTTGGAAGAGGAGAATCACAAAGATTGTTGTCATTTGGAGAAGGTTGAGATGGAAAGAGAGTTTGGAGAGGTGGTATATCCAGAACAGGATCTATGGTAGGTGTAGAGGAAGGAATGGTTATAGGAGAAGATGGGGGTGTGAGAACATGGACAAGGACAGGTGATTCTGATGTGGCTTTTTCAAGTTCAGGTGGATGGACAGCCTCTATTGGTGCAGCTTCTGAACTATCAGCAGGAATAGAAACAGGTTCAGAGATGCATATACCTTTGGAACCTCTCAGAAAAGCTTTGGCCACATCCTCAGCCTTTTTCTGCTTCTTACTCTTCGGCTCTTCAATAACCTTTGCTTTGCCGCTAGCGATTTCTTTCCTTCTGACATAAGCCAGAACTTCTGGTTGATTCTCAGCTTCTTGAGCAACATTTTCTTCATCTGAGCTTTGAATAATCATCTTCCTTTTTCTGATTTTCTTCTTCTCAACAACTTCAACAACTTCAGCATTGTTATTTGACTTCTTCTTCTTTTTCTCAGCTTCCTTCTTTTTCTTCTCAAAATCAGCAGAGACAGCCTTAACGGCCTTTGCAATCACTTCTTTAGAAACCTCTTGATTAGAGACAGCAGAAGGATAATCATGCTTTCTTTTAGTCCTTTCTTCCCTTTTGCGATTTACTTTGAAAGGAGCACCTTTGTCTTGATCTTTAAAACTCTTATTCTCTTCAAGAGATTTCAGATAATTAGTTCTGACTCCAGGTACCTCACTTTTGAAGAAGGTTTCAAAGTCAGCCAGAACTGGTTCTCTTATGGTTCTTGTTCCAGCTAGAGGTTCAGGAACTTTGAGAAAAGTGTCAATTATTTTCATCTTCTTTAAAGAGAAGGCATTCAGACAGGCTCCAGTGGTGACAGCAAGATCTTTGATGATACCTTCAGACTCCAGACTTTCAACAATCTTGGAATGTACCAGAAGGTTTGTAATAATCCTACCAAAAGGAATGGTTGTTCCAGCATTTTCCTTTCTGAAGGCATTCCTGGAATCCTTTACTGCTTTCCACATATGGTTGAAGATAATGTAAATCGCATCAACCTTCTTCTGAGTGGCAATGCAATAAAGAATATACCTTTGATCATTACTGATGAAATCCGAGGCATGAGTTGATTTCCTATGGTAGAAGCACCCGAGAAGGATCTTTGTCCAGATTCTGTAGATATCTCTCAAATTCTTAACATATTTAGTTTTCTTGACATTTGAATAGAGAGTGGATAGAATATCTTCCCAATCTTCTCTTTGATCAGACTCAAAAGCCCCTTCAGGATTTTTCAGATCAAACATCACTCTTAGGATGTTTTCAGTAACAACAACAGACTTTCCATGGACAAAAGAAAGTATAGCTTTTGGTGCAACCACAGCATGTACCCAGAACTCCTTGACAAGATCCGGATAAACAGGGCCAACGAACTCAGCAAACAACGAGGTCCATCCTTGAAAGATGATGTCTTCTTTAAGGTGAAATTGATTTTCTTCAAGGCTGTCAAAGTCGACCATGAGTTCACACAAAACTTCCAATTCATCTTTGGGGATGGAGCATGCAACAACAGGGGTGAGTTCCTGGTGTGTTTCTTCGTGCATATGAAGAAGAGTAGATGAACCAGCAAAATGAGATGAAGAAGCAGCCATTGAACCAGAACGATCAAAGGAGAAGAACAAATATTGGGTTTTCGGTTAGGGTTTTTAGAGAACGGCTAAGAACTTTTCAAACGAGAGAATGCAAAGAGAGAGAGAAAGACAAATGAGCGAAAAAGATGTATGATATGATTTGAAAAGCATATATAGAGACGGATTTGAAAAGAAAAAAAAAAAGGAATAAGAAATATAAATTGAACAGTCTCAGAATCAAAGGAAATCAATTTTATTAAATGATGGGTGACGTGAGGAGAGAGAACGTGGTAAATGAAATGATTTAAAACAGTTACCTAGGTCGGCGTTTTTTTTCAACTGCACGCTTTTTACAAATCGTACAGACACGTGTTCATCATCAGATAATAGATGACAGCTGTAAATATCAGAGAGATTTTACGCCTTCAAGTTCTGATTACTGCTTCTGAATTGATCTAATTTCTCTTCTGAAAATACTCCTTCTGAAGTGTGCTGATATAAGTCTGAATGATCTTCTGATCCATTACTTCTGATGTACACAGCTTCTGGAGGTTCACTTCTTTGTTCTGCAGCTTCTGATAAGACAAAACTGTATCTGCAGGAATTCTTAAGCTCTTTGTTTCATCAGAAACAAGTTTATCATCAAAACAGATGTTTATAGATTTGTCCACACTCAATGTTTCAATGTTGTATATTCTGTAGCATATAGAGCATTCAGAATACTCAAGAAAGAAACATCAAAGCCTTAGAGACAAACATCATAGATGATCCCAAGACTAATAAGCTTCTTTTCTGAATTCCTACAAACAAGTTTCTTCAACAGATTTAAGAACCAGAACTTGGAAGACAATCTTTCTTCCCTTCAAGTGTTGAGAGCAACTTGAGTCCAGGTGTCATGTCATGTTGACTGTTGTCTTCTTTGTTGTCAAGAGAATCTGCAAAAGAAATGATCTTTTTCTTTGGTACCCACATCTTCTTGGGTCCTTTCTTGTTAGATTTTCTCAAGTTCTGATTGAACTTGGGTTTGACATTATAAGCAATAAGAGGAACAGCATGATGATTTTTAATATGAGTTTCATGATATTTCCTAGGTTGTGTCACATGCTTCTTGGTGTGTGTTATGTGAAAACTTTGTGCATGTGAAGTGTGCCTAATATCATGAGAGTGGCCATACTTGAACTGATCATACAAAGGCTTGTATGTGAGTTTCATTTCATCAACAGGTTCAAGTTTGTATGGGGTTTCACCCTCATAACCAATGCCAACTCTTTTGTTTCCAGATACGGCATATATCATAGAAGCTAGCTGACTTCTGCCAATACTTCTAGATAAGAACTTCCTGAAACTTAAATCATATTCTTTCAGAATATGGTTTAGATTAGGAGTGGATTTTTCTGAATTAGAAGGAGATCCAACATCATTGGATAATTTTAAAAGTTTATCTTTCAATTCAGAATTTTCCAATTCAAGTCTCTTTGTTTCAAATTCAAATAGCTTTTTCAGCTTTTTGTATTTGAGACTAATCTGAGACTTGAGTTCCAGAAGTTCAGTTAGACCGGAAACTAACTCATCTCTAGTAAGTTCAGAAAATACCTCTTCAGAATCTGATTCTGATGTAGATTCTGATCCGTCATCTTCTGTCGCCATCAGCGCACAGTTGGCCTGCTCATCTTCTGAATCATCTTCTGTCTCATCCCAGGTTGCCATAAGACCTTTCTTCTTATGAAACTTTTTCTTGGGACTTTCCTTCTGAAGATTTGGACATTCATTCTTGTAGTGTCCAGGCTCATTGCATTCATAGCACATGACCTTCTTCTTGTCAAATCTTCTTTCATCAGAAGATTCTCCACGTTCAAATTTCCTTGAACTTCTGAAGCCTCTGAACTTCCTTTGCTTGGTCTTCCAGAGTTGATTTAGCCTTCTGGAGATCAGGGACAGTTCATCTTCTTCTTCGGATTCTGATTCTTCAGGATCTTCTTCTCTGGCCTGAAAAGCGTTAGTGCATTTCTTGATATTTGATTTTAATGCAATAGACTTACCTTTCTTTTGAGGCTCATTTGCGTCCAGCTCTATTTCATGACTCCTCAAGGCACTGATAAGCTCTTCCAGAGAAACTTCATTCAGATTCTTCGCAATCTTGAATGCAGTCACCATCAGACCCCATCTTCTGGGTAAGCTTCTGATGATCTTCTTTACATGATCAGCCTTGGTGTATCCTTTGTCAAGAACTCTCAATCCAGCAGTCAGAGTTTGAAATCTTGAAAACATCTTTTCAATGTCTTCATCATCCTCCATCTTGAAGGCTTCATACTTCTGGATTAAGGCTAGAGCTTTAGTCTCCTTGACTTGAGCATTTCCTTCATGAGTCATTTTCAAGGACTCATATATATCATAGGCTGTTTCCCTGTTTGATATTTTCTCATATTCAACATGAGAAATAGCATTCAGCAAAACAGTTATGCATTTATGATGATTCCTGAAATGCTTCTTTTGATCATCATTCATTTCTTGCCTTGTCAGCTTTACGCCTCTGGCATTTACTGGATGTTTGTAACCATCCATCAGAAGATCCCATAGATCACCATCTAGACCAAGAAAGTAACTTTCCAGTTTATCTTTCCAGTATTCAAAGTTTTCACCCTCAAATACCGGCGGTCTTGTATAACCATTGTTACCGTTGTATTGCTCAGCAGAGCCAGATGTAGATGCAGGTGGATTTGTCGGAGTTTCACCAGCCATCTTTTAAATGAAGCGTTTTTCTCTTCCTGAATCTTTTTCTAAACACGGTTAAGTGCTTGCACCTTAGAACCGGCGCTCTGATGCCAATTGAAGGATAGAAAAACACTTAGAAAGGGGGGGATTGAATAAGTGTGACTTTAAATCTTGGACGATAAAAATAAATTGCACAATTATTTTTATCCTGGTTCGCTGTTAACGAAGCTACTCCAGTCCACCCCCGCAGAGATGATTTACCTCAACCTGAGGATTTAATCCACTAATCGCACGGATTACAATGGTTTTCCACTTAGTCCACGACTAAGTCTTCCAGAGTATACAGATCACAACTTGATCACTCCAGGAACACTGCTTAGTTCACTCCTAAGACTTTTCTAGAGTCTACTGATCAACACGATCACTCTAGGCTTAGTTCACTCCTAAGACTTCTCTGCTCAGCCAACTGCTAAGACTTCCTAGAGTATACTGATCACATGATCACTCTAGTTCCTTACAATTTAATGTAATCAATTCAAGAGTTTACAAATGCTTCTTAAAAGCTATAATCACAAACTGTGATATTTCTCTTAATCGTTTAAGCTTAATCTCACTAAGATATTACAACAGCAATGTAGTGAGTTGATGAAGATTCTGAGCTTTGATTGAACAGCGTTTCAGCAAGTTAATGTGAGCGTTTTTGGTGTAGAATCGTTAACCTTGCTTCTCATCAGAACTTCATATTTATAGGCGTTGAGAAGATGACCGTTGAGTGCATTTAATGCTTTGCGTGTTCCGTACAGCTTTGCATTTAATGTTATACGCTTTTGTCAACTACCTCGAGCCTTGTTCACGCTGTGTCTACTGACGTTGCCTTTAGTAGCTTTAACGTTCCTTTTGTCAGTCAGCGTAGTCTGCCACCTGTACTTCCTTCTGATCTGATGTTTGTGAATACGACGTTTGAATATCATCAGAGTCAAACAGCTTGGTGCATAGCAACTTCTGATCTTCTGATCTTGAAGTGCTTCTGTTGCGTGATACCATCTTCTGATCTTCAGTGCTTCTGATCTCATGTTCTTCTGATGCTTCCATAGACCCATGTTCTGATTCTGCTTCGACCATCTTCTGATGTCTTGCCAGACCATGTTCTGATGTTGCATGCTGAACCATTTGAGACACAACTTCTGAGCGCTGAATTATGCGTACTCTTTATATATTTCCTGAAAGGGAAATTGCATTGGATTAGAGTACCATATTATCTTAAGCAAAATTCATATTATTGTTATCATCAAAACTAAGATAATTGATAAGAACAAATCTTGTTCTAACAGTGGTGACCGCAATCTGTTCCAAAGAGTTCAGGATGGAGAGGGTGGATCGCGTCAACCAAATCTGACACAGGAACAAACTAAATTAATAAGGCAATTGGCGAGACGCGAAAATGAGGCCCAGTTGGAGATGATGCGGAAGAAGCAGTCTGATATGGAGGAGCAGCATGTGCGGCAGATAGAGGGCATTCTGAAGAAACAAGCTGAGATGAAGGAGCAGATGAGACGGTTTATGCAAGGAGGTGGAAATTACAGTAATGTTCCTCCTCAAGAGCTGGAGGATGACGGAGTGGCTGATGATTTTAATCCGGATAATTATTTTCCGGATGATGATGCCTCTTAAAAACATTTTGTATTTTATTTGTTTTTAATTTATTTTTATGTAACTTATTATACATTTTAATTAATTAAAATATTAGTTTTAAATTTTTAGTTTTATTTAATTGAATTTATTATATAAATTTATTATATGAATTTATTTTATAAAATTTTATTATATAAATTTTATTATATAAATTATATTTTATAGATTTTATTATATAAATTTTATTTTATATATTTTATTATATAAATTATATTATATATATATATTTTATTATATATTAATTTTATTATATAAATAAATAAATTATATAATATCAAATAGCTCCTGCGTATTAAATTTTAAAAAAAAGCATTTAATGTAGTGACATGGAAACCACGTCGCTACAATGGTCAACAAACACACTTCTCAACACCTGCCACACCTGCTGTGTGTGCAGGTAGCTGTTCCCCATGTAATCCTGTTGCGACGTGGGAGTCACGTCACTACTTTCTGACGTGTTCTCCACGTCGCTACAAAGTTGTCACTTTGGCTCCTGCGACGTATTGGCCCACGTCGCTGTTTTTTGGTTGCCACGTGATGTTGCATGTTGCGACGTGCTTTCCACGTCGCTGCAGAGCATCTTTTTTCTAGTGACCATTGATCATCAAACGTTTATGATCTAGAATGGATTTTGAAAAAGGTTGAACGGAATCGTCTTTGAGTAGATCAAAATTGACATTTCCAAAGCTTTACTTCAATCTCTAACTATATTATTTCAACAAAATCTCATCTGATTTTTTATTTTATTTATATAAATTTTAGGTCATTTTGAACTTGTAAATTATTCATGTTTTGTTTTGGCAGTGATGCAATCCTTGTCTATCTTGCTTCTGCTTTTCCTTGAATTGTGATCATTGGTTAGTCTAACTACTTATTTTGCTTATTTTGAACATATTCTGAGTTTTGGTTACACGATGATGAGTGTTTTATGGTAAACGGTGTGCTAGTTTTGTTCATGACTTAAAATATAAGTAGGATTGTAGGAGGAGCTTATTGAAGTTATTGGAAGCTTGAAATCTCATAAAACATGCTATTATATGTTCCATTCAATTTGTGCAGCTATGTAGTTAATTTTAGAGGTTGAAGATAAACCTTAGTCGTCCGCAAAGCACATTCTCAGATTAGAGAGTGAGAGCACATTGTTATTGATATTTGATTGAGTTATCTAATATAATTAGCGATTCTAAATATTTACGTCATCTAGATCTCATCGATTTAGAATAAGAAAGCTTTTTAATTTTTGTGCTCTCTTTTTAAGTTACAAATACTTTGAAGAACTTCCCTTGATTTTTCATAAACCCGTAAACCTTTTGTTATATGGATTTCACTATAACTTTGATGTGCTTAGTTCTTTTTATGTTGACAAGGATAAAGAACCCAATACCCAACCGTTAAAAGAGTTCAATCATCTCAGAAAAACTCACTATTTTAGAGCTTCTAAACATTCTCAATCCATTCAAAGCATTTTTCAACAAATCAAAAAAGTTGAGTTAACCTTGTGAAATTGGAGTTAACATGGAATGCAAAGAGTGATAACTAACATAAAATAAGGGAAAAGCTAAAAAATATGACAACCTTCCAAACACTTGAAGAAGCTGTCAATCAAGAGTTATGATGATATACTTTTATACATTGGTCCGAAGTCATTTCATTGAGTATCCTTAAAGTTGAGCAATTTTCTAAACCAAGTTTTTCTTCCCTCACTTGGAGTTTTTCCATCCCTCAATCATCCGTGGATTATTGAGTTCTCTAGGATACTGGTGATCTTTAAAGAGTTTTATGGGAATGTGACTGACACTTCTCTTTCTATTTTATTTCCATCTTTGGAAAGCTTATCTTTTACGGATATGAATGGATGAAAATTCTATTTTATTTTCATCTTTGGAAAGCTTATCTTTTACGGATATGAATGGATGAAAATAATGAGAATGGAAGGTTGTGAGGGATGCTTTTCCAAATCTACAAAAGGTCTCTATCTTATTATGAAAAGTTGCAATTTTATTATCATTCATCTACTCTAAAATTTATTGAAATTTAACCATGTTGCATGGAAGGATCCTCCATGGAATAGATCGAACATATATGCACTTTAATTGAAAATTGAAGATTTTCAAACTATGAAGATTCTCTTGTTGGATAAATTTAAATGCAGTCTTGGAAAGTCAAAAGACATATTCTCCTAGGGCAGCCAAAAGGAGTTTACTTTCCTAGAAAATAGTTAATCATTAAATGTTATGTCTATTTATGTTTCCCTAGTCTCTATATAAAGACCCTCTCTTTGTAACCTAATTTTTAACTTTTGCAACAAATCCTTTGCAAGTCAATATATATCAGAAGAGAGTAGTTTGATCTGTTACCTTCAAATTGGTATCAGAGCGCATGGCAAACATGATGAACCAGATGCCATTGCCGCAACTGTCAAAATCAAACTATGAGAACTGGAGCATCCAGATGAAGGCGCTGCTTGGATCGTTAGATGTGTGGGAGGTTGTAGAAGAAGGGTTTGAAGAACCAGAAACCACGACGGGAAATACAGCAGCCCAGAACAAAGCGTTGAAAGAGACGCGGTCGAAAGACAAAACGGCATTATACATGTTGTTTAGAGCAGTAGACGAATCTGGTTTTGAGAAGATTGCTGGTTCAACTACTTCGAAGCAAGCGTGGGATACACTAGAGACGGCGTTCAGAGGAGCAAATAGAGTCAAGCAAGTTCGCTTGCAAACTCTTCGAGGAGAATTAGAAAGGATGAAGATGAAGGAGACAGAGTCCGTGTCGGACTACATCACGCGTGTGCAAACAGTTGTAAATCAACTGAAACGAAATGGAGAAGCAATGACCGATGCTCGAGTTGTCGAAAAGATTTTAAGATCTTTGACTGAAAAATTCGAAAATATAGTATGTGCAATAGAGGAGTCGAAGGACCTTGCGACAATCACTGTCGAAGAAGTAGCTGGTTCACTTGAGGCACACGAACAACGCAAAATACAAAAGAAGGAGGAGACACTTGATAATGCAGAACAGACAAAGGAATCCACTAGAGATGAAAGGGCACTTTTATCTCAAAACTGGCGTGGTCGAGGACGTGGTCGTGGAGGTCGAGATGGTGGTCGAAGCTATCAGAACAACAATTTCGAAAGAGGACAGGCAAGTCAACAAAATTGGCGTGATCGAGGACGTGGTCATAGAGGTGGCAGGTCGAACTCCAACATCGAATGCTACAAATGCAATAAACATGGACATTTTGCGAAGGATTGCAACTCATACAGTTGCTACAATTGTGGAAAAGGGGGACACCTTGCAAAAGACTGTCGATTCAAGAGGAAAGTTGAAGAGACAACAAATTTCGCACCAGAAACAGAATCAAACGAAGGATTCCTATTAATGACCCAAAAGGAGACAAACACAGAAGATGACACTATATGGTACCTTGACTCTGGAGCAAGTAATCATATGTGTGGTCACAAACATCTATTCAAAGAAATAAAGAAAATTGAAGATGGTCATGTATCTTTTGGAGATTCGTCGAAGGTAAAGGTCGAAGGCAAAGGAACAATTTGTTATTTGCAGAAAGACGACGTGCCTGGAAAAATACAAGATGTTTATTATGTACCAGATCAAAAAGCAAATATTCTAAGTCTGGGGCAACTTACAGAGAAGGGATATTCGATATTTATGAAGGATCGAATACTGCATTTGAAGGATAAATCAGGGCACCAAATTGCTCAAGTTGAGATGGGAAGAAATCGAATGTACAAGCTGAATCTGAGAAGCGTTCGAGGAAAATGTTTTAAAATCGACACTGAAGACCAAGCAACTCTGTGGCATCTACGTTTTGGTCACTTACATCATGCTGGGTTAAAGAGATTAGCGGGAAGAAACATGGTACATGGATTGCCTAACATGGAGTTTGAAGGAAAATTTTGTGAAAATTGTGTTTTTGGCAAGCAGAAGAGAACTTCTTTTCAAAAGAAGGCAGAATATCATGCTAAGCACATCCTTGAATTAATTCACACTGATATCTGTGGACCAATCACTCCAGAATCCTTTAGTGGCAAGAAGTATTTCATTTCCTTCATCGATGATTTCTCAAGAAAGACTTGGGTCTACTTCCTGAGAGAAAAATCTGAAGCATTCGAAGCATTCAAAAGGTTCAAGGTAATGGTTGAAAAATCGACTGATCGACACATCAAAGCACTCCGTTCTGACAGAGGAGGAGAATATACTTCGACAGCTTTCATGAAGTATTGCGAGGAGCAGGGTATAAGGAGATTTCTAACTGCAGCATACTCACCTCAACAAAATGGGGTTGCTGAAAGAAAAAATCGAACAGTCCTTGACATGGTTCGTTCAATGCTCAAAAGTAAGAACATGTCGAAGGAATTTTGGGCAGAAGCTGTGCAATGTTCAATCTATGTTCAAAATAGATGTCCGCATTCAAAGTTGGGAGATCGAACACCGCAAGAAGCGTGGAGTGGACAGAAACCGACTGTATCTCATTTTAAAGTATTTGGTAGTGTTGCTTATGCACATGTACCAGATCAACGAAGAAAGAAGCTTGAAGACAAGAGTCAGAAATATATATTAATTGGGTATGATGAGAAAACAAAAGGATACAGGTTATTCGACCCCATAAACAAAAAGGTGGTAGTAAGTAGAGATGTTCGAGTGAATGAAGCAAGTAGGTGGGACTGGAACAATTCGACAGAAGACATAGTCGAAACTGAAGAACCCTCAGTCGGTATACCAACAACCCAAAATCAATTGCCAAGGTTTGAATACTCTGACAGTGAAGAAGAATCCTCACAGCCCAGAATGAGAAGCTTGCAAGAGTTGTATGATAATACAGAAGAAGTACATCTTGTGTGTCTACTGGAAGATTCTGAAAACATTAGTTTCGAAGAAGCATGGAGAGATGAGAAGTGGAAGAATGCCATGGACGAAGAAATTAAAGCTATCGAACACAACAAAACTTGGGAACTAGCAGAGTTACCAAAAGGAAGTCAAACCATTAGTGTGAAGTGGGTGTTTAAGAAAAAGATGAATGCTCAAGGAAAAGTCGAAAGGTACAAGGCGCGACTTGTGGCAAAAGGATACAGACAGAAGGAAGGAGTAGATTATGACGAAGTATTCGCACCAGTTGCAAGAATGGAGACAATTCGACTGCTGATTTCTCAAGCTGCTTAGCTCAAATGGCCAATATTTCAAATGGATGTCAAATCAGCATTTTTGAATGGTGTGCTCGAAGAAGAAGTCTATGTCGAACAACCACCAGGATACATGAAAGACGAAAGCGAAGGAAAAGTGCTAAGACTCAAGAAAGCACTTTATGGATTAAAGCAGGCACCTCGTGCATGGAATACACGTATTGATACTTACTTCAAAAAGAATGGTTTCCAACAATGTCCTTATGAACATGCCCTATATGTAAAGAAGTATAAAGGAGATATACTGCTAGTTGCACTCTATGTCGACGACTTGATTTTCCTGGGCAACAGTGATCAAATGATCGAAGAATTCAAAGGTCGAATGACACGAGAATTTGAAATGACGGACTTAGGTCGAATGAGCTTCTTTCTTGGTCTGGAAGTTCGACAAGAAGAAACTGGAATTTTTGTCTCACAAGAAAAATATGCAAAGGACATTCTGAAGAGGTTCAAAATGGAAGGTTGCAATCCAATCTCGACACCAATGGAGCCAGGAGCCAAGCTTTCAAAATTTGATGGGGGGGAACGCGTCGAAGCAAACAAATTTCGAAGCTTGGTCGGAAGTCTTCGATATCTCACATGTACCAGACCAGATCTTTCTCTAAGTGTCGGAATCTTGAGTCGATTTATGGAAGAACCAGTTCACTCACACTGGAAAGCTTTGAAGAGAATTCTTCGTTATATCCAAGGAACTGTGTCACTTGGAATGTTTTACTCAAAAGCAGAAGATTACAAGCTAACAGGATACTCCGACAGCGATTGGTGTGGAGATATAGACGATCGAAAAAGTACATCAGGATATGTATTTTTTATGGGAAACACTGCTTTCACATGGCTCTCAAGGAAGCAACCAATTGTAACACTGTCGACATGCGAAGCAGAATACGTGGCTGCATCATGGTGTGTATGCCATGCTATATGGCTTAGAAGATTGTTATGTGAGTTAGAGCAGAAGCAGGAAAATGCAACCATAGTGCAAGTCGACAACAAATCAGCAATCGAGCTGGCAAAGAATCCAGTGAATCATGAAAGAAGTAAACACATCGACGTACGTTTTCATTTCATTCGAGAACATGTGAAAAAAGGAAGCGTCGAACTGAAGCATGTGGCAAGCAAGGATCAAGCTGCAGATATTTTCACAAAACCATTGTCGAAGGAGATATTCGACAGAGGCAAGATAATGCTGGGATTAATTGATCGAAGGAGCATTTAATTTATGGGGGAGTTTTGTTGGATAAATTTAAATGCAGTCTTGGAAAGCCAAAA
The DNA here is from genome assembly GCF_029867415.1 of Vicia villosa. Taxonomy (NCBI): domain Eukaryota; kingdom Viridiplantae; phylum Streptophyta; class Magnoliopsida; order Fabales; family Fabaceae; genus Vicia; species Vicia villosa. The sequence continues at coordinate 544,703 of NW_026705393.1, read as the reverse complement.
GACATATTCTCCTAGGGCAGCCAAAAGGAGTTTACTTTCCTAGAAAATAGTTAATCATTAAATGTTATGTCTATTTATGTTTCCCTGGTCTCTATATAAAGACCCTCTCTTTGTAACCTAATTTTTAACTTTTGCAACAAATCCTTTGCAAGTCAATATATATCAGAAGAGAGTAGTTTGATCTGTTACCTTCATCTCTTACATGGTTGATATAGTTTCCTGGTAACATTGGACATCACTTGCGACTCTCTAAGGAACTTCCTACTGGATCTGTTCTCGAAATTTGATTCTATTGACATTTATAAGCATAGTAATTTTGAAATGATTTCAATAAAGCATGAGTACGTTGAACTTCATCTTTTTCAATTGAAGAGTGCACTAAATTTGCATCGATTCCCAAAGGAGCATTGTTGGCATCTAAGTTACAATACTTGGATATTTCTAAATTGGAGAATTTAAAATCATTACCTGAATTTATGCATATGAGATTGTGTAATAAATTTAAATTCTCCAATTTGCAAATATTAAATAACCTTAGTATCGGTGCATGTAGACAATCCTATTTTAGAAAATATCGCAAATTGATGACATTATCCAGTTGACAACAATGTAAGATGTAGTTGTTCAATGCTTATGCTCTTGGGATATCATTTCAACATAAAAACACTTGTAAATGTTGAGATAATTAAGTTTTAGACCATATGATAGGAAGCTATCCTATCAACACTATAAAACTAGGGTTTTCTAACTAAAAGGGGAAGAACACTACAAAGTAAAGGAAATTAAAATTAAAGATAACTTGATTTCTTTGATTGATTTTAAATGTCTCTATGAGACTACAATATATACTACTCTTAATGGATATTAAACCTAAAAGCCCAACAACTATTAAAGGCCCAAATACAACTAGAATCCATTAACAACATTAATAAATAATAACTATTATACCCTTCTATCATTGCCGACGGGTTCACTTGAACCTTGTCCTCAAGGTTCTAAAATTACTCCGGATCCCATTGCTTAAATGGAACAACCATAACAAATAAAATCCAACCACTAATGTTTGATCCATAATGTGTATCAAGTAGTAGTACACTAGGATGAGAGGAACGTATCATTGCTAGTTCCTTGGCATTTGGAAATCTGAAGACCACATCAGCACACCAATTGTAAAAAATAACAAGTTCCTTAATTTTCTTAGCTGAGCTTGCATAAGCGTCAAAGACCTTCACACAATCGGTATACTCCATGACAAAGAATTTGTCAAGCAACACAGCCACAACAGAATTCCCCTGAGAAAAATAAACATGAGTGACATTTATCCCGACGTCAGGTATTTGGACAAAAACACTACCACTGGCAGCTTCTTGAACCTGTGTAAAGATATCTTTTGAAACTTCAAAATGACCTTTTTCCGCAAAAACAACTGCAGCACCATTAGCATCATATAAATGCGGAGAATGCTGAATCATAAATCTGGTAAAAAGTTCCTCGGCCTTTTCTAAATGAGTAGCTTTTAGCTTTGGATTTCTCTTTTCATTGCGAATTGCAGCAAAGTGTTTCCAGTTTCCTAAATACAATGTAGCATATGAATCCTTCCAATCGTCAACCTCAAGCACACGTAAATACGACTCCTCTGTATAACAATCTTGACCATGATAGCAAGTCACAAAGAAATCAGTTTTACCAATAGGAATAACCTTGCAAGCAGCCACTGAATTGACTTCCAGCAGCAACATTAAAACATTATCATTCTCTTGTCGGCAAGCCTCGTGAATTGGAGTATCCGTGTTTTTATTCTCAACAGAAAACAAGTCGTGCTTATCTCCGACATAAATGAAATGTGAGCCACTTTTGAGAATTATTGTTGTGGCTATGAGTGTAGATTTCGGTGGTCCTGTGTCATATGGATCGGTGTTAGGGATGAACGCATTCAACACAGTGCTGGCCCATACATGATACTTGATTCTTTTGTGAATGTCATCCTCACTATAAGACTTGATGACAAAAAATTTAGCATCAGTGTATTCTTCTGGAAAATCAGACTTGTATTGCTCACAGTCTGGAATATTAGAAGTCTTCTCTTCATCAGCACTAACTGGCAAATTCCACCCTCTCACAGCAAGAACAAGCAGTGCAATAACCTTTTGGTTCTTACCACCCTTGGCCCAAGGTGTACCAACATTGAAAAGAGTTGGAGAAGCATGAGTAAACCATCTCTGAGACATCAAATGATAAGTCTTAACATCAGATTTAATATCATGCTTGTGAATTCCAACAGAAACCCTCATTATCATATGTTGAGGCCTTTCAAAAACAGTCCCATCAACTTTCAACAGAGAAGACATGTCAAGGTTCTTGAATCCAAAGTAATCATAGTAAAAAACCCTGTCATAAATTATCTCATTGTCCAATCGAATCGCATTTTCAATGATTATTTCATAGACATCACTAGCAATCAACGTTTTAGAAAACGAATCCTTAGTGTGCTTATGCAGATTCGAAACAGCAGTCTTAGCAGCCAAAGAAGCATAATCGGGATGGTTAGGCGTCATGCCTACGGCAGTTTCTGCGGCCAATTCATCGAGTTGACTAGTAGTCACACCTCTATAAACACCAGCACAAACCTTCCGAGAGGCCAAAACAGGGTCGCAATGCTCGGTGCTTAAGCCGTAACTGAGTTTCTTCAAGTGCGCCGTAATCTTATCGAAATGAACAGTTTCTTGATGTCGGTGTCTCTTAACGACATACATCTTGTATTGATTTGAGAAATTTTGGTTGGGGAATTTGGTCGAACAGTGTTGGTGCAAGAGTGAAGAGATAGGTGTGAGAGAAATGGAAGCAAGTGTTGTTGTGTATTTATGACTAATTGATGAAGGTAAATTGATAGGGGAAGAGGAAGGTAGAGGGTTTTCAGAAACCCTAGATGCTTGATTCAAATCTGTCAGTTTTTGTTCCATGATGGGAGAAGGAGGCGATGGTTCGAAAACGTAAGTTGAAGAATTGTTAACACCCACTTCGAATTTCTTGTTCGTCACTGGCTTAATAATCGGTTGTTTTAGTAGCTGTTTATCTTCGTCCATAACTAGGGTTTCAACGTCCTTGCTATAAACTTCTTCAGCGGTTGGGTAGTACTTTTTGCCCTCGGCTAAGAGCATGTCTGCATCGACGGAGGCGCCGGTTGTCAGCCATCCGTTTGAGGGACCTTCACCGTCGGACTCGGCGGCTCTGTTAGACTCTTCGGGTTTGTCGCGGTCGGATTCTTCTTCCCAGCCGGAGTCTTGGTCGGACTCGATTTTGGGGTCGATGTAGTTACCGTACTCGTCGTATAAGCTGTCATCCATGGTGAAAAGTGGGAATGGATTGAGAGGGATGGAGTGTGAGTAGCACCGGAGAAGAGGTTTTGAGCGGAGAAGGGTGTTTTTGAGAGGTTTTGTTTTTTTTAATCTTTTCTTAAAACAAAGCTGGGAAACTTGCAATTTCTTTTGATATTTATGATTAATTGAGGATGAGGTTTTTGTTGGTTGGGGTTGCTGATGATGAATATAGTAGTAGTATGGATAATGAGATGATGGATAGGATAAATATGGGTTATGATTAGGTGGATGGGGTGAATATCCATGATTGAGATAGAATTTTGGTGATGAAGATCCATGAGTGTAGTAAGGTGTAAAGAGTTCCCATGGAAATGATGGAAAGGATGGTGTGGTAGGAGTGGTGTTTATGGTGGAGTAGTATGGAAATGAAGGTGAGTGAGAAGAATAATCCATTGTAGGGTTTTGGTGTTCAAGAATGAAAGCACCAATTGATAGGAAGCTGATCCTATCAACACTATAAAACTAGGGTTTTCTAACTAAAAGGGGAAGAACACTACAAAGTAAAGGAAATTAAAATTAAAGATAACTTGATTTCTTTGATTGATTTTAAATGTCTCTATGAGACTACAATATATACTACTCTTAATGGATATTAAACCTAAAAGCCCAACAACTATTAAAGGCCCAAATACAACTAGAATCCATTAACAACATTAATAAATAATAACTATTATACCCTTCTATCACCATATCCCACAAAATACACTTATGGAGTCGCGACTATCTGTGATATCTGATTTTACTAGGAAATTGTAACAATTGTCTACCGGAATATTCATCGGTGGGAAATCTTCAATTGACAATGTTTTAATAAAGTAACAATGAGATAAGATATGTATCCATTCCACATAGGATCCTTCCGTGCTACACCGACCAATCTCCAAAATTTTCAAAGTACATCAGTAATAATCAAGTTGCATACTTTTGCAATCACTAAGACCCAACTCACGAATTACAAAGAGACTGGAACAGCAGCCACACATTGTTTGCAATCAGAAAGTTATAGATTCACTAGATAAAAGTTTCTTTGGCAAATCATCTTTTATTTTTGGACATAGTACTATAAAAGAGCTTTTGTAGATTTGGAAAAGCATTTATCACAATTTCATATTCATAATTTTCTTATTCATTCATATATTTGAAAGTTAAGCTTACCAAGGATGGCAATATAATGCAATAGAAATAAAAGAGTCGCCCCAATTCCCATAAAACTCTTTATCGATCACCATTATCCCATAAAACCCAATAATCCACTCATGTTGAGTAATGGCATCAGATGAAAGAAGCAAAATCTAGTTTCTACAATTGTTCAACTTTAAGAATATAATACTCGACAGTGAATGGTCTACTAATCAATGTGGAAAAATTGTATCATTATAGCTCTGGATTGATAGCTTCTTCAAGTTTTCAAAGGATGTAATTTCTCGGGCATTTCCCTTACTTTATGTGAGTTATCACTTTTCGGATTGCATGTTAACACCAATTTCAGATTGATTGAAAATGCTTCTAAGGGATTGACAATGTTTTGAAACTATAAATTATTTAAATTTTTGTGATGATTGAACTCTCTTGATAGTCGGATATTGGGTATGATACTGATAGAGAGGTACAATAGAGTTCTAGTTTATAATATTAATTATTAGTATTGTTATTGGATTCTAGTTGTATTTGGGCCTTTAATAGTTGTTGGGCTTTTAGGTTTAATATTCATTTAGAGTAGTATATATTGTCGTCTCATAGAGACATTTGGAATCAATCAAAAATCAATGAAAGTTATTTTATTCTCTATCTTCTTATTTGCTTTTTAATGTCTTTCTAGAATTTTTAGTTATTTTCATAGTCTTGTTAGGATTCTAATCCAGCATCCTATCAATTGGTGCTTTCATTGAGACAAAGTTTTGCTATTTCAACAATTACAATGTTAACCAACCAAGACACTTCTGCAAAAATGGTCATAGGTATTGGACAGCTGGGGGAGCAATTTGGAACATTCCTATTGGAGCTGGTAAGCATAGAAATAAGCATTTGCTTTTGCAGAACGTACCTATCATACAAACAGATTCTGACCCTACTAGTCACAGGGGGGAAGTTCCTCTTAGTGAACCTATAGAAATTATGTTAAATCTCAAAGGCTGTAAAAAAATTGTAATGGACTTTTCTACTGTCGAAAACAATATTGAAGCCTTAACTGACTTAGTTGGAGATGAAGATAAGGCAAAGGTGATTGTAGAAGTAGCAAAATTCACCATGGGTCAAGAATTGTCCCATGTGCACTTGATAAATGTCCATCAGTTGGCTCAAAGGGTGATGGGCCTACCTGACTACAGGAGAAGGTTGTCTGATTACCTAACTACCAAAATGAATGATATTGCACCAAAATTGCAATCTTTAGTTGGCGATAGTGTTGGAGCTCGTTTAACTTCTCATGCTGGTAGTCTCACAAATTTAGCTAAGTGTCCCTCACCAACACTTCAGATTCTTGGTGCAGAGGTTTTATCATCATGTTTCATGTCATTTCCTATGATAGGAAATGAAAATGGAGATGAGGCTGATTCTGTTATACCGAGTCATATACGAAGTCAGGCTGAGGACGCGGTGAATCGATATCATGTGAAGATAGAATCCATGCCAATATTAAGAAGAACAGCGGACAAACATGGAAATATTGCTTGCAATTGTGTCACAGAATCGGCGAAACACATATTAGAATTGTTGGAGATCATCTGCAAAATCATATTCGATTTCGAAAAGAAAGATGTTTGCAGTATTAAAGAGAGTTCCATGAGAAACAAGATTGCTCTTGTATATGGGATAAGAAATGGAATTTCGAAGTTATTTGTTGTTGCATCAACTCACAGTGGGTTAGCATATAAGGGTTGTGGCGACTCGGTTTTGTTGAACTCCACTGCCAATAACACTGCAGAGACGGTACTTGTCCTTATATTGAATTTTACTAATGGTACTGATATAGCCTTCAAGGAAGCTGCCTTACTTCACAACTTTTATCATGGTTTCATCTATCATTATGGCTTAATTGGTAGTGTTGTAAGTGAGTTTTTGATTGCTGATATAATATTTTATGGTTATGCTCAAGCGATTTTGGTTATATTGAATTCAACACTTATTGTGTTGTTTGAATCAAATACTGTTAATAATGAATTTATGAGGACGATGTGTGGCTTTCAAAGAATATCAATGTCATGCTACCAAGAGGTAGCCTCTCTATCAATTGTTGCTGAACATTTCCTGAACATATTCTAGAAATGGCCCTTTGGTTCCACTTTTTCAATTAGTTTACTACGTGTTGGGAGAAGTCTTCAAAATGGAGCATCACTGTGTTGGATCTCAACAGATGTTCTTGTTGTTTTTTTCAAATCCATATGCTCCTTATACTTCAAATTATGGAATCCATATATATGGTTTACTTGTGCTAATTACAACCTTATGGAGAAATGTATCAGGAAGGAATGGAGTACTTATGGGATTCTTGAACCACTTAAGGCTAATTTTAGAGAACATGCAGTCACTTCTTTTTACTTCGAGCAGTGGGATCCAGGAAAGTTATTGCAGCAATAAAGTCTTACAACCTTGAGGACAAGGTTGTTTTTGAAGGGGTTGGTAATGATAGAGAAGAGAAATTATTTAGATAAATAATTTAGTTATTTAAATTAATGCCTAATTTATATTAGTAAGTACTTTTATTTGTATTGTTATGTAATTGGGCTTTTTATAGTGTTTGGGCCTCCTAGTTAAGTATCCACTATGAGTACTATATATGTAATCTTTTGAGACTTTGAAGAGTATCAAATGAAATGAAAAGTTATTTTTATCTCTATTTTCTTATCCTAGTTTTATTTGTTTTGTAGTTTTGTAGAGCTTTTATTATCTTTGTTAGGGTTCTTGAGTTTGCATCCTATCAATTGGTGCTTTCATTTTCGATCTCCCTTCTGCTTAAATTCATGACAATATTATTGTTTGATGGAGAAGAAGATGTCTATTGGTGGATTTTATGTTTTGAGAAATTTTTCAAAGAGCATAAAACACCAGAATCATTGAAAGTTTTGAAAGCTGTTGGAGCATTGAGAGGTCCTGCTTTTAAATGGTGGATATGGTGGTGTCGTGTTCATCGTAGATATAGTTGGGATACATTTACAACAGCACTGTTATGGCGTTTCAAGCCGGAGTGGAGACCCATTTTACCGCTGGATGATGAAGAAGAGGAACCACCATATGAATCAACCGAATCCTTCTATTCAACCAATGATTCTGTTGAGGAGAATGAAGAAGAAATTGTTCAAGAATCGGCATTCTTAAAAGAGCAAAGTTGTATTGTTCAAGAATCACCAGATATGTTCAAGGAACAAACTCAACAACCCAATCTAAATGATGGTGAAACAGAACCACTACATAAACAACCCATTTCCTTTGAAGCAACACACCAAGATTTTGACAACCTTATTGCTCTAACTGATGAAGAGATACCCCCACCAGAACCGCCTGAAGTGATACCTAACCTGGTAACTCCGACGCTCCTCCCAGTAGAAAAAGAGTGTCCACCTTTGAAACCACCTTTAAAACCTCCGAACAAATATTCATCTAAGCCGCCACTATTGAAATCGATAAGTAATATTTCATCTTTGTCACCACCACCATTGAATTCATTTAGCATAAAAATTACTAAATGCATTTCAAATGATTTTTCATTGCCTCCGTCATCTCAGGCATTCAGAATGTCCATGTACCCAAACATTTCCAGGTCTCATTTCGTATTACAAGCTGTTATGATTCCAGCAAATTTAATTTACTTTTCACCATTAGATTGGATTCTCTTTTGCAAAAGTAAATCTCAACCGTTTAGTGAAAACACAATCCGTGTCAACACTTACCATCCACACATTGCACAACACGTGTTTTGTTTTAATTTTCTTATTCCACCAAGTTTGTATTGTATGGAGAGTAAGTGGTCAACCAAAACACAAATAACGCTACAGCTGGAACCAACTACTTGCCACTAGAAAACAAATAGTATGCAGTGCATCAGCTTTTCTAAGGCACTCGTCCCCCTACTTTGTCACTTTTCTAACAACGCTCAGAGAATCATGGAAAAAGCTTACCACTCTCCAACTATACAAGGTGCAACCACACCACCTTATGTCCTCTCTTCAACCGAAATTTCTCCAACATATTCTCAAGATCCTCTCCAATCATTTTTGAAGTTTTCCATCACACAACTATATTCTTTTTCAATCTCAACCCAAACTCACACACAACAACATCTGACCCCTTTTCAAAACTATTCATCATCATCCGCCATCGCTATTGTACATCGTTTACCACCTTTAGGTCTTTTATCACCTATAAAAATTCAAGAGCACCACCGCAAAGATTGTGGTTTTAATGGCGACGGCAAGACAACACTTCTCCTTCTCATTGACGATGTCGACACACTCGAAGATGATTGGAGACTTACCGATAGTCTGATTGACCCAAGTTCCTTCGCATCGCAATCTACGACCATTGTTACTAAGAAAGCCAAAGATTGGAAGGAATTGGAATCAAAGAGGCTTATACATGAATTGAAAAGGAAGTTTAACTCATTTGATTGTGATTCTCACTCACATGCCTCTGTTAGTTCATCTGTGAACCTTGACCATATCACCAGCAAATCCTTAAGACTTAAAGAGGATCAAAATCAATGTGAAAAGTATTTTGGCTTGATTCTACAATGGGTGTGCAAATTTCAAAGGTCAAACTCAACATTCAACTTTGTTCCTATGCTCGGTCAAAGTGAAGTGGTAACATTTTTATTTCTATTTCTATCTTGTATAATTACAAATTCTGCTACAATTCTTCATGTGGCTGCTAATACTGCAATAAGAAATAGAATTTCTGAGTTATGTGTTGTTGCATTAATTCCTAAAGAGTTGGCATACAAGGCAATTATCAGTAGATATAAGTTTACTAGTGGTTTTGGTATAGCCTATCTGGGAGCAGCTTCACTTCATGAGTTTTATCATGCTTTGACCAATTATTATGGCTTAAGTGATAGTGTGTTTATTGATGTGTTGTCTCACTCAAATGCTGTCAAAATTGAACTTTGTAAGTTGCTGTGTGGCTTTCAAGGAATTACAATGGTTTGCTACCTAGAGAAGACACATATTGAATATACTATTTATGATGAGATAGAATGGTTGATTGCTTGGGTTTGGAATGTTTAGAGGTGATGTCTACATTGAAGATCCTCGGAAAGAGAGTTGGGTCACATTTCATACACGGAAACATTAAAGGGTGCCCACTTATTTACATAAGGGGAGCAAGGAAATAACACCTTTTCTTGGTGTATTAATTTAATGTCACGGTCTCTTTTTCATAGTAGTGCCACTATTCAAGGATGTATGTTAACCACTACAAGCTCTATTATTAATTTTAGAACCTTGAGGACAAGGTTCAAGTGAACCCGGCGGCAATGATAGAGAGGTACAATAGAGTTCTAGTTTATAATATTAATTATTAGTATTGTTATTGGATTCTAGTTGTATTTGGGCCTTTAATAGTTGTTGGGCTTTTAGGTTTAATATTCATTTAGAGTAGTATATATTGTAGTCTCATAGAGACATTTGGAATCAATCAAAAATCAATGAAAGTTATTTTATTCTCTATCTTCTTATTTGCTTTTTAATGTCTTTCTAGAATTTTTAGTTATTTTCATAGTCTTGTTAGGATTCTAATCCAGCATCCTATCAAATACTCTAGTCCACATTTAAAGAACCTAATACTTCAAAGTTCTTTAATTTTACTATTTACTTTGGCATTTTTCTCATTTAAGTTTCGAGCGAAATCTAGATAACAGAGGTTAAACGAGCTTTAAAAATTCACGGTAAACTCTTCAAAATTTTCACCGTCCCTCAGTTTAAGTATTTGTAAGTTTAAAATAAAGATTAGAGAATCTGAAAGTTTTCTTATTATAGTCCGAGAAAGAAAGAGATGGCGTAGATGTTCAAGATCACCAATTGTATCTCACAACTCAATCGGATCCTAATAAACAGATAAAGATAAAATGTGCAAAAAATTGAGTGGGGAGAATAACTTGGATAACATACTAGACTTTATGTTCTAAGTAGATTAGAATTCATGACATTGGTAGAAATGTGCGTAGTCCATTAGGGTTGTGTAATGACTTGACTACTTTGGAAACTCTGAGTTCATCACATATAAATGACATATAATGAATCATTAGTGATACACTTTTTGAACTTTTAAAGTGAAGTAGAAATTTCCACATACATGATTTGCTAAATCATACATTAGGTCGTGTATTACAAAATAATGTTTGTACTTTAATGACTACCGATAAATTGATCTCGATAGTAGATAGTTGAAATACCGTTCACCAATTTTTTTCACACTCTTACTTTTTTGTTGAGGGCAATGAAAAAGCTTTCATCTATACAAAAGAAAGTTAAATGATGCATTTCAAATATTTAACCTTTAGGAACAATGCGCATTACATTTTGCAAAAACACCTTTTGAGATTTTGATAACAACGTCAAAGCTAATATGATTTCATTTGAAAATTTCTTTAGCCACCTCCCTATGGGGTCACCCCAGCGAAAATCCCAAAATACCACTGCTTCGGAAATGAACTTCCGAAGCGCTTTTTTTTTTTAAAAATTTCCATAATTCGGAAGTGCATCTCCGAAAACACCTCATGGGGGGTGTCTTCGGAGATGAACTTCCGAAAACACCTCATGGGGGTGAATTCGGAAGTTCATTTCCGAATTATGCAGAAACTGTGTTTTTTTTATGTTTTATCTAAAACAGTCTCGCATTTTAATTAAACGTAAACGCCAAATAAAATAAGCAATAGATAAACTGAAAATACTAATATGATAAATAAACAAAAAAAAAATACTAATCCGATGAAAATAATATATACAAACCGAAACAAATAAAAATAGTGTGCTAAAGATACAATCCGAAAACAAAAAATAAATAAACCCGACCACTACTGGGTGTGCCTAACCCTCTCACCCTGGGCCCTCCTCTGCCGCCTGTACCCCGCCGCACGGCCCGCATCAGTGACGATCATCTCCATCACGGCGACTGCATCTGGACCGCCCTGATGAACGACACCTCGATCCAACGCGTCCCGCCCAAGCATCTCTATCCGCTGGCAGATCGGCAGGAGATCAATGGCGTGGTCATCCTCGGCCTGCTGGTTCTCCAGCATCTCCTCTTGTGCTGGCCTAGGAGCGCCGGGAACGTCGGGTCTCAACAGAGGATGGGACACCCGGTAGAACCATGTGACGTTCCCCTCCTCACTATGCCAGTCCTGTGTGACCCGAGTGCGACGGTACTCCTGCGGTACCACATGATTCTGCCAGTCCTCCCATATGGCAGTGAGCTGCACTCGGGTCACTGTGTCGGGAGCTGCCTCAAAGGGTGACCTGGGTATCCGCTGCACGAATCCGAACTGACGCATGCACCGCTCAGGGAGATACCGGACCATGATGCCGGTCCCGCATGCCAACCAGCCTGAATATAAAGCAATGCCGTCAAAGGGTACAATCTGAGCATAGTCGGCGAACGGCCTCCAAGTGACGTCGTCGTGCATCGTGCGGTCCAAGTACAAACGGTATGGTCCCACCGCATCGTTCCCCTTCTAGAGAGCGTATCTGGCGGCCCTGGGCATGGCGTCCACGTATGCAAGATCGATGTGAAAGCCGTGGATGCGGGAGAAGTAGGAGATGATCCAGCTCTGTAACAGAAACACGATAATGTATTAAAAATAAATACGAAACATAAATAAATAAATAAATACGATAATGTGTTAAAATAAAACGTATTGTAAGTAGTGTGCAGGATCCGACCAACTGTCTCGTCCTCCAGTTGGAGGCCTCATTCAGCTTCAGGTAGAGGTATGCCAGAGTAGCTGCCCCCCAGTTCCACTGGTGAACGGTATCCAGGTCCATGAAGTAGCGGAGGTAGGTCACGTCGACGTACCTGGCACTCTTATCCACAAAGCATGCAGCGCCTACCACATGCATGTGAAGGATAGAAAAACACTTAGAAAGGGGGGGTTTGAATAAGTGTAGTTTCAAAACTCGTAAGATAAAAAAAATTTGCACAAGTATTTTTATCCTGGTTCGTTGTTAACTAAACTACTCCAGTCCACCCTATACAAGGTGATTTACCTCAACTAAGGATTTAATCCACTAATCACACGAGATTACAATGGTTTTCCACTTAGACAACTTCTAAGTCTTCTAGAGTCTTCTGATCACAACTTGATCACTCTAGGAACAACTGCTTAGAGACCTTCTAAGACTTCTCTAGAGTATACTGATCACAACCCGATCACTCTAGTCCTTTACAAATTAATGTAAACAAATGCTAAGAGTATTATAATTGCTTCTTAAAAGCGATAATCACAAACTGTGATATTTCTCTTACAGATTTAAGCTTAGACTCACTAAAGTATTACAACAGTAATGTAGTGAGGTTGAAGATGAAGTTTGATAGCTTTGAAGTGAACAACAAGATAGTATCAGAGATAGTTCAGAATTCGTTCAAAGTGCGTCCAAAATTCGTAACCTTGCTTCTCATCAGAACTTCATTTATATAGGCGTTTGAGAAGATGACCGTTGGGAGCATTTAATGCTTTGCGTATTCCGTACAGCATTGCATTTAATGTTTCACTGTTTTGTCAACTACCTCGAGCCTTGCTTTTGCTGTGACTACTGACATTGCCTTTAATAGCTTCTAACGTTCCTTTTGTCAGTCAGCGTAGCCTGCCATCTAGTACTTGATTCTGATTTGTTCTTTGTAAATACTACGTTGAAAATCATTAGAGTACAAACAGCTTGGTGCAGAGCATCTTCTGATCTTCTGATCTTGATATGCTTCTGAGCGTGATTCCATGACTTCAGTGCTTCTGCTTCTGAACTCAAGTTCTTCTGTTGCTTCTAATAGACCATGTTCTGATTCTGCTTGACCATCTTCTGATGTCTTGCCAGACCATGTGCTGAAGTTGCATACTGAACCTTCTGAGTCAAAGCTTCTTAGCGCTGATTTGTGCATACTCTTTATATATTTCCTGAAAAAGAAATTGCATAGGATTAGAGTACCACATTATTTTGAGCAAAATTCATATACATTGTTATCATCAAAACTAAGATTATTGATCAGAACAATTCTTGTTCTAACAATCTCCCCCTTTTTGATGATGACAAAAACATATATAAATGATATGAATTTGCAATTAGAATAACAGACGGCAAAAGACAATTACACAGTTATAGCATAAGCATATAAACATAATGTGAATGTGTCTCCCCCTGAGATTAACAATCTCCCCCTGAGATGAATAATCTCCCCCTGAAATTAATACTAGAAGAATTTTATAAATAAAAGACTTCCCTGAGTATTTCAGTAGAGACGTTCACAAATGCTTGAACTTCAGAACATTCACTGCTTCTGATTTTTGCTTCGATAGGACAGCTTCACAACATTGAATTTCTTTAGATCCTCTGAACATTCACAGCTTCTGATTCCTGCTTCCATAGGACAGCTTCAGAACTTGAATATCTTTGATCCTCGGAACATTCACAGCTTCTGATTTTTGCTTCCAGCGGACATCTTCAGAGCTTGAATTTCTTCTTACATCACTTCATGCTAGATTGTATCAGAACATTGTTGAATGTACCAGAGCATCATCAGAGCATCTATACATCCTGAAATGTTACAGAACAAAACTAAACGACAAAAGTCAGCATGAATGAATCAGAACATAAAATATGTTTCAGAACACATAATATGTATCAGGGCCATATAAGCCATATAGAATGTATCAGAACATATTCTACCATCAGAATATCTGAACATTCTTCCTTCTTGCTTCTGATTCTGAAGCTTCATAGCACTCAGCTTGCTTCAAGAATCCAAGAACTTGATTCATCTTGTTGCTTATTTGATTTTGAATCTTCAATTCCTGCAACAACACAACTTAGAAACATATGAAGCTTGCAGCTTCTGTTAGTAATGTGGGGGATTTCTTCCCGGCGACTGCTAATATAAATCAAATCATTTATCACTATTTCTCCCCCTTTTTGTCATAACATCAAAAAGAATGTAAAAGATTCAGATGTAAGCATAGGACAAATGGAAAGAGAAACAAATAGTCATTGATAAAACAAGCAGAAGTACAAGAGTTATGCAGAAAACAGATGCAACAAACAAACAGAAAACAACTAAGACACAAAGACTAAGACCCTAGCTTTGACAAAATCTTGGCTAGTGTCTCCTGGATCCCATTGTTGCTCTCAGCCTGCCTTGCCATGAAGGCTCTGAACTCTGCATTGGTCTCATCTTGCCTATCCAGACGAGAAGCCAGGTCATTTTGATTCTTCTGCATGGCCTCCAAAGTCCGCACCAGATAGGAGGGTTCACCAGAAGAAGAAACTTCCAGACTTCTGTTGACTGGCATATCATTCTCCACTGCTGCTTCCATGGTAGTCTCTTCAAGGAGATCATCAGAATGTACCACCACATTCTCAGCAGAATGATCTTCTGAATGAGAACAGTCAATCTCTTCAGCATCTTCCATCTCTACATCTGAGTCAGACTCAGAAATAGCTTCAGCATATTCTGGTTCTGGGAACTCAGAATTTCCATCTTCCAGGGCTTGAAGAATGGTTGCAAGATTTGTTGGAGAAGGAGGACCAGCTGCAGCTGCAGGATAGACCACTTCTGGAAAGTCCATATCAGGAGCACTTTCAGAAGGGTGCATTCTGAACCAATTGAACAGCCCCTGAAAGTCACCAGTCAGAACCATGAACTTTGGTCGCCAGACCACAAGAGTTCTGCAGGGATTCCCAGTTAACTCATCTTCAGGCATCCTTTCCTCAAGAATTCTTCTGTTTCTGATGACATGACGATATCTGCCATCATCAAATTCTAACAAGAGTCCAGGAGCACCACGTGCTTCAGCAGTGAATCTTCTCTGCACATTCATAGCTTCAACTTGGAAACTCTGTCTAAGAGCTCTCCAGAGGTTGCGAAGAGAACGCTCATCCAGATTATGGAGGTAGGCAGTTTCCAGAAGCTCTAACCAACGGTTCACACGATAGTGTAAGATCTCAAGAAAGACAGGAGTAGTTGGTGCAGGAGGGCGAAAGGTGAAGTTGTAATCAGGGTAAAGACAGGAGTATGGATTTGGGGTCCTGGTAGGTATGGGATATGAAAGACAAGGGTCAGAAGGAAGAGGATTAGAAGATGAGGGTGGAATATTTGTAGTTTGGTGTGATGAGGATGGAATATTTGTGGGAAGTATAATAGTTGAGGGAGTAGGGTTCAGAATTATAAGGGGTGAGGGTGGTTGCAGGTTAATTTGTGGGGGTGTGATGGGAGTTGATGTTTCAGAAGGAGACAACAGAATGAATGAGGGAGATTTTGAGGGGGTTGGGATGTATTCCTGTCTGGAATAAATACCAGTCTTCTTAGCTCTGACAGGATCCACCTTAAGAGGGTCAAAGGTGACCTTCTTCTTTTTAGCTTCTTTCTCAGCATCTTCTGCTGCTTTTCTTTTCAGTTTCTTCTCTCTCTTCTTCTGATCCTTCTTCCGAAGATCAGTCTGAGAGGGAAGCACTCTTCCACGTATCCATGCAGGATCAACGGAAGCTTGCGTCTTCACAAAATCTTCCAGATAGTGCTTAACAGATTTAACCAGTTCAGCTTGAAACATGGTTGAGAAGCCTTGAACAGGGACTCTTCTGATAGGGATATCAGAGAGAACAGTTGGAACAGAAATTATTTCCTTCACCAGTTTCATTCTTAAAAGATCAAAGCCAGAGAAGACATTGCCTTGATCAATTCTGAAGAAAGAAGGAGTTCCACAAGTCTAAAGAGACTCCAGCAAATCACTTTCAATCAGAATATCTGAGATCATTCTGCTGTAAGGAATAATATTCTTCGGAAGATGAGGATACTGCTCCCGATACTCATCCCTAGATTCTTCAATAGCCAGCTTCAGGTTTTCAAAGAGTATGTTGGAAATATTAAGTTTAATGCTCTTTCCAATACAATAGAGAGTATACTTTTGATCTGGATTGATGAAAGTGGAGGAGAGAGACTTCTTTCTGTGGTGAAGAGAACCCATGATGATCTCAGCCCACACCTGAAATAGAGGTCTCAACGTGCCAGTCATGTTGGAGTTAATACCAGTGACGGTTGAGATAAGTTTCTCAACTTTGTTCCAATCAACCCTTCCAGCAAGAGGGCCAGTTTCACCTTCTTCATCATCAAGATTGTACAGTTTTCTGATCAGAGCTTCAGTGACCACAACTTCATGCCCTAGCACGAAAGAGAGAATGGCGGTTGGAGTGACGGTTGCGTGTGCCCAGAAATCTTTCACAAGAGCGGGAAAGACTGGTCCAACCAATCTACCCAAATAGTTAGCCCATCCTTGAGCCATAAACCTAGCTTCTGGCTTGAAAGCATATGCAGCCAAGTCAACAAAGTCCACAGGGGACTCATACAATACTTCCATTTCCGATGGAGACAAAGAGCAAGTTTTCAGAGGAACAAAGTCAAACTTGTTGAGAACCAGTTGAGATGAAGACATTTCTTCAGACCGAGAATTACTTGAAGAAGGATTCATGATGAATGCTAGGTTGAAGATGAGTAAACTAGGGTTTATGCAGAAATGCAGAAAGACAGAAAGATGGTGAACGATGAAAAACTGAACGCAAAGAGGGAATGAAAGAGGGAAAAACTGAAACGTTTGAAGAATATAAAATAAGAAAAATAAAAGAAATGATGAATGGCATTTAATGTTACTGTTAGCTGAAGATTTCGTTTTGTAGTATTTATCCTTCGAAGAAGTAGAAAATCGAAGGAAAGATGGTTACTGATGGCCATCCCTTAAAAATAAAAGAATGGCTACTGATGGTCATGCTTCGAAAGTAAAGATTTCTAAGTTCGCTATGAAGATAATGAATACTGAAAGCTAGTGAAAAGTATGTGTCTTCGGGGACTTAGACGAATTTATAAATATATTTAAGTATTACTACTTAGCGTGTGTTTTTTCGTAGTGTTTGTTTAATACACCGCCACGCGTCGAAGACAGACTCAGGCGGGAAGATTTGAAATTCGAAGACGGTTTCGTAACTGTCCAAGTAACAGATGGCATCGCTAGAAGTTCTTATGAGAAACGTGGCAGCAGATTAGTATAGGACCGTTAAGGTCGAAACTAGTATAAATAGGAGTCTTAATGTTAGGATTCTGTGTGTTCATTTTGTACAAATCACTCACATATTTACTCAAGTATCAAGCGTTAAGAGAAAGAGTTCGCTGAGAAAATGTACGTATGACACCACCATTTTAATACATGTGTATTAACTTTTGTTTTTTTTAAATATCTTCCAGAATTACTGCATTTCGTTTACTTCTTGCCATTTACATTTCTGTATCTTTATTTTAATGTCATTTACTTTCGAATTACTTTCATGTTATTTACTTTCAAAGTCTTTTACATTTTTGCAGTTTAAGATTCTTTACGTTTCAATAGTTCTTTTAATTTTCTATGTTATGTTACTTATCTTTTCGTTGAAGTCACATTTATATATAACAAAGTGATTGTCAAGACTATTTGTTCTTTAATCGAACAACGCTTATTGAAGAAGACAAATAATGAATATGGTTCGAATGAACGTTGATGACAATCTTTTTGACTATGTGTCCTAGGATCAATCTAGTCGATCCTGCGAGTAACCAAATCATATTTATTATAGTTTGGAAGACTAGCGGTTGTTTACCGGAAATCACCGTAAACAAATTGGCACGCCCGGTGGGACAGTGTCAAGCAGATTGTTTTAATCAATTGCTTTATTTTTGTCTAGACAATATCAAGATCTTGTATGAACCTTAGGAACGGTAAATTGAAGAACAGTGCACAACCGATTCCCAAACGAAGGTACAACAGGAAAATGGTCGTTACGGCCAGTGTAGGGGGTGATCGAGATCCCCCACAAGGTTCAGGATCAGGAGCGGCAATGCAACGGGCCCAAATGGATCGAGGCCTGCAGATAATTCCCAGGCTTTGCCTGAAAATAATACAGGGCTTTCAGGGACCATTCCAGTTTCAGTGTCGACAACCGCACCCTCATCCACAAGCGCAGAGGACGTATTGTTTGCCTCGACAAAAGCTGCAAATAATTTGCCTGGTCAAGGCACGAATTCTGCTTTTGAATGGAGACCAAATAGTTCATATGGAATGCCATACCCATATGGAACAGGCATACGAGGGGCAGGATCTATATATGCCCCAACTAACAATGCGACATTTTCACCGAATGTTAGTTCAGTGGGTCGAAGTGCACATAACACTGGTTTTTCTACCCAGGTGCCTCACTTTACCACAAATAACCAAGCAGCATTTCGACAAGAAATGGATGCAAGCAACCATGATATGGTAGGGGTTTTGGCCATAGATTTAACTTCAGTTTTAAGCCCACTAATGGCAAATGTTACTACTACAAAT
Source organism: Vicia villosa (assembly GCF_029867415.1). NCBI lineage: Eukaryota > Viridiplantae > Streptophyta > Magnoliopsida > Fabales > Fabaceae > Vicia > Vicia villosa. Next base: position 525,788 of record NW_026705393.1, on the reverse strand, counting down.
AGAGAAAACATAGAGACTTTCCAAAAGATATCATCTCAAATGAATCGAATGGCAGAATTCATGGGAATAACACCACCTAAAAGGAAAGACAAACAGCCTTCGAATCAAGAAGAGAGGCCTATTTTAGAACGTGTACAAGACATAGTTCCGTCATCTAGGACAGCCACTAGGGATGTAGGCCCCTCACGAAGAACAGAGATGTTCGAAGGAACTCCAATAATTAACTTAGAAGCTTCAAATCAAAGAACCGTCCCCGTTCGACAAGAAACGGAGGAGGAGAGACCCAGATTAAGGATTGTGGGTAGGAACGAACACCCAGATGAGGTTGTTCGAAGAGTCAGAAGAGAAAATCTGGCTACAGAAAATAACTTAACTGCCATGATAGAAAGGGTTATGGCCAATAATGGCCTTAGTACTGGACTTAGACGTTCAAACTATACATCCCCTATATCAGATTATATCATGCAGACGGAATTGCCTAGGGGTACTAAGGTACCCAAATTTACAAAATTTTCAGGCGAAACTAATGAGTCAACGGTGGAACATATTGCTAGATATTTGACAGAAGCAGGAGACTTAGCGGGAAACGAGGATTTAAGGATCAAATATTTCCCTAGTTCGCTGACAAAAAATGCCTTCATTTGGTTTACTACTTTGCCACCAAATTAGATAGATGCATGGGCATACTTGGAAAGGCTTTTCCACGAGCAATTCTACATGGGTCAAACTAAGATAAGTTTGAAAGAATTGGCCAGTGTTAAAAGAAAATTCACAGAAACAATTGATGATTATTTAAATAGATTCCGTTTGTTGAAATCAAGGTGTTTTACAACAGTCCCAGAACATGAACTTGTTGAAATGGCTGCAGGTGGTTTAGATTATTCAATAAGAAAGAAACTAGATACCCAATACCTTAGGGACATGGCCCAATTAGCAGACAGGGTTCGACAAGTCAAACGACTGAAGGCAGAAAAAGTTAGGGCGAATAAAAGTTATAAGTAGGAGAGAGTAGCGTACGTCGAAGCCGAGGACGCTGATGATGAGTCTTTCAATGACTCGTATAGCCCTGAAGAAGTCGAAATAGACTTAGCTGAATTGAAAGAAGCGCCACCTTACGCCTGCAAATTGCTAAATCCTGCCAATGGAAAAAACCCAGTAGAAAACGATAAGAATGATAGGTTCCCTAAGAAAACTTATACATTCGACATTACCAAGTGTGATGAAATATTTGATTTATTGGTAAAGGATGGCCAAATGATACTACCTCCAAATTCAAAAATTCCTCCGTTGGAACAACGGAAGAAAAGAGGTTTTTGTAAATATCATGGGTTTTTAGGCCATAAAACTTCTCAATGTTTTCTTTTCAGGGATCTAATTCAAAATGCTCTCAATGATGGAAGGTTGAAGTTTGCTGACAAGACCAAGAGTCATATGAGGGTCGATACCAATCCCCTAAATATTGCTGACGCTAGCCTCTGCGAAGTAGAAGATATCAACATGGTGGAGGCCTCTGAAGTTGAAGTTGTGGAGACTAAAGCAATGTTCAATGGAAAGCAGGCTACTGAAAGCCTAAAAGGTGAAATAGTCTTCAACACTGTTGTTGAAGAATCTTCCAAGACAGAAATAACTTAAGCATCGAAGGAAGAAAACAGTGAGGCCACTGAAGACCTCAGGATGAAACTCCAGAAAATCCAGATCTCTGAAGTTCCTCCAGCAGCGGTTAACATGGTCAGCGCCAGACGACCAGTGTCTGAATTTGGCGAACTAGAGGCATGGCTGACGAGGCAAAATGGGGGCATCGAAGTTCCTCCAAGAACCGAAAGCCTCAAAGAATATCTCTGGAATTGCCACGAGAGAAATGGTGGTAAGCAATGGATGTGTCCAAGGTGTTCGATCATGCTGAATCGAAGGGTCGAAGCCAACTTCGAAAGGGTTCGACGCGAAAGGTGGGAACACCCAGGAAGAGAGCCAAATCCCCTACTACAACTGTACCCAAAAAGGGAGGAAAGCTTGGTAGGATTTTTGGTCAGATGCCACAAAGAAAACACTGAAGTTGCTCTCTGCCCAAGATGTGGGGCAGTCTATGACGAAATGCTAGCACGATCATTCGAACGTGTGTATTGCTACATGAATCAAGAAACTCAGGGGTTGCGTCCTAACCTGTACGGTTTCGACATATGGACTCCAACAAAGAGGCCTGACAGCCCACACCCCAGAACTCGAAGGGTAACTTTCAGAATCCCTGCAGATGCGCCAAGGGATAGGTGGGTGCAAGCTGATGCAAGAACCAACAAATGGCGAAGTTGGGACCAAGGTGGTAGAACTGCAATGGCATATAGGAAACAATTTCAAAGACCAAATCGAGAGGCATATCGATTGGAGAATTATAAAGGAAAAAATCCTATGTCTCGGTCCCAGTGGAGAAGGCATCAGAGAATAAAAAAGGCTCAGAAGGAATACAGGCCAAGAGAAGCTGGAGAATCTAGTAGCAACCAAGTCCCATACCAGGGGGCAAAGTCAAACAAACCTCCGGTGGAACGCAGATTATTCGAAGCTGAAAAACTCTTGGATGAAGAAGAAAAGATGCGTTCAAATTCTTGGAAAGAAGAGGATAGAATGACAAATGATTTTGATTCTGATGGAGTGTCATCTATAAACTTGAATTGCAATGTTGTTTCCGTACTCCCTCACGAGTTTAATCAGGAAACTGAAGTAGAAGACTGTGAAGAGGCTGATATCGAAGAAATGACAAAACACAAACCTGTGTGTTACTATGTGCTGAATAATGGTGCAGTAGAAGAACAGAATGCTTTCTTCGAAAGGCCTGATGAGGGTATGCGAAATCATTTGAAGCCACTTTATATCAGGGCTAAGATTGAGAACGTTGGCATTAATAAAGTCCTAGTTGATGGGGGAGCAGCAGTAAACCTAATGCCTCAATACATGCTAAAAAGAATTGGTATGTTCGATACGGATATAAGGCCACATAACATGGTTTTATCTAACTACGAAGGCAAAATAGGACAAACACTGGGAGTTGTTCAAGTCAATTTGACAGTAGGCTCAGTTACCAGGCCAACCATGTTCATGGTTATACCAGCAAAGGCAAACTACAATCTTTTGCTTGGTAGGGAATGGATTCATGGGGTAGCAGCTGTGCCCTCAACAATGCATCAGAGGGTGACAATTTGGAGAGAAGATGGTATAGTGGAGAATATCGAAGGTGATCAGAGTTACTACATGGCTGAGGTCAACCAGGTGAACAAAACCAACTTCGACAGGAACCTGGCAAACATAGGCCCTTGTCATGCTGCAGAAGAGATGTATATGATCGGAAAAATAGCAAGTGTACTATTTTCACCGATGTAGTAATAATGGGTTTTACCCCAAGTATCGATCACGAGGATTGCGTAGGAAACACAAGTAATTTAAGTCAATTAAACAAAAGAGCAAATAGGTGTTTTGTTATAATGCAATAAGTAAATTTAAATAACAGAAATAATAAAAATAAGCTGAAATAAAAGTTTGACTTTTTAGATGTAATTTGAAGTGATGCCAGGGTAGGTGTTTAATCTTCCTTATAATGACTCTGTAAAAAGATCTCTTCAACAAGTTCATAGACTGCAACTATTTGTTCTTAAGGGTGTTTCCCTAAGTCCTTAGTGGAAAGCCTTTTGGTTTGCAATCCTATTGCCTAAGTCCTTAGAAACAAAGGTTTGCAAACCAAAGATGTAAATAATCAAGAATGTTCAAATAACCTTTCGATATCCCTAGTCCTAGGTGATAACTACTAGATCAAATTGTTTAAAAACCTTAACAACCGTAGTCCTACAAATTGTTAACCGTAGATCAATCTTTGTTTTTCCGACAAAGAAGGCATAAAAACATTAAACAATCAAATTGCATAAAACTAATACTTGATTGAAGAAATACGGAATTCAAAAGTCATTAAAATTCAAATCAGGGACACCCCCCTGGCATTGGGGGGTTTAGCCTCTCATAATATTCAAGAAACCAAAATCAGAAAGTTTAGACATTTACAAAAGATTAGGAGAACTCTGATCTTCAATGGCTTCCACCGTTGAATCTCTTCGTCTTCCACAACCTTGAATACGCTATCTTGCTCTCTTCTGGAATTCTTTCGTACGATCAAAAAGTGCCTTCACCTTGTCTTTCAGTCTCTTTTAATCTCCCTAGGTTTTCAGATCTCAGCCGCAATACCTAAACTGCCCCTGGACTTTAAAAAGATTGGAAAAACCAAAATTCAGAAAATTGGTCCGCACAGCTGACACGGCCGTGTCACTTGACACGGGCAGACCGTGTCAGCTTCTGGTCTGAGGGTTTATATTCTTCAGGAGGTCGGACACGGCCGTGTCAGGTGACACGGTCAGACCGTGTCCGCCTCTGTCCATATGTTCCTTCTTGGCTTTTTGCTTCCTTTTTCACACCTCTTGGCCATGCGATCTTCCATCAATCCCAAGCTAAACTGAAACCATTACCAAACGAGATAAAAAGCACCTAATTTACAATGAGAATGACACAAAAACAAACTTCACACAAATAAACTTAAAATTAGATAAATTAAAGAAAACATTGGGAAATAAACACAAAGTGTTACCAAACATGAAGATCGTGTGTCGAATTTATGATGAAATTGAGTGTAAAATGGTGACCGATCACAACCCCAAACTTATCTCATTGCTTGTCCTCAAGCGATGCAAGCAAACAAACAAAGGACACCTTGAATTTTCCTTTGGTACCACAACATAGCCGATGTCATTCGCAACTTGAATCCCTTCCTTGAGTCAGCTTTTGAAACTCACCGCCCCTTGTTGTCCGTCACACTTCAATTCAAAATGTGTTTCACCTGCAAACTTGTCACACTTCTCCCCATTTCTCTCTTGGTTAAAGTATTTTTCGCTCAGATCAAAATATGCGATATCAACCCTTGACTTTGCGAGTATCCTACTTTCACTACACAATAAAAAGGAATCACACAATTTGAGGTCTTTATGGGTTGTAACGGGGCTGAGGTGAAGGGTGGATAAACAGTGAATGGGTACACAACTGGTTCTTCTGCACTTACGTTACTCTTATCATTTTTTTTCATATGGGGTGTTCTTCTTATATTCCCCGTTTTTACGGATTTTTACTTTTCTTTGGGCTCATGTGTGTTCAATCCCCTTTCTTTTTTTTTCTTTTTGTTTGTTCTCTTTTTCTCTCTTTTTTTTTCATTCTTTTTTTTTCCTTTTATGTTCATACACATATATCGGCCACCCCAAACTTACAATTTTCACACAGTTGTACTTAAGAGAAAACGATAAGTGCTACCCGGAAGTGATAATAATAAAAGATGGAGAAAAGACCAAACAAAACAAGGAGGAATGGCTCAACGGGTTATACGAGGGATATGACCATACAAGACAAAACAACAATGGTGGACAACAATGATAGGATGATGAAACAATTAATAACAAGCAACTGCCTCTTGTGTGATTTCTCAATTGTGTTATGTTGATAGAATAGACGCAAAATTAGGGAGATAAAGGCATACCTGAATTCACTCTCATGGTGATCTCTTTAAGTGTTTGGCTTTTTATAATCCTCACCAGGTAAGTTAAGTTTGCAGCTTCCGCACACCCTCATGTCGTGTGACTTCTCTTTCCGGCTTGATTTCGTCCCTCAACTGCTCAATTCCGTTCGCCATATTGCGTCCGACATCTTCTTTTTGGCTACATCTACTTCCAAGGTGCCTTGAGATATTAGCTTTTGGTCGAGTCGTCCTCCCATTTATCACTCATCACTTCATGCCTTCGACACCAACCTTCATCCTGTTACACTTTTGATTCAACTAAAAAGAAAATTTCAGACAAAACAAATTAACATGAAATACTAAAATACGAAAACAATACTGATAAAAGAAAACAATACTGATAAAATCCCTCCCCCACTTGCACTAAACATTGTCCTCAATGTTTTAGAATCAGCCTCGGAGAGGTTGCTCACAGAGGTATTGCATTCCAATGATCACTTCCTAGATTCCACTGGAGATGCTCTCTTTTATTTCCTGAAAATAAGACAAACAACCAGAAAGATTTATTATTAAAACCGTGGGTTGCCTCCCACGAAGCGCTTCGTTTAACGTCGCATGGCTCGACGGTCTATTACCCTCTTTTATGGAGGGTATTTCCTTTTCCAAACCTTGTTGCTTGCCACTTCCGCAACCGCGAACTCATGAAGATGAAAAGCCTGGATAACTTTTCTCTTCAATTTGCTTCCCACATTTTTCTCGATTTCCTTAGCTTTCTTAGGACTTTTGGCGGCTACATAAGTTGGTTCCAACAGAGAGGCTATGCTTAAAACTTTTTCTTGGAGATTTTTAAGATTTTTGTCTTCTTGTTCACCTTTCGTCATACCAGTTGAAGTTTTCTCATTCACATCTGACCTATGTTTCCTGACTCCTAACATCTTCAAGGTTACTTCTTCATCAAATGATTTCAGCGTTAGCGTCCCTTTTTCAATGTCAAAATTACAGCGGCCTGTCGACAAAAAGGGTCTCCCAAGAAGGATAGGAGTTTCTTCATCTTCCGGAATGTCCATGATGTGGAAGTCAACAGGGAAAACAAACTTATCAACTTCCACTAGTACATCTTCAGCTACCCCATAGGATTTCTTAACGGTGTGATCGGCGAACCTTAACCGTGTCTTACTTTCATTAATCTTTTCTAATTCAAGCTTTTTGAAAATGGATAACGGCATTAAACTCACACTAGAACCAGAATCGAGGAGTACCTTTTTAAATGCTATATTCTTGATAGTGCATGGTATCGCCACCGGCCCAGGGTCTTTCCTCTTAATTGGGATCTTTCTTGCTGAAGAGACTATACCACACTTCTCGATTACACTTTTTGGTTCTCCTCCTTGTGATTTCTTTTTCGCCAACACCTCCTTCATAAATTTCTTATACAAAGGCATGTGCTCAAGTGCTTCAAAAAAAAGGTAGATTCACCTCTAACCTTTTGAAAAATTTAGTGAACTTCTTAAAGTCTTTCTCTTTTGAATTCTTCTTTGTTACTCTTGAAGGGAAGGGTAGTTTAATTTCCGGTTCAGCACCTTTTTTAATTTTTTCTTCAGCTGGTTTAACCGGTGGTATCACCACTTCTGGCTCTCTTGTTGTAACAGCATTGATCTTCTCTAGATTCTTTTGATCTTTCACAGTTTCGTTCGGAAAGTTTCCTTGTGCCTGTAGAGTGAGATGTTGTGCTATTTGACCTATTTGAACTTCAAGATTTTTGATTGAAGCCGTGGTGTTCCTGAGGTTGGCTCTTGTCTCTTCTTGAAACTGAGAGTTTTGGGTTGCCACTTTTTCAAGAGCGATCTCCCAATCTTCTTTCTTTGGTACCTGTTGTTGAAATTGTTGAGGATGATGTTGGAATTGTTGTTGATATGGAAGTTGTTGTTGTGGAGGTCTGTGTTGTTGTGATTGCGCTGGAGTTTGAAATTGGGTTGATCCTTGCTTTTGAAAGTTTCCTTGTTGGTCCTTCCATGCGAAATTAGGATGATTTTTCCAACCCGGATTATAAGTATTGGCGTAAGGATTATTTTGCCTCAACATATGAATCTGTTCCACCTGTTCCTGCGTTGCCAAACAATGCATAGCAAAATGTGGTCCACTACATATTTCACATACAACTGAGTTCGCTGGTTCAACTTGTGCTACCTTTTGTTCACTAAGATTCATCTTCTTCAGTCTTCTTTCTACTTCAGCTGCAATTTGGTCTTCCATTTTAACTACCTGATCAGCAAGCTTCAAATCAATTTTACCTTCAGGTTGGCTCATTGCACGGTCATATAACTCGATGTGCTCATTAGCAGCAATAGCTTCTATGATCTTCTTGATACCCGTGGCTGTTGAAAAATTAGTTGAGCCACCGGCAGCCGTATCAATAAGCTGTTTTGTCTTAATTCGGAGACCATTTACGAAAGTCTGCATTTGCTCGGTTGGGTCCATATTATGAGTAGGACATGCAACCAAACATCTCTTGAACCTTTTGTATGCATCCCCCAACGATTCCCCTTCTTTCTGCTTGAAGTTTACAATATCATATCTTTTCCGGATGAAAACTGATGCGGGGAAGTATTCGTTCAAGAAAGCGGTTTCCATCTGTTGCCATGTTGTGATGCTTCCAGCTGGAAGTGAGTAAAACCACTCTTCCGCATCTTCAGATAAGGTAAAAGGGAACATTACAAGTCTCTTAGCTTCTTCAGAATGACCTTCAATCTTTAATGACGTTGTTGTGGTGAGGAATCTTTGTAGATGCTTATTTGCATCTTCATTGATTCGTCCTGCAAACGGCTTGCTCTCCAACTGTCGGATAGTTGAAGGATGAAGTTGGAAGTGTGCAACATTGACCGGTTGGTTTACAATGGTCATTCTTCCAAGCGGTGCATTGGCTCTTCCATAATCACCCAAAAGTCTCTCTGGAGGAGGTGGATCAGCTGCCATAGTTTCAGGCTCAGAATCTGACTGCTCGGACTGAATAGATATTACTTCTTCTTCTTCTGATTCTGAAACTACAGGGGAGTCTTCTTTCGATGCCAGTCTTTTTCGCTTGACTTCTCGGAGTCGTGCTCTCAATAGTCTTTCTGGTTCTGCGTTAAAAAGAAGTTCAGCTGAGGCCTTACCTCGCATACAAGATTAGAAATCGATTAGTAGATAAGTAAAAAAAAAAAAAAGTTAAAATAAGCAAATAAAAATTTCAGCAAAAAGAATTTTAATTGCAGAGCAATAAAATTTTAATTGACTAAAATAAAACTTATATTTTGGCAATCCCCGGCAACGGCGCCAAAAACTTGATCGGAAAAATAGCAAGTGTACTATTTTCACCGATGTAGTAATAATGGGTTTTACCCCAAGTATCGATCACGAGGATTGCGTAGGAAACACAAGTAATTTAAGTCAATTAAACAAAAGAGCAAATAGGTGTTTTGTTATAATGCAATAAGTAAATTTAAATAACAGAAATAATAAAAATAAGCTGAAATAAAAGTTTGACTTTTTAGATGTAATTTGAAGTGATGCCAGGGTAGGTGTTTAATCTTCCTTATAATGACTCTGTAAAAAGATCTCTTCAACAAGTTCATAGACTGCAACTATTTGTTCTTAAGGGTGTTTCCCTAAGTCCTTAGTGGAAAGCCTTTTGGTTTGCAATCCTATTGCCTAAGTCCTTAGAAACAAAGGTTTGCAAACCAAAGATGTAAATAATCAAGAATGTTCAAATAACCTTTCGATATCCCTAGTCCTAGGTGATAACTACTAGATCAAATTGTTTAAAAACCTTAACAACCGTAGTCCTACAAATTGTTAACCGTAGATCAATCTTTGTTTTTCCGACAAAGAAGGCATAAAAACATTAAACAATCAAATTGCATAAAACTAATACTTGATTGAAGAAATACGGAATTCAAAAGTCATTACAATTCAAATCAGGGACACCCCCTGGCATTGGGGGGTTTAGCCTCTCATAATATTTAAGAAACCAAAATCAGAAAGTTTAGACATTTACAAAAGATTAGGAGAACTCTGATCTTCAATGGCTTCCACCGTTGAATCTCTTCGTCTTCCACAACCTTGAATACGCTATCTTGCTCTCTTCTGGAATTCTTTCGTACGATCAAAAAGTGCCTTCACCTTGTCTTTCAGTGTCTTTTAATCTCCCTAGGTTTTCAGATCTCAGCCGCAATACCTAAACTGCCCCTGGACTTTAAAAAGATTGGAAAAACCAAAATTCAGAAAATTGGTCCGCACAGCTGACACGGCCGTGTCACTTGACACGGGCAGACCGTGTCAGCTTCTGGTCTGAGGGTTTATATTCTTCAGGAGGTCGGACACGGCCGTGTCAGGTGACACGGTCAGACCGTGTCCGCCTCTGCCCATATGTTCCTTCTTGGCTTTTTGCTTCCTTTTTCACACCTCTTGGCCATGCGATCTTCCATCAATCCCAAGCTAAACTGAAACCATTACCAAACGAGATAAAAAGCACCTAATTTACAATGAGAATGACACAAAAACAAACTTCACACAAATAAACTTAAAATTAGATAAATTAAAGAAAACATTGGGAAATAAACACAAAGTGTTACCAAACATGATGATCGTGTGTCGAATTTATGATGAAATTGAGTGTAAAATGGTGACCGATCAGTATACCCCAAATAAAAATGCATTGTACTATTTAACTTTACACCCAAATGGATTCCAATGGGATAGAGAGATCATGGATGGTCCACCAGATACAGCATCATTGGAGAATTATACGACAGTACGGCCAACAGGCTGGGACGATGACATTGATCATGTCTGAGTCTTCGTTCTTCGAAAATATTTCGGCCTATGTGGCCGAGAACAAAAGGAAGGCGGCTCTCGAAGCCGAACTATCAGATACAAAGATAGATGCAGTTTTAACCAAAGAAGGAATAACAGAATTGGAGATACGTACGAGTTTCGAACTCCCTGAACACACGGCTCCAGACGAAGAGATCATAAGAGAAGAACCAAACCAAAGGTTGGATGCAATATACGACGAGGAACCTTTGGGGTTCGAAAAAGACCCAATGGCGCCAAATATAAAGATGTTGGCCCAAGATCCACTTGAAGAAGTAAATCTTGGAGACAATGATCAAAAAAGGATAACATATATCAGCGCGAAACTAGAACCAGAATTGAAAGCAACGGTCATCAAAATGCTGAAAGAAAACAGAGATTGTTTTGCTTGGGACTATGATGAGATGCCTGGTCTAGGAAGGGATTTAGTCGAACTAAAATTACCAATCAAAGAGGGGAAGAAGCCCATAAAGCAAACCCCCAGAAGATTCGCGCCAGAGATTCATTCGAAGATTAAAGCAGAGGTCGAAAGACTCTTACGGTGCAAATTTATCCAAACTACAAGGTATGTTGAGTGGATTGCTAATATAGTACCTGTAATTAAAAAGAATGGCTCATTAAGAGTATGTATAGACTTTCGTGACCTTAATGCAGCTACTCCTAAAGACGAGTATCCCATGCCTATAGCAGAAATGCTAGTAGACTCAGCCGCAGGTTTTGAGTATTTGAGCATGTTGGATGGATATTCGGGATACAATCAAATTTTTATAGCAGAAGATGATGTATCCAAGACAGCATTTCGTTGCCCAGGGGCAATAGGCACATACGAATGGGTTGTGATGCCTTTTGGTTTGAAAAACGCTGGGGCAACTTATCAAAGAGCAATGAATTCTATATTTCATGACTTTATAGAAACATTCATGCAAGTGTATATAGATGACATTGTGGTAAAATCTACCTCGGATATGAGTCATCTCGATCATCTGAGCCAATCATTCGAAAGAATGAGGAAATATGGCTTGAAGATGAACCCCCTTAAATGTGCTTTCTTTGTGCAGGCAGGTGATTTCTTGGGGTTCGTAGTCCACAAAAAAGGCATAGAAATTAACCAGAACAAGACGAAAGCCATTAGGGAAACCAATTCCCCATCCACGAAGAAAGAACTACAATCATTATTGGGCAAGATAAATTTCTTAAGGAGATTTATCTCTAACTTGAGTGGACGCACGCAAGCTTTCTCACCTCTACTTCGGCTTAAGCAAGGAAAATTCAAATGGCGTGCTGAACATCAAGAAGCTTTCGATCAGATAAAGCAATACTTGACTTGTCCACCAATTCTGTCTCCCCCAAATGGGAAGAAGCACATGCGCCTATACATTTCAGCATCAGATAAAACAATAGGCAGCATGCTTGCCCAGGAGGATGAGAATGGTATCGAGAGAGCCATTTATTACTTAAGTAGAGTACTCAATGATGCAGAGACTAGATATACTGATATAGAAAAACTCTGCCTTTGTTTGTATTTCTCTTGTATCAAACTTAAGTATTATATAAAGCCAGTTGATGTTTACGTTTCATCTCATTGTGATGTTATTAAACATATGTTATCTAAGCCAATACTACATAGTCGAATTGGCAAATGGGCTTTGGCCCTTACTGAATATTCATTAATATTTCAGCCTCTCAAAGCAATGAAAGGTCAGATTGTGTCAGACTTCATTGTCGACCATGCAGTGGTTGAGAATCATCAGCATTATGTGGACTTAAAACCTTGGAAGTTATACTTCGATGGTTCAACGCATAGAGAGGGTACTGGGGTTGGAATATTGATAATTTCTCCTGATGGAATTCCAACAAAGCTCAAGTTTAAAATCGAAGGTCCATTATGCTCCAACAATGAAGCTGAATACGAAGCATTAATTGCTGGACTTGAGGCTTTGTTAGAATTGGGGGCAACCAGAGTCGAAATTAAAGGAGACTCTGAATTGGTCATCAAACAATTGACAAAGGAGTACAAGTGTATCAAAGAGAGTTTGATCATGTATTTTGTCATCGCAAATAGGCTACTCAAGAAATTCGAATATGTGGAATTAAAACACGTATCAAGGGTGAATAACCAGGAAGCAAACGACTTGGCACAATTAGCTTCAGGATATAAAGTATCAAAAGAAAAGTTGGAGGAATTGATTGAAGTAAGAGGAAGAGCAATGTTTACTAAACTTTCGCCAAGTGATCTAGAGAACTCACAATTGGGTTATGCCAACAAAGAACAATTCAAAGTACTAAATATAGACTCGTTGGCAGACACAGATTGGAGGAGTCCAATTATTAGCTACCTAAAAAACCCTTCGACGGATACAGACAGGAGAATCAAGTATAGAGCATTGTCATATTTTTTGATGGGAAATGAATTATTCAAGAAAACTCCTGAAGGGGTATTGTTGAAATGCTTGGGTGAAGCAGAAGCATATTTGGCTCTGTCGAACGTACATAGTGGGGCATGTGGTGCACATCAAGCAGGGCAGAAAATGAAATGGCTCTTGTTTCGTTATGGGATGTATTGGCCTTCGATGTTAAAGGATTGCATAGAGTTTGCGAAAGGGTGCCAAGAGTGCCAAGAACATGCAGGTATCCAACACGCTCCAGCAAACGAATTAAGTACGATAGTAAAACCATGGCCTTTCAGGGGATGGGCATTAGATTTGATTGGAGAAATTCACCCCAAGTCATCTAAAGGTCAAAGGTACATTTTGGTAGGAATAGACTATTTCACAAAATGGGTCGAAGCAATACCACTGGCAAATGTGGATCAAGAGGCTGTGATTGAGTTTATTCAGAAACACATTATATATAGGTTTGGAATCCCAGAAAGTATAACAACTGATCAGGGATCAGTCTTTACTGGACGAAAAATGCAAGACTTTGCCAGAGAAATAGGTTTCAAGTTATTTACTTCTACACCTTATTACGCCCAAGCAAATGGACAGGTTGAAGCAGCAAACAAAATAATAATTGGCCTTATTAAGAAACATGTGGGAAAGAAACCTAAGAATTGGCATAAGACTTTAGATCAAGCGCTCTGGGCTTGTCGGACATCTCCAAAAGAAGCCACAAATACAACTCCTTTCCAGTTGACGTTTGGACATGATGCAGTACTCCCAATTGAGATATGTTTGCAATCGGTAAGAATACAAAGACAAGCAGACATTCCTCCCAACGTATACTGGGAGTTAATGATGAATGAGTTAGTAGATTTGGACGAAGACAGACTTCGGGCACTGGAAATGATAAAAAGGCAAAAGGAAAGAGTGTCCAGAGCATATAATAAAAAGGTGAAAGGTAAAACGTTTGTTAATAATGACTTAGTTTGGAAAGTTATTTTACCTATAGATCGAAAGAATCAGGCACTTGGTAAATGGTCCCCACATTGGGAAGGACCCTTTCGAATCTTGAAAGTATTCTCGAACAATGCTTACGAAATTGAAGAATTAGCAGAAGATCGTAGGATCTTAAGAGTAAACGGGAAATATTTGAAGAGATATAAACCAAGTATGTACGAAGTAAGGATTGCAAAAACGTAGATACTCAGGGTACTACGAAAAGCCAAAATGGTCAGGCATGTGTCAAAACATATACGCTACGTTGATCAAAATGGCTTTGCGATCAGAATAAATTTTAAATGGAAGGAAAAGAGTTTAAGGAGACACCAAAAGTGTTTTTCATTTAAAAGCATGGAAGTACATGCATTACAAGGGATCCAAAGAACAGGATCCAAGATTAAAAAAAAAAAAAGAAAAAAAAGGGGCATATAAATAAAAAAACCCTAAGGAAAAAACTAGCTAGTTGATCCTTTGGTCCAAGCCTTCCAAGGACAGCACAGGCGAAGGTTCAGCTTCGAACATATCCCTGGCTCCAGAGCCACGCATCCGCCTCACTATACCTTTCTTCAGGAAAATGTAACTGAGGAGTCTCCCGTAGGGAAGACAAGTTACACTCCCTCGACGGTCAACACCGATAGAGACAACTTTAACAAGTCCTTTAAAGATCATTAAAGGAATGTTAATTTTCCTCCCTCGAAGACCACAGAGGATGAACTCCAAGTCTTCAACCATGATGTTGTTTTCATCGATCCGCCAAGGTTGGAAGTTCCCCACGAGCATCTGGTGCCAGATCCTGATCACTTTGGCACTGAAGCGATCATTGTCCATAAGAGATCTCAACATGAGATGAGTAGTCATGCTGAAACTGTTATCATCAAAAGTTTCACCAGAGTTATTGCATCTTATTAGGTTGGCAATAGTGGTGGGAGTGATGCTGAGACGAGCGTGTCGAATTTCAGAATCAACGGTGGTCCTACCTTCAGGATCTGTGCGTAAAGACGCATTCATCCAAAATTCTGCCACCATGTTGGGATAAATAGCACCCTCCAAGACTTCTTCAAAATAAAAGTCCAGTTCTTGGTTGACAAAGAGGTTTTCGATGTTGATAAAATGACGAACAAGTTCATCCTCAGAAAGTCTGAACTCGCCTCTGATGAGGGCTTTGATGTCGTTAAAGAAGAGAGGTTCAGCCATTGCAAGATAAGAAAGGTGTTCTGAGAGAGAAGTTGTGTGTTTTCTTTTTCTGTGTTTGGTTTGGAGAGAAAGCGCATGAATGAAGAAATGAAGACAATATTTGACCCTTTATATAGACTGGGAATACTGAAGGGTGGTTTTTAATTGTTAATGAGTGATTGCACTGCGGTTGGTTTTCCAAAGAAAGAAGTTATGGCTTCCGCCGTTTCCCGCCCTTGGAAGTTGAGAAGTAATCATTAAAACTGATGCACGCACGTCTTAAACCGACGTTTTGGAGAAAGTGACGTCATTGTTTGATAATGATTATGGCTAGAGAAGGGGAAACGTCAAGTCTAAAGGCAAGGATGCTGCGAAAGATGTTCAGGTTCTACACGTTGCATTAAATAAATAGCACTGTAGAGAATCTAAAGATATATTTTGGCAGAAATGTTTAGATTCGCTAAAAGTAATGCTGGCAAACATTATAAATATAAATGGGAGTCAAGCATACAAATATTATGAGTCTACAGAAGTTTCGATTACAAAACAAAGGTGCAACAAGTAACAGGACTGAAAACATCTAGTTAAAATCCTTAGGGAGATCCGTTTTGATCTTCAAGTATTGAGTCTCCCACGAAGACATACGAAGCTCAATTAGTGCCCGTTGTTTCTTCAACCTTTCGATTTCCGACACTAATTTCTGTGCAGTCTCGAAATGTCTAATTCCCGACTGCACCACTTCGAGCAAATCTTGTTGGTTAGATTTTTGTATGGCTGCCTGACAACGTTCAGCTTCTTTTATCTTGTCCTCGAGCGCCTTTATCTCTTGTTTCCAAGAGTTGATGTTCTTCTCATAATCATCAAAGGCCTTCTGATTTTCTGAATGTTTAAGCTTGAGGGCCTCACCTTGTTTCGTTGCATCCACAGCAGAGTTCCATGAAGAGTCATGAGAGGCCATTGTCTCAGATAGCTCTTTTTCGACATTTTGCTTTCGAAGAATGTTGGCCTGGAGTTGCTCGAGTAGAGAGCCTAACAGAACAATTACCTCTGAAACTTCTGTGGAAACTTGAAACAAATCTACCTTCTTTAGAAGTTGATTTAAGTTGTGACTCTTAATAGGTTCCCGGTTGAGGACGTCTACAAGATTGACCCCAAAGAATCTCTCTTTTATTTATCGGAGGAGGCTAGGAATATCTTCTTTATCACTGGATTCTACAGTCGCAGCTGGAGAGACATTAAGTTCCGAAGGCGAAGAAGTATTCGCATCCATGATGGCCTTTAAGAAACTAAGAGGATCAGTTTGCTTAAGTTGTTCCAGCTCCAAAGGAGTAGGCTTCACGGGGGCAAGCGTCGAAGTTGTCTCAGGAATGGTCTTCGTATCAAGAGTCGAAGTCCCTTGAGGATCTTGTTTTTCCGGTTGAGAAATTTCTTCCATAGCATCTTGCTCCGACGCAGTATCTTCACTGTCATGTGTTTGGGGGTTCGCATTGTCGCTGCCTGAGAATGGGTGATCTTCTTCCAAATTTTTGTCTTGATGAGTAGGTGGGGATTCGTCAGTGGAGTGACTTTCTTCGACTGGTTCATTAGGCAATATGGTAGCAATTGGCCTAACGTCTTCAAAGACTGGCGAGAGAACATGAGTTTGATTTTGAGAGGTACCTATGTTAAACAGAGCAAAGTTAGTCGTAAAGATAAGCCTTTGAGGGGTTTAGTTGACAAAAGTTAAAGTTTGACAATTACTGTAAAGTTTGTCAACATTAATGGTAAAGCCATGGTCCTTGAAACCTGAAGTGGCAGTGCCAGCGTCTTCCTGCAATAACAAGGTAAATGTCAGTTTAATTATTTGGTTAAGATTACAAGATAATATGTGGGGTGGAACCCAAATACCTTGGTTGGGATATTGTCTGGACTTGAATTATGACTTTCCACAACGAAAGCATTACTAGCAGTCTTCAAAGGAGACTCTTCAGAGGACGCCTTATCACCAGGAGAAACAGTTTTAGAAGGGCTTATCCTTTTCCCTTTTCTTGAAGGGGTAACAGCTTTTTGTCTCTTCTTGTGTCCTTGTCTAGTTTGGGGAGGGGATTTATCTTCGCCATCTGAGGCAGCTGTCGAGGAAGCTTTCCGCTTCGAACCTGTTGGGGGTTTCGAGCTCTGGCAAATAGACGATAAGTAAGATGGATACTACTCACAGATTGTACAAAATCAAGAATATGAGATGAGTATGTACCGTGGGCTTCTTGCCTGTAACGATGGAATCACTTTCACTTGGTTTGTTGCTCTTAGATGTCCCAGAATCTTTTTGGGCAGAAGCTTCCTTGATCTTCCTCCTTCGTGCAACAGCTGTAGTTGAAACTGAAATCAGTATATCAGCAAAGAAAAGAAAAGTCAGTCGAAAAGATTGTCTTAATCCAAACCTTCAGGTATTGGGGTTAGGACACGAACATGTTTAAGATCTATATGAAGATGTCCTTTGAAAGTATCCAAGGTATGCTTAGTCGGAACCACTCGTTCAGCGCGTTTTTTGGTACTCTCTCGAAGAATTTTGAGAGCATTCCCACACACGAACCAGTCTGGGAAAGGAGGACTTAGAGCCACACCAAAATCAGCACTTGGTAGTGGAGGGAATTTTGGAGGATTAAGTTTGAAAGCCACTTCATAACGTAGTTCTGATCGAACATACGAGGGCAACTTCAACTTATCCAGTTTGGCGGAAAACTTTTCGCGCAAAATGACTGCAGCCTCACGAACGGTCCGACTAAGATCATCAGGCCTGTAGATAGTTTCAAAGAATTTTTGAAAAGCTTGGATTTCTTTAATATGAGTTGAAGTACCTTTTTGAAAATTCTCTTGCACATCAGTAAAAGCTGCAGTTAGTTCTTGAGCAAGGCTATCAGCATCAAAGATTTGGGAGCTATAATAATCCGTCCACCATTGATGAAAGTCTGGTGTAGAATAAAAAGCAGGTTCGAAAGAGACAGGAGGAAGATTGGTGATGCCAACGTATTTGTTGATTTTTGTTTTACATTCTTCTTCAGTCAAGTACATGGTATGGAAACACATATGGTTTCTTTTCTCATATAAACACTTGGGTTTTATTTGAACCAACCCAAACTATCTCGAGACCAAATTTGGTTGGTAGCACACGAGAATACATTGACCTTTTGATGGTCGAAGGCGATGGGAAAATAACCTTGGAGTCAGAAAGGCTTTCCAAATTTCCATAGACTCAGTTTGTTGATCCTGAGATGTTGATGGAAATTTTCGAGTAAACCATTCAGGACCTATTGTTCTGTGTACAAAGGGGGCCATAGAAGGATCGAACTGGTTACGCCGGGCAAACATCATTGAATACGCCAAGAAGTGTTCACGAAGCTTCCCAATTTCTTCTGTTGGAGTTAGGTAAGCTAACCTGGTCCCTTCTATAGTTCGATTCTTGATTTTGCTATCCTCCTCATTGATGTTTCCTCGAAAGGGAAGATAAGTTTCGAATGTAGCATTAAGCCATAGTTGTAATAGCCAGAAAGGGCCAGCATAGAGTAAACTACCGGATTTGAAATTCTTGGTAAGGGTTGCAGCTTCGCTGAGGTTTTCATAAAGAGACCCTAAAAGCAGTTGGCTGAGGTTGAGCTTTTTTCCAGTATGCAACTGATTAGCCATGCAAAGGTATCTCTTTGCAACTTGAATAGATCTTGAGCAGAAGGCACATCGTGAAAGCCATAGCGCTAGAAAAGCAATATGTTCTTCATCGGATACTGCCGTTTCGGTGGTAATATGATGCTTCTGGATGAATGCAGTATAAGTGACTTGTGAGTCATTAAAACCAATAGTATCATCATCCATTTCGTTAGGATCGAAGGTTTCGCCAGTTGGTCGAAGTCCTGTAATCGCAGCCACATCAAAAAGAGTAGGGGTAACCATTCCACAGGGGAGATGGAAAGTGTTGTGAGAAGCATCCCAGAAGTGAACTGCTGCTACTAACATGGGTTGGTTGTATTCTAAACCTATCTTTGACAGTTGAATCAAATCATATATTCCTAACGATTTCCAGAAGGATTATTTCTGTTTCTCTACTTTTTCTAACCAGGCATAATACAAATCAGGATCTTTGGCCAAAGGAATTGACCTAAACACTTTGACAGAGTTGGTCATATAGTTTAACCTAATTTTCGCTAAAGCTAAAGGAGTTACAGTTGGAGTTTCTTCCATGTTAGCGGATTTTCCTGAGGGAGAACAACCATCTTCATCTATCCTAATTTTGCTAACTAATGGTATAGTCTTGTAATAAGCAGGGAAGAATTTATTCAGAGATGGGATATTTTCACCTGGTAATGGACCCATAAAAGCGAGAGATTTTCCAGAAAGTTCAAAGGGAATAATTACCTGGGAAGCGTAAATAGCGCGTATTTCTTCGGTGTTAGGGTTTTGAACATGCTCTTGTTCCCCAGACCGTGTTGTTGATTGGAGCTTCAGAGCAGGTTGAAGAACATTTGAAGATGAAGCCATAGAGAAATTTCTGATTAAGAGAACGAGATTTTGAAAAGATTGAAGATGTTTGGGTTTTTTGAAGAAGATGAATAAATAAGAATGAAAGGTTGTGTAGAAGTGTAAGACCAAGTATTTAAAGGTTTAACGGAAACCCTTTTTAAATCTTTTGGGTAAAATCCAAGGAATACGTGGCGGCTGGTGATTTAATCCAACGGCGGTCGAATAAAGGTAGCTTCACTCCTAGTATGTAGGAGTAATGATCAAGAGGTAAGGTTAAAACGTGGGAATGTAAGTTATGAGAAGACATCTTTGAAAATGACAAGACGTTTCGGAAACAGGGTCATCAATGATTATGACGTTAGTCAGCAGTCTTGGAATTCTCAAAGATCAATAAAGAACGAAATCTTATAATGACAAGAAACGCCTATTTCTGTTGACTCTCGAAACAGGCATTTATTGGGGGCAATTTGTTAGCTGAAGATTTCGTTTTGTAGTATTTATCCTTCGAAGAAGTAGAAAATCGAAGGAAAGATGGTTACTGATGGCCATCCCTTAAAAATAAAAGAATGGCTACTGATGGTCATGCTTCGAAAGTAAAGATTTCTAAGTTTGCTATGAAGATAATGAATACTGAAAGCTAGTGAAAAGTATGTGTCTTCGGGGACTTAGACGAATTTATAAATATATTTAAGTATTACTACTTAGCGTGTGTTTTTTCGTAGTGTTTGTTTAATACACTGCCACGCGTCGAAGACAGACTCAGGCGGGAAGATTTGAAATTCGAAGACGGTTTCGTAACTGTCCAAGTAACAGATGGCATCGCTAGAAGTTCTTATGAGAAACGTGGCAGCAGATTAGTATAGGACCGTTAAGGTCGAAACTAGTATAAATAGGAGTCTTAATGTTAGGATTCTGTGTGTTCATTTTGTACAAATCACTCACATATTTACTCAAGTATCAAGCGTTAAGAGAAAGAGTTCGCTGAGAAAATGTACGTATGACACCACCATTTTAATACATGTGTATTAACTTTTGTTTTTTTTTAAATATCTTCCAGAATTACTGCATTTCGTTTACTTCTTGCCATTTACATTTTTGTATCTTTACTTTAATGTCATTTACTTTCGAATTACTTTCATGTTATTTACTTTCAAAGTCTTTTACATTTTTGCAGTTTAAGATTCTTTACGTTTCAATAGTTCTTTTAATTTTCTATGTTATGTTACTTATCTTTTCGTTGAAGTCACATTTATATATAACAAAGTGATTGTCAAGACTATTTGTTCTTCAATCGAACAACGCTTATTGAAGAAGACAAATAATGAATATGGTTCGAATGAACGTTGATGACAATCTTCTTGACTATGTGTCCTAGGATCAATCTAGTCGATCCTGCGAGTAACCAAATCATATTTATTATAGTTTGGAAGACTAGCGGTTGTTTACCGGAAATCACCGTAAACAGTTACGTGACAAGAAGAGAGAGAAATTATGACAAATGAAGTGATATAACAGTTACCTAGGAAAGGCGCCTCCTCAACTGCACGCATGTTTGTCCAAAAAGGGTAGACACGTGTTACCATCTGGAAATAGATGACAACTGTATTAAAAAAAACTTTACGCCTTTTAATTCAGATTACTACTTCTGATTGTCATTCTTTAGAAATGATCTTGTTCTGATAGAATCATCTTTCTTTCCAATAATGACATCTTCTGAGTGAGCAGATGTGAGTCTAGATGATCTTCTGATAGTTGGTTCTTCAGAAATTCTCAGATTTTCCAAGGATGCAGCAATTTGATCTTCTGATTCTTTGCTGCTTTGGTTTTCAGCTTCTGAAACTTTTCTTCTTGGTTCTTCAACTTCTGAGATATCAATATCAATATCTGCAAAATTCTCAAACTACTTTGGCTTTTCAAGACCAAGCTTATCATCAAACCTGATATTGATTGATTCTTCTACAATCAATGTTTCAGTATTGTATACTCTGTAGCCTTTAGAGCGTTCAGAATATCCAAGAAGGAAACACTTTTGTGCCTTAGAATCAAACTTACCAAGATGATCTTTAGTGTTCAGAATAAAACAAACACATCCAAAAGGATGAATATATGAAATGTTGGGATTTCTGTTCTTCCACAATTCATAAGGAGTCTTATTTAGAATAGGTCTTATAGAGATTCTATTCTGAATATAACATGCAGTGTTTATTGCTTTTGCCCAGAAGTGCTTAGCCATATTGGTTTCGTTGATCATGGTTCTGGCCATTTCTTGTAGAGTCCTATTCTGTCGTTCTACAACTCCATTTTGTTGTGGAGTTCTAGGACAAGAGAAATCATGGGCAATACCATTTTCTTTGAAGAACTCCTCAAAGAATTTGTTCTCAAATTCACCACCATGATCACTTCTGACCTTTATGATTTTACACTCCTTCTCAGTTTGGGTCTGAGTGCAGAATTCAAAGAACACTGAATGAGACTCATCCTTGTGTTTCAAGAACTTTACCCATGTCCAGCGGCTATAATCATCAACGATGACTAATCCATATTTCTTCCCTTTGACAGATGCTGTTTTGACTGGGCCAAACAGATCAATGTGCAAAAGTTCTAACGGCCTTGAGGAAGAGACAACATTCTTAGACTTGAATGCAGGTTTGGAGAACTTGCCCTTCTGACATGCTTCACAAAGAGCATCTGATTTGTATTTCAGATTAGGGAGTCCTCTGACAAGATTTAGTTTGTTAATCCGAGAAATCTTTCTCAAACTAGCATGTCCTAATCTCCTGTGCCAGACCCATTACTCTTCAGAAACAGACATAAGACAAGTCACCTTCTGATTCTTAAGATCCTGAAGATCTGTCTTATAAATGTTGTTCTTTCTCTTGCCTGTAAATAGGATTGAGCCATCCTTCTGACTTACAGCCTTGCAAGACTTTTGATTAAAGATTATGTCATAACCATTGTCACTTAATTGACTTATGGACAATAAGTTATGAGCTAATCCATCTACTAGAAGAACATTAGAAATAGAAGGAGAGTTACCAGACTTTATAGTTCCTGAGCCAATAATTTTGCCCTTCTGATCTCCTCCAAACTTCACTTCTCCAGCAGATTTAAGCACCAGGTCTTGGAACATAGACCTTCTTCCCGTCATGTGTCGCGAGCATCCAGAGTCCAGGTACCATGACATGTTGTGCTTTTCCTTCTTTGCAGCCAAGGATATCTGCAATAGGAATAATCTTTTCCTTAGGTACCCACAATTTCTTGGGTCCTTTCTTGTTAGTTCTCCTCAAGTTCTGATTGAACTTGGGTTTAGCAAAATATTTAACAGGAGGAACAGCATGATATTCTTTAGGTTTGTCAGCATGATATTTCTTAGGATGTGTCACATGCTTCTTGGTGTGAACAGTGTTAAACTTCTGTGCATGTGAAGTGAGCCTAATATCATGTGCATGGCCATATTTGAATTGATCATACAATGGCTTGTATGTGATCTTCAGATCATCAATAGGTTCAAATTTATGTGAGGTATCACCCTCATAGCCAAAACCAAACCTTCTGTTTCCAAAAACACCATATATCATAGAAGCAAGATTACTTCTGCCAATACTTCTAGATAAGAACTTTCTGAAGCTCGAGTCATATTCTTTCAGAATACGATTCATGCTAGGAATGGATTTTTTTGTTTCAGAAGGAGATCCACTATCTTAGGATAGATTTAAAACTTTTTCCTTCAGTTCAGAATTTTCCACTTCCAGCTTCTTAGTTTCAAATTCAAACTGCTTCTTCAGCTTTTTGTATTTGATACTAAGATGAGCCTTGAGTTCCAGAAGTTCTGTTAAACTGGAAACTAACTCTTCTCTAGATAGTTCAGAAAATACCTCTTCAGAATCTGATTCTGATGTAGATTCTGATCCGTCATCCATTGTGGCCATTAGTGCCAGATTTGCCTGCTCATCTTCAGAGTCTGATTCTGATTCTGAATCATCCCACGTTGCCATAAGACCTTTCTTCTTATGAAATTTCTTCTTGGGATTTTCCTTCTGAAGTTTTGGGCACTCACTTTTGAAGTGTCCTGGCTCATTGCACTCATAGCACACAACCTTTTTCTTGTCATATCTTCTGCCTCCAGAAGTTTCTCCTCTTTCAGGCTTCTTTGAGCTTTTGAAGCTCATGAACTTCCTTTGCTTGCTTTTCCAGAGTTAATTGACTCTTCTGGAAATCATGGACAGTTCATCTTCTTCTTCTTCTGATTCTGATTCTTCAGAATCTTCTTCTTCAGCCTGAAAAGCGTTAGTGCATTTTTTAAAATTAGATTTTAATGCAACAGACTTACCTTTCTTCTGAGGTTCGTTTGCATCCAGCTCTATTTCATGGCTTCTCAAGGCACTGATAAGCTCTTCCAACGAAACTTCATTCAGATTCTTCGCAATCTTGAATGCAGTCACCATTGGGCCCCATCTTCTGGGCAAGCTTCTGATGATCTTCTTTACATGATCAGCCTTGGTGTAGCCTTTGTCCAGAACTCTTAATCCAGCAGTCAGAGTTTGAAATCTTGAAAACATCTTCTCAATGTCTTCATCATCCTCCATCTTGAAGGCTTCGTACTTCTGGATTAGTGCAAGAGCTTTGGTCTCCTTGACTTGAGCATTTCCTTCATGAGTCATTTTCAAGGACTCAAATATGTCATGAGCCGTTTCCCTGTTAGATATCTTCTCATACTCAGCATGAGAGATAGCATTCAGCAAAACAGTCCTGCATTTGTGATGATTTTTGAAATCTTTCTTTTGATCATCAGTCATTTCGCTTCTCGTGAGCCGTACACCAGTAGTTTTAACAGGATGTTTGTAACCATCCAACAGAAGATCCCATAGATCAGCATCCAGACCAAGAAAGTAACTTTCCAATTTATCTTTCCAATATTCAAAGTTTTCACCATCGAATATTGGTAGTCTAGTGTAACCATTGTTACCATTACCATTGTATTGCTCAGCAGAGCCAGATGTAGATGTAGATGTATTTGTTGAAATTTCACCAGCCATCTTTTACTGAAGCGTTTTTCTCTTCCTGAATCTTTTCTAAACACTGCTTGCACCTTAGAACCGGCGCTCTGATGCCAATTGAAGGATAGAAAAACACTTAGAAAGGGGGGGGTTTGAATAAGTGTAGTTTCAAAACTCGTAAGATAAAAAAAATTTGCACAAGTATTTTTATCCTGGTTCGTTGTTAACTAAACTACTCCAGTCCACCTTATACAAGGTGATTTACCTCAACTGAGGATTTAATCCACTAATCACACGAGATTACAATGGTTTTCCACTTAGACAACTTCTAAGTCTTCTAGAGTCTTCTGATCACAACATGATCACTCTAGGAACAACTGCTTAGAGACCTTCTAAGACTTCTCTAGAGTATACTGATCACAACCCGATGACTCTAGTCCTTTACAAATTAATGTAAACAAATGCTAAGAGTATTACAATTGCTTCTTAAAAGCGATAATCACAAACTGTGATATTTCTCTTACAGATTTAAGCTTAGACTCACTAAAGTATAACAACAGTAATGTAGTGAGGCTGAAGATGAAGTTTGATAGCTTTGAAGTGAACAGCAAGATAGTATCAGAGATAGTTCAGAATTCGTTCAAAGTGCGTCCAAAATTCGTAACCTTGCTTCTCATCAGAACTTCATTTATATAGGCGTTTGAGAAGATGACCGTTGGGAGCATTTAATGCTTTGCGTATTCCGTACAGCATTGCATTTAATGTTTCACTGTTTTGTCAACTACCTCGAGCCTTGCTTTTGCTGTGACTACTGACATTGCCTTTAATAGCTTCTAACGTTCCTTTTGTCAGTCAGCGTAGCCTGCCATCTAGTACTTGATTCTGATTTGTTCTTTGTAAATACTACGTTGAAAATCATCAGAGTACAAACAGCTTGGTGCAGAGCATCTTTTGATATTCTAATCTTGATATGCTTCTGAGCGTGATTCCATGACTTCAGTGCTTCTGCTTCTGAACTCAAGTTCTTCTGATGCTTCTAATAGACCATGTTCTGATTCTGCTTGACCATCTTCTGATGTCTTGCCAGACCATGTGCTGAAGTTGCATACTGAACCTTCTGAGTCAAAGCTTCTTAGCGCTGATTTGTGCATACTCTTTATATATTTCCTGAAAAAGAAATTGCATAGGATTAGAGTACCACATTATTTTGAGCAAAATTCATATACATTGTTATCATCAAAACTAAGATTATTGATCAGAACAATTCTTGTTCTAACAGCATGTACCAGCACCGGAGAGCGCAGCCGCGGTGATACTGTGTGAATAGCTCGTCACCCTCACCCTCAGCCTCGGCAGCCGCGTCCAGGTGGTGCTCAAAATAATAGCTCAGTGTGGTGAACCGTACATGAGGCCCAGATTTCGTGACGCACTCAAAGTGAGCAACCTCGTGCTCCATGCCCAAATAGAGCGTCATCCACTCAATGGCCTCGACCCTCTGGATCCGGGAGTGGTGCAACAGTGGCCCCCTAATAGGCAGATGGAGAAGACACTGCACGTCGTGCAAGGTGATCGTCATCTCCCCAACCGGTAGGCGGAAAGAGGACGCCTCCTTGTGCCAGCGCTCCACAAATGCCCCCTGCATGTCGGTGCTGATGGTGGCGTAACCCGTCATGCAGAGCCCGCAAAGACCTGATCCTCGCACATGGTCGTTAAACCACTCAGCTGTTGGTTTAAACAGACTAAATATCTTCCGAGCGTGGTTCACCATTTTCAATGGCTCTCGCTCCTGTTGAAAAAAAAACAAATAAACGACATATATTAAATAAGCGACATATATTAAATAAGCGACAAATAAACGGTTAAACTATAAAAAATGGTGACAATTAAACGGTTAAATTAAAAAAATACCTCTCCCTCCCAGATCCGCCGAGCGACGTGATCGTGGTAGTGAATTAGCACAGAGGTGTCAAAGGGCCCTCCCGGATAGCCGTCCTCCTGCTCATCCTCCTCCCCGGCTGGAGGGTCAACTTCCGGTACCCCCTCCGGCTCGTGGTAAGTCACTGCCGCCACCTCCTCCTCCTCCTCCTCCTCCTCTCGCTGGCGGGAAGATGATGCCCGAGCCAGCCGACTCCTAGATCCTGAACCAGATGTACCCTCTCCCACGTCCACGGGAACTCGCACACGGCGTCCCCGGCCCTGCCCCCGTCCCTGGGTCGACGCCAGCTGCGCCGCCGCCCGCTCGCGTCTAGCCGACGCAGTCTGGGACTCTCTCCCCTGTCTGATGCGTGCTGGTTGGTTGCCTGACATGTTCCTGTAAGCAATCGAAATCGATTAATATGCGAGGCAAATGAAAAAACAAAAAAAAAATTTCTTTACCCACCTCCCTATGGGGGTCACCCCTAGCGAAAAACCTAAACTACCCCTGCTTCGGAGATGAATCTCCGAAGTTATATTTTTTTTTTGAATTTTTGTTGACTTCGGAAATGCATCTTCGAAAACACCAATTTTTTGGTGTTTTCGGAGATGCATTTCCGAAGTAAAAAAAAATTCAAAATCCGTGCATATTTTCGGAAGTTCATTTCCGAAACTGTTGCTGCATATACAAATTTCCCTCCTTCACTATTTCATCATTTTTCTCCAAAACTTCTCAAAACCCTCTCTAAAACCCAATCAATCTCCATCAATTTTTCGCCCTAAAATCAAGTTTCAAACCGTTGAACACGTTAAAGGGAGCATAGAAAGCTACAATTTCAGGTAAACATCTCTCATTTCATCCTCTATTTCACTACATTGATTCAACAAATTTATGCTGAAAACTGATATGGTTCGGAAGTTCGTTTCCGAAATATATTACCTAAAAAATTTCGGAAATGAACTTCCAAAATATGCCCTGGCAGTTTAAAAAAAAAAAGTTTTGGCCAATTTTGCTAATTTATTCATTTGTTAGGTATGGTGCATCCGGACAATATTGTGCAAGACGATGGAGTATTACTCCTATGATCAATGCGGTCGATGTTCGGCAACATTTTACAAATGATCGGAGCTTCGGTAGTCGCGAACAATTGATTGATTGGGTTCGGAAGGAAGCTAACAAATATGGATTTGGAATTGTTATTTTTAAGGTCGGACAACAGAAATAGTAGGCGGAAAGCTTTCGTTGTTTTGAATTGCGAACGGGGTGGTAGTTATGTACAATCAAACCGGGTGCTAAAACACGAGGACACGGGATCGAGAAAGTGCGGGTGTCCGTTTAAGTTGCGTGCCACTCGGAGGGTTGATGATTTGTGGCGGTTAACAGTAATTTGTGGAATGCATAATCATGCCTTGGATGTCAAGTTACACGGGCATCCAATGGTGTGTCATTTGTCCCGCGAAGAGAGGAATGTGATATCGGACCTAACGATAGTCAAAGTGGCGCCTCGCAACATACTTGCCGATTTGAAGCGTAAGAAACCGGATAGCGTTTCAAATATCAAGCAAATTTACAATGAACGGCACAATCTCAAGGTTTTGAATATGGGCCCTCGGTCGGAAATGCAACAACTTTTGAAACTACTAGGCGATAACAATTATGTTTCAAGCTTCCGAACCTCTGAGGACAAAGTTACGGTGCGTGATATTTTTTGGAATCATCCCGAAAGTATCAAATTATTCAACACATTTCCAACCGTTCTTGTCATGGATTCGACGTACAAGACAAACAAGTATAGGCTTCCTCTTCTAGAGATCGTCGGTGTGACCTCGACGGACAAGACTTATTCGGTGGGGTTTGCTTTTTTGGAGTGTGAAAAAGAAGACAACTTTACGTGGGCCTTGGGAATTTGCAAGTCTTTGTTAGTTGATCAAGAGGTTATGCCAAACGTCATTGTCACCGATCGGGACAATGCTTTGATGAATGCAGTCGAAACCGTCTTCCCGACATCTACCGCTTTACTTTGCCGGTATCACATAACTTGCAACGTGAGAAGCAAGTTGAAACCCGCGGTTGGGACAAAAGATAGGCCGGATGAAAACGGTAAAGTTGTCAAAGCCGGTGTTGTGGTTGATAGGATAATGTCGGCATGGAGGGGAATTTTGGATGCATACTCCGAAGAGGATTATACCAAAAAATTGGTACACTTTAGGTCTTTGCGTGGTTCCATTAAGACTTTTTGTCACTACGTCGAATCCACCATTCTTGACAAAGTTAGAGAAAAAGTTGTGTGCGCTTGGACAAATCGGGTTAGACATCTTGGTTGCACCACGACTAACCGAGTTGAATTTGCACATGCGGTCTTCAAGAGGTGGTTGGGTGATAGCAAGGGAGATTTGTGTCGCGGATGGGACACCGTGAACAAAATGCTTGAAAATCAACACAATGAAATTCAAACATCGTTCGGTCGAGCAAGACGGTTATGGAACACCGGTATAAGGGCCAAATTCTATTCTCCCAATTGATTTACAACATATCTCGAACGGGTTTGAATTTTTTGTTTCATGAAGCTAAGCGGTCGGAGACCACGGGGACGGATAGTTCATTATGTGGGTGCACCATTAGAACTACATATGGCCTTCCGTGTGCTTGTATACTTGCAAAAAAGAAAAATTTGAATTCACCCATACGCATGGATGAGGTAGCCGACCATTGGAAGAAACTTCGTTTTGATGATTTTGACCCGCCGAAAGAAAATGACTCCAAAATCACCATCTCCGACGAGTTGGAAGTGATAATGGAGAAGTTTGCTAAAGCGGACGACACAACAAAAATGCACATAAAAGAACAATTGCGAAAGATCGCATTTCCGGAGACCACCGATTTGAAACCGCCATCTCAACCGGTTAAAACAAAAGGTGCACCGAAAAAGTCCAAAATTACACAAGATGACACGTCAACAAAACGATCTCCTTCCTATTTTGAACATGTGGATGCATCGTTCCCGGAAATTCATGAGACACCAAAGTCTAAGTGTAGTGGTAACAAAGGAGCCCGTATTTCGAAGCCACCTCGCACACCGCCGATCAAAAAATCACCAATTGCCTACATTGATGAGATGCCACTTTTTATGCACAAATATATCGATAACATCGTTGATGTTGGCGGCGACGGCAATTGTGGATATCGGGCCGTTGCGGGTTTGCTCGGTAAAGGGGAAAATAATCACACTTTAGTCCGACGGGAACTCATTGCGGAGTTGACTTCGTATCGGGACATCTACGGCCGACTATATGAAAATCAAGAAAAGTTTGCGAAAATTCATGATTCACTTGTTCCATCACTTACCGGTATCGCTCCAGTCTCGAAGTGGATGTCATTCCCCGATATGGGTCATCTAATAGCAAGTGCCTATGATATTGTATGCGTCGATTTGACGAGGTTTGGACTAAATGAGACTTTCTTTCCACTTCATAGTCGACCGCCATTAGACTCGTCGGGCCGGATCATATGCATCGGGTATCTACGATCGCGGCACTTCGTCCAAGTGTTTTTGAAACCGGGGTGTCCTATACCGGCTACTTGTTGTCAATGGACCGCACATCATTCAAATGAGGCGGAGACTTGGCCGGATCCTTTCGTTTCAAGAATGGCGGAGTTTGAAGAAATGATGAGCCAAGAGCGCGAGCAAAATAGAGAGCGGTCGAAGGACGTGCCTATTTTGGACTTAGGATCCACCGATTGGTTCGGTGAATTTTAGTTCGTTCCGGATCGTTTTTGTTTGTAACGATCATTTTTTGTATGTATTGTTTTTTATCATGTAAAATCGGACCGATTCAATACATATATAATATAAGTATGTTTTATGTCATCTTTGTGTAATTTATGTTTAATGTCAATTTCATTTGTTCAATTTACACAATACACTAAGCAATCAACAAAATGAAAAGTTTATGTCTGTTTCTGCATAATTCGGAAATGAACTTCCGAAATATGCTTGTCTGCCTCCTATTTTCGGAAGTTCATTTCCGAAATGTCCCCTGAGGCAGGATAAGGTTTGTTGGGCCATCAATGCTCCAATAAGTCTATAAATACCACACACTCTTCTTCATCCTCTTCACACCACAAAACACAAATGACACAAACCTACCCCCACCTAGCATTCGTCTACTTTGAAACCGGCTACCCGATGCCGTTCCAATTTCGCTTCTCGCGCGACACGCCGTTTGCGGAGTTGATACCGTCGCTCAACACGCTTTTGCGCTATCCCGAGAATCGAAAGGTTGTCAAGCTCGAGTATCGCTCGCCATCGCTTAACGACGAGGGAGGCATTAAGTTCACACCTTTTGAGATCAAGAACGACGAAGATTTAGCGGTTTTATGGACAACGTTCGACCGATTTTCTTCAAAAGGCCCGATCGAGTTGGACGCGAAACTTCAAAGATCGGCGGACGACTTAATCAAAATGTTGACTCATCCCCACCTACCCGTGTTCAACAATATGTAACTTTAATTTTCAGAAATATTATCGTTGTAATCTTCACCCGATTAAATAAAGCGAATCGTTGTTGTTTTTCATTTTTCTTCTGTCCAGACATAAATTCGGAAGTTCATTTCCGAATTTCTCCAAGGGGGGTGCGTTCGGAGATGAACTTCCGAAACACCACATTTTCTAAAAATGTAACTTTATTTCGGAGATGCATCTCCGAAATCAATATTTTATATTAAAAAAAACACGTTTTCGGAGATACATTTCCGAAAACACCTTTTTTTCAAAAAAAAGTACCTTTTCGGAAATGAACTTCCGAAACAAGGGGTAGTGTTGTAAATTCACCAGGGGTAAGCAAGAAGGTTAGGAGGTGGGTGAAGAAATTTTCTTTCATTTCCGTCTTCTTTGTCCCATATCTCGCTTTCCAATATCTCGTAGTTGATTTTGTGTACAATAGAACTCCCAATGATTCCAAGGCTTGAGAGATATGTCTTCCAATAGGTTCAAACTGAGGAACAATTTTACCTCTGAATACATACTTGCAAAATAACTCCTAACAAGGTTCTTCTTTTAGAAGCATGTAGTGACTAGTATTTTGCTTCCCTGAGCTCCATGATTAAGAGGAGCCATCAAAACTTTCCATTTATTGTGGTTCTCATTCCAAGCATCGTCGAGAATAATGTGAAATATCTTACCCGTAATTTTTTCCCTTCAATTATGATTAAATCTTCTTCACCGGCATAGTGCCATCAATAGAAGTGTTAATTTATGCAAGGATATCCTTAGTTATCCGAAGAGTGCTAAATTCCTCCAAATCCAAATACTCAAATAGTAAGATCACACATACTCTGTATCCTCAAGTCACTTAACCGATTTCGGGAAAAGGTGGTCTTACCCATCCCTCCAATAGTAATTAGTGCAATTACTGTAACCTTTTTAGCGGCAAACACAAAAGGTCCTAGAGGAAAATTTGTAGAAGGATTGGATAAAACAAGAACTGATATTACATGATATTATAACACACTTATTTGTTGAAGCCATAATAATTGATTCTTTAGAATAAGCAAAGTATTAGATCGGGTCTTCCTTTGTCTAATCACGTGCTTTAATATTTGGGATTGTCAATGAGGCAAACCTCGATCAAGCAAATTTTAGTGTGACGGTAGAGGGCATTTTTTATATATATTTAAAAGATAACAATCCTAGTACCATTCTTCATGGACCATAGAGGTTGGGCCTACACTAGGTTCTATAAAAATCAAAATTAGTATTCAAAGCCCATTACTATTATCAGTCTTAAGCATCCTCTAATTGATTACATTTATAACATCAACCCATTTTATGAAAGGAAAACTTACAATTGATTGTAGCCCGCAAAAAATATTTCTAACATTCTCCCATTTGGACAAAATCAGTTATGTGATTATTATAAAAGAAAACATTTTTGAAAACGACTCTCGAGTTGTCAACATATTTCTTAAAACAACTCTCCACGCTATTCACACTACCAAAGAAGGATATTGTCCCTAATAATACAGGACCTTCACATTCCCGTAAAACCATGTATCCTCGATCGTCATGAAAAAGATAATGCATGTCATGTACTCGAGAATGACTTCAAAAATTGTTGTGATCCTTAACCTCTAAATCACTAGGGTCCCGACCATTCACCACCCTGAAGGTTTTAATGAAACAACAAATAGAATCTATAATAGGCCGAACATAAGAAGAATGTGAAGGTTGAGAAAACACATCGAAGGGGGGTTGAATAAGTGATTCTTTAAAAAACTTGATGAAGGAAAGATAGACAGAACACGATTATTTTTATCCTAGTTCACCTTCTCAATAAGGCTACCTCCAGTCCACCCTCAACAAGGTGATTTGCCTCTCACAGCGAGGACTTAATCCACTATAATTTGAACTTGATTACACTTGCACGACCAACTTCCGTGACTCACGATACAGTGCACGAGCCAAATTGCTGGTGACTAACAATCTTGCATAAACCAACTGTTTGTGACTAACCAACTTCTAAGACTCAACTAGTCCTAGACTTCTTGAGACTCCTGACCCAACCGGTCTCTCAAGGACTCGCTTACCACGTAACTTCTGATGACAGTGTATAGTATTAGTTCTAGAAAGCTGTAATCACCACTGTGATATTTCACTAAGATTAAGTACAAAGTAATGAACTCAGAGAATGAATATGAATGTTTGCTTCAGCGAGTTTTTCTTCACACTTGATGATTTATCAGAGTAATGATGTTCTTGTGTATGATTCTTGTTTTTGATTCAAAAGATCATGAGTATATATAGACTCAGGATTTCTTTTCTGTTAACTTCAACTCCTTTTCGCCGCGTTAAATGGTTTGCGTGTTATCTCAACTTTTGTTTTCTTCCAAGGATTCGCATGTGGATAGCTTCTTCAATCAACCTTAGGAATTGCACTTTTGGAGTGTTGTATCCGTTTTACTAATGATTATGTCTTTAACGGCTTTATCTTGAATCAGTCTTTATGATCTTCTGATGAGCTATGTATTTTAGCTTATGTTGTAGATGTATTCGTTGAATCAGTCTTCGTGATCTTCTGATGAGCTATGTATTTTAGCTTTTGTTGTAGATGTATTTTCAGCGGTTTGGTGCAGTATCAAAAGTTTCCTTAGAGACTTGAGTATCTCTTGCATTTATCCAACTTTACATATATTCCACGTTCTTGATTGTGCTGGTACTGTTGCATCTTCTGAAATTAGAAATATATAATTAGAGTACCATGTTTGCTTATACAAAATTTATTTGTATGTTATCATCAAAACACTAAAATATGATTAGAACCAAACTATGTTCTAACAGAATGGCCAACATTTACACCCCTTACAACGGTACAACCATAATACATTCACCTACTCTCATTAGAAGAGGCACTAGAAGGTTCTCCACCATTTTCTATTGCTGAGAATCATGAGGTTTGAGTCAGGTTGGTTAACCTCTAAAAGGTCACATTTTTCATATTATGGTTCTTTACTCCGGTGGAGGATGAAAAATCTCCACCAGTAGAAATATTTATATTATTTGCATGTACGTTTTCTAAGTTGGCCTTGGCAAAAACAAAAAATCAAAAGCAACAAAATATAAGTAGGAGTTAGAAATGGTGAATGAAGAAATAAGTGAATCGATAAAGGTTGGAAGCAAAATAAACTTTGAGACGACATTGAATAGTGAAATGCCCAATCCAGATAGAAATAGAGGATGACGAAACCAAGGGTCATTGGATATAAGGGACGAAGACTAGAGCTTCGGTGGAAAAGGAAACTTTTCGTTTGCATGAAGAGCGGTAGTTTATTTGAAAGATCAAATGAACTTTATACAATACAACAAAAAGATTAAGCCAACGATCCTATATGAGAGAAAATGGGAAGACGATAAACAACAGTTAAGATTCGCCTAAAAAATAAAAAAGGTATTTGGGCGCATTTGAGTATCATAGGAAGAGGCTTCATGCCCAAACCTAGAGGCATGTTGATATGTGTCCAAGAAATCCTTGAAATGTTTCAATGATGAGACTAGCATTTAATGCATATGTTCCCTAGGTTATTCAAAGCGACTGTCAAACCTCTTTTATTTCTCCAAGAAATGACCCTGGTACATGGAATCTGACCCAATTGTCTAAATGGCTTCTCGCTATTGCATAACAAGAAGCCTTGGCGAAAACTGTTTTGTGTCGGTCAAAGGCCAAATAAGAAAAGGTTCACATTTGATCCAGGTCCTGAGCATCCTATCCAACCCTCTTATATAAGGAATCTCACATGAAAGAAAATGTATGATTCAAATCCATTTTCACTTTCACATAACTTTTCATCTTTTCACTGACTTGCACGTTGAAGTGATAACCTTGCAAACCAACCCCTTCTCCACCATATCAAAAACTCTAGTTCCATAACGGAACCTAAGGAATGCACGGATAGTTTCTTAGGCAACGACATCATCAAAATATTTCAATGATTAATTATAATCCTTTACAAACACTATTATAAATATTTTTTTCTAGAGGATTTTTCCTACGGAATTTAGCAAAATATCCACAGAAAAACATGATTCGTGCGGCTTTTCCAGTTGTTAATGGACCCCAGCTAAAACCTATGTGGGTAAGCATTCTGGTAAACCTTCAATAGAAATCCGCGAGTAAATTCTCAGTTAACTCCATAGATAAGACCGATAATTAAAATTCAAAATCCGCAAGTAAATCCACTGTTAACATATTTTAAATTAAAAAACAAACAAATTAAATTTATTTCTTAAATTAATTGAGAGTCATTGCGGGATTAGTCCTGTTTTCCTATGTTATCACTCGTCTAGCTTTGCTACCATAAATACAATTTTATCTCACAACTCACAAGATGTTGATAGTTATGTCATCTTAGGTGTGTGAGAGTGTGTTGAACGGGAAAAGAAAGTCAAATTTGAACGCTTTAAACAGTGTTTTACTGTACACTAGGAAAAGAATATTGGTAGTATATTAAAACATGTCTGAAACTTAAATGGCTCATAAGTAATGTAAACAATTTCATTTCTTATATATTTCTAGAAAGAAAACTCTATAAAAATCATCAGATTAATAAACATAAACACTTAAGAATAAAACAAGTAGATAGACTTAAAACTAATTAAAAAATCTGGGTCGCGTGCAAGGGGCAATTCTGGGGCAATTTTAGGGGTTTTCTTGTTTTAGTTCCCTTATTCGTTGCTGATGCCTATCGGTCCTTTTCACTGCTCCAACGGTTGGTCGGAGGTGAGGAGACAACATTTTTGGAACTGGGTTCTTGCCTGGGATTGTTATTCGTCGGGAAGAAAACCACTTAGAGAAGATGTAGCTAAAGTGGTCTCATTTTACTTCTCTAAACTTCCTGATAAATGTAAGGCTAAGGAGTTTCATGAGCTTTTCAGTTGTATAGGGGAGGTTATGGAGGTTTCAATTGCTCCAAGAAGGAACAAACACTTCGCCAAATTTGAGTTTTTCCAGCACAGCTACGAAAGCGCTTTTAGGCAAAACGCTGCTATAGGTTTCGCTAAAAAAAAATCTAAAAAGCAAGGAAAAAAAAGCGCTGTTGTAGGAGAACTTTAGATAGCGCTTAAAAAAAGCGCTGGTAAAGGGTCCCCTTGCAAAAGCTCTTTTGAAAAAATGCTGGTAAAGGCCCCCCATTTCAAAGCGCTTTTGAAAAAGCGCTGGTAAAGGCCCCCCATTTTAAAGCGCTTTTAAAAAGCGCTGGTAAAGGCCCCCTATTACAAAGCGCTTTTGCTGAAAGCGCTGTCTTAGGCCATGTATTTTTAAAAAATAAAACAAAACATCTCAAAGCCCTAATTCATTTTCGTGATTTTTTTGTCCCCTACAGTACGAACTCTCTCCTATCCACTTCTCAACTCTCTCGTCTTCTTCTCATCTCAAACCGTCGCACCTCTCTCATCTCATAAAACCCAGAAAAATCTTCCTCCCACAAACCCCAAACAACAACAACAAGAACCCTAAGTAACCACAACAAGAACCCTAAATCATTTAACCATAACCCTAGGATTTCCAGAAAATAAAGATTGATTGAAAGCTCTCCATTTACAACATTCATCTCTCTGTAACAACTATTTCTCTCTCTTCAATTTCAATTTTCTGTAATTTCTGTAACCTAACCTAATTTTGAACTTTTTCAGGTGATTCTCCCGGTTCTTTGTGTCCGTTTTGCATACTCGAGAAACAAATTTATCGGTTACTCCGCGCAGATCTCACATCCGACGCTCCTTCAAAGATCCAAAGTTGTTTACGTCTCTTTGTCGAGCACTTCCGTTGCGGTCGTCAAGAGGATGCGCGTGATTTTCTTCGGTATGTTATTGATGCTTGTCATAGCTCGTGTCTTCGTTTGAAGAAGCTTAGAAAGAAAGGAGGTGGTGGAGGTGGCGGTGAAGGTGGTGCTTCCGTTGTGAAGGAGATTTTTGGTGGTGCTTTGCAGAGTCAGATTAAGTGTTTATGTTGCGGATACGAATCGCTTATTGCAAATATTTGAAACACTGGTTTTAGTGAATAAGCTTATTGCAGAACATTAGTGTTTTTCTTTTGTTGTTCTTTGTTTTAGGTTTGCTTGTATTTGTCGTTCTTTATTTTTTGTAATGATGGTGTGTTGATGAATTTGGATTGTAGAGATTTGAGGGCATATTGGGTGGCAAGATTGATAAGACTGGTGGATTTGAAGAGGTTTTGGTGCTTTCTAGCTTCATGTGCAAAGCAAGCCAGGTATGTTTAGTGTTTGTTTTGAACTAGTTAATGTGATAGTGTTTCAGTTTTTGCACTTTGAGGCACACTTGACATGATAATTGGTGCTTAATGCATGCTAGGTAGATATCTAAGTCTGGTTCTTTCTTTAAGCTTGTCACTTTTAGTCTCCAAATTTTGATCTTCCACACTTCAATTTTTTTAATAACTCACTAGCTTAACTTCTCAACAGAGACATTTATTTATTCATAACAATGAAAAACATATGGTTGATTGATTATGGATGAAATTTTATGCATCAAATTGATTTTGGTTATACCTATATCATTTTAAAGTGTTATGTATGTTGATTATGGAAGAAATTTAATGGCATTTTCATTGTAATAATTAACAGATGCAAAGATGTTTCATCGAGGAGTTAACTAAAGAACCCTTGAGGAATTGTTTCAGATTTCTGAAGAGAGAAAGAGCATAATAAAATATGAATTGCTTGTTAGTATGTTGGAGGTGTATAACGAAATGATCAGAGACCTCTTGGCAGGAAATTCTTCTGAAACCACTAAGAAGTGAGTTTGTTCTACTTTAACTATTATATTTATCTCTACAAACTTAGCTTACACTGTTTCATGTAATGCTAATACTGAAAACCGAAAAGTGCTAGAGACATATATTGCTTGCAAGATAGCGTTGCTGGTAAATATAATCATAGGAAGGACTTGTTCTTTCCTATTTTCTGTTGTCAGGTTGTAGAGTTCAAATAATCATTAATATGTAATATTAATGCTTTTGAAGATGAGGTATGATTCAATTATATGAATGTGTCTAGGTTATGTCCATTTTTGTGTTTGAAATAGTATAAATATTATCTGAGTCTTGATTTGGTTTTTGATATCCATGATTTTTTTTATTTTTTTTCCAACTTATTATATGATACATTTGTTTGTGTGTCTGAATATTCAAGCATGGCTTATCTGATTTATAACTTATTAGTTTCACAAGTAGGAAGGCTAGTTTCACATTTCTAGTGTAGTAACAATTTACTTATGTAACTTATCTAGAATTTAATTTGGTCAATATGTATTATACTCCTTTAATAAATTTATTTTTCTTCTTCTTCTTATTCTTATATGTATACATGCGATGGACAATTGAAGATAAATTAGAAGCTGATTTGTGCATTGTTGGAAAGTCAATTATGGCCATCAAGGAGTCACATTCGGCTGAAGATAAATATGAAGTTGATTTGTATTATATTTTATGTTTTGAGAATTTGACTGTAAACTTAGCTTCTAGAGCACTTATAAAATTAGTGATGTTTTATTTGTATTTTGGTAATAAATATATGCAATACTAATTCATAAAATGTTTCATATTAAATATATTTTTTTAAAATTTTTATTTGTTTAATATAATAAATGTATTTCTCAAAATATTAGTGAGAATTTGAGATATGTCAAAATATTAGAAATTATAAAAATAGTAGGTTTATTAAAAACACCAACGAAAGCGCTTTTTCAGAAAAAGCGCTGCCTTAGGCCTATATATGAAAGCGCTTTTTAAGAAAAAACGCTGTCGTAGGTCTTTTATGGCATAGTGAAACTCGGGAAAAAGTTTGGGTTTGTGTGATTCATAGATGTAGAGGATGTGAGACCTCTCGTCGTGAAACTAGATAATGTGTTGTTTGAAGGCAAGAAGATACACATGAATTTGAGATTCGAAAGAGGTAGAGGTGATTTCAGAGAAGGTCCCGAAGAAACGGGTTTAAAGGTGTGGGTGATCTGAACAAAAAATTTCATCGTTCTTCTGGTGTTGGTGTTGGGGCGGAACCGTTTCAGAGGAGGGGCTGCAAGACTTTTGCGGAGGTGGTGTCCAACATTCAATCCGATAATGTGAAGAACGTTCAGAAGTTTTCTTTGAACAAGGAAGACAGGTTAAGATTCTCAAAGGCTATGGTGGGAGAGGTATTAATTCTTGTGTCCTCTTATAGAATGCTTGCTTCCCTTCATTCACCAGTTATTTTCTCGATCAAAGCTTTAGTTTTTGGTCCAAACTTGTGCCTTTTGGAAGAGTTAGAAGAAGGAGCTATGGATGAATTAATAGGGGATGAAGATTTGAGGTGGAAGGAATGGTTCAAGGAGGTGAAAAGGTGGAAAATGGAGGATGTCGACGCCGAGAAATTACATAGGATGAGAGTGTTCGACGTACCATGCTTAGCATGGAACTACAATTTTTTTTAGGAATTGGCAAATTCGTTCGGTTCGTTTATCAATATGGAGGATCTTAATGGTGATAGTGTAACACCCCACTTTCCCATTTTATAAAAATACGGTAAAATAATAAAAAGTTATTAGAGTTCACAAACACAAGTGGAATGTCACATCATTTCAAACCAAACAGAATATGAAGTCTCAACTACTTCATCTATTCATTTCTCATTAATCAATAAAAACAGCGGAAATATTATTTTATTTAAAAATAATCACGACACATTTGCCAACTTATTCCAAAACTCCACATAAAATCGTGGTCCTCAAATATTTGAATCAAAAACAGATACGTAACAAAGTTCAATTAAAAATAAGAAATCAAATAATCCCAAAAACATCTCGTGTTACGTATCAGAGAAACTCGAACTAACAACACGGAAGACTTCCATAAAGCTATCCTAGACTTCCATTGCTATTCTTGAGTACCTGCCCATTTCCCATGGTAGGGGAAATATCAGCAGAAAGGGTGAGTACTCACATACCATTATAAAAGATATAGGAACAGATATAATAACATAATTCACAGGTTGTGGTTCATGTTCACATAACATCACACTTCATATACAAACTTCATTTATTCAAACATTCGTCACAGTATAAATTAACGCATCATTCACAATATCATAAACAAGTCATCACAGATCCATTCATTTATGCAACTCCACAATGCACATATCACGACACACCTGTCCCTTCCAATCACAACTCAATAAACACATAATAATAATAATGACAATGCAATTTGACTCAATGACTTGACACAATGCATGTGGTACCAAAACATCGTGGTTCATGACCACAGTTCCCGTCGAAACTCTCGACCCCTTTTTCATGGTCCAGTGCGACCCCTATTTCATGATCACACCCACGACCCCTGTTTCATGGTCAAGCACGATCCCTATTTCATGACCGCACCAATTCATGGTTCATTCAATCGATTCTGATTCCTAATAGAATCCGTATAATTCGCATACACTCCACTGAGCAACGAATTAACTCCACCACGACTCCACAATTGAGTTCGGACCTACTAGGCATCTACCATAAATTTTCACCTAGAAGTCTCAATGATATTTTATTCAAATGCACAAACTATACAATATGCATAATCACAAATAACAGCATGCATATCACACGATCCTCCTGAACACTCGTAAGCCATACACTTACCGTAATTCACAAAGAATTACCACTGTTGTGCTAAGACAACACACAATATATAATTATTCAATATAATTCACTTACACCGCAAATACCACTCAAACACACATTATCACAACATAACACATTAACTACATTAGCATGCACACAATGGCAGCCCTTAATAGCCAGCACAACAGCAATTTAATAACACAACATCAAAATATACTTCACATAGCATGTACTGCATATTTAACCACGCACATCATTAAAGCATCATCATCACATCATCATGAAAAACATATCAGCATCAATAAAACATCATCATAATACCATCATTTGACCTCACAACATCATTAACACAAAGTGGACTACCGGTTTAATTCTCAAGAAATAATTTAACATTTTCTCAAAATTGTCCACTGTAAAAATATCTCACATCACTCATTTTATTTTACCAAAATAAATATTATCTCGTTAGCTTTTCGACACTTCAAATGGCTCGTCAAACGGACACACGGAACACAAGTTATGATTTTTCAAAGTATTTCAATAAACCCGACATTGACATTTTATACTGACACCTTAAAAGCACATTAGACCCTATTTAAATTTAATTCTAGGACTTGAAACCATTTTTACAAGAGAGTACACTGTATTAGATTTCTTCAGGTTCGAACGATGAGTCAGACGGACACTCGAAACTCAAGTGATGAATTTTTGAAGTTTTATAAAAATCTTGCATTTTTCCTGCGAATAGTTCTCGGGTTCCCACTCAAATCCCCTCAAAATCTCATCTAAACATCACTATAATACAAATTAAATACATAGAAATCTATATCTATCATGTATCAACAATTAGAAACCTTAAAACATGATTTCTAGCACAAAAGTTTTGAATCCAAACCCTAACATTTCAATTCTAGCAATTTCAAGAACAAAATCCCTTTTCAAAATTGTTCGTAACTTCATTCCGACTCTGACACGCGAACACACAACAACAACACATTTACATCATACACTTCATAATCATACAATCTCATAACAACAATTGCAACCAATTATCATTCCAACAACAATCATCATAACAACATAGAATTCATAAATCAACAATCATCAAAATTATCACATAACGACAAATCCCCAAAACCCCAAATCATATCATTATACCTAAACCCATATCAAGAATAGTAGCATGGAAACCCCTTTACCTCGAAATTGCTCAGAAAATCCTGCGGAGATTGATTCTTGAAGTTGCCCTTGTTCTCCCTTGATCTTCCTCTCTAGCTTGTTCTTCTTCCTCTTCTCACTTCTACGATGTTTTTCACTCTTCTACGTAACTCTTCCTTTTCTCAACTTCTAATTCTCTTTTATTCCAATACTAACCCTTGGACCTATAATACTTAATTCCAACCTTACCCTTCCCTAATTAAATAATTATTTAATAAATCACTAAATATTCATTCTATTATTCTATTAATAATAATAATAATATTAATAATAAGCATAAAAATTATAATAATAATAATCATAATAATAATGATAGTAATTATAATAATAAAAATAAAACTATTATTACTTATATCACATAATTACTACCTACATTTCCAGTCTACCCGTCCCACTATGGACTCCACACCTACACGCTCAACCACACACCCTTAACAAGACCAAACAATTAAAATAACACACGACGATTAAAAAATTAAAAATGGGGTGTTACAACATGCATCTTCTTTTTGGTAGCTCATTCCATAAGAACTCCACAGTTAAGCGTGCTTGACTTGGAGTAGTATTGGGATGGGTGACCTTCTGGGAGGTTTCTCGGATAGCGTGCAAGTGAGGTCAAAGCACGCTGAAAAGACCCGTGTTCGTTTGTGGGGCTAGTCGATCATCCCGAAAGCAGCCTGGGCGTTACAAATGGTATCAGAGCCAGACATCTCCCAGTACGATGTGGTTCGAGGACGAACCATGCGGAAGCTGGTGGGCATGTAACACCCGAGGCCGAAGATGGCAAGGGGTGGTTGCACCGCATGGAACACCTGAGGCCGAAGAGGGCAATGGTGGTCCCCACATCAGAATGTGAGGGATCCTAAGGCCGTGCAGGTATGAGACTGCATAGTTGAAAGATGTCATATAAGGATTGATAGGTACTACCTATACCAACAAGATGCATCTTCTTTTTGGTAGCTCATTCCATAAGAACTCCACAGATATGCTAGCTTGACTTGGAGTAGTATTGGGATGGGTGACCTTCTGGAAAGTTTCCCGGAAAGTGTGCAAGTGAGGTCTAAGCACGCTGAAAAGACCCGTGTTGGTTTGCAGGGCTAGTCGATCATCTCAAAAGCAGTCTGGGGCGTTACAGACAGCATCTGGTTAGACTGTGCTAGGACTTCTCTGAAAGTAAAGTGTTATTTCATTCTGTGTCAGTCCTTATTGATGGGAATACTTACACTTTGGCCCTTGTCGAGGATAATGCGTTTCAATTTTGAAACTCGGGTATTTTCTCATCTCAAATTACTGGCCCAAATTCCTCAAATTTTGTGGATTCGAATGAGTTATGGACGAATGATTCGTACAATGTTAATGGAGATGGGGGAAGGAATCAGGTGATTCAATTGAGGAATTCTCTGAAAAAGGTGAATTTTGTGCCAGTTGTTTTTGTTAGTCTTGTTAGGAAGTCAAATGTTGCGGAGAGTCACGAGAGCGGGGTTTCGGAAACGGAATTATCTGTTAATAATTCTAATGCCGGTCAGTATGATAGGGCAATTCTAAATGTCTTTTCGCACAGAAAACTAAATGTAACTATGCATCTATGGATGTTCAGCATAATATGGACGAAGAGTATTGTGAGGATACGTAGCTAAACAGTGTCGCGATGAAAAATAATAGGTCGAAGAAGGTGAAATTTATGTATTTGAAGAATTTTGGGGGGAGGTTTTAGCAAGAAGGCGGTGAGGAAACGGAAGTTGTTTAAAAGGAAGGGAAGTAACACTGCTAACTCTCAGTTGGGGCTGTGAAAGTCTCTTTTGCTACTCCTTTATGTGAGGCAGCTGGGAAATATTTTTTTGTTTCAGCCAGTATGTCTAATAAATCAGAGGCAGTTTTGTATGGTATCCATAGTGAGAACTCAGATATTAGTAGGAATAATATCTTAAAAGGAGACAACGGGGGTAAACTAATGAAGGCTATCAAAGCTTTGGGAGTGATAGATGTGGAAGGAAAATATAAAGTGCTCAAGAAAATTGAGAAAGTGT
Source organism: Vicia villosa (assembly GCF_029867415.1). NCBI lineage: Eukaryota > Viridiplantae > Streptophyta > Magnoliopsida > Fabales > Fabaceae > Vicia > Vicia villosa. The sequence continues at coordinate 482,048 of NW_026705393.1, read as the reverse complement.
TTAAGGCTAATAAGGATGGGAAAGAAGTAGAGAAGGAGAATTCAAATGGGTTTCAATGATTATTGGATCGTTAAATATTAGAGGGGGTGGTAACGCTCTTAAAAGGAGAAGAGTTAGTTCGTTGATTAAAAAAGGTGGAGCGGATGTGTTTTTGTTACAAGAAAAAAAGTTATCCAATACGCAAGACTTTTGCGTTAAAAGTTTTTGGAGTAATACTTCAATTGGTTACTCCTTTTCTAATTCTATCGTTTTATCCGGCAGCTTGTTAATTTTGTGGAAGGAATTGGCATTGGAGGTGATTCTTAGTTTCAAAGGAGAGGACTTTTTTGGGATGAATGTTTTTTCGAAGAGCCATTTTTTTATGTTATTAATGTTTATTCGTCTTGCGTCTTGAGCAAGAAGGTTGATTTGTAGGCTAAGTTATTGGAGTTGAAGGAGATCTGTAGGGATGGGGAGTGAATTATTCGAGGAGATTTTAATGGTGATGGTTGGTCTATGAGCCGTATTGATCGGTTTCTTTTGTCGAATACTATTGTGAATAGATGGGGAGTGATTGGTCAATTGATTGGTAATAGAGATATTATGGATCATTGTCCAATTTGGCAAGTTGCGGATGATAAAAATTGGGGCCCAAAACCTTTCAAATTCAACAATGAATTGTTTTCCTTCAATTCTTTCATTCTGTTTATGGAGAAGGAATGGAATAAGATCAAGGTTGAAGGTAGAGGAGATTTTATCTCGAAAGAAAATATTAGGATTCTAAAAGATAGATTGAAGTAGTGGAATAAGGTTGTCTTTGGGAAGATTGATTTGGAAGTGGAGAAAAATGTAAGGGAAATGAATTATGGGGATGAGTGTTTGGAAGATGTTTTAGACGGTAATCATTTCGGTTTATTACTAAATCGGAAAGAAGCGACTAGGAGATTTTGGTTGAACTTGAGAATAAAAGAGAACATGCTTGTCGAAAAATCGAAGATTAATTGGATAAAGGAAGGTGGTTGCAATAGTAATTTTTTCCACAAGGTGGTGAAGGAAAGAAGAAGGCATAATCATATTGGTCAGAATTCTTCATCGGGTTCTATCATTGAGTCGGTTTCGGAGGTGAAAGAGGTTGGCTCTTGAGAAGGAGATTAAAGAGGCTATATGGGGTTGCGGATATTCTAAGAGTCCGGGTTCGGGTGGGTACACTTTCTTTATTATAAAAAAGTGTTGGTTTTTCCTCAAAGGTGATTTTATTCGTTTCTTCAATTTCTTTCATTCCGGAGAGGTTTTGTCAAATGTGGTTACTTCCTTCTTTTTATTTTTGGTTCCTAAATCTTCGAATCTAGTATCGTTAGATGATTATAGACCCATTTGTTTAGTGGGTTGTATGTATAAAGTGATTGCCAAGCTTTTGGCGGGGAGATTGAAAAAGTTTTTCGTTCCATTGTTTCTTCTTGTCAAAGTGCTTTTGTACCGGGAAGATAACTTTTAGATGGAGTAATGGTGGCTGACGAGGTGGTTGATTTTGCAAAACAAAGTGGAAGTAATTGTCTTCATTTTAAATTGGATTTTGAAAAGGCCTATGATAAAGTAAATTAGAACTTTAAAGATTCATGTTAGAGAAAATGGTATTTGGTTTTATGTGGAGAAGGTGGATGGAGCTTTTAATTTTTCAAAGTAAAATGTCGGTGTTGGTTAATGGTAATCCTACTAGCGAGTTTATTATGGAGAAAGGCTTGAGACAAGGCAACCCGCTCTCTCCTTTTCTTTTTGTCTTAGTTGCGGAGGGTTTAACGAGGTTAGTAAGGAAGCATATTGAGATTGGTGAATTTTTTCGTTTCCCCATTAATGGGAGGTGTATTGTCGATATTCTTTAATTTGAGGATGATGCTTTGTTGATTGGGGAAGGAACTTGGAAGCAAGTGTGGGCCATGAAGGCGGTGTTGAAAGCCTTTGAATTAGTCTCGGGTCTTGGTATTAACTATAATAAGAGCAAATTGATCGGTATTAATTCTAGTGGTGATTTTTTGAAGACGCGGCTTGGGTTCGTTCTTGGAAGTTGGAATCCTATAAGTTTATCTTTCTTGGGATTCAAATTGGAGCTAATCCTAGAAAATGTCACACTTGGGTTCCTCTTATGAACAATAAGAAGTGTTTAGCGGGTTGGAAAAGTCGTTTTCTTAATCTCGAGGGAAGGATTACTCTCTTGAAATCGGTTCTTTGTTCTCTTTCCATCTTCACCATATCCTTTTACAAGATGTCGGCGAAGGTTATTAAAGCTTTTTCAAGTATCCAAAGAAAATTTTTATGGGGCGTTGTGGAGGGAGTGAGAAAGATTCATTGGGTTAGTTGGAAGAAAGTGTGTATACCGTTAGAATATGGTGGGTTAAGAATAAAATTTTTTTTGGATTTTAATTTGTCTGCTCTTAACAAATGGAGATGGAGGATTTTGCAAGGTTATGACAACTTTTGGTACGATTTATTGAAAGCTCGTTACGGAGACATTTCCTGGAAGACTTTTTGTGGTGTTGGTAGTTTAACTTCTTCTTCTCAATCTATTTGGTGGAAGGATATTGTTCTGGACCGTCCCAATCACCCTTATTGGGCCAATCCAGCCTTCGGCCCAAGGAATCCTGGTAACGCGCGTGACAGCCTTCCCCGGCCCGTTCCGAGAAAACACCAAAGACAACCGACCACGAGAGAGCCTCGTGCCTGGTAAGCGGCCAGCTCACGCTTTACCTAAATCCTCGCCTTAGAAAGAGGAGCCGATTTCGCTTAAGGATACCCTATATATAGCCCTCTAATGCCAGAGGGCAAGGTAATCTTTTCTTAACCCAAAATTCTCTCACTTTGTTGTACCTTGTGGAACATATACTTACTTTGGCATCGGAGTGCCTTGCAGGTACAACCCCTTTTTCTCCTCTCAACTGTTCCGGATTTCAAGCCTTCTTTGTTGCTGGCCATCTGATCTGCTCGGTAAGATCAGTGGCGCCGTCTGTGGGATGGTCCAGCTTCCCCGTTCCTCTTCTTGCACTTTCTTGATCTGTTCCTGCCTCCTGCAAGAATCCAGGAACCAAAGCTCTAATCAACTATCATTCATGGCTGGCAATAACGAAGACTCCTCTTCATTAGACGCTACGATACTCAACAAGAACGACATCTCTGTTGTCATACCTCCTCCTAGAAACACCGTCCCTCGGGACGGCATCACAACATCTCCTTCCTCGAAAGATCTCCAAGAAGGTGCTCTCCATCATCTCAGGAAAATTAGTGGCAGAGACAACCACGAAGAGGCCATAGAAAACCCTTTCTCTTCCAAGGGCCAAGCTCCCTAGAACTAAACCATGACAGCCGTTCTGGCCGCCCTTGCGCAGACAAACGCATTTATTCAGCAGCAGAACGACAGGATCGGGGCGCTCGAGCGGAAACGCTGTTCGAAGACTCCCTCGGCCATAAACCTTGCTCTCAGCGCGACGTGGTTCCCAAGAAACTCCCTCGTTCACCCTCCCCCAGGGAGAACGCGGGTCCCGCTTCAAAGAAAGGGTCGAGCGACCACCGCTCCCGACACCGATCAAATTTCCCTCGACCAAAAAGAAGATCATGGTCACCTCCGGTGAAGCACGACGATAACCGTAGGCGACACAGGCGGAGACGCAGCCGATCCTCCACTCCTTAGGCCAACGGCGAAGAAGAGGAGCGCCAGGGCCCTCTGTCCCACGTGTCATACCCCAAAATTTGCCCGATCAGATATACGCCTCTTAATCCATCAAGAGTCAAAATTAAGAGCCATAGGGTTTGACATTTCTATTGTCAAACTCGCTCTCTTATAAACTAGGTTAAGTTAATACAAGGGCGTAATTAACAGATGTTTAGGACCCAAACGCTAGGCCCAATTATTACAAAGGCTTTATCATTTTAAGGGTATTATGGGTTTTACTAACATTTGTTTCGATTATTATTATTTCTTTATCATGAATAACTATTAGTATTTAGCATTATTAATTTTTATTATTAATGTTAGTTTTAATAGAATTATATTATTATTTAGGGTAATATTTATTGATTAAAGTTATCAATTAATTTTAATAGAATTATCATTGTCATTAATTTTAATTATTGGTATTTATCAAAAATGTTATATTAGTATTTTAGTATTATTATAATTATTAGAATTATTATTATTGTAATTTTAAATTATTGATATGATTATTTGATTTACTCATTTAAAATATAGAAAAAATATGCAAGTACATGGGGCTTTGTTTGAACCACTTGGGGGCCCAAAAGAGCCAACCTTGAAGACAAAAATTGTGTAAGAGGTTTGGAGTTGAAACCTTGAAGACAAGTATTGGGATTCACCATATCTAGGGTTCTTGAGCCTTGAATTGGGGGTTCCGATTACAGGGGAATTGGGGGTTCATGAGTTTTGACTGGCAGGGGATATGGTAACGTTGGGAAAACGTAGGCAAAAACGTTGCCTTTGCTCAGAACCCCAACGAGGAAGACGACTCCATCAGCGCGGGTTTTTTTCATTTTTTGAATACTTGGTTCATTTATTATTTTATCTGTGGATGTATTATTCAACGTGGAAATCTGGTGCAGATGGCAAAGGGGAACGCGCTGAACCTTGGTGTCTCGGGTTCGATCCATACCTGAGACGCCACTATATTTTTTTGGACATTTTGTATAATTTGCAGGATCCAACGCTTCCCAATAGCGCAAGTTCACAGTACATCCTCAGCATCTAACCATTGGATCGAGCCTAGCAAGATCTAACGCTCCTAGATGTGCAGACACACCATGCACCTCCCAAAGGCTCCCCACATAGGAGTAAAATCAGGTTCTATTATATTTTTATATATATTTTTTATATAATTATATTAAACTTGATATATATGTGCTATATGTATATAATTAATTTATAAATTAGTAGTAAAATTAAATTAGGATTAGTTAACCATTAGGGTTTAGGATTATAATATTTTTGATTATTTCGATTATATCGATTTAATTATTTAATTAATTATTAAAAAACATAAAAAACCCTAGGAGTGTGTAACCAACATATTAGGGTTTGTCCAATCCCATTGCCCATTCGGCAACAAAGAAAACATTAACATTAATTCTCTCCTCGACCCGACTAAAGCTATTAGTCGCATTAGACGAGAGATAAAATAATAAAATGATAAATAATAAAATTACAAGATTTAAAATACATTCAATTTACTGCCCGCGACGATCGAATCTATCGATCAGAGTAACCAGTAATGCCCATTAATCCGTTAACTATAATGATCAAACCTATTGATCATCGCAACTAACGGTGACATATTAAATCAGGGTTGTACGCCCAAAACTTAAAACATTCAAAATACACTAAACCACGACACTACGGATTTTCATCCTTTTCAATGAAGCAACTCAAAATGCCTTTCAAATCAAATTCAAACTACGATAGGCCATTAAAAAAGCCTTCAAACAACCTCATACTAATTAAAGGCGTACAACCTTGTGCCCGAACTACGTTGATTCTGATTCTCCATAAGGAGATACGTAGGCACTTGGATAACCAAGGCGAGTCCCCTTCCCTAAAACCTCCATTTTGTCCAATCTCACTTTTCCCCTTATTCACTTCCTTAGCTATTAAACCTTAATGATTTTAGCCATACAACTGTAACCTTAGATTCAAAGCCATAGGAAAGGGTCGAGGGTGCCTAACACCTTCCCTCAACCTGATTATAATAATCTTACCCCGATCTCTCAACTGCGTAGGGTTTCCTATTCGCCCTTCAAAATAGGTGGCGACTCTAAAACATTAATTTTTAGGGCAAGTTGCTACAGCTGGCGACTCTGCTGGGGATACACTTAGGTGAATTATTATGCTCCTATAGGTTTTGGCAGGGTTTAGGTTTTGGCGAATCATTTAGGGTTTTGGAAAATTTTTAGGGTTTGGCTAATTTGCCAAAATTAGGGTTTTGGATTAGGGTTTAGGTTTGATTTCTTTTCTTTTTATATTTAAATATTTATATATTTATTTATATATTTATTTTCAATTTCCAGGGTTTATGGTTTTTATATAAATATTTAAATTTTATTTATTTATTTATTTTGCAATTTCATTTATTCACCGCAATTAAATATATTTATTTTAATATTTGTTATTTTATCGCATTTTTGGGATATATAAATTGCAGTTAAACCTAAGCGTGGGAATTATATTTAAGACCAGAGGGGAATTACATCGCCTACGAGTCTTATTATAATTCCACTCAGAGTGGGTTGAATATCCGGAAATGTCTGATACGAGGCTTGACCTTGTTGAGGGCTGGACTTGGTATTTGGCTGATCTCTCTGGGAACCTACCCCTAAAACTCGAACCTCATGGATGAATGAGTTGTTCTAAAATCCAAAGAGACAAAAAGTCTCGGCGGCTACAAACGACCCCATGAGACCTTCTAGAACATACCAATGGGAAGGGTAGGCACCCTAAGCCGTTACGTCAAACCTATGAACCTAGGGCTTATGTGCTTACGTACTTATTATGTGGTTGCAATTTATGTACTGTGAATGTCTTGCGTTTTGATTTTGCAGGTACTCCTACGCGTTCCCTGGTCCGCAGGGACTCTATTTCTAAGACCATGTCTTTCCCACGAAGGACACCTCCATTTATGCACGTTGATTGGCCTCTCGATGGCCATGAGACCTAGTGACTATCATGAACGGTCACTCCACACTTGCATCTACGCACTCCCTAGCCTGTAGGGACTTTCCTTGTTATATCTTTGTGTTTTACAACTACGTGCCCTTCTCACGAAGGACAACTTCGTTAATGCACGTCGATTGGCCTCTTGATGGCCATGAGATCCAGTGATTGTCTTGAACGGTCACCCCGTGCTCACATCCATGCATTCCCTAACCTGTAGGGATTCTATTTCCAAAATCGCGTCCTTCGTACGAGGGACATCTTCGTCAGCATACGTCAATTGGCCTCTCGATGGCCATGAGATACAGTGACTATCTCGAATGGTCACTCTATGCTTGCTCCTACGAACTCCCTAGCCTGTAGGGATGTTCTTTCTATATCATCGTATTTTTACAACTGCGCGTCCTTCCCACGAAGGATGTCCTCATTAACGCACGTCGATTGGCCTCTCGATGGCCATGAGATCCAGTGACTGTATTGAACTGTCACCCCACGCTTATCCCCGCGCACCCTCTAACTTGTAGGGTTTGGATTTCCATCTATACATCTTTCATCCCTAGCCTGTAGGGATTTCACTTCGTCGATATCGTCCTTAGATAGGTTGTGTTCCGCATAAAGAACCTTCCCACGAGGGACAACGTCATTGGTACAAGTTGAACGACCTCTCGATGGCCATGAGATTTGGTGACTGTCTTGAACGGTCAACAGCCGCTACCTTCTGCATACTCCCAAACCTAAGGGATGTCCATTGGCGTGTCATAACATCTATCTTGCAAGGATTTCACTAGGGTCTAATGTCACCTCTAAGACTATCCCTAGGATTATACGTCACACGTCTGCATTGCATACAAGGAGCTATAATACAAGGAGTCTCTCGTATACGCACGCATCCGCATTTTCATGCAGTCATACATTTGCATCCACATTTGCATTTCTACCTTCAACCGCATCCGCACCTACCGCGCTAGCCGATTTCCCGAGACTCACAAAAAATCTAAAGGATCATAAACTATGGAGAAAGGAGGATAAACTATTGAGAACGAACGCAGCCTTACAAGGAGAAAAAAGAACGCCTTTCGTCATGCCACATGTCCATGCCTTGTCGTAACAGGATCATAAATACAACAAAGGTTATCATCAAGCAAGGATTAGTTCAACAAGAGATTTCCCTCATAGATGCACTCATGGGGTATCTAGTCATAAAGGGGTTCATCTTAGAACATAGCAAAAATTACAAGGACGCTCTATGATAGCTTGAGGGGCAAGGGTTTGTCCAACTGGGGCAATATCCTGAACAAGGATGCATGACTACGATGGAGGGAATGCAACATATGTTAATTCCTCACCAAAGGGAAAAAGGGTCATAGGGGTTCCTTATCAATCTACGAATTCTAAAGGTCGCTAACGGTGTGATACTATCCTTGGAAAAAAGCAAAAGAGGTTCAGTCAAAGGAAACTCATGAAGTCCCGATACGACAAAAACCCACCGCTAACAATTTATTCCCGACAGGTTTGACGTGCCCAAGGAAAATTCGAGGTTACCCTTCACTTCTACAAGTTCATAAACTAAGGAGTGAAACAAGGTCAATGGATCTACAAAGGAGATTGTCCCTAGGATCAATAGGTGTTTACCATGCTCAGAATTTCAACCCCTACGATCGCTAAGTGTTACTCAAAAAATAAAAGTTGTACCTTCGGATTAGCAATTCTAATGGGATGACCATGCAGGTTTTGGAGTCAATTCATTCGCTCACTACTACAACTTTCCACTCGCACATTTCCATGCTATTTTCAAATTTCAAATTCAGGAAGAGAGAATGACGAATACAAATAACTAAGTCCAGCTGAACATATGCTTTCAAGGTAAGACCGAACCGACGATGTACAGGCATTGTTTCAATTCCCAAACAGTGAAGATATAAGGATGTTAATCCCTCGTCACTCCCTCGAGCCAGGAGTTGGAGTTTTTTTCTACTTTTCAAATAAACCTTGATTTTAACCAGGGGCAGGGTAGATTTCAATTAATTCAATGGCGTGTTTTGGTTGTCAAGAGAATCAGTCAAATGAAGCAAAAGTTCAAGCATAAGGAGCAAAGCAAAGGTTCAAGCATATCTTCTTCCTAGCATGCATCCAAGATTGAGGAAACAATGAAGGTAACATTCACAACATCTTCTTCCTCAATATAACATTCAAGATCGAGGACGTATCAAAGGCGAAGCATACAAATCAAAATCAACATGGCGGTCACAACATTCAATATCCAAGGATCAATACTTCCAAAAGAATGTTCAAAAGGAAAAGAAGAAAAAACGCCGAGTCAAAATGGAAAATTTCATGAAAGAAAACAAATGACTTAGGCAAAATTCAGGGCATCCCGATGGATCAAATTCGAAGGAATTGGTTCATGCAAAAATAAGGGATAAAAACAAAGGTGAAATGTAAAGGATAAACTTGTGACTGCTAAATCGACAATGCTTGGATCTTTACAACATTTTCCATCAAAGCTTGGATCCCTACTAAGGCTTCTACTCAACATCAGAACTGAAACGATTCTCTTGCAAACAAAGCACAATCATTGGATTAGGCGAATTATTAGGATTTGGAGAACATCAAGGAGAAAGGGGTGGGTTAAATAAATTTTTGAGCCTTATATCCATTGTTTCTTAAAACCGTGAACCAAGCCAAATTACAACATTCAAAAGTCCTAATTGAGGCAAGGTTAACTACAAAAGCATATTAAGCAGGATTTTGTTATACCGACTCCGAGGTTTGTTGAAACTATCCCTAAATCACTACGCTTCTTCAAGCACTCTTTTTCTAAATTACCCAGTCCTAATTCATAACGGACTTCGACTTCAAAACTTGCATGCGCATCACATTGGAGTTACTTCTCAAAGGGTACAGTGCCATCTACGACTATACACTTAGCACTCAAGGAGATCTCGAAATGGGTTAATCAAAGGCGATCCTTTCTAATAAAGACTCTGGAATGGGGGAACCACAACTAGGGGGTTCTCCTAAACAGGGGCAAAATTTAAAGGATCACAGGGGCATGCAATCAAAGATCCTATAAGCTAGGGGCGTTCATCCTAAGGTTCAATCGATTCGGGTCACATCTCGAAGCAACAGGACATGCCAAACATGGGAAGAATTCAAATTCAAAAGGATAGAACACCATGGATAACCCTCCATATCCTGGAGACCAAGGGCATACCCTTCAATCTAAACGTCGAAGCATATGCCAAGGTTATTTCTCGGGGAACTTCCTTCATGGCTTGGAGATCATAGGCATCTTTTCCACTAAACATTAGGGCATTGGATATCGAATCCATAGGGTAAACAACTCAAAAGGTTAAAGGCGTGGAGAACCTCAACAGGTTAAAGGTGTGGAGTAATTCAAAAGCCCAAACTGGGGCAAGGCGCACAGCATAAGGAAAAGGCATTTTCACACTTTACAACAAATCTTTCTCCTAACCACGATCTGCAAAATTCAAAAAAACAGGGATTGGGAAGTCGCGCTAGCATCACACCCCACCTTATCAAACAAACCTCACAACATTAGCAAGCTATACACGCTTTTGGTTACCAACAACCTAGCATTGGAGCATCATGCAAATATACATAAGATATGTATTATATTGTTTGATACATTACACCACAACCTCTTCAAGTAGTCTTCTTTAAGACATTCTCTTTCTAAAAACCTTTTTAGATAGTCTTTTCTAAGACATTCATCATCCTTTCTAGGAACCTCTTCAGGTATTCTTCTTTAAGATAAATCTTACGATCCTTTCTAGGAACCTCTCCAGGTATTCTTCTTTAAGACATTCTCTTTCTAAAAATCTTTTTAGATAGTCTTTTCTAAGACATTCATCATCCTTTCTAGAAACCTCTTCAGGTATTCTTATTTAAGATAAATCTTACGATCCTTTCTAGGAACCTCTCCAGGTATTCTTCTTCAAGACGTTCTCGTTCTAAGAACCTTTCTAGGTAGTCTTCTCTAAGACAATCATCATCATTTCCAAGAACCTTTTTAGGTAGTCTTCTTCAGGACATTCTTTTTCTAAGTACCTTTTTAGGTAGTCTTCTTTGAGACAATTTGTCATCCTTTTTAGGAACCTCTTCAGGTGGTCTTCTTTAAGACATTCTACGAACCTTTCTAGGTGGTCTTTTCTAAGACATTCACTGTCCTCTCCAAGAACCTTCTTAGGTGGTCTTTGTAAGATATTTTCAGCCTTTCCAGGTGGTCTTCTTTAAGACAAATTTCTATCCATTCTAAGAACCTCTCTAGGCAGTCTTTTAAGACATTTTTCAGCCTTTCTAAGTAGTCTTCTTTAAGACAAATTTATATCCTTTCTAAGAACCTTTTCAGGCAGTCTTCTTCAAGACAAATTTTCATATCCATTCCCGAAACCTTTTCAGGTAGTCTTATAGAAGACATTAGTTCGTTCCACTAGTTACATCAATCAATATATGCATAAGCATAAGCATTATCCACATACGTTAACATTACCAACCCGGCATAAGCATAGCCGTGGGATAGGGGCAAACATGGTTTAAACAGGTTCAATGGGCTTAAGGAGATAAAATCTTGGGATTGCATCAGCATGCATGCATACGCATATACATGGGTCATATACATTCATTTACAATCATATAATTTAACTTTGTGCGTACAACATGCAACACCAGGTTATTGGGTTCTCATATTTCTAACAGTTTACGGACATGTCAAGAAATTTATACAGGTGAATTTGCTATAACCGTGGCAAATGATCCTATTGGTGCATGTGAGTTTGCTATAATCCTAGCAAACGATCCTAATGGTGCTGGTGAGTTTGCTATAACCCTAGCAAACGATCCTATTGGTGCAGGTGAGTTTGCTATAATCCTAGCAAACGATCCTATTGGTGCAGGTGAGTTTTCTATAACCATAGCAAATGATCCTATTGGTGCAGGTGAGTTTGCTATAACCATAGCAAATGATCCTATTGGTGCAGGTAAGTTTGCTATAACTGTAGCAAATGATCCTATTGGTGCAGGTGAGTTTGCTATAACCATAGCAAATGATCATATTGGTGCAGGTGAGTTTGCTATAACCATAGCAATGATCCTATTGGTGCAGGAGAGTTTGCTATAACCGTAGCAAATGATCCTATTGGTGCAGGTGAGTTTGTTATAACCGTAGCAAATAATCCTATTGGTGCAGGTGAGTTTGCTATAACCATAGCAAATGATCCTATTGGTGCTGGTGAGTTTGCTATAACCATAGCGAATGATCTTATTGGTGCAGGAAAGTTTGCTATAGCCATGGCAAATGATCCTATTGGTGTAGGTGAGTTTGCTATAACCGTAGCAAATGATCCTATCGGTGCAGGGATTTATTTTCCCATATCAGGATCTTCTATACGGAGTTATCAATACACTTCAACCACATAGTGGTCATTCTACAATCAAATGAATATTATCAGTCCTTTCCAGGAGCCTTTCCAGGCAGTCTTCTTTAAGACATATTCCATCCTTTTCAGGAACCTTTCCAGGCAGTCTTCTTAAAGAGGTATTCCATCCTTTCTAGGAGCTTTTCCAGGCACACAGGGTTTTACAAAAGGGTTATTCAATTGGGTTTCTTATCATGTTAGTCCCTCGGCAGTGATTTCTTTCAAAACACCATCAATAACAATCAAAGGTGTTATCTTTCTTTTCAGAACTACTAACATACTTTAACATACAATCATGCATCATTCAACTAACATACCTCGTTCATACATAATGCATATGCATACATGGCTCTCATTTATTTTGAGAAGCTCCCTGCATCATGCATCGCATGCATCATAACATTGCATACAATTCAGGTTGCCTTTTTAGGCTATGCTACAATCGAAGCACCCGATTCTTCCCGAAAAGCATTGGCTGCACATTCTGAAAAAATGGTATCTACCTTGGGTGGCATCCGTAAGCCCATCTCCCACAGAATTTCTTCCCAACAAAAGCAAATTTCAGGGCATTCTCAGTGTTCAATCATCTTCTACCTTTAGATCACGATAGGCAGACGTGCCTATCTGACTTTTCAGGTTTAAGAAGATTGAACAGGGGCAGCTGTCATACCCCAAAATTTTCCCGATCAGATATACGCCTCTTAATCCATCAAGAGTCAAAATTAAGAGCCATAGGGTTTGACATATCTATTGTCAAACTCGCTCTCTTATAAACCAGGTTAAGTTAATACAAGGGCGTAATTAACAGATGTCTAGGACCCAAACGCTAGGCCCAATTATTACAAAGGTTTTATCATTTTAAGGGTATTATGGGTTTTACTAACATTTGTTTCGATTATTATTATTCCTTTATCATGAATAAGTATTAGTATTTAGCATTATTAATTTTTATTATTAATGTTAGTATTAATAGAATTATAATTAGGCTTTAGTAATTATACATATTAGGGTTATTTTTAGGGTCTTATTAGAATTAGTATTATTATTTAGGGTAATATTTATTGATTAAAGTTATCAATTAATTTTAATAGAATTATCATTGTCAAGAAGATTAAAAGATCAAAAGAGCTTCCTTGGTGTCTACTGAAGCTGATACGATCCCCCACGAAGGCCCAACACGTACAGAAGCGTGTTCCTCATAGTCACGACGAGTGCAAGTTTTTCTTTGATCGATTTCGTACTCTCTTGCATATTTAACGTAATTGGATCATATATTTGTATTCCTAATGAAGTTTAAAAGCTATCTGGATATTTTAATTCGTGTTTAGGTGCAAGTATTGGGATTCACCATATCTAGGGTTCTTGAGCCTTGAATTGGGGGTTCCGATTACAGGGGAAATTGGACGAAACCGACAGCGTATTTGTGTTTGTGGGACAATTTCCAATCGATCCATGGTGTTCTCGTGAATTTATCTGATGCATTTCATGAGTTTTGACTGGCTAGGGATATGGCAACGTTGGGAAAACGTAGGCAAAAACGTTGACTTTGCTCAGAATCCCAACGAGGAAGACGACTCCATCAGCGCGCGTTTTTTTCATTTTTTGAATACTTGGTTCATTTATTATTTTATCTGTGGATGTATTATTCAACGTGCAAATCTGGTGCAGATGGTAAAGGGGAACGCGCTGAACCTTGGTGTCTCGGGTTCGATCCATACCTGAGACGCCTCTATATTTTTTTGGACGTTTTGTATAATTTGCAGGATCCAACGCTTCCCAATAGCGCAAGTTCACAGTACATCCTCAGCATCTAACCATTGGATCGCGCCTAGCAAGATCTAACGCTCCAAGATGTGCAGACACACCATGCACCTCCCAAAGGCTCCCCATGTAACGCCCGGAAAAATAATTATTTTCTTAATTTAGTCATTTGTGATGTTTATTGAAATTTTCGCGTTTTGGGACGATTTAGTCGGTATTAGTTCGGGATAGCGGATCGATATTTAATCGAAAATTTTAATATTTTTAGTATTAGAAATATTAATGAGTTAATATTTAGCGTTTTGAGAATTTTCCGAGTAACTAAGATTTGACCGAAAATCTGAGACATTGAGTTATTAGAGGATTTTATTATATGGTTATACTATTTTATTTAATTTTATTTGGTGTGTCAATTAATTAATTGATTGTTAGATAATATAATAATTAATTATATTAATTAATTTGGTGTATATATTTGTGTCTATTTAATTATTGGTGTTATTTAATTTAGTAACTAAAATAGAAATAATATGTAGTAAATATTTTATTGGGCTTATTTAGAGATGTTAGGAGTAAATAGGGAGTGTTATAATTAGGCCCATATTGTATAGTTGGTAAGAGTTAGGGAGTGAGATACCACATTTCTCTTTATTTCCTTTTCATTCTACACGGATAGAGAGAAAGAGAGAAGCTGAGAAAGAAAAAGAAGAAAGGAGAAAAAGAGAAAGGGGAAGAAAAGAGGAGCTAGGGTTTGAAGGAGAAATTGAAGAGGTAAGGGGGAGAATCCTTATTATTATGGGTTAGTATAATTGGGTCAATGGGTAACTATATGATTTAAGAATTGTGTTCTTCAATTTTTAGGTTTTGACATGTTTAGGTTGAAACTCCTACATCTCTATGGTTTTATGATAAATTGATGTTTTGCTTATTTTATTGGTATTAAATTTGTGTGATTTAATACATATAATTTGATACTGATATTTTTATGGTTGTCTTTGTATATATACAGCTCTGATATTAGAGATAAATATGCATTACAGGACCGACTTATTTCATTATATATGGTTTAGTTGGCTTCTTTAATACATACCTGCTGTAGCTTTACTTAAGAATTAAATGAGGAATGACAAAGTGACTGATACTATAGCAGCTATTGTTTTGTTAGATTGGATAGAACAATTTGATAGTTATACTAAATTGATATATACTGTAGCGGGAACCTTGAATTAGACTCAGGTAGTAGACCTTGTTTAGTACCCTATCATGTGGATCTATTTTGTGAGAGATACGTTAGTAGTTTGCAATATGGTATCCTCTCAAAAGACATGATATGCTGATATATAGTGGAGGAATACTACTAATTTGATAACATATGTCAGTCTAATGATACTATAGTGTCACTTATATATATTGTATATACTGTAGGGTGAACATATATATAATTCATATGTAGGTTATTAACATGTCAATGAGAATCTCAAATATAGTTTTATGATTATAATAATAATAATTTTGATAATATTAAAAATAATACTAATAATTATGTAGTATTATAGTATAATAATTTTGTAGAAGTTTTGGAACTAGAGATAAGCATCTAGATAATTTAGTTAACTAAAGTTATTTTTAATTCCGTTAGAGTTGTCGAGAGAGCTGTTAGAGTTGTCAATAGAGTTGTTAGAGTTGACAATAAGTTGTTAAAGTTGTTTTGAGTTATTAAGAGTCATACTTTTATTTATTTTGCGTAATTTTGACATGTTTAGAGTTGTTATTGTATGATGTCGGTGTTTGCTTTTCCGTTGAAACTTTAACAATTCATATCTTTTGAACCGTAACTCCGTTTGAGTCTCCGTTCGAAGCGTTAGAAAGCTAGCGTGATATTCTTTTCAATAAAAATGGTCTCGAACAATAGAATGCTAGAAGTGGAAATGGAATAGAAATAGAAGTTAATTAAATTAATATAGTTTGACATTAATTGGTTAATCTAATAATGAAGTTAATTGCGATGAGTCTATTTAATCAGATTATGTTTGGACTTGGATAACTTATTCGGTTTATCAGTAAATTACGGTATTTTGAGAATTGTCCGTAATTAGGTTTTTGCCTCGAATATTTATGTTGAGAATAATATATTGTCATGCCAATGATGTTGTTTTTGATAATGTGTATATTCATATATATATATATATATGTGATAAATGTGAATTGACATGAGATAGTATGGATACTAGTGTTAATTGGATTTTGTGAATCGTAATTGATTAATTGGCCTTTTATATGTGAATGATATGTGTGTGTTGTGAATGTTGTGTACAATGGGTGGATAATTCATAGAGTTGAATTATTGAGATATGCGGAAAGTTAAGATGGTAGAGATGATCTTAATTGCATATATTTGTGATATTGTACATACATTCATATCATAGTGTGCCTTGAAACACAGGTGGATTTGCTTTGAAACACAAGCGGGCTTGGATTCTAGAGTGAATCGGAAGCCGTAAACTATATGTTTACAATTGGTGAACTTTGGTCTTGTCCGGATCGGAAGTGTGGCTTAGATTCTAGAGATATGAATCGGAGGCCGGTGAAACTTAGAATTTTACATTGGTACCACATGCATAGTGTCACATGTTTCATTGAGTCACATTAGAGTTGTGTGATAGTTGACTATGTGCATTATGTTGTCATGATATGTGCATGATTGTGATAATTGATTATGTGCATTATGTTGTTGTAATAAGTGTAGGAGTGAACAATTGATTATGTGCATTGATGTCGTGATTCTATGTGTATGAGTTTGGTAATTGATTATGTACACTTGGTGATGTAGTGATATTTGTATTAGTTGATAATTGAGAATGGGTGATGTTTGAATACGTAATTGGTTAAATGCGGGAATATGTGATAATTATGGCTATGTATATAATTGAGAATATAGTATTGAGATATTATACTCTTATACTTGGTGTATGCTTAATATATGTGAATTATGATTAGCATTAATTTTATGATTAGGCAGTGTAATGCATTCCTATAATTGTTGATTTAACCATTGTATCTCATTATACTTTCTTCATAATGGTTCGTATTCTCACCCTTCTGTTTTAATGTTGCCCTCGTTTGGCGACATGCAGGTTCTGGAGTTTAGTAGCTCGTGCGTGATCTAGTCGGAGATTCTTCCGTGTTTGTTAGAGATAAGGTAGTGAGTCGATGCTCTGGTCATGTAACACTGGGTGGATTAGTCGTGTTGAACTCATGTTTCTATTTGGTTATGTATTATGTTTATGACTTGAGAACTTGTTATTTGGCTACTTGTTGTTTAAGAAGCTTTCAAGTTAAATATTCCGATTATGATTTATTTTATGTTGAGGTGATTATTGAGATATGATCATGGTATGGGACATGAATCATTTTATGAAATACATGAGTATTTTTGTATTTTCCACTGTTAGTGCATATTTTGGATGAATTATGATTATATGTCAGGTGTTATTTGAAATGACCAGGTGTATTGTATTTTATGGATAAATGCTGTCGGTTTTAAAAGCTTTTTAGTTTTTTTTGAAAACATCGATGTGACGCCCTTTTGAGTTATATGCATGCTTATTCTCTGATTATATGCTTATTATTTTATGGGGTAAAAAGGGGTGTTACATTAGTGGTATCAGAGCCTGGTTGACCAGTTGGTCAATAGTCGTTAATGTTTTCTAATCATGTTGTATTTGATTCGTGTATGTGACACGATCAATACTATTTGTCTGGTTATTTGGCTATTTAGGACGATGGTTGCAAGAAGGAATGGTAACATTAATGTCGGAGCAGTAATGAGGTGGATTGATGCCATTGGACAAGCACCGCACGAGAGTGCAGGTATTGGAGGAGAGGATGATTTATGTGCTTTTGGAGACTTTCGAAGGTGCAATCCGCCGATCTTTGAAGGAAAGTATGGACCAAACACAGCACATGCATGGATGAGAGAAGTGGAGAAGATCTTTCAAGTCATGAGTTGTACTGATGTACATAAGGTACAATTTGGTACTCACATGTTGACGGAAGGAGCTGAGGATTAGTGGAGTAATACTGTGCGGAGATTTGATGAGGAAGGTATTGAAGTTACTTGGACTCTTTTCCGTGATGCATTATTGGAAAACTATTTTCTAGAAGACGTGCGTGGAAGGAAAGAAGTGAGAGTTCTAGAGTTGAAAAGAGAAAGAGAACAATTCCGTGGGAAATTGTATGATGACATGAGGGAACAATCTGGTCTTGGCAAGAAGCCAAGTGGGGGAGGAGCTCCTACTCTGATTAAGTGCTACAGGTGTGGCGAGACGGGTCACAAAACTGTTGATTGTGGAGTTGGTTCGAGTAGGATTTGCTATAGTTATGGTGAGCAAGGACACAATTGTGCCATGTGCGACAAGCCAAAGAAGGAGAAAGCGTAAGGGAAAGTGTTTGCGTTGTCTGGTACTTAGACCACTGCTAAGGATAAGCTAATATGAGATCAATTGATGAGAGTATTGGTATGAACTGTCTAGAGTTAAAGCAAGTAATTGTAATCTTAAGGGAGATTTTGGGTCTCAGTGTTTTAGGTGATTTTGAGTGCAAGTTCTGAAGGAACGATATTGTAGTTTAGTAATGGAGGTTTATGTTTCATTATGATTGTCGACTGTCTATTGACAAATTGAGGACTTGATCACCCTTAATCTATTGTTGATAGGAGACGAGATCGTATTGGACGATATAGACTTGTCTTACTAACTTGGTAGTGTGTAAAACGGATAGGAAGAAGTTGAGGAGTCATATAAGAAGAGGTTCATTCGTCTGAGTGTGTAGCCGTCGGGTTGCGCTTATTTTGTCGATTAAGAAGAAAGAAGGTTCTATGAGGTAACGTTTCTTGAGGATTTGATTCTAAGAGTGAAAATGATCAATATGAGCATATAAGGATTGTGTTATCGGTATTGAAAGAGAAGAAGTCATATGCGAAGATTTCTATATGCGAGTTTTGGTTGAAGGGAGTGAGTTTCCTCGGGCATGTGATTTCGAGTGAAGGTGTGTTTCAAGGCAACATAAAGTTCATGAGAGGAATTATCCGACGCATGATTTAGAGTTGGTTTCCGTGGGTTCATTTTGAAGCTTTAGAGGCATTATTTGTTTGAATCAAGATTTGATGTGTATAGTGATCACAAGGGTTTGAATTACTTGTTCGATTAGAAAGAGTTGAATATGAGGTAAAAAAGATGGTTGGAATTCTTGAAGGACTATGATTTTGTTTGAATTATCATTCTGGAAAAGCGAATGTTGTAGCCGATGTATTGAGTAGGAAATCAGTGCATATGTCTACGATGGTAATTCTAGAGTAGAATCGTTGGAACAATTTAGAGACTTGAGTTTGGTTTGTGAAGCGACATCTTCGTGTCTTAAGTTTGGTATGTTGAAGCCTACGTGTGGTATTCCGTCGAGTATTGTTTCAGATAAGGATCCCATATTCAATTATAGATTTTGGGAAGGTTTGCAAAGTGCTTTGGGTACGAAGCTACGTTTTGAATTCGGCGTATATCCGTGAACTGATGGTCAAATGGGGAGGACTATTCAGTCGCTTGAAGATCTTTCGAGGTATGGAGAGAGTGATGTGGTTGGACCCGAGTTAGTTCGACAATCTACAAATAAGGTTAAGATGATTCAAGAGAAGATGAAGGTTTCTCAGTGTCGTCAAAAGAGTTATCATGATAAGAGGAGGAAGGCTCTTGAGTTGATGTCGATGATCATGTGTTTCTCCGAGTTACGCCAATGACGGGTGTTGGTAGAGCTTTGAAGTCGCGTAAGTTGACGCTGCGTTTAATTGGTCCTTATTAGATTTCGGATACCGAATTGCATTGCCACCGTCTCTTTCTAATCTTCATGACGTGTTCTACGTGTCTCAGTTAAGGAAGTACATTACGGATCCATATCATGTTGTTCAGTTAGACGATGTTCAAGTAAGAGACAATTTAACGGTTGAAACATCGCATATGAGAATCGAGGATCGGAAAGTTAAGAAGCTTCGTGGTAAAGAGATTGCTTTGGTGAAAGTGATATCGGGTGGAGTCGCCGATGACAATATCACTTGGGAACTCGAGGATAAGATGAAGGAATCGTATCCGGAGTTGTTCGTTTGAGGTAATTTTCGAGGCCGAAAATCTTTTAAGCGGGGGAGAGTTGTAACGCCCGGAAAAATAATTATTTTCTTAATTTAGTCATTTGTGATGTTTATTGAAATTTTCGCGTTTTGGGACGATTTAGTCGGTATTAGTTCGGGATAGCGGATCGATATTTAATCGAAAATTTTAATATTTTTAGTATTAGAAATATTAATGAGTTAATATTTAGCGTTTTGAGAATTTTCCGAGTAACTAAGATTTGACCGAAAATCTGAGACATTGAGTTATTAGAGGATTTTATTATATGGTTATACTATTTTATTTAATTTTATTTGGTGTGTCAATTAATTAATTGATTGTTAGATAATATAATAATTAATTATATTAATTAATTTGGTGTATATATTTGTGTCTATTTAATTATTGGTGTTATTTAATTTAGTAACTAAAATAGAAATAATATGTAGTAAATATTTTATTGGGCTTATTTAGAGATGTTAGGAGTAAATAGGGAGTGTTATAATTAGGCCCATATTGTATAGTTGGTAAGAGTTAGGGAGTGAGATACCACATTTCTCTTTATTTCCTTTTCATTCTACACGGATAGAGAGAAAGAGAGAAGCTGAGAAAGAAAAAGAAGAAAGGAGAAAAAGAGAAAGGGGAAGAAAAGAGGAGCTAGGGTTTGAAGGAGAAATTGAAGAGGTAAGGGGGAGAATCCTTATTATTATGGGTTAGTATAATTGGGTCAATGGGTAACTATATGATTTAAGAATTGTGTTCTTCAATTTTTAGGTTTTGACATGTTTAGGTTGAAACTCCTACATCTCTATGGTTTTATGATAAATTGATGTTTTGCTTATTTTATTGGTATTAAATTTGTGTGATTTAATACATATAATTTGATACTGATATTTTTATGGTTGTCTTTGTATATATACAGCTCTGATATTAGAGATAAATATGCATTACAGGACCGACTTATTTCATTATATATGGTTTAGTTGGCTTCTTTAATACATACCTGCTGTAGCTTTACTTAAGAATTAAATGAGGAATGACAAAGTGACTGATACTATAGCAGCTATTGTTTTGTTAGATTGGATAGAACAATTTGATAGTTATACTAAATTGATATATACTGTAGCGGGAACCTTGAATTAGACTCAGGTAGTAGACCTTGTTTAGTACCCTATCATGTGGATCTATTTTGTGAGAGATACGTTAGTAGTTTGCAATATGGTATCCTCTCAAAAGACATGATATGCTGATATATAGTGGAGGAATACTACTAATTTGATAACATATGTCAGTCTAATGATACTATAGTGTCACTTATATATATTGTATATACTGTAGGGTGAACATATATATAATTCATATGTAGGTTATTAACATGTCAATGAGAATCTCAAATATAGTTTTATGATTATAATAATAATAATTTTGATAATATTAAAAATAATACTAATAATTATGTAGTATTATAGTATAATAATTTTGTAGAAGTTTTGGAACTAGAGATAAGCATCTAGATAATTTAGTTAACTAAAGTTATTTTTAATTCCGTTAGAGTTGTCGAGAGAGCTGTTAGAGTTGTCAATAGAGTTGTTAGAGTTGACAATAAGTTGTTAAAGTTGTTTTGAGTTATTAAGAGTCATACTTTTATTTATTTTGCGTAATTTTGACATGTTTAGAGTTGTTATTGTATGATGTCGGTGTTTGCTTTTCCGTTGAAACTTTAACAATTCATATCTTTTGAACCGTAACTCCGTTTGAGTCTCCGTTCGAAGCGTTAGAAAGCTAGCGTGATATTCTTTTCAATAAAAATGGTCTCGAACAATAGAATGCTAGAAGTGGAAATGGAATAGAAATAGAAGTTAATTAAATTAATATAGTTTGACATTAATTGGTTAATCTAATAATGAAGTTAATTGCGATGAGTCTATTTAATCAGATTATGTTTGGACTTGGATAACTTATTCGGTTTATCAGTAAATTACGGTATTTTGAGAATTGTCCGTAATTAGGTTTTTGCCTCGAATATTTATGTTGAGAATAATATATTGTCATGCCAATGATGTTGTTTTTGATAATGTGTATATTCATATATATATATATGTGATAAATGTGAATTGACATGAGATAGTATGGATACTAGTGTTAATTGGATTTTGTGAATCGTAATTGATTAATTGGCCTTTTATATGTGAATGATATGTGTGTGTTGTGAATGTTGTGTACAATGGGTGGATAATTCATAGAGTTGAATTATTGAGATATGCGGAAAGTTAAGATGGTAGAGATGATCTTAATTGCATATATTTGTGATATTGTACATACATTCATATCATAGTGTGCCTTGAAACACAGGTGGATTTGCTTTGAAACACAAGCGGGCTTGGATTCTAGAGTGAATCGGAAGCCGTAAACTATATGTTTACAATTGGTGAACTTTGGTCTTGTCCGGATCGGAAGTGTGGCTTAGATTCTAGAGATATGAATCGGAGGCCGGTGAAACTTAGAATTTCACATTGGTACCACATGCATAGTGTCACATGTTTCATTGAGTCACATTAGAGTTGTGTGATAGTTGACTATGTGCATTATGTTGTCATGATATGTGCATGATTGTGATAATTGATTATGTGCATTATGTTGTTGTAATAAGTGTAGGAGTGAACAATTGATTATGTGCATTGATGTCGTGATTCTATGTGTATGAGTTTGGTAATTGATTATGTACACTTGGTGATGTAGTGATATTTGTATTAGTTGATAATTGAGAATGGGTGATGTTTGAATACGTAATTGGTTAAATGCGGGAATATGTGATAATTATGGCTATGTATATAATTGAGAATATAGTATTGAGATATTATACTCTTATACTTGGTGTATGCTTAATATATGTGAATTATGATTAGCATTAATTTTATGATTAGGCAGTGTAATGCATTCCTATAATTGTTGATTTAACCATTGTATCTCATTATACTTTCTTCATAATGGTTCGTATTCTCACCCTTCTGTTTTAATGTTGCCCTCGTTTGGCGACATGCAGGTTCTGGAGTTTAGTAGCTCGTGCGTGATCTAGTCGGAGATTCTTCCGTGTTTGTTAGAGATAAGGTAGTGAGTCGATGCTCTGGTCATGTAACACTGGGTGGATTAGTCGTGTTGAACTCATGTTTCTATTTGGTTATGTATTATGTTTATGACTTGAGAACTTGTTATTTGGCTACTTGTTGTTTAAGAAGCTTTCAAGTTAAATATTCCGATTATGATTTATTTTATGTTGAGGTGATTATTGAGATATGATCATGGTATGGGACATGAATCATTTTATGAAATACATGAGTATTTTTGTATTTTCCACTGTTAGTGCATATTTTGGATGAATTATGATTATATGTCAGGTGTTATTTGAAATGACCAGGTGTATTGTATTTTATGGATAAATGCTGTCGGTTTTAAAAGCTTTTTAGTTTTTTTTGAAAACATCGATGTGACGCCCTTTTGAGTTATATGCATGCTTATTCTCTGATTATATGCTTATTATTTTATGGGGTAAAAAGGGGTGTTACACCCCACATAGGAGTAAAATCAGGTTTTATTATATCTTTATATATATAATATTTATATAATTATATTAAACTTGATATATATGTGCTATATGTATATAATTAATTTATAGATTAGTAGTAAAATTAAATTAGGATAAGTTAACCATTAGGGTTTAGGATTATAATATTTCTGATTATTTCGATTATATCGATTTAATTATTTATTAAAAATCATAAAAAACCTAGGAGTGTGTAACCAAAATATTAGGGTTTGTCCAATCCCATTGTCCATTCGGCAACAAAGAAAAAATTAACATTAATTCTCTCCTCGACCCGACTAAAGTTATTAGTCGCATTAGACGAGAGATAAAATAATAAAATGATAAATAATAAAACTACAAGATTTAAAATACATTCAATTTGCTGCCGGCGACGATCGAATCTATCGATCAGAGTAACCAGCAATGCCCATTAATCCGTTAACTCTAATGATCAAACTTATTGATCATCGCAACTAACGGTGACATATTAAATCAGGGTTGTACGCCCAAAACTTAAAACATTCAAAACACACTAAACCACGACACTACGGATTTTCATCCTTTTCAATCAGGCAACTCAAAATGCCTTTCAAATCAAATTCAAACTACGATAGGCCATTCAAAAAGCCTTTAAACAACCTCATACTAATTCAAAGGCGTACAACCTTGTGCCTGAACTACGTTGACTCTGATTCTCCATAAGGAGATACGTAGGCACTTGGATAACCAAGGCGAGTCCCCTTCCCTAAAACCTCCATTCTGTCCAATCTCACTTTTCCCCCTATTCACTTCCTTAGCTATTAAACCTTAATGATTTTAGCCATAGAACTGTAACCTTAGATTCAAAGCCATAGGAAAGGGTCGAGGGTGCCTAACACTTTCCCTCAACTTGATTATAATAATCTTACACCGATCTCTCAACTGCGTAGGGTTTCCTTTTCGCCTTTCAGAATAGGTGGCGACTCTAAAACATTAATTTTTAGGGCAGGTTGCTACACCACGCAATCTTGGAAGCACCCTTGTCGGCCGTTCTTGAAAAACCCCCGCCGCTGGGCACATACGACGGGACCACCGATCCAGAAGAGCACATAGAGAACATCGACGCCCTCCTAGATTATAGAGGGGTGCCCGGTGCGATCGAATGTCGTTTATTCCCAACCACCCAGCGTAAAGGAGCCATGACGTGGTACAAAAGTTTGCCCGACGAGTCCATCACTTTGTGGAAAGTGCTCGGAAAACTCTTCTCCAAGCACTTCACAGCCTCCTGGAGACACCCAAAATCAGAAGCGTCCTTGGAGGCTATCATTCAAGGAAAAGACGAATCCCTCTGGGCCTACATAGAAAGATTCAACAAAGAGGCCGTGCAGGTGTCCTCGACAGCCCATATGAAGAAGTTCATGCTCGAGCGAGGCCTCCGACCACGCTCAGACTTCGCCAAAGCCGTCGGGATTGAAACACCCGCCACCTTGGACGACTTATTCCTCAAGGCTCAAGCGTACATATAATACGAGGAGAAAGAGGCCGCTCACGCAGTCCGCAACTCGAGACAAGAAGAGAACACCAAAGGTGCTCGTCAAGACGACTCTCTCCGAGGAATTGACAAGAAAAAAGAAGACAAAGGTCGGGACCCAAAAGACTATAAAGCGCCAGCAGGGAAGTTTCGGGAATACACCCCGCTGAACGCATCCCGGGAATGCATTTTGAACGAGTGCGCCAACGCAGAGTTCCAAACGGGCAAAGTCCGCTTCCCTAAGACCATGCCCGTGCGGCTGAACGTGGACAAATCGAAGTTCTTCCGGTTCCATAAAGGCCAAGGGCACAACACGGAGGACTGCATCCACCTAAAAAACACGATAGAGATACTTATCCGTGAAGGACACTTGAAATAGTATGCAAAAAAGCAGGAGGCCGCCAAAGAGGCCAAGCCAGTAACCGAAGAAAAACCAGCGGAAGATACGCCCGCCATGCAGGTGGCCATGAGTATCACCAGACCGGAAGACTTCTACCTCCCTGACTGGGCCGGGGGATCTTCCGCCCTTTCTCCTTACAGCCCGTGGCAATTTCCCCCTTCTGCCATGGTCATCTCTAGGGGAGGATTCAGCAAACTCACCGTCGGATCCGTGAAACAAAAATTCGACAAACTAATCTCAGCGAGTTCGAGCAAAGCCGCTACCCTCGACCTGGCTAAAGGCGGCTCATCCTCCATATCTTTCTACAAGGATGAACTGCTCGGTGGAGCGCCCAATGCAACCATCCCCCTCCTTATCTGAGCCCGGATGGCCAACTTTGACGTACGCCGCATTTTAGTCGATCAAGAAAGCTCGGTGGACATCATGTACTCCCAGTTATTCAAGACGCTGCAACTAAACGACAGCCACCTCACCCCCTACGTAGGGTCCGACCTACAAGGTTTCAACGGCACTGTGACTAAACCATGGGGATTCGTCGAGCTCATCGTTACAATCGGGTTGGCAGAAACCGCAAGGGCCATCAAAGTCCAGTTCCTAGTCATTGATTGCCCCTTAATCTACCAGTGAATCTTAGGGCGCCCGACGCCGGCCAAACTAATCGTAGTCCCCTCGACTGTGCATCTCAAGCTCAAGTACTACACAACCAAGGGGCAAATTGCAATGCTCAACGGCGACATCGAAACGGCCCGAAGGTGTTTCGAAGCCTCCGCCAAAGGACTCGGCTCCATAAAAGCTGCCCAGGACAAAACAGCATGCATTGCGGGCCCCGATCCCAACAAACCTATGCCCTACATCGACACCATCGACCTGGATGGCCGCTTCCACAAAGAATCTGAAAGAAAAACCGACATGAAGACACCAGAGGAGGGTCTCCGTCCATACCACGACGGACACTTCTAACTGATAGCCCTCGGCAATTACCCGACCAGAGGAGTTAAAATCGGTACAGATCTGCTCGAGCTAGCCAAAAGGCAACTCAAGGCTTGCCTCGGAGAGAACTCCTGCCTCTTTGCATGGAGCGCGGCTGAGATGCCCGACCTCGATCCAGAATTAGCGTGCCACCAATTGACGATCGACCCCGCGTGCAAAGCAGTCGCCCAGCGGAGGAGAAAGCAGTCCCCGGAAAAAACGGCTGCAGCCGAACTAGCTGTTAGGGACCTCTTAGAGGCCAATTTCATATCGGAAGCCAAATATACTACTTGGCTCTCCAATGTTGTACTTGTGAAAAAATCTAATGGAAAATGGCGCATGTGCATTGACTATACCGATCTTACTAGGGCTTGCCCTAAAGACGCTTATCTTCTGCCTAACATAGATAAATTAGTCGACAATTCCGCATGTTTAAAACTTTTATCATATATGGACGCGTATTCCGGGTACAACCAAATACCCATGTCAAAAACGGACAAAAAGTAAATGGCCTTCATGACCGAGTTGGGCAACTACTACTATAATGTAATGCCTTTCGGTCTGAAAAACGCCGGAGCTACGTACCAACGAATGATGAACAGAGTATTCCAGGCTGAGATCGGCGACATGCTCGAAGTCTACATGGACGACATGATCGTCAAATCCCAACAGGAGATCGACCATGTCGCCCATCTCAAAAAGGTCTTCGAACAAGCCCGGAAATGCAAAATAAGAATCAATCCCGAGAAATGCACCTTCAGAGTCCGAGCAGGAAAATTCCTCGGGTTTTACCTAATTGAACGGGGGATCGAGGCAAATCTAGACAAGTGCAGAGCCTTTTCGGAGTTCCCAACGCCGAACTCTAAAAAATCCATTCAGACTTTGAACGGCATGCTCACATCACTGTCCCCATTCGTAGCCAAGTCAGCCTAGCACGCCCTCCCACTCTTCAAACTCCTCCGAAAGGAGATAAATTTCGAATGGACGGAGGAATGCGAGCGCGCTCTAGCTCACCACAAGCAGGCCCTCTCACGCCCGCCCGTGCTCTCGAGGCCCGAATCTTGAGAAATTCTCTATCTTTACCTGGTCGTCGCTACCGAAGCAGTCAACACTGCTCTCATCCGAGAAACTCCGGAAGGTCAGAGACCCATTTACTTTACAAGCAAAGCGCTCCAAGGCCCAGAAATCAGGTACCAGCAGATCGAGAAGGTCGCCCTCGCACTAATCACAGCAGCCAGGAGACTAAAGCACTACTTCTTGGCACACACCGTGGTCGTGCGCACCGAACAGCCCATAAAACAGCTCTTAGGTCGCCGCGACATGGCCGGAAGAATGCTCCGCTGGTCCCTGGAACTCTCGGAATTCGACATAAAATACGAGGGGAGGAAGGCACTAAAAGCACAGGTCCTAGCAGACTTCGTAGGTGAGATGGCCTTCCCGGATACGACGACATGCAACACTCGGAAATGGACCCTGTACGTGGACGAAGCCTCCAGCCCATCTGGAAGCGGAGCAGGCATCATCTTAGAAAACGGAGAAGGAACGCTAATAGAAGTATCGCTATCACTCTCCTTTCCAACCTCCAACAACCAAGCAGAATACGAAGCACTGCTCGTAGGGTTACGTCTCGCCGACGACTTAGACGCCGAAGAAATCGAAGTATTCACCGACTCTAAGCTGGTAGCTTCGCACATCTCCGAAGAATACCAAGTCAAAAGCGACCATCTCGCTGGATACTTGAGCCTCGTACGCGAAAAGATGGCCCGGTTCAAAAGCGCCATAGTAAAACATATCCCTAGGGAGCATAACGCCCGAGCGGACGTTCTGTCGAAACTCGCCAGCACAAGGAAAAAAGGGGGCAATAAATCCGTGATCCAGGAAATATTGCACAGACCCAGACCCAGCACCGAGCCCCCGAACGGGATAACGCTCGTCAGCACGATCGGAGACGCGTCGTGCTGGATGACCCCCGTATACAACTATCTCACGAGCGACCTCCTGCCGAGCGATCCCAAGGAAGCCTCCACAATCAGAAGAAGACCCTACTCGTACGTCCTAGTCGAAGATCGGCTCTACCGACGAGGGTTCTCCATACCCCTCCTCAAATGCGTCGACGAGGGCACCATCCCACACATACTCAGAGAAATACACGAAGTCATCAACTCCCAACACCTAGGGGGAAGGTCCCTCGCCATGAAAGCGCTCCGAGCCGGGTACTATTGGCCCACCATGCAGCACGACACAAAAGAATACGTAAAGAAATGTGACAAGTGCCAACGCTTTGGGGACATGCACCTCGCACCCCCCAACGAACTCAAGTCTTTGTCATCCCCCTGGCCGTTCACGTGGTGGGACATGGACCTCCTCGGCCCATTCGTGACCAGAAGCAATCAGAACAAATACCTCATAGTCGCAGTCGACTACTTCACCAAATGGATCGAAGTCGAACCATTGGTCAAAATCATGTCTCTGAACGTACTACGTTTCTACAAAAGGAACGTCCCCGCCCGATTTGGAATACCCCTGGCTATCATCACCGACAACGGCACCCAATTTACTGACGGGTGCTTCTAGGAATTCATAACAAAGCTAGGAACTAAGCAACACTTCGCGTCAGTCGAACACCCCCAAACGAACGGGCAAGCCGAGGCCGCCAACAGAGTAATTTTGAGGGGCATCAAAAGAAGACTGAATGAAATCATAAAGGGGTGGGTCGAGGAGCTACACAGCGTCCTCTAGGCCTACCGCACCACCCCCCATTCTACAACCGGGGAGACTCCCTTTCGAATTACTTACGGGACAGAAGCTGTGATCCCCGTCGAAGTACATGTGCCCACTAGGAGCACCGAGGAACCCCTCGAAACGGAAGGCAACCTCGACGCGATTAGAGAAGAGCTCGACCTGGTCGAAGAAATTCGAACAGGAGCCGCTATGCGCGAAGCTTCACTCAAACAAAAAATCACCCTAAGACACGACGCAAAGGTCATTAAACGAGAAGCCTAGTGCTTATAAGAAACCACAAGGACTCCCGGGAAGGCAAACTGGCCGCAAACTAGGAGGGCCCCTATCGCGTCCTAGCAAAGACCGAAAATGGGGCATATTACTTAGAGAACTTACAAGGAGAAGAACTCGCTCGACCTTGGAACGCCTAAAAACTAAAGCAATATTACAACTAAAACACAGGTGCAGCCCGAGTACACGCCGAGCACCTAAAGAAATAAAACAAAAAGACAGAAGTCCGCTCTCTTAATCGAGCAGACTCCTTGTCCTTCGGGGGGGGCACGAATATCGAGCACTCCCGTCGTAAACAAGTACCATGACGGTATAACACCCCGCTTGCGAGGGGATCGTTGACGCCATGAGGCTCAGAACTCAGCACAACGAGACCCGAGACTCACCCTCGCCAGGCACATGTCCTCGGCAATTGACCACAGTTCCACACACTGGGCGATCGATACACTACAGTCGAGCAAATCTTCCAATTAAACAAAAACAAACAAACACGCGAAAATCACAACAGCGTTACTTTATTCATCATCCTTGAGAATTACAAAGTACACATCAAATAAAAGAAAAACGCATTATTCTTCCCGACGGGCGAACTCCTCCGAATGGAGATACTGATACCATTCCTCGTCCTAGTCAGTCTCAGAACCATCAGCATTAACCACGACTCTCACACCTAAAGACTGAGCCTACGCGTCCGAACCCCGGGCCCCCCAGCGACGAGATGTAGATCCGGTCGAAATCTTCTTCTCCTTCACCTCCTTCACTCTGCGGGAACATGAGTGTAATACGGTGAACTGACTTTATTGAAATGTTCGGATAGCAAGAGTCGCCACTGACTTTTATTTTATCCAAATTAAATAGAAAGGCTAAAAGAACAGGAAAAACCATTTAAAAGAAAACTGAGTTCGGGGGGTAATTTATACAAAGGGAAGGTGTAAGGCACCCTTTGCATCCATGGTTTTCTATGGGCTCTTAATTGCTTTGCTCTTTAGTTTTGAAACCAAAAGTTTAGAAATTTAGAAGAAGAAAATGAGGACTTTAGCTCATAAATGAGCGTAGCCTTATTGAAGTTTTTTTAAGAAAAGGGTAGAAAAAGGAATTTAAACCAGAGCATGCAATTAAGGGCAAACTACCTTGATATTTGTAAAAAGATTCTTTTAGCCTTTCAGGGCTATCCATACCATATGAGGGTAGGAAGTCCTTTTTTTTGGAGGTTGAAGGGTCGTCGCAATTATCGTTCTCCATAAGACTGTCCCTACCATAGAGGGGCAGGTAGTCTAAGAGAAGGATCAAAATAGCCATCATTATTAGGCAACTAGAGGACACCTCAGCATTTCGTAGGCAACTTCGAGGGACAAGATCATATTAGCGAATTGAAGGCAGCATCATTGGGACTGATGATCTGAATGAACTGAGGGCAACATTGCTGAGGCGTCCCTGTACTCGAGGGACTTGGCTATTCTGCATTGAAAAAACACAAGGCAACAAGGCAACATGCAACAGGCAACAGGCAACAAGAGAGGTTACCCCAAGAGGTGTGTGGGTGCACAATCACGTGGTTAACTTTGATTACATTTATCTTGTAAAGTTAGTGATTTTATCTTCAGTTTATGGTTCCACTCCCTATTTTACTAACCACGCAGTAATAATATATGCAGTGTTATGTGCCTTCAAGGCCACACAATACAGTCCATGAATAGTTACATAATAAGTCATAGGGATGGGGGAGGAAAAGCAATAAAGATAAAAAAAACCCACAAGGCAGATAGTTTTGACATAAGTAATAATAAAAAGGAAGTTAAAAAATATGAGTTTTAGGGTTACCGAACATTTGACCGGTTGGTTGACCCTGAAAATTGGAAAAGGAAAAATAAAGGGTGAGTGTAGGAGAAATTCGTTGACATTTGAAAATAAACCCTAATTTTATTTTATAAGGCAATAAATAAATAAATAAATAAATAAATCAATAAAGAGTCAGGACTTAGCTTCTTGACTGGCGTGGCGCGTAGTCGGAGGAACTCTGATGGTAACCCTGGAGAATTAGGCGCGAAGAAGAGAAACGTTAGTGCGTTAACTGATCTTCAAACCCAATTGGTGAAAACAAACCAAGTAAAATAATTAATTATATAAATAGCTATTTCATATAAAATTATTATATAACAAAAATGTTTAAATAAGTTTAAAATAATAAATTGAAGGGAAAGTTTTTTTTTTTTGAAAAAGATTCAGGGCGAACCCTGATTTTTTAGGGAACAAGGTTTTAAAGTTAATGGACGACGCTTACATAAAAAACCTAAGGATGTTAGGGTTTCTAAGTGAATCGAGGTTAACAAACCTAAAAATTAATTATTGGTTTTTAACCTAATTAATTTTAAAATCGGCTAATCCTAATTAAATTAATTTTATGAACCCTAATTATTTAATCTAATGACTCTAAATTAACTATTTTAATTAGAATCTAAATAAATTAATTATCCTAAAACTAATATAATAAAAATTAATACCCTAACTAAAATTAATTAATAAACTAATTTAAAAAAATGTTAAAAGAAATTATTGATTTTAAAAGAAAATAAATAAAATAAACAAAACCAAATAGAATAAAAATAGAAAAAGGGAAATTAAAAAAAGAAGAATGAAAAAGAACTTAGCGTATGTTATATAGTGTGGCAGGGCTTGGAGTGTCCATCATGGAGCATCGTACTCTGGGTCCTTGGAGTGCTCCTTTGATGAATCCAGCAGTGGAGAGGCGAAGACTCATGATAAGGGCGCACGCATCACACATATGAGATCTGCAAGAGAGAAAAAATAAGGAAAAAAATTGCAAGACAAATTGATGCAGACCCTGGGTATCGAACCCAGGCCTTTATATTTACTCACGCTCTCCCTTTACCAGCTGTGCCATTTGTTTAGTCGTTATTGAAACAAACAGAAAATATTATATAATAAACTCAATTAATTTAAAGTTTGAAACCAAAAGAAACGCGCGTTGGGCCCCTCTGAATCAAATTGATCCAATCAACGGACGCCACGAGGTCATCTTCCTCGTTATGGTTCTGCAAAGGCAACGATTCTTTGGCCACGGTTCTTGCGTGTTTCCTTAGCCCCTGCACATTCGATCCTAACCAAAAACAACGGATAAACAAAATCCAAAGACATGAATCAACTGCAAACTTCCCTCTGAATCCATTGGTGGCCACGGTTTGGATTGATTTTCCTTAATTTACAAATCCCCAAATTTGAACTCTAAACCCTAGCAATGGTGGATCCTTGTGGCTGCGACTAAAACCAAATTAAAATATCCAGAAAGCTTGCAAGTATCAACATGATCAAGAATATATATTCACATGCCATTTATAATTATGGTATATGCACAATCGAATTCAAAAATATGACACAAACCGTGAGGTATACGTGCCCGCTTCTGGACGTTCCAATCGATGGTGATGATCCTAATAGCTTCAGAAAATGATGAAGAATCGTTCCTGATGTTTAGAATCGGTTGAATATAATAGGAGCCAGTATATATAATAGGAGCCATTAGGGTAATAAAAAGTGAACAAAATCTTTATGAATCTTCTGTGCTTGCTCAGTATATATAATAGGAGCCATTAGGGTAATAAAAAGTGAACAAAATTTTTATGAATCTTGATTTGCAAGTTATGAGAATTTGATTGAAATATGTCTTGAATCTTTATATTTTTGACCTTAATTGATTCAATCACTATATCCATGAAATTATATTGGCAATGTGATATAAATAGTGATTGAATTTGATTCCCATATCCCCTTAAATCAAATATTTGATTTTTAAATAATTTATATGAATTAATCATCACTTTTAAATGATTAATAATTCATAAAAATCAAATAAAAAATAAAAATTCGTGGAAATGGGATTTGGGAGTCTTGGATAACTTGTGGATGAAGATTGGGCCAAGAAAAATTGGGCCTCTTTGCAAAATGATTCATTTTGGAGCCGTTTATTTCTCATTTTTTCTCTTAAAATTGTTCAACTTTGACAAGGCATATCTCCCTCAATTTTTAAGATATGGAGGAGTTGTAGGACTTTTTGGAAACCTCAAGATGTCTTATACAAGACACTTTGGAAGCTTTTTTCTATTTGGAGATTTTATCTTGATGATATGGGCTTTGACAAAAAACTGTTTTTGGTTGACTTTCAAAAGGGACCTATAATGTTTTGATACATATCTCTCAAATGAAGCATTTTTGGACTTGTATTGTGAGAGACTAAATTGTAGAGAATTCAATTTCCTTCAAAAGTAGCTTTGGATGGGAAATTTATGATGTTCCATGTGAAAGTTATGGCTGGTCAAAGTTTAGTTGACTTTCTCCTAAGAAACCCTAATTTAGAAACTTTTGAATTTGTTGATTTCTGATCTTTTCTTGATGAACCATGATCAATCCTTGATCAAATGGTGAATGATACTTCATAATAAGGATGTTGACAAAAAATCAGGGGTTTTGACTATACTTTGATCACAGTTGACTTTTAGGTCAAACTAGTTGACTGTTGACTTTCTGAGCTTTTGACTGAGCAGTCTTGTGATTTGAAGCTTGAGTTTTGTCATAGAGATAGTTTGGAACATAAGAAGTCATAAGAAGTCCATTAGAGATCTTGATTCATTCATTATCTTCAGAGAAATCAAAACCCTAGTTCAGGAGTTCAATGTTTAGGAGAGTATGCCTTTGAGTCTTGAACTTTAGTATGAGCTTGAATAGGAAAATGGGATGGGCAAATTTTGGGGTATGACAGCTGCCCATTTCCAATCTTCTTATACCTGAGGATGTAGATTGGCATGCGTGCCTGTCGGAATTTGAAGGTAGAAGATGATTGAACACTAGAATACCAAGAAATTTGCCCTTGATGATGCAGGGACTTTTTGGGGGATGGGCTTAGAGATGCCATCCAAGAAGAGTATTGTCGGAGATGGGCTTAAAGATGCCATCTGGGTGTTGAGTGACTTGATTGAGATGGGCTTAAAGATGTTATCCAGCTTGATAGACTTGAGAGTCAGAATACGTCGTACATTAGATCGTATCTGAAGGATATACTTAGGATGAGTCGTACGTTAGACTAAAAGATGGGTCGTGCGTTAGACCGGATCCAATTTGCATTTGATAAATGTCTGGAAAGCCGTGCGTTAGGCTGAAGGATGGGTCGTGTGTTAGACCGGATCCAATTTACATTGGTAGATGTCTGGAAAGCCGTGCGTTAGGCTGAGGGATGGCCGTGCGTTAGACTGAATCCAATTTGCATCAGTAGATGTCTGGACAGTCGTGCGTTAGGCTGAAGGATGGGTCGTGCATTAGACCGGATCCAATTTGTATTTGATAAATATCTGGAAAGCCGTGCGTTAAGCTAGAGGATGGGTCGTGCGTTAGACCGGATCCAGTTGCATCGGTAGATGTTTGGAAAGTCGTGCGTTAGGCTGAAGGATTTGTCGTGCGTTAGACCGAGTTCTTTATGCTGATATGATACATCGTGCGTCAGGTTGTATGTCAGGATGAGTCGTGCGTTAGACTAAGTCCTTTGTATTGGAGAAATAACAGAATAAGCCGTACGTTAGGCTTTTCTTTGAATAAGATTCAAATCTTTGTAATATACCTGTAAGATATTGTCAGCTTTATGCAATGTCATGGTGCATGTATTATGTAACGAGTCTCTCAAAATAAATGAGAAACTAGCATGTTATGTGTGAATTCTTTATGAGGTAATGTATGCAATGTATGACATATGATATGTGAATATGATTTATGCTGTCTTGATTGAGAAAATAAATCTCTATGTCCTTGTGATTTTATTGTCTGATCTTGTCTTGAAGATGCTCAGCTGGAGATTTATGATTTTTGCCTGGGGATGAAAGCGACTTGAATGATTGATCTTGATGTACCCTGACCGGGGATAAGAGAGATGAATAACCTTGTTTGGAGAAGAGAAAAAATGTCGGGGAACCGACAACGTCGAAGATGTAAACTTCGTTGAGGAACTAAGTCTTTGA
This sequence comes from Vicia villosa, assembly GCF_029867415.1. Classification (NCBI taxonomy): domain Eukaryota; kingdom Viridiplantae; phylum Streptophyta; class Magnoliopsida; order Fabales; family Fabaceae; genus Vicia; species Vicia villosa. The sequence continues at coordinate 446,518 of NW_026705393.1, read as the reverse complement.
GACGAGAACATTTGAAGGTATCTTCTTAATGATTACTCTGTGGGGACATGATCCTGTGTAACCGGCTTTGTGGGAAAGCATGAATGCTTTGAATATTGCCCCCAGTGATTTATAGCTCTTGCCATTTCTGGACTTATATTGATTAGGACACACCACTGGGTATTGATCAAGATGTCAAACTGGACATGCATAGATTTGCCCCAGCTAGTAGGGACTCTTAGAAAGATTCGCCTCGCGAGGAATTTATGAGATGTGCATTATGGGCGACATGCCCCTAGTAATCATAGGCCCAAGACAATGTCCCATGTTGATTGGGAAGTAGCTTCAGATCTACTTGGATGCATGCCCTTGATTGTTTTGGCATCCTTGAGAGATTCTCGGAATCTGGACTTGATTGCCCCAGATTAGTCAGGAAATAGTTTGAAACCCACTTGGGGTATATGCCTTTGGCTGTTTGGAATTTGAGAGATTCTTGGAATCTTGACTTGATTGCCCCAGATTGATTGGGCAAAACGTTCCATGCCCCTTGTATACGTAAGAGACATTGCTTCTTGGAGTAATCTTTGTTGGTTGGGATAACTTTGAGTCATTAGTCATACCCTGTGCAGATTCATTCTGTTGCTAACATTTGAAATTATGTAGCAGAATATGTTTAATAATGAATTCATGAGATGCAATGCATACATCTGTCTTGAGTTTTTTTTGAAAATATTAAAACAGGAGATGTAAAAGCGTGATATTTGTAAAACGTGATTTTTATAAAAACAAGATATAAACTTAGCATTTTTGGTAAACCTTAAGGAGTCAGGATACCTTTTGGTGACAGTGTGCTTTCGAACTAACCATGCTTCAGTTAGGACTTTCAAGGGTTGTAATGTGGCTTGGTTCACGGTTTAAGAAACAAAGGATAATGGCTCAAACATTTATTTATACCCATCCCAATCTTCGTGATGTTCTTCGATCCTATGCTCAGTTAACTTTGTGTTTCAGCTTTAGCGAAGCTTGAAGTGTTAACATTGATATTAGATGGTGGTTGAAGCACCAGAAGTTTATTTGGACAGTCAGTCGTCCTTCTTTGTAATTCTTTTTGCTTTTGTCGAGGATTTGTAGTGACCTCTTTTTTACTTTGATTTTTGTTATCCCTAACTTTTGCCTGAACTGTTTATTTTGTGATTACAATCAGCGGGATGTTTCGCCTTTTCGATAAGTCTCCTTCATAGATTTTGACTTAACAACTTTTTTTTCTTTTTTATGGATATTGACTGCATGACTTACTGGTTATAGGAACCCATCATTATTTGTGTAAACAACAACTAGTATAATTGAGTTAACTGAGTAACTACCCTGCCCCAGGTTATGATTAAGGGTTTTAAATTGCATATGAAAGAAAACTCCTACACCTTAAGCTCAAAGGGGTTGACGAGGGATTAACATCCTTATATCTCCACTGTTTAGGAATTGAAACAATAACTGTACATCATCAGCATGGTCTGTTCAAAAGCATACTGTATGAGGTTGCGGTATCGTTTTCGTCATCCTCCCTCAAAAGGCTTACAGCTTAGCAGGAGTTGAATATCACAAACAAAATGCAAAGTAAAGACACAATTTAAAATGAGTGATAACAAAGTAATTTATTCAAGACAAACATATGCAACGCACTGATGATGATTATTGAAACAGATAATGTATATCATAAGTCGAATGTTTAAACAAAACAGAATAGAGATTGCGCATGAAAATAAGTCTAATGATTAAAAGTTCATCCTTCTAGACAGTAATCAGTCTTATCGTGATTAGGCATGCAATCAGTGATCACTACAGGAGTCTTGGGATGGTTGAATTCAATTTCACCATCATCGATCATGTCTTGGATCTTATTCTTCAATGGCCAGCAATCATTAGTGTCATGTCCAACGCTGTCGGAGTGATAAGCACATCTCGCATTAGGAATGTACTGATGAGACAAGGTGTTAGGATTCCGAGGAGGATCCCTCAAGGTAATTAGCCCTTTCTTCAGCAACTGTTGTAACGCTTCAGCCAAAGTCATGTTGATCTTTGTGAATTGACGCTTAGGTGCATCTGACTTGCGTCTTTGTTGTGGAACTGGTGTAGAGATCAGAATTGTCCCCACAAATTGGTTGTGTTTATTATGACCTTTTCGATTGTACACGGCATTAGCCACATGAGGTCCCTCAGGTGAGTTGAAGTCAATGATCTTGTCATCAATGAGGTCTTGAATCTTGTGCTTTAATTGCCAACAATCCTTTGTATCATGACCAGGACTATTCGAATGATGAGCACATCTCGCATGGTACTTATACCTAGGAGTGGGATTGGTAGGAAATGAATATGGAGGTAATAGAGTTATCAAGTTCTGATTGAGCAATTGTTGGAGAACTTGAGACAGCGGTATATGTAATGCATTAAATGACCGCTTAGGCTTGGATCTCTGATTATCTTGACCACCTTGATGCTTATGTTGATTCTTCTCCTTCTCGATCAGAAGTGCCTTCAATTCTTCTTGCCCCTTAGCCAAGTTAAGGATCAAAGCTTGGAATTTAGCATTCTGAGCTTGGAGATTCTTGACAGATTGTTCGAGATCCATTTTCTCGCTGAAATAAACAGCGGAAAGATGAGACACTTGTTTTATGAATACTTGTGATGCAATGTTTATGAATGATATGATTATGCGTATGTAATGTTTTCAAGGCGTTTAAAGGCTTTTTAACACATTTAAAGAAAGAAAATAGAAGCAGAATAAATTAATAACTCAACTGAAAACCAATATATTATAAGTTTTATAGTTACATTAAAAAGATACTGAAAATAATAAACAAATAAAATAGAAAAGAAATCAATCTTCAAGTCGGTGCTTCCTCTTCAACCCCTTGATCCCCTCTTTATGAGCTTTGATCATTTCATTCTTTTCTTGAACAAGTCTATCAATCTCTCGTTCCCATGATTGTATTTGATCCGGCGAAATAAAATCTTCAATCTTCCATTTGCGGGAGAAATAGTCAAGTATACCATCTCGCTCTTTAGCATTAGCTACTAGCACTGCTTTTTCAGCCTCAACCTCACGTAAGTGCTTTTCAAGATCAGCTTTTTCTTGTCTCAAATGGGCAACGGTGGCAGCAAGGTCTTCGTCCGGAGTGGGTACATAAGGTTCCACTTCCACGTGAACATCTGAAGGAGTAATCATTGGAACTACAGATGTGTCAGATGGATATGGTATGCCAAACTCGACGACTCGGTCATAGAACCATCTAAAGTAGAGATCTAAAGGAGTATAGTTTCTTAATCCCAAATCTCTTATACCCACCTTTTTTACCTCGTACCAAGCTTTAATGAAACGGCCCTTTTTTCCGGTTGTATCGGAACCGTAGTCAAAATTTTACGCACTAAGATATATGGAACGTGGCCTATCTTTTAAAGCAAAACCAAACTAATGTCGAGCGAGGATAGGATTTTAAGTGATCCCCCCTCGGGTACCAAAAAGAGGCACATTAGGGAATTCTCTGCAACGATCAAATAATTGGATACCCTCTAACTCTTTTTGATGCCAGATTATGTCATCATAAGAAAGCTTCATAATTCTATGAATCCAAGTCAAGCCTTCTTCATTCCTTATTACTGATCGAGGCAAGTGCGAAATAAACCACTTGTGCAGAAGGGGGATGCATCCTAAGACACAACCTTGTCTCGTTGTTACTCTGGCACTGATGGAATGCAATAAATCACCAAGTAGAGTAGGAACAAGATTCTTGCTAAGGAAGATCTTAATAGCAGCCCTATCAACAACTTTGTCACAGCGATGAAATAAAACTTGTCCATATATCAACAAATTAGAACACTTTCCCAGGCATCCATACTTAGAGCTTTAGCAAAGATCTTGGCCTTCTCGTATAAGAAATCCACAGGTATTCCAGAATAGTCTCTTCTATTGATCCAAACCTTGTTAATTTCTGCCCTTGGTAAGTGTAAAGCAGCAGCAATGTCTTCCAACCTGGGACCTCCTTCCTCGCCAGTGTAAAGAATCTGATCAGGTATAAGGATGTCCATTATATGAGAAAATCCTTCCAATGTAGGTACCAGTTGAAAATCTCTATAAGTAAAACAATGAAGAAGAGGATCATAAAACTGCATCATAGAATTGAGGAGAGCTTCATCCACTTTGATTCACACTAAATTTATCAGCTTGTTGAGAGACTCGGTGAGGACGAGAGAACCAGTAATATCATCACATAAGAGCTTTAATATAGTAGGTACTTTCTTGAAGTTGAGAAAGAAAGGCTTACGGACTAGGATTCCCATATTCAAATAACCTACAAAATAAATTATGGTTAAAAAACCTTTTTTCTCCTTGAAATGGGTTAGCCATGTCATGAATGCATGTATGTATGATGCATCACAGAAAAACAAATCCACACAAATCACATAATTTTTGGCTTAAGGCTTGCATGGAGTATGATCAGGTGTCCTTCCCAAAGGTACTTCTATGGATAAGATGAAATCAGCAACGGGTTCTATAAGTTATCCAGAATTGTCAGCCATTCTAAAGCACCCTCGGACATGATACATTCGCATCATGCAATGATACTTTGAGAAAGAACCTATCTGAATTGTAGTATCGGGTGGCGACTAAGTTCTCAACATTTGTCAAGATTAGTCCCCCCACTACGTTCCTAAAGGTCAAGATGGGTTAAAGGTGACTAAAGGTCCTTGAGCTCCGGCGCATCCACAGGCACATACATAGACCTCCCTCATTTGAGAAAGGTGTGGCTATGGAGTCCTAACTCAAGCGTGAACTTCATATTGACTCATCTCCCACATATGTGAAAGAGGTCGCCATGACTACGCCACTCCTATCTTAAGTGTACTTGAATCCGGGTGTAGGATTTGTCCTTCATTTATTCCCAAAGCGTCCCTGAAAAATAAAGCAAACAAAGCAAACAATAGAAAACATTTAAGTGAATCCTAAGCTTTTAAGGTAACCCCTCTTTTATTCGAAAATTCCCCAACAGAGTCACCAGTTCTGTAATACGGTGAACTGACTTTATTGAAATGTGTGGATAGCAAGAGTCGCCACCGACTTTTATTTTATCCAAATTAAATAGAAAGGCTAAAAGAACAGGAAAACCCTTTTAAAAGAAAACTGAGTTCGGGGGGTAATTTATACAAAGGGAAGGTGTAAGGCACCCTTTGCATCCATGGTTTTCCATGGGCTCTTAATTGCTTTGCTCTTTAGTTTTGAAACCAAAAGTTTAGAAATGTAGAAGAAGAAAATAAGGACTTTAGCTCGTAAATGAGCGTAGCCTTATTGAAGTTTTTTTAAGAAAGGGGTAGAAAAAGGAATTTAAACCAGAGCATGCAATTAAGGGAAAATTACCTTGATATTTATAAAAAGATTCTTTTAGCCTTTCAGGGCTATTCATACCATAGGAGGGTAGGAAGTCCTTTTATTTCGAGGTTGAAAGGTCGTCGCAATTATCGTTCGCCATAAGATTGTCCCTGCCATAGAGGGGCAGGTAGTATAAGGGAAGGATCAGAATATCCATCAATATTAGGCAACCAGAGGACACCTCAGCATTTCGTAGGAAACTTCGAGGGACGAGATCATATTAGCGAATCGAAGGCAGCATCATTGGGACTTATGATCTGAATGAACTGAGGGCAACATTGCTGAGGTGTCCTCGTACTCGAGGGACTTGGCTATTCTGCACTGAAAAACACAAGGCAACAAGGCAACAGGAAACAAGCAACAGGCAACAAGAGAGGTTACCTCAAGAGGTGTGTGGGTGCACAATCACGTGGTTAACTTCGATTACATTTATCTTGTAAAGTTAGGGATTCTTTGCTCAGTTCATGGTTGCACTCCCTATTTTACTAACCACGCAGTAATAATACATGCAGTGTTATGTTCCTTAAAGGCCACACAATACAGTCCAGGAACAGTTACATAATAAGTCATAGGGATGGGGGAGGAAAAGCAATAAAGATAAAAAAACCCACAAGGCAGATAGTTTTGACATAAGTAATAATAAAAAGGAAGTTAAAAATATGAGTTTTGGGGTTACCGAACATTTGACCGGTTGGTTGACCCTGAAAATTGGAAAAGGAAAAATAAACAACAAATGGTGAGTTAAGGAGAAATTCGTTGACATTTGAAAATAAGCCCTAATTTTATTTTATAAGGCAATAAATAAATAAATAAAGAGTCAGGACTTAGCTTCTTGACTGGCGTGGCGCGTAGTCGGAGGAACTCTGATGGTAACCCTGAAGAATTAGGCGCGAAGAAGAGAAACGTTAGTGCGTTAACTGATCTTCAACCCCAATTGGTGAAAACAAACCAAGTAAAATAATTAATTATATAAATAGCTATTTCATATAAAATTATTATATAACAAATATGTTTAAATAAGTTAAAAATAATAAATTGAAGGGAAATGTTTTTTTTTTGAAAAAGATTCAGGGCGAACCCTGATTTTTTAGGGAACAAGGTTTTAAAGTTAATGGACGACGCTTACCTAAAAACCTAAGGCTGTTAGGGTTTCTAAATGAATCGAGGTTAACAAACCTAAAAATTAATTATTGGTTTTTAACCTAATTAATTTTAAAATCGACTAATCCTGATTAAATTAATTTTATGAACCCTAATTATTTAATCTAGTGACTCTAAGTTAACTATTTTAATTAGAATCTAAATAAATTAATTATCCTAAAACTAATCTACTAAAAATTAATACCCTAACTAAAATCAATTAATAAACTAATTAAAAAAAATGTTAAAAGAAATTATTGATTTTAAAAGAAAATAAATAAAATAAACAAAACCAAATAGAATAAAAATAGAAAAAGGGAAATTAAAAAAAGAAGAAAGAAAAAGAACTTAGCGTGTGTTATATAATGTGGCAGGGCTTGGAGTGTCCATCATGGAGCATCGTACTCTGGGTCCTTGGATTGCTCCTTTGATGAATTCAGCACTGGAGAGGCGAAGACTCATGATAAGGGCGCACGCATCACATATATGAGATCTGCATGTGAGAAAACATAAGGAAAAAAATTGCAAAGCAAATTGATGCAAACCCTGGGTATCAAACCCAGGCCTTTATATTTACTCACGCTCTCCCTTTACCAGCTGTGTCATTTGTTTGGTCGTTATTGAAACAAACAGAAAATATTATATAATAAACTCAATTAATTTAAAGTTTGAAACCAAAAGAAACGCGAGCTGGGCCCCTCCGATTCAAATTGATCGAATCAACGGACGCCACGAGGTCATCTTCCTCGTTATGGTTCTGCAAAGGAAACGATTCTTTGGCCATGGTTCTTGTGTGTTTCCTTAGCCCCTGCACATTCGATCCTAACCAAAAACAACGGATAAACAAAATCCAAAAACATGAATCACAAGTTAATTTCCCTCTGAATCCATTGGTGGCCACGGTTTGGACTGATTTTCCTTAATTTAAAAATCCCCAAATTTGAACTCTAAACCCTAGCAATGGTGGATCCTTGTGGCTGTGACTAAAACCAAATTAAAATTTCCAGAAAGCTTGCAAGTATCAACATGATCAAGAATATATATTCACATGCCATTTATAATTATTGTATATGCATAATTGAATTCAAAAAATATGACACAAACCGTGAGGTATACATGCGCGCTTCTGGACGTTCCAATCGATGGTGATGATCCTAATAGCTTCAGAAAGTGATGAAGAATCGTTCCTGATGTTTAGAATCGCTTGAATTCACCTAAATCTTAGACTGCAAACTCACTTCTCCTTCACGGTTTCTTGACTTTTTTAGGGCTCCGCTTTGCAGAATTTTTCCTCTCCTAATCTTCGATGCTTGCTCGGTATATATAATAGGAGCCATTAGGGTAATAAAAAGTGAACAAAATCTTTATGAATCTTGATTTGCAAGTTATGAGAATTTGATTGAAATATGTCTTGAATCTTTATATTTTTGACCTTAATTGATTCAATCACTATATCCATGAAATTATATTGGAAATGTGATATAAATAGTGATTGAATTTGATTCCCATATGCCCTTAAATCAAATATTTGATTTTTATATAATTTATATGAATTAATCATCACTTTTAAATGATTAATAATTCATAAAAATCAAGTAAAAAATAAAAAATCATGGCAATGGGATTTGGGAGTCTTGGATAACTTGTGGATGAAGATTGGGCCAAGAAAAATTGGGTCTCTTTGCAAAAAGATTCATTTCGGAGCCTTTTATTTCTCATTTGTTTCTCTTAAAATTGTCCAAATTTGACAAGGCATATCTCCCTCAATATTTAAGATATGGAGGAGTTCTAGGACTTTTTGGAAACCTCAAGATGTCTTATACAAGCCACTTTGGAAGCTTTTTTCCATTTGGAGATTTTATCTTGATGATATGGGCTTTGACAAAAAACTGCTTTTGGTTTACCTTCAAAAAGGACCTATAATGTTTTGATCCATATATCTCAAATGAAGCATTTTTGGACTTGTATTGTGAGAGACAAAATTGTAGAGAATTAAATTTCCTTCAAAATGAGCTTTGGATGGGAAATTTCTGATGTTCCATGTGAAATTTATGGCTGGTCAAAGTTCAGTTGACTTTCTCCTAAGAAACCCTAATTTAGAAACTTTTGAATTTGTCGATTTCTGATCTTTTCTCGATGAACCATGATCAATCCTTGATCAAATGATGAATGATACTTCATAATAAGGATGTTGACAAAAAATCAGGAGTTTTTACTGTACTTTGATCACAGTTGACTTTTAGGTCAAACTAGTCGACTGTTGACTTTCTGAGCTTTTGACTGAGCAATCTTGTGATTTGAAGCTTGAATTTTGTCATAGAGATAGTTTGGAACATAATAAGTCATATGAAGTCCATTAGAGATCTTGATTCATTCATTTTCTTCAGAGAAATCAAAACCCTAGTTCAGGAAATCATTGTTTAGGAGAGTATGCCTTTGAGTCTTGAACTTTAGTATGAGCTTGAATAGGAAAATGGGATGGGCAAATTATGGGGTATGACCAGATAGGCAAATGCACCCTCATCAGTCCCGCTGGCCAGGAGTTCCTTTATACTAATCACACCCGGTTCCCTGACGATCTCTCCATCTTCATCAACAACAGGCTTCCCCGAACGATCCACCTTAGCGATCGTTGGAAGGCCCTGCACGAAGTTCTGAAGGAGGGCATAATCCCCCCGAGCGTCCTCTTCCAAATCCGAAAGTTTGGTGATGTACTGGTCGGTACCATACTCGAGATGATCTCGAGACCAGAAAAACCTAAACTTATGCCTCCGAGTAGTGACAGGATCCCCAATATCGTTAAGCGTCGGACGACCATGGATATCTACGGTGGGAACCCAAGCGAAGACACTGTCACGGGCCTCTCGGGACTGAGGACGGATGGGGAAGAAGCGGGGCTTGTAGTTTTTCAAGGAATCCGACTTAAAAATATTCTTAGACTGCTTCAAGGACACCCATCCGAAACGACCTTCCCTCACCGTGCGTTGCACACAGAATATGTAAAAGAACAGAGGAATTGTCGCCCCTATCTTCAGGTGAGAGCAGACTAGCTCGAACGCCCGGATGAAAGCGATCGAATTAGGGTGGAGCTGTGTAGGGGCCACCTCCAGGTGGTTGAAAACAACCATCTGGAACTCAGTGAAAGGCACACGGAACCCCGTCTCCCAAAAGACCACCTCGTACATTGGGAGCAAATCGGGGGTGTACACGTCACAAATGCGATCCTCTTCAGCCGGGACAAGAACTGACCACCCATTCTTGGAGGTATCCCCGACAGGATCCACGTAACTCCCAATCTCCGTAAAAATGTCTGAGTCGTCCTCCACAAAATAACTTTCAATATCGAGCGCTTCTTGAAGCACCCAGGCCGACAGTGGCACCTCTTGCTGGGCCGGAGGAGTAGAGGACGACAAACCTGATGCTGACATACGCCCCGCTTCGGCCATATTTCATCTGAAACACAGGGGGGAACAGTGAATTCGACAGTTAAATCAAATCCACCCTTCCACCACTGTTCAGAGTGAAAGGTGAAGGATAGAAAAACACTTAGAAAGGGGGGGGGGGGGTTGAATAAGTGTGACTTTAAAAACTCTTAAGATAAAAACAATTGCACAATGATTTTTATCCTGGTTTGTTATTAACGAAACTACTCCAGTCCACCCCCTTAGAGTGATTTACCTCACCTTTTAAGTCTTCTAGAGTATTCTGATCACACCTTGATCACTCTAGGAACCTTTTACAAATTAATGTAAACAAATTCTTACAAGATTATTACAATGCTTCTTAATAAGCTATAATCATAACTGTGATATATCTCTTAAGTTCTAAGCTTAAATCTCACTAAGATATTACAATGAAGTGAGGATGAAGATGAAGTTTGATAGCTTTTGATTCAACAGCGTTTCCGCAAGTTTGAGCAGAGTTGTTTGTGTTCAGTGTTGTAACCTTGCTTCTGATCAGAACTTCACTATTTATAGGCGTTTTGAGAAGATGACCGTTGGGAGCATTTAATGCGTTGCGTGATCCGTACAACATTGCATTTAATATTTCACTCTTTTGTCAACTACCTCGAGCCTTGTTTTTCCTAATTTTACTGACTTTGCCTTTAATAGCTTCTAACGTTCCTTTTGTCAGTCAGCGTAGCCTGCAATCTTGTACTTGCTTCTGATCTGATGTTTGTAGATACAACGTTTGAATATCAGAGTCAAACAGCTTGGTGTAGAGCATCTTCTGGTCTTCTGACCTTGAAGTGCTTCTAGCGTGATACCATAAGAACTTCAGTGCTTCTGATGCTTCAATAGACCATGTTCTGATTCTGCTCGACCATCTTCTGATGTCTTGCGAGAGCATGTTCTGATGTTGCATACTTGAACCTTCTGAGTCAGTGCTTCTTGCGCTGAATTGTGCATACTCTTTATATATTTCCTGAAATGGAAAATGAATAGGATTAGAGTACCACATTGTCTTATACAAAATTCATATATATTGTTATCATCAAAACTAAGAATATTGATCAGAACAATTCTTGTTCTAACAAAAGGGTGCACCAACGGTCCGAGGACCGAATGACCCACGACCTTCCCCTTCTCCAAAAAAACAGAATTCGAGCAGAAGGAGACTCGCGCCAAAGGAAAGGGCAAAGACGCATGCTACGTCACAATAACCTATTTTTCTAGAGAAAACGCTATAAACATATTCACACATAACCAAAACCCCTAAACCGCATTCAACAAGCTGGAGGGTAGCCATAGGCTAAAAATTCAACCATACACGGCCACCAGCAACGGAGAAATCATCCATCTCTGTCGCCTACCACCAGCTTCATCCTATATCTTCGTCAAAATCAGTCCTAAAGTTCTACCCTAACCACATGCAAACGATTTCTAAAAACAATCAAAGCATAGAAAGCTAAAAACGAAGGTAAAATCGAACTTACGAGTAAGATCCTGACGGAAAAAACAGAGAATAGCAAAATAAACACCACATCGAAGCTCACGGTCGACGGCGGAGGGAAGAGAAGGAAGCAAAAGAATTTGAAAAGTTTGGGAGAAATGACGAACCCTGATATTTATAGGCTACTGAAGACGTCACGTGCGCCGCACATGGGGCTCTGCGAAACGGCATGGCCATCATTAACCCTAATAGCCTACGAATAGGGTAGCCATCATTTCGCATTAAATGCGACACGTCCCCCAACTGACTTTTCTGAAGCAACACGCCTCCTAGCTCTCGGCCTAATCTTTCTTCTCCCCGGAAGCTTCAGGCCAACCCTCCTCGGATACACAGGGCACATGTCCCCGGAAGATCCCCCGTATCAAAATTCCTCTAAGTCGTCGCCCCCACGAGCGGAAGCAACGACTTGGGAGGCTCCTGTTTTGGACCAGCCCAATCATCCTTATTGGGCCAATCCAGCCTTCGGCCCAAGGCATCCTGGACACGCGCGTGACACCCTTCCCGGGCCCGTTCTGGGAAAACACCAAAGACAACCGACCACGAGAGAAGCCCGTGCCCGGTAAGCGGCCAGCTCACGCGTTACCTAAATCCCCGCCTTAGAAAGAGGAGCCGATTTCGCTTAAGGATACCCTATAAATAGCCCTCTAATGCCAGAGGGCAAGGTAATCTTTTCTTACCCCAAAATTCTCTCACTTTGTTGTACCTTGTGGAACATATACTTACTTTGGCATCGGAGTGCCTTGCAGGTACAACCCCTTCTTCCCCTCTCAACCGTTCCGGATTTCAAGCCTTCTTTGTTGCTGGCCATCTGATCTGCTCGGTAAGATCAGATATTATCAAGTTAGGTCTTCTCCTAGTAAGGATCCGATGATGGCTTTGTGTATATTTGGTTTGGGAAATGGCTTTCATATCCTTTTTTGGGGAGCTATTTGGTTGGAGGAGTCTAGTTTGGGTGAGGAGTTTCCGGGTCTTTATGTGCTTTCTTGCTTGAAAAAAGTATCGGTTGCCGATATGGGGGGTTGGTGTGATGGCGTTTGGTTTTGGGGAGATTTTGGCATTAGGGATGTTTGTTGAATCTTGTTTATTGGGCGTCTCTTTTTTCTCTTTATGCAACACTTAGGAAATATCAGGGTGGTGGAGTCCAATCTTGATGAGGTGTCTTGGACCGCGGATTCGACCGGCATCTTTTCGGGTTCTTCTTGTTTTGTCTTTTATGCTTCCTTCCGTACACCTTTTGGACCCCGAAATAGGTATGATGACGTGTTGTGCATAGTTTGGAAGTTGGATGTTCCTTCTAAAATCAAAGCTTTTGGGGGAAGACTTTTTGTGAATAAGCTCCCTGCGAAGGATCTCTTGAAGACTAGAGGTATTGTCTTTCCTTTATATGGTTAAAGTGTGCTTTTTGTGATATAGATTTGGAGAGTAGAGATCAATCTTTTTTCAATTATAAAGTGGTGAAGATTATTTGGAATGAGATAGCTCTTTGGATATGTAAGCCGGTGATAGTGGCGGAAGAGTGTTTCTCGAATTTTATGGATTAATACTCTTTTTGTAAAGGAAAGAAAGTTAAGGAGGGTAAATGGGGAGTTGTTTGGCTTGCTACTTCTTGGTCTATTTGGTTATTACATAACGGTATTTGTTTTCGGAATGACGGTTGGAATGTCGATAATACAGTTTGGAATATTAAGATTTTGGTTTGGAAATTGACGGTTATAGCAAAAATTACCAATTTCAATTTTAGCTTCTACGACTTTAGCAAAGATTTTTTTTTTTCGTAATTTATTTGGTTGGTAATTTCTTTGTCCTTTTTGTCGGGTTGGTTTTCGGTTCTTTTGTGTATATAAAGATTGGAGAACTCTTAGTTCTCCCATTAATATCATTAAAAAAAAATAACAATGTAGATAGACTTTAAATGGTAAAAACTGAGCAAATTTAATATAACAAACCTCGTGATGTAGACTTCTTGAGCAAACGCTTTCTGCATTTCTGAACTTACATGCTCAGTCTTGAGAGCTTTGTACATTTAAATCTAATTTAATTTAAGGAACTGGTCAATTAAAATTGAAATAATATATGCACCTACAGAGATTGTTTGAGGAGCTAACACAAATGTATAATTCGGTATCACTGTCTACTTACAATTCACCATATGACGCAAATGCAATTTGAGTTCCATATTTCAAATGTTTGAGATCTATTTTCCAAATATTTGTCCCATCATTTGAAATTGTCAAATGATCCAGCTCATTCTTCATCCTTGCTTTATCACACTCATCAACAAAAGATATTGACTGCTGCCTGGACCCCTCATGTCTCTGAAAGCAGACCATAAAGAATTCAATTATATGAATTCAAATTGACTATATAGAAGTCATCTAGAAACAAGAAAAGGGCCTGAGTTACCTCAATTTTCAACATGGTTGAAAAATGCAAGGTGAAACTAATACTCAAAACAAACACTTGCCAACGAAATTAAAAACCAACAGAAAAAAGATATATATGAGCAATTAAACTCTTACAAAAGGATTTACACGTTAATCCTTTGAAGAATAAATTGAGAGTACGTGTTCATCAATTTTTTTCTAGTAGACGATGTTTTCTTTTCTAGTAAAGTATTCTAGACTTGATGTCATTACATTGTTTCAATTGAAATAGAAAAATCTTCTGAGTAAACTAAAGCTATAGCTAGTTTAACCTCTAATCTATAATATAAGAAAATTAATGGCTCTGGAAAACACAATTTTAACCTTTCTTCTTTACCCTCCACCTCATCATTTTGGGGGTATTTTGTGTCCAAAAATTACTTTTTGCAACCAAATTGTACTTTTGGTTCTAACTTAAAAATACTTACTTTCATTTGTGTATAATTTGCAAACTCATTTTCTCTTAATAGTCCAACTACAATTAAATGGTAACTGAAAAGTAATTTTTTTTTAATTCAAAACCATTGCTTGAGTGAACAGTGCCACGCTTTCCCAAGACTTCACTTTTCTGATGTCCTTTTTGTTTTCTCTTTCTCTTTCTTCCATATACATCTGCTTCCTCTTTGTTCTCTATCCCAAACTACAATGACCACTGTTTCAAACCCTACATGCCATCTCCGTTTCAAAAGTCATTCGGCCATCACGTTTCAACGGCATAAACTAGGTAAGCTGCTTCTTCTTCTTCAAATTTTTCTTTCTGCATATAATTTCGATGCAATGAATCACTTATTTGGACGCACTTGCTTTCAGATCTGATGATTAAACTGCAGCAAGAGAAACACCGAGCAACTCAAGTGTAAGCATTTCTTCATTTTTCTAATCCTTGATCAAGAGTGATAAAAATTGTCACCGGTAAGAAACTACACATACCCTGTTGATGCTGTTTCGATTTCAAACAAAAAATATGCAGATTTGCTTTTGGATTGTCGATTCGATTTCAAGCGAAGATGATAGAGATCTGTTTGTGGGTTGTGGTTTTGTTTCAAGCGAATAATTGATGGCAGCATATCTGAAGTTTTCGGTGATTTTACTTATGTTTGCGATTCCGCAATGGTAGATCTGTTGTAAAGCTCCAAACTTTCTGCATATATTTGTGTATATATTTCAGGTATTTTATATGTTCATATTTTAGGGTTTCTTCTTGATACATATATTCTGATTTTAGGATTTTAATGTGAGAAAAATGAAGCATCGGCATGGGAAGTAGCTCCAAAGCGCGTGTTGGCCAACCACGGTTGCCGGGGAAAATCGTTGTTGTTAGAATATAGTCAATGAGAAATCCATCAAGTAACTTGGTTTCAAAGGTGAAATTTGTTCGAAACATGTAATTTATTTGGAACTATTCAAGAGTCACATGAAGTAAATTGATTGATTTTTAGATATTCATGAGTAACAATTTTATTTCTATTCAGATCCATTTTGAACGAAATGATTTTTATATTCATGAGTAACCTAATGTTATTACTTTGCTAACCCACTGTCACTACTTGTCGTTTCTCTCTATACCAATAATTTGTAATATATGATGAATGTACATTTATGAAATGTTATGGTGCATCCTGCCCTGGATATTGTATTTTGGTTGTCTCAACTACTTTTCGTACCATCTAAATATGGTGAATTATGTAATGATTTAGGCTTTCTCTAAAATCAATCAATCATTAATATTCAATTTAAAGTTGATACAATTGATGTTAACAGATAGCAGCTTCTGAAGGTGGTGAGAAAGGTCTCTTTTATGGGTGGGTGCTGCTTCAAAGAAAACACATATGAAGCCTCGCACAAATCGAAGGTGCTTAATGAAACGTATTTTGGAAAAACCTAAACGGTGAGGAAAAGTAGGTTTGCTTGAGGCAAAGCTTCATGCACTGCGTCACAAGATTCACCGGTTATAATGCAAAGACATGCTCAAGAAAAAGGTAATGGTTAATGTTTAACATACATTAGCAACTTTTGTGCAGCTGTGTTTTTCGTCAATTATATATGGTCATTTTACTGATCATCATGGTTGTAGTTGATATGAATAGCTGTGACTGTTTATATACAAAATTTATGTTCTGTTTTGGTTGCACTTCAAGAGTCAGAGAATGATTTATGATATGCTATAAAGGTGCTTCAACATACCGCAACATTGCCATAAAAACCTTACAATTAGATCCATTACGACACTGTCACTTATGCTTGATATCTTCAAAACCTTACTATTAGATCCATTGTTTTGCAGGTGACGCTGAAGTCATCATTGCCAAGGAAAGAGTAACAACTGAAGACTTTCTGTTGTGTCACATAAACTAAAAGAAAATAGAAGACCATAGGTGAGGTTATGCAGTTCTTTCTGTTACAATTTTTTGTTAAATTTTTTTAGTATTTTTTTTTTATCTTTTCATCTAAGTATTACATCACATTGGCTGGAAATCATGTTTAGGTTGCAAACTCCTTATACTTAGAGCTCCATTGTTTCATCTTTCTGGTTTTGTAGAGGGATTCTCGGAAATGGTTATACCGCGGGCGGGGGTCGAGCTGGTGCGGCTTCAGTGAGGTTGATTCGTGTTGTAAAGTTGGTATCGGTGCAGTGGTTGCTGGTTTTCGTAGGGGTCAAAGAATTGGGATATTTTTGAGTTCGGATATTTTTGACATAACTGACCATGCAATTGTTGTTGGTGCTGCAGAATGTCTGAAGGAGTTTAATTTGAGGATTGTTATAAAGTTGATATACGAATCTAAAAATTTGATATTATTGTTAGCATTTATTGTTTATTCGGCTTACTTGCTACTATAGAATGATTTGATTATAACAGGGACTAACTGAGACAAATAAAGATGTTCATGCTGCACCATGGGAAAATATTGGTATGTTACAGCATGGCAGTTTGTTGGTTTAAGTGTCATTATAAGTGTAGTGCTCACCAGTAGGGTAATTTTTCAAAGGATGAAGAACTAAACTGTTAGTTTTCTTTCTTTCACTGTCGCCAAGTAAGGTAATGTTACTAAAATCTTTAAACACTTAATTTCGTTTTTGATTGTGTTTATTTGTTAATTTGTTCGGTTTTGAAAATTATATATATATATATATATATATATATATATATATATATATATATATATATATATATATATATATATATATATATATATATATATATATATATAAAAAAGATACACAAATTAAAAATAAAAAACAATTGAAATTATAATTGTCAAATAAATATTAATTTAATCTAGTTAGAAATATATAGTTTAGTAGAAAAAATAAATAAAATAATTAAGTAGTCATCTACCCGTGCGTTCGCACACATTATACAATATAGCTATAATCTATCGTGAGTAGTCATCTACCCGTGCGTTCGCACGTATTGCACAATATTATAAATAATAAATAAATATAATATATGTGATTATATTTATTTGATTTGGTAACAGGTACCAAACTTTTTGTCCAAATTTTGTTTATTGTCACTCATACCCCTATCTTATTATAAGCATTTGAAATCTTTTTACTTATTTTAAATAAAAATTTCAATATATTTAATAGATTTATTTTTCCAAAAATATCAGTTATAGGTTAATATGTACATATAAAAAATAAAGGAAATAATTAAGCATTTATCTATCACAGTTGTAAATAAATATAATATAATGATGGTTAAAAATGTAAATAAAATATATACACATTAAGTAGCTTTGTCCCGTCGAAAAATGTATATTTGAGTAGAAAAATAAAGAAAATAATTAAGAAATCATTTACCCGTGCGTTCACACGGTTCATACAATGTCATTATAAATAGTAAATTAATATAATAGTGATGGTTAAAAATGTATATAAAATACAAAAAGAATTACAATTTTTTTATATAAGAAATTATGTATTCATCAATCATAATTGTCTCATGTTAAATGTAATTTTACAAATAGTTTCTGTCAATCGAAAAAGGTATGTTTTTCATAAGAAATCTATGTATTTATACATCATAATTGTATCATATTATTTTTGTAAAAAAAAATATATTAATAGCAATTTTTTTAGTATAAATGTTAAATTTTATCATAAAAAATTGCTAACATTTTTTTGATAATGGAAGTTTATAATATCTTTTATTATACTTTAATAGTATCTTTAATTATAATTAATATATTATATATATTTTAAAAAATAACATAAAAAAATAAATAATATTTATACATAAAACTATATTTAGTATAATTATATAGTGTTATTGTTAGTAGTTTAGATTAATGAAGCAATAAATAAATATATAACGATTGTTAATAAATATATATAAAAGATACGCAAATTAAAGTGAAAAAACATTTGAAATTATAATTGTCATATAAATATTAATTTAATCTACTTAGAGTTATATACTTTAGTAAAAAAATAAAAAATAAATTAGTCATTTATCCGTGCGTTCGCATGCATCATACAATATCGTATAAATCTATCCTGAGTAGTATCTACCCGTGCGTTCGCACGGATAGCACAATGTTATAAATAATAAATAAATATAAGAAATTATGTATTCATCAATCATAATTGTCTCATAAATGTAATTGTATAAGAAGTTTCAGCCCGTCGAAAATGTATGTTTTGCATAAGAAATTTATGTATTTATCAATCATAATTTTATCATGTTTTTTTATTATAAAAAAATAAATATTAGTAGCAATTTCTTTAGTATAAATGTTAACATTTTATCATAATTAACCCATTATAGTTAGAGAAGTAGAATAAATATTTTGTGTTGCGTTATATGCAAATTTCTCCTATTTTTTAAATTTCTACTTAGAAAATGTTAATAATTGCAGATAAATAAAGCTAAATTCGATTAATTTATGGATTTACGTGGACCGAGTTAAACAGGGCGGTTTACCCCACATACTCAACTCAAATTATATTTAGAGAAGTTTTTTATATAAAATAAAATAAACAAAGAAATAGTTTTATTTAATGGGAAGAAAAACCAAGAGTTAAACATTGTATGAAAAGTTTACTATACGCTAGTGACACATGCATGCTATAGGCCATCATTATTATGAATAGCCATCATTACTATAGATAATGGCTGGGTGGAATAACTTGCAATGAAAAAAGAAGAATTTATTGCAACCTATTTTCTTATGCAATTTAATTTTATCATTATTACCCAAGATTGGACAGTTAAAAACGAAAGATATTAACAAATTAGACTACAAAAGAGTATTTTGAGATAATAAATTGGGCAAAACATCATGACAGTAAATATTCAATAATTAATTCATTATCTTATAAAAAATAATAATATTGTTAAATGAATTATTTTAAAATATAAATTATGGGATAAGTCAGTTTAAGGGACCAATTCAAATGTGAAGAGATACTTTCACAAATAAGATAATTATTTTAGAATTAAGAATACGGTTTTAAAATATGCACTATTATCCCTTAATATAAACACACATAAATTTTTTTATATATTTATATGGAGATTTATTATTGATTCATTTGATTTTTTCAATTTTAAAAATAAATTCGTAGAAAAATTTAGAACATTTATTATTATTTAATCTGATTTTACACATTTTTAATGATTCAAATGATACGATTTTATAATCTTAAAATTTTTTGAATCTCTTAAATTTTAGAAATATATATATATATATATATATATATATATATATATATATATATATATATAATTATAAAAAAGTAATTTATTTAAATTTAAATTTTTTTATAATAAGATTAAAAAAACATCTATCATATGAACACAATTTAGATGTCTGCATTGTAATATTTTTTAATAAACCATTAGATATCACATCATGTATAGTTATAATTATATAGAAGAAGCGTGGAAGAGGTTTTGCAGTATTCCAAAGAAGATTGCACAATTCCAAAAAAAGTTTTTGGCGTGTAATAATGATGGAAAAAAATGGATAGTTGAAAGGTTACCATATATGGAATGAAACAATAAATAAATATAAAAGGCACAAAATAATACTAAAACCTTCTAAAAAATAAAAAGTATTAATATTTTTTTAGTACAATAAAAATAAAAGCAAAACTACTTTTCTGATAAATCCAACCAACAAAAGGTGCTCATTTACAGATGAACTGTATGATACAAAATATGACATTTTTTATGAGATAAACAGAATAATAAAAAATGAATGTTGATAAATATACTACCAAATTCAAAGTGATCGTATGACATATTTTAATGGTATAAATTAATGATATAAATATTTTGTGATCAATGATTTAATGATATAAATCCATAATGATCATAAAATATTATTTTAATGATATAAATTTTGATAAAACATCATTTATAAAAAAAAAATATTAAAGAGAATGATAAATCCAATTAACCATTATTTATAGTGATCCTATAAAAAATCATAAGTTAATTTAAATTACTATAAAAATAATTAAGTACAGGTTACAATGAATTGATTGTGGAGAAAAGATGGAGTTGAAAATTGAAATAAAAAATAATGAAGTAGAAGAAAAATAGTGAAAGCACGGGAAATGAAGATTGCTTATACACACGGATAAGAAAAAAACGTATATGTTTTGATTTTTTATAAGAAATACAATTTTTTATTTCTATAATATATAGAATCAAAAGTAAGTTTATGTAGTTAAACTCAAATTGGACGGATTAACTAACAGCAACAAACTACATTCTGCAAGATGTCCTTCAAGTGGTAAATATATTGTCAATAGTCGCATCAAGCTTAATTTAATTGGAATCTCTTTACACCAACTATGTCAAAAAAAGCCTTTGAATCTCATTTATTTGTCTTTGTAAAACAACTTTTGATCTTGATTATGTAATCCAATTGGTCGTGACAACATTTTCTTCAAATCCCCTTCAACAAAAACCAATAAAACAAACTCAAAACACAATCAATAAAGTAACATATAAAAAACATTCTGAATCAAAATTTTTGAATTTGAATTAAAATTCTGGTCTCCATAATCATTTAAATATATAAAAATACTTTGAAAAGATTTGAAAGGATTTACTAAATGTGGCAAAAAGAACTGCAAATATTCTTAAGTTCAGCTCATGTAATTCAACTCAGTGCCAAAAAGAAATGCAAATATAACATTTTTTAGTTTGACAACGGAATGAGGTAGGAGTATTGAAAATCAAAACTTATAGATGGTTGGCACAAACATATATATATTAGTTGAAGTATGATATATAAATATTCAAATTGAGGTGTGTTAGTGAGGGTCCAAAAAGGTTAAGATTAACTATGCTAAAGTAAATTAGAAGGACTTAGATATTTCAATATTTATGAACAAATGAATGGAGAAAGAACTTAATTGAAGTTTCAAAGAGTTCAAGTTTGTTCAACATAAGACCAAATATAAAAAAGTTCAAGTTTGAGTGAAGAAAACCAAAATCACTTTAAAAAAACCTAACTATGTTCATACTACAAAACATGAAACTAAAAAAGAACAAAAAGAGTAAGGGTTGAATTAAGTTACTTACAACACAATAATGGTGGTCACTTATATTCCATTCATTAGTGTATACAATGAAGCCATCTAAAGGATCTTTTCTTCTTGTTCTATCTACACCTAAGGGAAGTGGTGAGTTTCCATATGATTTTGGTTCTTGTTCAGGTTCAGCAACAATTGCATCATATTGAGAAAATGTTAGAGTGTTTGCATCATTTTGTTGACCTGGAAAAGAAAAGGTAAGGAAAAAAATCAAAAAGTTTGTAGTGAAGCCATATCCAAAATCACTTCTTGTTCATTCATGTATTATGTCATTACTTTAAGGGATGCCAATATATGTCACATAGGGACCTTCTTGTGTAGCCAAGTTAGATGAAGTTTTTAGACAAATACAAAAGTGGTTAAGATATTTAAGACAAATAAACACCAATGATGGAAAGGCTTTACCGAAAGTAAGGGCTTCCAGTTTGCTTTACCTATGAAGTTTGTTCCAAACACCATGATTGCAATCTATGAAGTTAAAAAACATGAATGAGATATCTTTTAATTTGCTTTCTCTTCATATCAATTTTCAAGCATACATCTATAATATTTTCACAAACTAAATTTGTAGAGCCAAAGATGGAGAAATTTCACAGTAGAGCCAAAGACAACTACAAAAATGGAAGAACAATTAAATAATGAAATAGAAAAATAAAAATAAATAATAAGAAATTGAAAAATCAGTAAGGTATGTGATGAGATACCCTTAAATCAACAATAAGAAGAGATTGAAAAATTGAAACTCATGTAATTTGTTTGTTGTTGCAGGATCTGAGTGTTTTCTTCTTTCAAATACTCTACATCACACAGAGAAACAACAAAAATGAACAAAAAATGATGCAAAATGTAAAAACGAAATCAAGTCGTTACAAACCATGATAGAAACATACCTTATAATAAGCTTGCAAGGGATACGATTCACAGTGGTCAGAAATAAGCAATAAGACATGTTTTTTGATGGCAAAACCTAAAATCGAAAATCAAAACAATGAGGATTAGAAGCACAAACCCTGAAATCAATAGAGTGAAAGGAAAAGAGAAATAATCGCGTATAATCTGAAAGTGGTGGTTGTTGTTTGGTCCCGCGCAGCGGAGTGACAGTGTTGGCGGATGTGTGGTGGCCGTAAACAGGCGGTGGTTCAAGGGTTTGAAGGAAAAAGAGAGAGGAGTGAAAATGGAAGAAAGAAAGAAAGAAAGAAAGAAAGAAGGGTTAAGTTTTGTCTGAGAGAGAGAGAGAGAGAGAGAGAGGGAGAGGGAAAGAGATGAAAAATGTGTGTATTGGAATGAAGAAACGTGTAAAAATTGAAAAAGTGTTGAATTGGTTTTGCTATAACCAAGAAGATTTGCACAATTCCAATACCTTTCCTCACGTTAGTATTAATGATGGAAAATAAAATGGACAATTGAAAGGGTATGCAATGATTAAGGAATATATATTTTTAATTAAAATATTAAAGGAGATCCAATTACCGTTGTGTCCCCGATTATCACCCTCAAATTGAAAGATTAGAGGGATATTGAAAGAATTTCATATGTATTGTACTTTATTATATTAAAAGTAGATTTCAAAATTTTCCATAAACATACACGTTTCTACCTGCAATTACCGATAAAACTCCCTGAAAGATATGATTTTTATCAGAAATTTCAAAATTTTCTGTAATTTTTTGCACAATTTTCAAAAATTGCCGATGTAATTTTAAAATTTTTGATATTCACTCATGCTTTATAAAAATTCAGTAATTTTAGACAAATATAAAACGGTAAGAACTTATTTAATGTGGGAGTGCCAAATATAAGTTGGAGGGTGTAAAACTAAATCCTCTCTGTTTAAGACCTTAGTCAAAGAAGATGAATCACATGTCTTGCATCTTTTTTAAATACAAATTATTATTTTTATAATACAAAATCATTTTGTAATACTGTGGAGTATTTATTTTTTTAGTAAAAACATTAAAGTATTTAATTTTTTAGTAAAAAACATTAAGTATTTTACTTTTTAATTTAATAATAATAATACTTTTATGCTTATTTATGCATAATGATGGTCATTAACGAAAATAAAAATGAATCTCTGAATCAAACCCAAGAATAAATGGTAGCGTGATAAAAAAAGACTAAAAACTCCATTTCTAACCATCTCAACATTTATAACCGTGTTTCACTCAGACATAAAAGCAACCGTGAGAGTAAGCCGTGGAATAAACCGTGTGAGAAGGGAGACCGTCGATGAAGGCGACGGTTGATCTCGTATTGGAAACGGGAGTGGTGTTGCGTGCTCGGCCTGGGGAGAGAACATGGTGAAGATGCGACAGACGGAGGGAGAGAGATGGAAGCACGACATACATAGGTAAAGGAGAGGTCCGTGTGGTGGTTTGGCTTGATAAATTGTAATTCATAGTGTCAAATAATGTGTATATCAAACTAGATTTGATTTAGTTACGCAGAGATTTGATTTGATTTAGTTCCAAAATAGGTATTTTGGTCTTTTATAGTTTTGGGCTTTTGGTTTACAGAACAAGCTAACCTAAATTTATAAATTCAGGGAATACTCCCTATTTTAGTAATCAAGTCATTTAAGTTGTATTCACAGAATTTGCAGTTGCAAGTAAATAATAAAGTTTTCCACAGTTTGTGGGCAGATAGAAACTATGCAGAAAACCATTATCTTTATTTTTTTTATATTTTTCGTTGTCATTGTGTGGTAGTAACAATCTTATTCATCAAGATTGATAGAAAATAATCATAGATATTGGTGGATTTCTAACATCTGGTATCAAGAGCTCTGGTTTATCGATCAAGGGAAGAAGAAGAAACCACGATGGCGGTGAATTACGGGAATGGAAATTAGCCAGCAAGTCTTTCAATTCTCAAAGTAGATAATTATGAGAATTGATGCAAACTGATGAAGGTTCTATTCAGGTGTCAAGGTCTTTGAGATCTTGTAAAGGATGGAGTAGAAGAGCTTAGAGAAGACGTTTCAAAAGAAGAAAGGAAGAACACGGAGAATTAGAGAAGAAAATTTATAAAGCACTCTTTATAATTCATTAATGTCTGAGTCCAGACAATTTCAAAAAAGTGAGTGATTCAGAATCTGCAAAAAAAGCTTGAGAGATTCTTGAAAAATCATTTGGAGGCGTAGAGAAGGTGAAAGAGGTGATGTTACAAACTCACAAAAGAACATATGAATTGCTTCATATGGAAGATAGCAAGATCATATCTGATTTCTTCACTAGGGTTATGAAAGTAGTAAATCAAATCAAGATATGTGGAGAAGTGTTAATAACAATATCTTTTGTTTCGAAGATCTTAAGGTCTTTGGCCCCTAAGTTCGACCACGTGGTGGTAGCCATAGAAGAGTCGAAAGTATTGTCAAAATTAACAAAGGAAGAGCTTCTAGAGACGCTTGGATCTCATGAACAAATATTGGCTGAAAGAGTTAAAGGCAAGTCGAAGAGTTATGTGGCTCTGCATGCTCAGTCAGCAAAAGAAAAGAAAAGAAAAGAAAGGTAAAGGAAGCTAGAATGGAAATAAAGGTAGAGGTGTTTACAACAATTTGACTGGTCGAAATCAGCAAGAAGGAAGTTGTTCGAATAAGAGAAAGCCCTCATACCAAGGAAACCAAATAGGTAGTGCTGCAGGTAGAGGAAGAGGTGGTGGTCGAGAGCCTGGCAAGAGTCACATTCAGTGTTTCAATTGTCAGAAGTATGGTCACTATTCTACAAAGTGTCCAGAAAAGCATAAGAGTCACGAAAGTGATGCAAAGTTTGCAAAACAAGTTGAAAAAGAAGAATAAAGATGTTGTTGATGGTCACAACAAAAGATTAAGATAAATTCAAGAACCAATGGTACTTGGATTCAGGATGCTCATCACACATGTCTGGAAGGAAAGATTGGTTTGTCAACATAAAGCCCTCAATGAAGAACATGGTGAAGGTATTTGAGATGTTCTAATTATGAGGAAAGATGGCAAGAGGTCAGTAATCTCCAATCTTTTGTACATACCAGACATGAAGATAAATTTCCTCAGCATAGGATAGTTGGTCGAAAAGAATTACAAAGTGTCAATCAAAGACAAGATGATGAGAGTCGTTGACGCAAGTGGAAGGTTAATCTTGAAGGTTCCTATGTCTCAAAATAGAACCTTCAAGATCGAACTCAATATGATGGAGCACGAGTACCTTGCAACTTCCGCTAGAAAAGATCAATGGATATGGAACTATCGAATAGGTCTTCTCAACTTCAAAGACATTAGAGACTTGAAAATAAAGAATATGGTTTCAGGACTGCCAGAAATTGACATTCCAAACGAGGTATGTGAGGAACGTATGTAGGTGAAGCAGCACAAGAATAACTTCAGCAAGGATGCAGGAAGCAAGTCGAAGGCTATTCTCGAAATCATATACCCTGATGTATGTGGTCCTATCCAGGTGGATTCTAATGGAGTTAACAAATACTTTGTAACATTCATAGATGATATCAGTCAAAAAATGTGGACTTATCTGATCAAGAAGAAAAGTGAAGTGATCGAGATATTCATGTTTCTATACAGCGGAACATTCATCAACGAATAAGCATAACATCATCTATGCAATATCTCACAAGATTAATCCGATAACAAAAAAATAGAATATCATCATAAACTCCAAACTAGCGTTCCCCCAGTGTTACAATATCAGAGCATGACACCTGACGCTATACTAACACACAAACTTATGAGCTAATCCTCATCAAGTCGAAAGCCGCTATCCTCAATCCGAAATAACAACATGTAAGGGTGAGTCTCATCGCAATTAACAAATATTATTCCATCATAAAAAATAACACATCATATACAGCCAAATAATTATCGATTGCATCATCATACATCATTATACATCAAAACAACACATTATTAACCAATAATCTATGCAATTTCATCAATTATTACCTCCCTAAACCTAACATATAATCCAATTGACCTAGACAATATTCCTAATTAATGTTATCATCCAAAACACGATAAGAAAGGTTAACCGGAGAGTCCCCCCTTACCTTAGCCAA
The DNA here is from genome assembly GCF_029867415.1 of Vicia villosa. Lineage (NCBI taxonomy): Eukaryota > Viridiplantae > Streptophyta > Magnoliopsida > Fabales > Fabaceae > Vicia > Vicia villosa. Next base: position 420,003 of record NW_026705393.1, on the reverse strand, counting down.
AAGTTCTTGATTTGGTCTCTCCCTCTTTTAATCCTCTTTCACGTATCAGCTTCCCAATCTCTCGTCTCCTCTGCTATGCTTTTCACGTTCCTTTTCCTTTTCTCCCAATTTCCTTCTTTTTTCTTATTTTCCTTATTATTTTATGAAAAATAACATTTTAATTAGTAAAGGGCTTACTAGCATAACACCCCCTTTTTACTAAAATCACACCTAGCCAATGCCATAAGCCAGTCTTTTCCAATTAATTTCCACAAAACCCAAAATAATTCTAATTATTAATTTAAATTCCACTTAAATTAAAATTTAAAATATACGGGTGTTACAACTCTCCCCCACTAAAAGAGTTTTCGTCCTCGAAAACATACTTCAATCAAAGAGTTCCGGATAGGAGTCTTTCATCTAGCTTTCTAACTCCCAGGTAACACTCCCACCAGCTGGTCCTCCCCAAGCTACTCTAACCAAAGCTATCTCTTTGCCACGTAATTGCTTCAAATTCCGATCCTCAAATTCATCTGATATAACCAACAGAAAGCATGCCTCATGCATTCAAATCTCAACTCTTACATCACATTTGACCATTCAAAGGTGTACCACTCGTTATGTCTCCAAAAGAATAATAACAATAGAACATTGAGGTACAACCCATACGATGCGCCCAATAACTAAATAATATAATTACACAACCATGATATGACCACACCTGATAAACACTGCGGTAATGCATTCTATCTACCAAACGTACCGACCTTAAATATACTTTCCCATTTGAGCAATAAAATAATACTTACACCTTTCACCAACTGCTTCCTTCAAGAAACTCAATAATCATATTTCTATATCATCGAATTTCAACAATCTGACTCCTCTCAAGTCACGCCAGCAATTATCCAACCCGTTACATTCCGCTTTCGCTGCACTATTCTGATTACTCATTATAATCATCATCACCAATTAGATTTCTGAGTTTTTTTTACCCAATTATTGCTCTCTTTACTCATTCATTTAAAATCCTCCTTTACCATACATGGTACTAATTTACCACTTGCAATGCTTACTCGCACTCAAAAACAAATTCCTGATTTACTTCCTCTATTTAAACATTCTAACCATCAGAACGAGTACACGCAGGTAGTTATACTCACACTCATCAGCCTCAACATACCATTGCTTACAACATAGCTCCCGCTTTTCTCTAATAATTAAATCAACTTCGTCATTCGTGTAGTATAATTCCTCATTATATCTGGAATCTACAATAACACCTTACAACAGCACAAAATTATTATAGCATCATATATTATCAACTCATCGTCTTAACTTTTCCAAATACAAGCTCGTTAACTACGTACAACCACAATAACATACTCATCATCTCAGCAATTATTCAAAATAGTTCTAATTCTACGGCACGACATCCTTACATCCACTAGATTCTAAATCCAACATATAGATCAATACATATTCTCTACGTATGCTCCTGACATATTAATTCCTCACTGCCCACGAGTAGTACTCATGACACTACTCCACATCACACTTTCGTTGTGCGACTCTAATTACCCGTCTTAAGTCATCGTCCAATATGTTGCACTCTTTCATATTCACTTCTTCATAAGTTCACACAACATGGTGAGTCATTTATTCTCACGGCTTAGTATTCATCACATCTTATACCATTAAGGTAACAAAACAAGCTCATCCCATTTATATGATTCCCTCTACTACCAACAAGAGATTTAGGGTGATCAAGTCCTAAATTTTTCAATAGATAGTTAAAAACCATATTTAAGCGTAAACCGTCATTACTACATAATAGTGTACTTTCCTAATTTGCACTCAAACTCATTAACATCGTCATAGCACAATAATTCACCTTGAGTCTTCGCCACTCGCACACTTCCGTCTCATTGGATCTTGTCGGTGAGACACCAACTTCCAAACATTTTACACAATCCGCTTCATATTCACTTAGCATCACACACTTTTAAAGTACTTCCAAACTTCATAATCACTAGTATACTCGTACATTACTATTCATCTCGTTCCTAATCGAAATCCTCATCTTAGAAAAAGACTGCGACAACATTCATAACTCGTGGTTTTACTCAAAATCCCATGACATCTTTCGCGTCCAAGTGTCATTCCACTCGGAATCTCAACAAAGTCTTCCTCACACCAATAGGTGTTAGAAATCCTCTATAATTCTTCTTTTATACGTGTCGTTATTTTGGCATCACAAATACGACTTCAATTGTTCTAAAGTTTATTTCACCTTCACTACTAATTCACTCCTCACTAAAATCCATAGGTACTCAAATCATATTTATTACCAAACACCTCATAAACTTATTCATCAACAACATGATCTACTCAACTTCGTTTCAAACAATTGCGGTAATAACCATTCCTATTCAACAAGTTTTACGCTTCCATAACTGACCTCAGACTCTCTCCTCATAGGATCACCTATATTGTATTTATAACTCTACCATAAGGTAGAACATAATCTCTCCTCTTCGTAGGTTCCAACGGCATATTAATCTGACACTCGGAACTCAAAATATGAATTTTCCAACGTCATCCGAAATGCAACATCGACATCATGCAGCGAAAATCTAAGCGATATCTCCAAAATCCATCAAATTGTACACTTAATTTCTAAAATTTCTTCTTAACAGCCTTTAATTATTCCTTCAATCCGCTCAACTCTGACACTGACGTCTCGTGCGGTACCAACAACAAGTCCAATTCTAAGAACAAGCGTAACCGCAACTTCACCTCTTTCCAACATCATCCTGTAACAATTAAATATGTTACAGCTGCTGCTACCATTTTCATAACAAAGTTCATCTTGTTAGCTTTCCGACGCTTCAAACGGAACTCAAATTGGATGTCCAGAACTCTAATTATGAATTTTAGAAGTTTCATAACGATTCAGTAATTTTCCTGCGTTTTGCTTAAAGAAATTTCACTCCAAAACTCAACCTCTTCAAATCAATCACATTCCAAACAACACCTTATCACATCTATTTGCTCTCAAACTTCTTATAACTTGAGCGATACATTCCTTTGCCGAAGTTCAATTTCTGAAGCATCACGACAGCAATCCTCTTTACAAACTTGCAACTGAACCTCTTCCGAGAAGCAAAGCTTCTCCCCAACTCTCCTCAAACCAACTCCTGCAACAAAACAAACAAGTACCTACAGTGATTCGCTTACATGTCGCATACCAAGAGATAATACGCCGACAGTATTCAACTGTCGCGTAACTCAACTGACTCGACACTTGGCCGGACGGACCGACCTGCTCTGATACCACTATTGTAACATCCTTCTAAACCCCGCGGCAATTACATAAATATTTCAGAGTAACATGAAACAAGGGTTCCACAATTCATATTTAAAATAAATATCACATGTCATTGTCATGTGTTCACTGAGGAATTCATCATAATACATAATAAATCATGTTTCTACACAGCGGAACATTCAACAACGGATAAGCATAACATCATCTATGCAATATCTCACAAGATTAATCCGATAACAACAAAATAGAATATCATCATAAACTCTAAACTAGCGTTCCCCCAGTGTTACAATATCAGAGCATGACACCTGACCCTATACTAACACACTGACTTATGAGCTAATCCTAATCAAGTCGAAATCCGCTATCCTCAATCCGAAATAACAACATGTAAGGGTGAGTCTCATCGCAATTAACAAATATTATTCCATCATAAATAATAACACATCATATACAGCCAAATAATCATCGATTGCATCATCATACATCATTATACATCAAAATAACACATTATTAACCAATAATCTATGCAATTTCATCAATTATAACCTCCCTAAACCTAACATATAATCCAATTGACCTAGACTATATTCCTAATCAATGTTATCATCCAAAACATGATAAGAAAGGTTAACCGGAGAGTCCCCCCTTACCTTAGCCAGAAGTTCTTGATTTGGTCTCTCCCTCTTTTAATCCTCTTTCACGTATCAGCTTCCCAATCTCTCGTCTCCTCTGCTATGCTTTTCACGTTGCTTTTCCTTTCTCCCAAATTCCTTCTTTTTTCTTTATTTCCTTATTATTTTATAAAAAATAACATTTTAATTAGTAAAGGGCTTACTAACATAACACCCCCTTTTTTCTAAAATCACACCTAGCCCAATGCCATAAGCCAGTCTTTTCCAATTAATTTCCACAAAACCCAAAACAATTCTAATTATTAATTTAAATTCCACTTAAATTAAAATTTAAAATATACGGGTGTTACAACTCTCCCCCACTAAAAGAGTTTTCGTCCTCGAAAACATACTTCAATCAAAGAGTTCCGGATAGGAGTCTTTCATCTAACTTTCTAACTCCCAGGTAACACTCCCACCAGCCGGTCCTCCCCAAGCTACTCTAACCAAAGCTATCTCTTTGCCACGTAATTGCTTCAACTTCCGATCCTCAAATTCATCTGATATAACTAACAGAAAGCATGTCTCATGCATTCAAATCTCAACTCTTACGTCACATTTGACCATCCAAAGGTGTACCACTCGTTATGTCTCCAAAGGTTAATAACAATAGAACATTGAGGTACAACCCATACGATGCGCCCAATAACTGAATAATATAATTACACAACCATGATATGACCACACCTGATCAACACTGCAGTAATGCATTCCATCTACCAAACGTACCGACCTTAAATATACTTTTGCATTTGAGCAATAAAATAATACTTACACCTTTCATGAACTGCTTCCTTCAATAAACTCAATAATCATATTTCTATATCATCAAATTTCAACAATCTGACTCCTCTCAAGTCACGCCAGCAATTATCCAACCCGTTACATTCCGCTTTCGCTGCACTATTCTGATTACTCGTTATAATCATCATCACCAATTAGATTTCTGAGTTTCTTTACCCAATTATTGCTCTCTTTACTCATTTGTTTAAAATCCTCCTTTACCATACATGATACTAATTTACCACTTGCAATGCTTACTCGCACTCAAAAACAAATTCCTGATTTACTTCCTATATTTAAACATTCTAACGATCAGAACGAGTACACATAAGTAGTTATACTCACACTCATCAGCCTCAACATACCATTGCTTACAACATAGCTCCCGCTCTTCTCTAATAATTAAATCAACTTCGTCCTTCGTAGAGTATAATTCCTCATTATATCTTGAATCTACAATAACACCTTACAACAGCACAAAATTATTATAGCACCATATATTATCAACTCATCGTCTTAACTTTTCCAAATACAAACTCGTTAACTACGTACAACCACAATAACATACTCATCATCTCAGCAATTATTCAAAATAGTTCTAATTCTACGGCACGGTGTTGCACCCCAATTTCTGACCTCTGAGATCCCATCATTTTCTAAGTTTTATGATCATTATCATTATCATTTATCATCATGCATATTTTTATTTACTAACAAAAAAATATAAAAGAAAAAAGTTTGTTGCTTGTGTGTCAAAATAGGAGAATGAACAAGAGAAAACCGAATAAATTAGGGTTTTGAGGCCCACAAGAGGTTCAACATTCTCTCAAGATTCAAAGGTTCCTTCAATCAATATTCAAGTCCAAGGATGGCTCAGTTTAAGGCAGACAACTCTCAAGATCGCCCGAAGCGCCAAATTAGGGTTTTGACCTAATTTCACCAGAGGATTGACTTTTAATCAGGAGATGATTCCAAGACTCAAAATATGATTCAAAGGCCTTCAAATCAACATTATAGTCCATTCATGTCATTCAATTGAGGAGAAGACCTTGATTCATTGAAAGATCGCAAAACTACAGTTCATCGAAAAAAAGTCAACAGACAGTCAAAAATGCAATTTTTTGTCAACATCCATATTTTGTCAAAAGATTCATCATGTGATCAATGGTTGATCATAATTCATCAAGAAAAGTTCAGAAATCGACAAAACTCCAAGTCTCAAAATTAGAGTTTTTTTACCTAAAAGTCAACTGAACTTTGACCTACCATAACTCTCTCATAATTTATCAGAAAAATTCCAACCAAAGCTTATTCTCAAGGAAATTAAATTCTCTACAACTTTGATGTTGGGCCCGAGGTCAAGAAATGCTTCCGCCTAAGAGATATAAGCCAAAACATTACAGGTCATTTTGAAAGTCAACAAAAAGCTGTTTTTTGTCAAAGCCCATATCATTAAGATAACTTCTCCAAATGCAAAAAAGCTTCCAAAGTGGCTTGTAGAGGACATCTTGGGCTTTCCAAAAAGTACAAGAACACATTCATAGGATCAAAATTGAGGGAGATATGCCTTGATGAAGTTCACCTTTTTTGGAAAAATGCATGAAACAAGTAATGACCAAAATTTGATTCTTTTTCAAAAAGGTCAATTATTTTGTGATTCAATCTTGATTCTCATATGATTAAAGGCATTCACAACATATCCATGATTCATGATATTTTTATTTCATTTTTAATTGAATTTTATTCATTTAAAGTTTAATTAAAGTGAGATAATTCAAGGATAATGCAAGGAAGCTTCATGTGATGCAAGCAATGACCATTCAAGATTCTTAAAGACAATATTGCAAGATTGAAGAGAATAATACTTGAGTGATTAAACCATGGTTAAGTTTTTAACCTAGCATAAAAGAATATTCCATTCTTTTTCCACAAAATTAATCATGACAATTTCAACTTGCTTGGCCTCCAAGATCAAACTCTTTGCCTATAAATAGAGCTTCATTTTCTTCATTCAAAGGAGGAAGAAAAAAGAGGAAAAAAAGAGAGGAGAGCATAACAACAACAAAGCCATAGTTTAAGCATTTTATATTTTCCAAAAGTTTCAATAAACTCGTAAAAAATCAAGGCTCATTCAAATAGCCACCTTCAATCAATTTCAATCACTCTATTCCACTCTTGGGACATCATAGAGTAAGTACAATGTAGTTTTTAATATGTAGTAGTGTTAGGAGTTCATGAATTAAAAACTCCATATTTATGCATATTTTCAATTTCTCAAAAAAAATGTTTCAATTTTAGTTTTAAGTTGATAAAATGTTTATTTAATTTTTAACATAAAAATATTTTATTTCTTTTCATCATTAACTTATTTTGCTTAATTAGTAATTATGTAAATATTGCTTTTTAATTATTTTCAACCAATAAAAAAACTCCAAAAATATTTTCCTTTTAGATTTAGGTTTATATTTTTATAATCTAATATTTGACATAAAAATATTTTATTTTTATTCATAGTTTATTTATTTTTCTTAATTAATTAGTAATTATGTATATATTTGCTTTTTTTTTTAATTATTTCTAACCTATCAAAAAATTTGAAAAAAATATTTTATTTTGTTAAATTAGGTTTATATATTATATACTAATTTTATACATAACTAGATTTATTTTTCTTGTTAAGTTAAATTATTTGTATAATTATTTGTTTAATTAGCTTTTAATTAACTTAAAAACATAAAAAAAAACAAAAAAAAATGAATTAGGTTTAATTTGTTTTAGATTTAAGATTTTGTCATTTTATTCTCTCTTAACCTAATTATACTTTCAAAATATCTCTCTTATAATTGTGTAAATTTTTCACAATTTCAGGTTTATTTTTGTATATTATTTGATATTATTTCTTATCTTTTTCTTTGTCCCGAATTGGAATAAAAGATCAAATATGGCAGAGATTGTATGCAGTTTGATCGGTAAAATAGCAAGTGTACTATTTTTGCCTCTGTAGTAATAATAGGGGAAATTCCCCGAATGTCGATCTCAAGGACTGCGTAGGAAACACAGATTCTTAAAGTTTAATTCAATTGAACAAAAAACTAATGTTTTGGTTTTGGTGGATTAAATCCTTGCACAGAAAAAATAACGAGAAAATAAATGGATTTTTGTTATCAAATATATGAGATGCTAGGGTGAGTGGTTGATTTGGCATGTAACACTTCAGAATTAAGATCTCTTCAACAAGTTCATAATATTCAGTTACCACATCCTTAGGGTGTTTCCTCCTAAGTCCTTAGTGAGAAAACCTTTGGTCTTCCAACCTAAATCTTAAGTCCTTAAGAACCTAAATTGAAACCAAGCTTTTATATAATCAAGATTATGTGGTAATTATAGGGTATCCCTAGTCCTAGGTGATATCTACTATAATCAAACTATGCACAAACCCTAACAACTACAGTCCTGTATTGTTAGCCTTAGATTAATCCTTATTTGACCGATAAAGAAAATATTAAGAACATTGCATAATTTAACTGAAAATCATAAACCAATGTATTGACGAAATCACAAATTCATCGTTATTACAAAAACCAAATCAGGACCACCCCCTAGCATTGGGGGGTTTAGCCTTTCATAATATTCAAGAAAGACATAATAAAGAATGTAGACATTACTCAAAAATAATGGTGACTTTGATCTTCAATGGTGAAAACCCTTGAATCCATCCGTCTCCAAAACTCTTGATGAAGTTATCTTCTCTCTTCTGTGATTTTCTATCGTATGATGCAAAAGTCCCTCAATAATTCTCTCAAACTCAACTAAATAGTCTAGGTACAAATCTCAGCCAAATGCAATGTCTAAAGTGCCCTCAAGGTGGAGATTTAATGAAAAAGCCCTAAAATTGGAAGTTTTCACGCTCTCAGCAGCACTGGCCGTGCTTGGACGCACGGGTGGCCGTGTGGCCGTGTTGCTCTTTATTTTTATTTTTGCTCCCAGCCATCCTGACACGGGCCGTGCGTGGAAGCACGGGCGGCCGTGTGTCGTCCCTGGATTTTGTATGGAGAGTGCCATTCTCCTGACACGGGCCGTGCGTGGAAGCACGGGCGGCCGTGTTAGACCCCAGAACCTTGAATTTTCATCTTTCTCTTGCCACTCCTTCCTTCATAGTTGCTTTGACACTTAAGATGACTTGTTCAAACCTGAAATTCGTACACAACTAACCAAACGACATCAAAAGCATCTAAATAACTTAAATTAAAACATAATGCAAAGTAAACATAAAAAAAAATCAAACATGAAATACTTAAACAAAAACAATAAAACATTGATCAAAGTGTTACCGAATCAACAAATTTAGACCGAATCCATGATAGAAATTAGGTAGAAATGGTGACCGATCACGGTTGATTTAAGGCTTTTAGAAATTTATCGTGTAGTCGATATGATTCTATCAAGCTTCTGATAAATCTTCATTAACTTTAAATCCGAGATCATCATTCACTCACCATCGATCTTCACTAACATCGTGGATATACTTCACTAGCTTCAAGATGATTCGCGTGCTAACATACTAACAATTGACTTTAATTTCCGCATTTTATTATATTGTTCTTTATATTTCTTGCTTTATGCTTTATTTTATTATTTATCATATTTATGTTTCTGTTATTTTTTCTTTGTCCATTTGGACATATTATTTATGTTTCTGTTATTTTTTCTTTGTCCATTTGGACGTATTATTTATGTTTCTGTTATTTTTTCTTTGTCCATTTGTACGTATTATTTATGTTTCTGTTATTTTTTCTTTGTCCATTTGGACATATTATTTACGTTTCTGTTATTTTTTCTTTGTCCATTTGGACGTATTATTTATGTTTCTGTTATTTTCTCTTTATCCATTTGGACGTATTATTTATGTTTCTGTTATTTTCCCTTTGTCCATTTGGACGTATTATTTATGTTTATGTTATTTTTTTTCTTTGTCCATTTGGACGTATTATTTATGTTTTTGTTATTTTCTCTTTGTCCATTTGGACATATTATTTATGTTTCCGCTATTTTCTCTTTGTCCATTTGGACATATTATTTATGTTTCTGCTATTTTCTCTTTGTCCATTTTGCTAACGCACAGGAAAGATCTTATAAATTGAGAGTAAGGCATTATTCCCGGTGAAACTCTTCAGAGACCTATGTGACCTATTGTCCATCTTCACTTATTCTATTTTCAAATCAATAAAGCATTTAAACAAAAGTGAACTAAGCAATTAAGAGCCCATGGATAACCATGGATACAAAGGGTGCTTAAAACCTTCCCTTTGTATAACCAACCCCCCGAACCCAAAATCTGTCAAAAGGTCTTTTTTCTGTTCTTTTATGCCTTTCCTAATATAATTGGATAAAATAAAAGTCGGTGGCGACTCTTGCAAACAAAAAAAAATCAAAAACAAAAAGAGCAAGGAGTCAGTTCGCGAAAAACCGAGTTACACACGGCATCCTTACATCCACTAGATTCTGAATCCAACATATAGATCAATACATATTCTCTACGTATGCTCCTGACATATTAATTCCTCACTGCCCATGAGTAGTACTCATAACACTACTCCACATCACACTTTCGTTGTGCGACTCTGATTACCCGTCTTATGTCACCGTCCAATATGTTGCACTCTTTCATATTCACTTCTTCATAAGTTCACACAACATGGTGAGTGATTTATTCTCACGGCTTAGTATTCATCACATCTTATACCATTAAGGTAACAAAATAAGCTCATCCCATTTATATGATTCCATCTACTACCAACAAGAGATTTAGGGTGATCAAGTCCTAAATTTTTCAATAGATAGTTAACAACCATATTTAAGCATAAACTGTCGTTACTACATAATAGTGTACTTTCCGAATTTGCACTCAAACTCATTAACATCGCCATAGCCCAATAATTCACCTTGAGTCTTCGTAACTCGCACACTTCCCTCTTATTGGATGTTGTCGGTGAGACACCAACATCCAAACATTTTACACAATCCACTTCATAGTCACTTAGCATCACACACTTTTAAAGTACTTACAAACTTCATAATCACTAGTATACTCGTACATTACTATTCATCTCGTTCCAAATCAAAATCCTCATCTTAGAAAAAGACTACGACAACATTCATAACTCGTGGTTTTACTTTAAATCCCATAACATCTTTCGCGTCCAAGTATCATTCCACTCGGAATCTCAACAAAGTCTTCCTCACATCAATAGGTGTTAGAAATCCTCTACAATTCTTCTTTTATACATGTCGTTATTTTGGCATCACAAATACGACTTCAATTGTTCTAAAGTTTATTTCACCTTCACTACTAATTCACTCCTTACTAAAATCCATCGGTACTCAAATGATCTTTATTACCGAACACCTCATAAACTTATTCATCAACAACATGATCTACTCAACTTCGTTTCAAACAATTGCGATAATAACCATTCCTATTCAACAAGTTTTACGCTTCCATAACTGACCTCAGACTCTCTCCTCATAGGATCACCTCTATTGTATTTATAACTCTCCCATAAGGTAGAACATAATCTCTCCTTTTCGTAGGTTCAAACGGCACATTAATCCGACATTCGGAACTCAAAATATGAATTTTCCAACGTCATCCGAAATGCAACATCGACATCATGCAGCGACACTCTAAGCGATATCTCCAAAATACCTCAAATTGTACACTTAATTTCTAAAATTTCTTCTTAACAACCTTTAATTATTCCTTCAATCCGCTCAACTCTGACACTGACGTCTCGTGCGGTACCAACAACAAGTCCAATTCTAAGAACAAGCGTAACCGCAACTTCACCTCTTTCTAACATCATCCTGTAACAATTAAATATGTTACAACTGCTGCTACCATTTTTATAACAAAGTTCATCTTGTTAGCTTTCCGACGCTTCAAACGGAACTCAAATTGGATGTCCAGATCTCCAATTATGAATTTTTGAAGTTTCACAACGATTCAGCAATTTTCCTGCGTTTTGCTTACGCAAATTTCGCTCCAAAACTCACCCTCTTCAAATCAATCACATTCCAAACAACACCTTATCACATCTATTTTCTCTCAAACTTCTTATAACTTGAGCGATACATTCCTTCGCCGAAGTTCAGTTTCTGAAGCATCACGACAGCAATCCTCTTTGCAAACTTGCAACTGAACCTCTTCCGAGAAGCAAAGCTTCTCCCCCACTCTGCTCAAACCAACTCCTACAACAAAACAAACAAGTACCAATAGTGATTCACTTACATGTCGCATACCAAGAGATAATACGCCGACAGTATTCAACTGTCGCGTAGCTCAACTGACTCGACAATTGGCCGGACGGAACGACCTGCTCTGATACCACTATTGTAACATCCTTCTAATCCCCGCGGCAATTAAATAAATATTTTAGAGTAACATGAAACAAGGGTTCCACAATTCATATTTATTATAAATATCACATGTCATTGTCATGTGTTTACTGAGGAATTCATCATAATACATAATAATTCATGTTTCTACACAGCGGAAAATTCATCAACGAATAAGCATAACATCATCTATGCAATATCTCACAAGATTAATCCGATAACAACAAAATAGAATATCATCATAAACTCTAAACTAGCCATCCCCTAATGTTACAATATCAGAGCATGACACCTGACGCTATACTTACACACTGACTTATGAGCTAATCCTCACCAAGTCGAAAGCCGCTATCCTCAATCTGAAATAACAACATGTAAAGGTGAGTCTCATCGCAATTAACAAATATTAATAATCATCGATTGCATCATCATACATCATTATACATCAAAACAACACATCATTAACCAATAATCTATGCAATTTCATCAATTATAACCTCCCTAAACCTAACATATAATCCAGTTGACCTCGACAATATTCCTAATCAATGTTATCATCCAAAACACGATAAGAAATGTTAACCGGAGAGTCCCCCCTTATCTTAGACATAAGTTCTTGATTTGGTCTCTCCCTCTTCTGTCCCTCTTTCATGCATCAGCTTCCCAATCTCTCGTCTCCTCTGCTATGCTTTTCATGTTCCTTTTCCTTTCTCCCAATTTCTTTTTTTTTCTTATTTTCCTTATTATTTTATGAAAAACAACATTTTAATTAGTAAAGGGCTTACTAACATAACACCTCCTTATTACTAAAATCACACCTAGCCCAATGCCATAAACCAGTCTTTTCCAATTAATTTCCATCAAAACCCAAAATAATTCTAATTATTAATTTAAATTCCACTTAAATTAAAATTTAAAATATACGGGTGTTACAACATACATTTTGAACAGATGTCTGACAAATAAGCTAGAATGAATTACGCTAGAAGAATGTTGGTCTGGTGTGAAGTCTATCTTGAGTCATCTGAAAGTATTTAGACCTATAGCACATAGACATGTGCTAGATCAATTGAGAAGAAAACTTGATGACAAGTCAAGTCAGATGATCCTAATAGGATATCATTCGACTGGAGGTTACAAGTTGTTCGACCCAGTGAATAAGCAAGTAGTGATCAGCAGGGACGTGATCATAGATGAGCTTAAAGAATGATATTGGACTAGGAATGTCAAGAAGGATTCAGTGAGAATCTTTTGTTAAGAACCAGCCACTAAAGTCGAAAGAGAAGAAGTCAGAGGTAATGCAGGCCCAAGCAGACCTCAGAGAACAAGACAGATGTCTGCAATGTTGCAAGAATATGTGATTACATCAGATGATATGATCAATAATGAAAGTGAATTGGTACATTACGCTTTCTATGCAGATGTCAAACCTGTCAATGCAACTGAGGCATTGAAGGATTTGAAAGTGGGTGAAAGCTATGAATGAGGAATTAAAGTCCATCAAAGATAACAACACTTGGTCACTTGTCGAATTGCCTCAAGGCAAGAAGGAAATTAATGTGAAGTGGGTATACAAGGTGAAGTGTAATCCCAAATGGGAAGTGACTCGACACAAGGTAAGGCTTATGGCGAAAGGATTTCTTCAGAAGGAAGGAATCAACTTCGATGAAGTATTTGCACCTGTTGCTAGGATCGAAACAATTAGGTTGGTTGTCTGTCTAGAGAACATGAAAAATTGGCACATATATCAGATGGATGTTAAATGTTCATTCCTTAATGGCCCCTTAGACGAAGAAGTCTGTGTTGCACAACCAGTTGGGTTTGTGAAACATGGCGAAGAAATAATGGTGTACATGATGCATAAAGCCCTGTATGGACTTAAACAAGCTCCAAGAGCTTGGAATAAGAACATAGACAACTTTCTAAGGTAGAAGGAATTTGTGAAGTGCATAATTGAGCATGGAGTATATGTAAGAAGAAGCAAGAGTGAATTTCTTATACTATGTTTCTACGTCGATGACTTATTGATAATAGGTAGCTGCAAGAAAGAGATTGAAGACTCCAAAGATGATATTAGCAAGGAATTAAAAATGTATGCTATGGGCGACATTTCATATTTCCTTGGCATCGAATTCTACAAGAGAAATAGAGGCTTGATGGTGCATCAAAAAAGATATGCATGTGAAATTTTCAGGAGATTTGAGATGGAAGAATGCAACTCGACTTTGACACCTGCAGAACCAAGACTACAACTGTCATAATATGCAGATGAAGATGATGTCAACCCAACTCTTTACAGAAGACTTATTGGGTCATTGACATACCTTCGTTATACGAGGCCTGACTTAGCATACAATGTAGGTATGGTAAGTAGATCCATGTAGAAGCCAAAGGTATCTAAAAAGAACGCTCAACTATGGCATTTTATTTCATGAAGCTGATAAAGGAAAAGAGTGCAAGTTTGTTGGGTACACTGATTCAAGTTGGTGTAGTGATGCTAAGGATAAAAAACTCCACAACAGGATATGTGTTTATGCTAGGTGGTGCACCAGTTGCTTGGAGTTCGAGAAAGGAACAAGTGGTGGCATTATCATTGTGCGAAGCATAGTACTATTTACTATAAATTTCTGTAAACAAACGCTAGTCTTCCAAATCAAAACACTTTGGTAACTCACATGATCGACTAGATTGATCCTAGAACATGTGTCGTAGTTTTTTTTATGATTAGGTTTACAATAAAATTCATGTTTCGACAATATTACTTCTTAATAAATACTAAAGCTTTTCTTGAAGGCAATAAATGATAAGAACATAAAGTAAAGTAATTCAACTGAATAAAGTAAATGATCTTGACTAATAGAGGTTTCGACTGGGAAATAAAGGAAATGTAAAGAGTATGCAAAAGACTTTGTACTAATAATGCAAATGGCTTTGAAATAAAAAACAACGGTGTTTCTATACGTACTTTGAGTATTTGAGTAATTTGTACAAAATGAACACCCTGAATCCTAAATTAAGACTTCTATTTATACTAATTCGACCCTAACGGTCCTTCTCCAGAAACATGCGACGTTTGACATTTGCATGATCCTTTTGAATAATAGACTTCCACGTGTCTTCGACGAAAGGCTTGATCAATTTCGAATTCAAATTCTTTCTTCCTGTGAGTGCCAAGTCTTCGACACGTTATATCCAAATAACTTCAAATTTTAAATCTGTTAACGAATACGACTATTCAATCCTGATAACTTGGGCTTTTGTCCCGTATTATCCAATCGAAGCCCAAAGCAGCAAGAATACTTAGTTTCACTCTTCGACCCAACTATTGTCAAAATTATCAGTTAACAAGTACATAGCTGCTTCTCTTTGTGCATGTCAAGAAACATGGATGGTGAACTTGGACGAAGAGATAATAGTTAAAGATCATGGAGCAATTACCATGAAGATCGACAATATGTCAACTATCAACCTGGCAAAGAGCCCAATAGCACATGCTCGAAGCAAGCACTACAAAATGAGGTCCATTATCTTCGAAAGCAGGTAAAAGATGTGAAGATGAACATGGAACACTGCAAAACTGAGAGTCAAATTGCAGATATCATGATGAAGGGAGTGCAGGTAGAAATATTCATAAGACTAAGAGCTATGATGAATGTAGATAGCTTAGACACAATGAATTAGGTGATGTGTTAAATTGTAATTCATAGTGTCGAATAATGCTTGTATCGAACTAGATTTGATATAGTTAGATTTGATTTAGTTACACACGGATTTGACTAGATTTGATTTAGTTACATACAAATTTGATTAGATTTAATTTAGTTCCCAAATAGGTATTTTGGGCTTTTATACTCTTGGGCTTTTGGCTTAGAGAGCCAGCTAACCTAAATTTATAAATAGAGAGAGTAACCCCTATTTTAGTAATTAAGTTAATTGAGTTGTATTCACAGAATTTGCTATTGCAAGTGAATAATAAAGTTTTCCACAGTTTGTGGGCATAGAGAAACTCTACAGAAAACCATTCTCTTTCTTTCTTTTATATTTTTCTTTGTCATTGTGTGGTAGTAACAATCTTGTTCATCAAGACTGATAGAGATTCATCATAGATATTGGTGGATTTCAAACATGGCTCTCGCTATAGATCTGTTCGAAAAATGAAAGGTTGCATATACGGCGGCGGTCAGAAAAAAGTGTTGGTGGCCGGTACTGAAATTGATGCAGTTATGAGTTTCTACATTATTTTTATTCTCCTCTAATTTTATGCTTCATCTATTTCATCATTTCTCTGCCTTTCTCTCATGGAATTTTTTTTACCTTCTCTCTGATTTGTTTCTCAAATTTATAGATAAACTGATGACTTTTTACTCTTTAGGATCAAGTTTTATTAACTGGATTCTGTTATTACTTTGGCACCAATGTTTTTTTTGCATGGATAAAGAGGGAAAGAAGCAGCTTCACTTTTGATAGAGTGTAAAACTGGTGAAAACTTAGAACCATTTTTGAAAATGCTAAAAAACATGAAAGAAACAAAACAAGAAAAATCAAATGACAGAAAATCAACTCTTTATTTAATTGTACTTTTTATTTTAATTATTTGTTATTTTTTGTTGTTATTTTTGTTTTGATACAAAAATCAAATTACAATTTGTATGGTGGGTTTAATTCTATCGAGTCTAGAAAACTTGTGATTTTGACATTCTAACACAAAGAGTCTCTGAAGAGAATTTCATATTAAGAAGACTTCTGACTAAATTAAACTTGTTCAGTTGAGAAATTCATGCTAATATAGGAAGAGATTTTTCCTTAGAGACAAAACCAGCAGAAACAAAATTAAAATGGAGCACATTTGGTTTATCTTCTTTTTTAGAATCAGATTCTTCATCTGAATCATAACCAAGGGCTCTAGTCTCGTTTATACTAACACCATATATCATCGAAGCCAAAAGGCTTCTAGTTAGAAATTTATGAAAAGACTTGTCATACTTTTTATGACATCATCAGTATTCTCAAAAGCTTCAGGAGGAATTTCTTTCTCAAGTTTAAACCTCATAATTGTGACAGCAGAGTTTTCATACTTAAAAAAAATCCATTCAAGATGGAGAATTCTTGCCTAAGCTTTCGGTGTTCTTCAGATACAGATTAATGGACCTTTTTCAATTCCTTGAATTTGATCTGTAGTTCCTGATGTTTTTCCATAATTTCAAATAAAGTGTAAGTTAAATAAGAACAAAAGATGTTAGAAAACACCTTTTCTACGTTTGAGTCAAATTTTGATTCAGCTTTGGATTGGATCTACTCATCAGATCCCCTAATGGTGGTCATCAATGTCACATTAGCTTACTCTTTTTTTTCGGAGTAATCTTCTGAAGAGTCAAAATCATCCTATGTTGCCACAAGCCCTTTCTTCTTTCCCTTAAAGAACTTATTTTCGGGCTTTTCCCTCTATAGCTTGGGACACTTGTTCCGAGACCTCTTTAGTCCAGAAGTAGACTCGAAGCGACCGCCTGTCCTTCTACCTCCACTGAATTTGTTGCCTTTCTTCCTCTTCCAAATTTGGTTGACCCTTATGGTGTAGCAACCTGCCCTAAAAAAAAATTAGAGTCGCCACCTATTCTACCAGGGCGAATAGGAAACCCTACGCAGTTAAGAGAGCGGGGTAAGATTATTATAATCAGGTCGAGGGAAGGTGTTAGGTACCCTCAACCCTTTCCTATGGCTTTGAATCTAAGGTAACAGTTTTATGGCTAAAAGTTAGGGTTTAATAGCTAAGGAAATGAACAGGGGGAAAAGGTGAGATTTTGGGGGAAGGGGACTCGCCTTGTTACCAAGTGCCTACGTATCTCCTTAGGGAGAATTAGAGTCAATGTAGTTCGGGCAAAGGGTTGTACGCCCTTAGAATTTGATGTGAAATTGTTTGAAGGCTTTTTGAATTGACTTATCGTAGTTTTTGAAATGCGAAGTTCGCAAGGTATTTTAAATTACCTTATCATAGTTGTTTTGAAAATCGCAGTGTTGAAGAGATGGAAATCCGTAGTTTGAAGGAGTGTTTTAAGATTTGGGCGTACAACCCTGGTTTAATATGTTACCGTTAGTTGCGATGATCAATAGGTTTGATCACCATAGTTAACAGATTGAACGAAGGATTGCTAACCATTCTAATCGATAGATTCGATTATCACGAATAACAAATGAGTGTGTTTTAAATAATTTAAATTATTTATCGTTATCCCTAATAATCAATAGGTTTGATTATTACACGATAACGAGTTGAGTATGCTAATCATCGTAACCAATAGATTTGGTTAAAACCATTTAGCAAAATAGATGTATTTTTAATCTTTAATTTTATTTTAGATATTTAATCGGTACGACATACAGAGTCGACCAACTCGAAGACGTGGTAAAATTGATATCCACCCATCATTTATCTGTTAAAAGGGGATAATTTTATATTTTTAGTATTTTTAGTGTTTTTAGTATTTTATACCTTTATGTTTGTAATAAGTAGGAAAGTAATTAAATTAAATGATATGAACTAAAAGAAAAAGTAAATAAAAAAAAAACAATTCAATTGGCCAATTACCTAGTGATCTATCTGGTGCGATATGCGAACCGTTTGTTCTTATCTTATACTGTAACCAAATTTCCCATTTCTTCTATACTTAGTAATACTCACTAAGACTAATAATATAATATTAATAACAGGGATGCTAATCATACTAACAACAATTGATTTTTTTTTTAAAATATACAAATAGACAAATCATGAAGGTACCTCTCTCTGCATCATACTTGGATATTTGGAAGAAAAAATTAAAAAAACAAAAGTAACAAGCATTGACTTTTTCAACCTTCATCATTCAGCCAATTAAAGAGTGACACATGACTTATCAAAGAATGACACATGATTTATGATAATAAAGAACATAAAAGAAATAATAATAACAGAACCCATTAAACCAAGTACACAGTTCAGAAAACAACGAAGCATTTTCAAGATCTATTTTCTCCACTGCCTCTTATCCTTCTTCCTCTTATCATATTTACAACAAACCAAACATACAAACTATGAAGCTAACAAAAACATAACAATAGCAATTGAGCGGAAAACTCACCGGTAGCAAGGTGCGGATCTGAGTTTGTTGAGGGTTGCTAATGGAGATCGCGGTGGTAGTGTGAAGCGGGATGGCGGCAACGCGACGGCGTGCGGCGCTGCGTCGTGGCTGGGAGGGTTTGCAGTGTGGATCGAACCGTCAGAGCTGTCCGGCGGTGCCGCTGATTTCAACGGCGGAGCTGTTGACGCGTTGCCGGTAGAGCTTTGCTGTCGAGATGCGTGGTTGCGCGTGGATCTGAGGACGTCTGGCGGCTGATTTCCATCGTGACCGCAGTGGTGTTCGATTCTCCTTCTTTTCTTTTCAGATTGGAAACGACGGCGGTAGCCGAGTGGTTTATTGGTGTTGGATATTATTATGGCGGTGCTATGTTGTGTCGGATTGATTCCAAATTCTTGTATTCTTTGTGCTTTGCTGGCCATGAGTGTTGAATTCATTCTGAAACTGGTTATGGCAAAGGACAAGATTCCAGTATACAATATTATATGAGTATGATAAAGAAATATAAACAAGGTTACATAAAAATAGAAAAAAAACAATACAACATCATCAAACTTTTTGTGTAATGTTTGTGTGTTGTGCACAAAGTGGTTTATTAATGTGGGATTGATTTGCGGAAAACATGGAGAAGTTTGTCCGTATATGAGTGTATGGCAATTTGTAAGAGAAAGTGAAATTTATAAGTTATGGAAAAAGTTTACTGTATAATGTGAACATGATAAAAAATTTGAGATATATACCATGGTTAGTGTAAATACAAGACAACAAAAAGAGTATTAAAATAGATTTTCAAAAGGGGAATTTTTCTTAGTGGAAATTGTTGATAATTTTGTATGCGTATAAAAAATATGAGTAGAGTATGAGGGTTGAAAAAATAAGGGTTAGAAAAATTGGCCCCCCCTTTAACTGTTAGAATGAGTATCTATTTATAGTGCTTGAATTAGGGTTTTTTTTATACCTAATGGGCCTAGTGCCTAATCAACCTGATAGTTATTCTTATTAAAATAATAATCAATAATACTCCTAATATTAATAATCCTAATAATACTATCAAAATTAATAATAATGCTCCTAATAATAATATTAATAATCTTAATAGTAATGAATAATAATAGTTAGTAAAATTACAATAATAATTCTAATAATAATAATAAAAAAGTAAATGGTAAGTTGAATAAAAATGAGTAAATATAAAATAAATTATGATGACTAAAAACCCCACAAAATAAGATAGACGGGCCAAATGACGGGGCCCAAGTACCTTCTAATTTTAACCCCATTTTAATTCAGGGTATTTTATAAGAGGGTGAGTTTGACAATAGGAATGTCAAACCCCATGACTCTTAATTTCGGCCCTTGATGAATTAAAAGACGCGGATTTGATCGGGCAAATTTTGGGGTATGACATATGGAAAGAAGCGACAACTCATATTCTTCATCATAATCTTCTTATGATTCCTCCTTCTATTCAGCTTGAAGGGTTTAGTCTTCTCAGACTTTCTGGCACACTTTAGAGCAACTGATTTTTCTCTCTACCGAGGTTAATCTTGTTCCAACTCTATTTCATGACTTCTTAAAGAACAAAAAGTTCCTTAAAAGAAGTGTTGTTTAGATCTTTGTCAAGTTTGATTGAAGTTACCATCGGCCTCCATCTTGTTGACAAGCTACTGATATTATTTTTCAGGTGATTTGATGTAGAATAGCCTTTGTTTAGAACTTTTAGTCCTTCAATATGATTTTGAAACCTTGAGAATGTATTCTCAATAGTTTCATCGTCTTCCATCTTTTAAATCAAGGCAAGCGCCATAATCTCCTTTACTTGAG
Source organism: Vicia villosa (assembly GCF_029867415.1). NCBI lineage: Eukaryota > Viridiplantae > Streptophyta > Magnoliopsida > Fabales > Fabaceae > Vicia > Vicia villosa. The sequence continues at coordinate 398,905 of NW_026705393.1, read as the reverse complement.
CGTCACCCTCATAAGTCATTCTCAAAGAATCAAATATCGACTTAACAAAGTCTTTATTTATTATCTTTTCATATTCTGTATAAGAAATCATATTCAACAGAATGGTTCTAGCTTTAGAATGATTCTTATACTCTTTCTTTTGTTGATCGTTCATACTTCTTTTTCCGATCTTGTTTCCACTAGTATCAATTGGATGTTTGTAGCCATCTACTACCATATCTCATGGATAAACTTCGTTACCAAGAAAGAAAATTTCTATTCCGTCCTTCCAGCAATCAAATCTTTCTCCATCAAGATTGGAGGTTTGATGTTATAATGATCTCTTTCATTGATAACTGGTGGCGGTGGTGGCGGAATGGCCATTGTGTTTCACAGAAAATTTTTGGATATTTATTTGACACGGTTAAGTGTTTGATAAATAATCAATACTGAAATCGAATCTCTAACAGCAATTGAAGGTGTGAGAAACACAAGAAAAAGGGGTTTGAATTTCCTTTCATGGTTTAAAGTAAATTCTTCTCCAGACAAAAACAAAGAACACAATATCAAAAATAAATGAAACAATTATTTTTATCCTGTTTCATTGTTAATGAAGTTAATTCAGTCCATCCAAGGTGATTTTGGCTTCTCAACGAGGACTTAATCCCCTATAACCAATCTGATTACAAAACCACAACAAAGACCAACTATCATGTTGCAATTCACAAAGACTAATCGTCGATGTCTTCTTGAGAAATTCTGAATATACCGTAGTCTCTCAAAGAACGATCAACCTACAAGTTGAAATACAAGTGTTGTGTTTACAGAGTTACTTCTTAAAAGCGGATTACACAAGTTTAAATACAATAAAAAAAAAACATAAATGTTTATAGCAAGTATATGAATAAAATCTCACTTGCTACAAGTTAACGAACAAATTTTCACTTGCTTTTATAAAAGTTTACAAAAAATATATCATAGAAAATAGAGCAACACTTCAGCGTAAGTTTTATATAGCCAATAATAAGTTTGTTCAAGGTCAGAATAGGTATACTCAATTTTTTCATACCCCAAAATTATCCTTCCACATCTCATTCATAATAGCACAAAGCTCAAAAGATTCATCAAGTCATTCTTCTGAGTATGAGTCACCTAAAGCTAGGGTTTGGTATCCTCCTGAGAGAAGTAGAAAAACAAGACCCCCAATGAAGTTCTCCATGGTCCATTATGATTCAAGATATCTCTATGTAAAAAGTCAAGACCCAGTCCCAAAGTTTACTTGTTCAAATAGCTCAGATGATCCACAGTCAACTGGTTTGACCTAAAAATCAACCATGGTCAAAGCACAGTCAAAACCTCTAAATTTTGGTCAACATCAAGTGTGTGAGGATATATCCATCATTTGATCAAAGGTTGATCATGATACATCAATAGAAACTCAGAGATGAACAAATGCAAAAAGGTTCAAATTAGGGTTTCTTTAGGAGAAAGTCAACTAAACTTTGACTGGCCATAAATTTCTCATGGAACATCAGAAATTCCTCACTCAAAGCCTACTTGGAAGGAAATTGGATTCTATACAACTTTGTCTCTCACAAGCCAAGGCTATAAATGCTTCATTTGGAAGATATAGCATAAAAGATTATAGGTCCTTTTCAAAAGTCAATCAAAGACAGTTTTATATCAAAAGACATATCATCAAGATAAAATCTCCAAAAAGTAGAGGACATCTTGAGGTTTCCAAAAAGTCCTAGAACTCCTTCATAGCTTAAAAATTGAGGGAGATATGCCTTGTCAAAGTTGGGCAAATTTGGAGGCAAAATATGAAATAAAAGAGGTTCAAATTGGAATTTTTTGCAAGTGGGCCTATCTTTTTATGACTTAATCTTGGTCCACAAGTTACTTATGTTATCCAAACCATGTGCCACGAATTTTAGCTTTTTATTTGATTTTTATATGATTTTTATTTCATTTAAGAATGATTTTAAATGATATAATTAAAGGGAAAATCAAATATTATGTTAAAGAGTGCATATTGATCAATTCCAATCAGTATTAATTGCAAATTGGCAATATATTTTCGTGCACCAATGATTGAGAGAGGATTAATGAAAGATTTGGCCAAATTAGAAAGTTTCAAATCAAATTTTAAATCAAATTTCCAAAAGATGCAAGATTGGATTCAAGAAGGTTTTGGTTGGTTTTTATTGACCTAATTCATTCCCTATAAGTAGTGGATGCAAGGCAAGGGACTAGGGGACGAAAATTCTGGGCGGAAGCACACTTGCAAGAACTCAAAAATTTCACCAAGAACGTGAATTCGGTTTGGGAGAATTCGTAACTCTCAAGAGGTTTTAAGGATAGCAAAAGGTTCCTGAGATCATTCTGAAGCTGTGTGGATCATTACTCTGCATCAACACCCCCAGAATAATCTCCTATAAGCTGAGGTAGGTGATTCCAAACTTTGAGTCGATTAGCATGATTCACGCATTGATACGTTAGTTTGTTTATGTGAATACAAGATTACACTCACAAAGATGTTTTTGATTCATGGCAAACTCAATGAGCATACAAGCAACAAGGTGGAAGCAGAAAACTCAAAGAAAAGCAAGCATTGATCACTCATGTCAGAACAGGTCGACCTATGATGCATATAGGTCGACTCAACACAAGCAAAACAAGAAGAATGCAGAAAAGCAGCAGTTAGGTCGACCTACTGTCAACCCAGGTCGACCTAAAATGGAGAAAATTCCACATACTTCTGCTAGGTCGACTCACACATCAACTAGGTCGACCTAAACTGAAGATTTGCCCCAAAACGCATCTGAAGTGGATTCTGGTCGACCTACCTCTTTGACAGGTCGACCTAACTGGGAACAAATGACATCCAAAAGATATGCAGCTCTGTTAGGTCGACCCAGTCCTAAATTAGGTCGACCTATCTGATCAAAACTGACTTCCAAAGTATATGCAGCTCTGTTAGGTCGACCCAGCCCTAAATTAGGTCGACCTATCTGATCAAAACTGTCAAAATTTCTGGTTTTCTCTGCATCAACTGAAAAGCTCTCATATATATTGTCCAAGGTTCAATTATTGAGAACAACACCAAAGACTGAAAGATACACAAAGGCTTCTCATCTTCGTTCTTCGTCATCTCCAACACAATTACACATAATCATTCTTGCGTTGAGGGTTAGTGATCGAGTTCGATAACGTCCATGGAATGGAATTGAAGATTCCTAGTGGGTGAAGATTTGTGGGGTTTTTGGTGAATAAAATCTGCGGGTTTTGTCCTCCAAGATAGGTGTTTCTTGGGGGTTTTTATCAAGAGGTTTCATTGAGGATCCATCTGAGTGTGAAGATTGAAGAACAAGGGTTCAAGGCAATTCAAGACACTGCAGAAAAGGGATCAAGTGAAGCTCTTAGATAACCTTGATCTGACTCAAGATTAAGGGGGAAGAAGATTCAAAGGATCAACATAATTGGTTCATGGTTTATCGCTTTGTTATCTTCTTTGTATAAACTGCTTTCAACATTAATGAAAGATTTCCCAATTTCAGTTTGGAATTGGGGGCAGACGTAGTCGTAGCGAGGACGATCGACGAACTGCCTAAACAAATATCGTGTTCTTGTCGCTTTTACCTTTTCATTTACGTTCTATTCATATTTAGTTATAATAGCAAATTGATCAACGATTCGAGTGTTAAGATTGTGAATTAAGAACTTATATAAACATCACAATCCATCACATATTGAATCACCATCAATTTGATCATTATCACCAAGTGTTTGTGTTTTTGCTTCTTTCACTATTACTGCATTGCAAACGTCGTTCATCATATAAGAAGTTAATTGATTTTCAATAGAGCGACGTATTGATTCTATAGTGTATTCTCTTATCGTTTATCTCAAGCTGGTTAGTGGTTTTAACACATATACAATCGTTTCAATAGTGGTTCGGAATAGACGCAAGTCGATTCAGAATCACTTCCGCTTAAAGTTCAATTAATTCCGTAAAACTGTGTAAGATCTATTCACCCCCCCTCTAGATCCTAAGGCCAGCGTCTAACAAGTGGCATCAAGAGCTCTGGTTTATTTCGTGCTACGTGAAACACTTATTGGAAAGATGGCTTCCGGACCTAAAGGGGCTCACAATAGAGCTCCAGTTTTCAACGGTGAAAACTATGGCTATTGGAAGGATTGTATGTGTGTCCACATCAATGCAATTGATAGGAACATCTGGACAGCTATTGTCAATGGTCCCTTTCAGATCACCATGACAAATGCAGCTGGTGCAGTTGTTCCAAAACCAGAAAATACTTGGGATGCTGAAGATGAAAAGAGATATGCATACGATTGGAAAGCGAGAAACATTCTAATCTCAGCTCTAGGAGTTGATGAATACTATCGCGTTTCCCATTGTAGATCCGCTAAAGCTATGTGGGACACATTGCAAGTTGCCCACGAGGGAACGGATGATGTCAAACTAGCTAGGATCAATACGTTAACTCAAGAGTTCGAACTCTTCCACATGGAAGATGGTGAATCCATCGAAAACATGCAGAAGAGATTCGTTCACCTGAAAAATCGGTTAAATTCTCTTGATAGACCTGTTTCCAATGCAGTTGCTACTAACAAAATCTTAAGATGCTTGAACAGGGAATGGCAACCCAAGGTTACAGCAATAAAGGAAGCAAATGATCTAAACACCTTAGACATTACCACTCTCTTTGGTAAACTAGAGGAACATGAACAACATCTTAAATGCCTTGACATGCATGAGAAAAGGGCAAAGAAAGAAAAGAACATGGAGAAAGAGGTAGAGAAGAAGTCAATAGCTCTAAAAGCTTCAAGCTCCAAGACCTCAAGACAAGAGCTAGAGGATAGTGATACAAGTGATGACGAAGACTCCGATGATGAGGAAATGGGACTGTTTGTGCGAAAAATACAACAAATATCTAAAGAAAAATGGAGCAAAACATTCTGACAAAGGCTTGATCAACTATAGAAAGCAATCAAAAAGGTTCAAACAAGATGACGACAACAAAGGAAAAATCAAAGGCCCTTGCTTTAATTGTGGGAAAGCCGGTCATTATAAACCGGATTGTCCATACCTTAAGAAAGAAAAAGAGAAGAACCAAAGCAAAGGTCATAACAAATCTAAAAGAGCCTACATAGCATGGGAAAGTGATTCATCTAGTGAAAGCTCATCAAGCGATGAAGAAAAATCAGCAAACCTATGTTTTATGGCTCATCAACACAAGAAAAAGAAAGCTGTAAGTCATCTTAAACCTGAACTCGTAGATAAGGTATCTCATTCTCAACTAAAACTTGCTTTTGAAGAATTACATAGAGATGCAATTAAAGCTTTCAAACTTTTGGCCTCAAATAAGAAAATCTTTTCATATCTTGAATCAAAAGTTGAGAAAACCGAAAAGGATATGGAAGCTTTAAAACAATCTATGCTAGACATTCAAAAGGATAAAGTTGAAATAGATCCTACATCATGGTTTGGTTGTGAGACATGTCACATTTGGCAAAAAGAAGTAAGAGATCTAAAAGCCAAGTTAGACAAGGCTCTACAACCAAAAGTGACTTTTGCCGTTGATCCAAATAAGTTCAAAAGATCGTATACTCCTTTATATAGTAAATACACTTTTGTACCAAAAGTATCAACTAGCAAAACAGCATATTCTCATCATATTACCTGTCATTATTGTTGCAAAAAGGGACATACCATTGAAAAATGCAAATTTAGGAGAATTTTAGTTCCTAAAGGAGTATTTCAATGGTTGCCTAAATGCAACAACTTCTGTACTCACCACCTAGGACCCAATGAAGATTGGGGACCTTCCATTCTAAATTAATTTTGCAGGAAAAGTGTCTTGACATCGCCGAAAGGTGGTGGTTCCTTGACAGCTGGTGCTCAAGACACATAAAGGGAGACATATCACTTTTGGTATGTCATCTATGAAGAACTATTCTTGACAAAGGAAATGTAGGTGACCGGGCCACCACTAATGTATAAGATACATCAAAAATACAAGTTAACCCGAAAAACAAAAAGGTCGCATTACTTGATGTGCAATTGGCAAGTTGCATTGCAAGGAAATTTAAACCTATTCTAAGCAGAATAATGTTTGGGACCCTGTCCCGCATCCGGGAGAACATCAAGTAGTCGATACAAGATGAGTTTTTCGCAAAATCAAGCAATCAAGTTATGAAACATTCTATCAAGACAATTCATCATCAAATCTAGGAGTATGGCACACTGACAAGAGGATTCCACACAATGATGACAAAACACCTACATATTGAGAAAGCGGTAACATGTTTATTGTTCACTTCCAAAAAATTTATTGATACTATAATATGCTATCAATTAACATGCTTATAGTGACTTCATATATGTTTATCTATATATCTCAATTACATATATGTGTCTATCATCTCCATTCATAACATATCATGTTTTGGGCATACAAGCAAGTAACTAAGCATAAATGCATCATATAGTAACATCCCTAAGGCATTTCAATCATTTGAAGCAACTTAGGTCGACCTAACTTGCATCTGAGTCGACCTACAGAAGAAAACTTTCAGCAGAAACCAAAAATGCCCAGTTACGTCGACCTACCCTCTTTTTAGGTCGACCTAATCTGCAACTTTTTAAAGGCTTATCTGTTAGGTCGACCCAGCCTTCATTTAGGTCGACCTACTGCGTCAAAATTTCCAAATTTGGGTCTGTTGGTCGACCCGACCCATCCCCATTCATTCATAATCATTCCTCTTTTCTTTCCCACTCATTCTCATATCATTGTGTACGGCCAACCCTAATTCCTCAAGTTCAAAGAGTGTCAAAAAAAAATCATCACTCTCACACAAATCATCAACAACCATGCCTCCCAAATCAAGAAAGGGAAAGGAAATTGCCTCTGGTTCATCATCTCAACCGGTAAGTGCTCTTGTTCATCCTGATTGTAGGGAAAATTTTGAGAAATGGCAGATGAAAAGAAAAATTGTTAAGCAATATACCTATGATCCAAATCTTGTCAAAAACATGCATATCCCCGATGTCGCTGCTTTGATTGAACATCAAAATATTCATCCCTTAGTGCAATGTGATACTCCGTACTGTGAAAATACTGTCAGGGCTTTCTATGCAGGATTTACAAAAGGGGAGGGTTGTAATTTCCGATTCAAAATGGGCTCTAGGTCGCATGTTGTTGACAAACGGGCTTGGATTAGTATCTTTGGTCTCAAAATTGTAGGTGATGAATTCTGTATGGAAGACGGGGATGTACCGGGGAACTACGACCATGTGGCCTACATGAAGTCTATTCTCAAAGACCCTTCCGTGTTTGACAGACCTAATGAAACAATAACAGCCGGTCACCTGAAGCGAGACCCTAGGCTCCTAAATTGGGTCATCTCAAGAATCATTCGACCAAGAGCAGGAGGGTACTCAAGAATTGAAAGGAATGAAGTTGTACTCATGTATCTGCTGCAAAACAGAACGCGTATACATTGGCCTTACTTCCTAGCTGCTAAGTTTCATGAAGTCCAACAGAAAACTACAGCCCTGTGTTATGGATCAATCATTCAAACAATTGTCAATCACTTCGGCATGCGGCTTGATCACTTACACTACATCCGCATACACCAATCTCAAGAATTCTCACAAACCACCTTGACTCTTATGGGATACCATTGGAATCCAGTTAGGAAAACCTACTATCTTATTCAAAAGGGAACAGGGAAGGTTATTTACAATTATGATGATCCCACGGAGTTTGGAAACAATGCAGGAAATGAAGAAGAAGGACTTGATCAAGACAATGCAAATGATGATGATCACCACATGGAAGATGTTGCACAACATACGGATGCAAATTGGAGATATGTTCCTTCACAACAAGAGGATATCCCTTGGGGATACACGGCTCCGCCTCCGCCGGATCAAACCAACATCATTTCCATGTTAGAGAATATGCAACTCCTACAACAACACTTCGACACACAACAGCTCCAATACCAACACATGCAACAGCTCCAACAAGATCGTTATGAAGAACAACAACGACAATATCAATCGTTGTACAACTTAGTTCAAGACCACAAAAGCGATTTTGAGACTTTTGCCTCCAACTCGACTCTAAGACAAAATCAGTTTGAGGAAACCGCATTGCATCGTCATGCCAACATAAGTCAAAGCTTCAATACTCTAAACCACTCCGTGCTTGATCTATTGGAACAAGTTGAAGAAGACCGTCCTCAAACATTTCAAAGAGGAAGAGGAAGACGGGGAAGGCGTTAGGATGCATATCTTTTCACTCCATCATATCATTACATCTCATTCCATCATTGTCATGAATATTTACTAATGATTTCTAAGTACTTAGTTTAGTTTTCTTTTAAATTTGTCTGAATATTATGTGTGCTTGGTTGTAACATTAAAAGTTTTTTTTGAATACTATGTCACCTCTACTTGCTTCTGTTAACGATTACGTGTGCTACGTTCCTGCCTTATCTATTTTATACTGTCTCTGGTTTCTATTACTCGTGCATTTCTTTTTTTTTTGATGTTGTCAAAGGGGGAGATAGATGCTGAGTGTACGGGGGAGCTTTGTTAAGAGATTGCCTTGTTGAGAGATAGATGCTAAATGTACGGGGGAGCTTTGTTGAGTCTTTATCACTTACTACCAAAGCTTCGACTACTCGACTACTGGTTTGCCATCATCAAAAAGGGGGAGTATGTAAATACAAGATTACACTCACAAAGATGTTTTTGATTCATGGCAAACTCAATGAGCATACAAGCAACAAGGTGGAAGCAGAAAACTCAAAGAAAAGCAAGCATTGATCACTCATGTCAGAACAGGTCGACCTATTATGCATATAGGTCGACTCAACACAAGCAAAACAAGAAGAATGCAGAAAAGCAGCAGTTAGGTCGACCTACTGTCAACCCAGGTCGACCTAAAATGGAGAAAATTCCACATACTTCTGCTAGGTCGACTCACACATCAACTAGGTCGACCTAAACTGAAGATTTGCCCCAAAACGCATCTGAAGTGGATTCTGGTCGACCTACCTCTTTGACAGGTCGACCTAACTGGGAACAAATGACATCCAAAAGATATGCAGCTCTGTTAGGTCGACCCAGTCCTAAATTAGGTCGACCTATCTGATCAAAACTGACTTCCAAAGTATATGCAGCTCTGTTAGGTCGACCCAGCCCAAAATTAGGTCGACCTATCTGATCAAAACTGTCAAAATTTCTGGTTTTCTCTACATCAACTGAAAAGCTCTCATATATATTGTCCAAGGTTCAATTATTGAGAACAACACCAAAGACTGAAAGATACACAAAGGCTTCTCATCTTCGTTCTTCGTCATCTCCAACACAATTACACATAATCATTCTTGCGTTGAGGGTTAGTGATCGAGTTCGATAACGTCCATGGAACGGAATTGAAGATTCCTAGTGGGTGAAGATTTGTGGGGTTTTTGGTGAATAAAATCTGCGGGTTTTGTCCTCCAAGATAGGTGTTTCTTGGGGGTTTTTATCAAGAGGTTTCATTGAGGATCCATCTGAGTGTGAAGATTGAAGAACAAGGGTTCAAGGCAATTCAAGACACTACAGAAAAGGGATCAAGTGAAGCTCTTGGATAACCTTGATCTGACTCAAGATTAAGGGGGAAGAAGATTCAAAGGATCGACATAATTGGTTTATGGTTTATCGCTTTGTTATCTTCTTTGTATAAACTGCTTTCAACATTAATGAAAGATTTCCCAATTTCAGTTTGGAATTGGGGGCAGACGTAGTCGTAGCGAGGACGATCGACGAACTGCCTAAACAAATATCGTGTTCTTGTCGCTTTTACCTTTTCATTTACGTTCTGTTCATATTTGGTTATAATAGCAAATTGATCAACGATTCGAGTGTTAAGATTGTGAATTAAGAACTTATATAAACATCACAATCCATCACATATTGAATCACCATCAATTTGATCATTATCACCAAGTGTTTGTGTTTTTGCTTCTTTCACTATTACTGCATTGCAAACGTCGTTCATCATATAAGAAGTTAATTGATTTTCAATAGAGCGACGTATTGATTCTATAGTGTATTCTCTTATCGTTTATCTCAAGCTGGTTAGTGGTTTTAACACATATACAATCGTTTCAATAGTGGTTCGGAATAGACGCAAGTCGATTCAGAATCACTTCTGCTTAAAGTTCAATTAATTCCGTAAAACTGTGTAAGATCTATTCACCCCCCCTCTAGATCCTAAGGCCAGCGTCTAACAGTTTATGTATTATGTTTTGTGTGATTTTTGTGAACATTTCCTGAGTTTTAATTGAGTTTCTGGGCATTCTATACGTGAACGGCCATTGGAGGCCGAGTTGAGCTTTTAGGGTTTAATTTGGGGTTTCTCTGTTAGGAGTAAAGTTAGGTTAAATTAGGAGCATGGTTAGATTCGCGTGATTAAAACGAAGGGATTGGGGGTGGTGCGAAAGATTTATATACATATATGCTCTATTCGTTATTTTCCAGGTACACAGGCTACGAAATAATTCGTAGCAATTTCGTAGGTAATTTCACAGTTTTTTTGCAGATTCTTTGGGGACGATGATGATGTGTCCTCATGCCACTGGCCTATTTGAATTCGCGCGCGCGTTTTAGTTGGTTTATTTGGTTTTTTTATATATTTATTTGAAAGCGTTTGGTTAACGGATATGGGATTCAGTTGAGTTGGTGGACGTGTGGGTTGAGTCTGGGGGCGTGGGTTCGATACCCAGCTCCCACATATATTTTTTTCTGAAATTTTTCTGTGTGATCCTATATACTTCTGCCCGTGCGCCCTACCATAAACCTTCCAGATCTGACCATTCAATTACCACTAGCTTCAATCAAACGCCCCAGATTTATTCCCTATGCCATGTACCCTAGTGACGACCACATTGAATCAAAATCTCTAATAACTTATAAATTTTAATTAATTTATATATTTTATTTAATTCTTTTTCTTAATATTTATTTATATAATAATAAATCATTTTCTTAAATAAATTAATATATATCATAAATATTAAATTTCTAATTTATTGATTCGTTCCGATTAAATCCATTAATCGTGATGGGCAATAATCAATTTTCTTAAAATATTTATTTAATTAAGATAATAAGTTTTATTTGGTTAAAAGGTTTCAACCATTTTTATTGGTTGCGATGATTAGCCTATGTTCCCTATAAATTCATTATTATTTATAATCGAATCAATCGATTACAAGGGGTAATGATACAAACTGATTATTAAAATTCCTAAAAAATACTCTTATTTATTATTAGTGATAATTGAATCTATCAATTAAAATTGGTAATAATACACTACTATTCTGTTAACTATGGTGATCGAGTCTATTGATCATTGCGGTTAATAGTACATATTAAAATCAGGGTTGTACGCCCAAACCTTAAAACACTTCCCAAAACCTTTTCAAAACTACGAATTATCACAACTACGATAGGCCACTCAAAAAGCCTCCAAAACCATATCAAAACCAATTCTAATTCTAAGGGCGTACAACCCTTCCCTGAACTACGTTGACTCTGATTCTCTCTAAGGAGATACGTAGGCACTTGGCAACAAGGCAAGTCCCCCTCCTCCAAACTCTAATCATGTTCAAATAATTAGTCTTTAACCCTATTTAACTTTCTGTCACCTTTCTTTATGTTAGCCATAATTTTTAACCTTGTAGTGAAAACCTTAGGAAATGGTTGAGGGTGTCTAACACCTTCCCTCGACCTGAATATAGTATCTTATCCTGAATCTCTGTAATTTCGTAAAGGTTTCCTATTCGCCTTGGCAGAATAGGCGGCGACTCTAAAAGTCATAATTTTTAGGGCAGGTTGCTACAAATTTCAATTGCTTTTCCAGAACAATCAGTAAGGGAGTGGTCGACTATATAATACTGTAGTATAGTCCTTGTGCAACCCTATCTGGATAGTGGAAACATATGTACCTCGTATACAAACCAATTTTGATCTTATCTTCTAATTTTCAGAGGCTTCTGATAGTTAAAAATAAAGCATGCTTAGAAGGACCAAAACTTAAATCTCCAGAGCCTAAATCTTTAGAGTCTTTAGAACTTATTCATCCAGAACCTTGTCTTTAGAGTCTTCAACACTTGGTTTTCAAAATATGTCTTTAGAATCTTCATAACTTATTCTTCCAGAACCTTGTCTTCAGAATTTTCAGAATTTGGACAAAAAAATCTCTATCTCTAGAATCTTTAGAGATTGTTCTTCTAGAACCTTGTCTTAATAATCTTTAGAATTTGGACAACAGAATCTCCAGAATTTGGACAACAGAATCTCAGAACTAAAGGAGTCTACAGAAACTCTTCCTCAAGAGACATAATCAGAAGCTCTATCACTAACGTTCATTAGAACCGTTGTTTTAGAAGCATTTTAGAACTTGACAACGTCTTTGTAAACACCCACTGGTTACTTCCAGAGTCAGAGTGTGTTTAGTTTAGGACCTGATGATGTCACACGCCTTTTCTTCAGAGTCAAAACCTGTTAGCAAAAGCTGCACACTAGACAGAAATTGTTAGAGTACTAAATTATTCTCTAAGATATCATGTAATGTTATCAAAATATAAGGCCATATACATAACCAAATCTTATTCTTACAGGGTTGAATTATGTTAGCTTTTTATTTCTTTCTTTTATAATACACTATTATCAGATTATGAACACAAGGTCTAGAATCTGGTTGTTTGCAGCGGATAAAACAAGTTCATAATTAGAGAGTTAACAAAAGAGAGACATAAGCAATTTTTCCTGGTCCCTCCCACAAAACAAGAGTAGTCCAGTCCTCTAGCACTTCCAAAGAATTTCACCATAATCACTTAAGATTTTAATTTCTCAAGCACACAAACTAGAGATTTTCAATGCTTAAACACACAAGTACAAAAGCAAGAGGCTTATAATAATCTATCCTAATTAGCTGAAAGATAATCTGGATGTTACATTTGATATAGAGTCAGAGTTGATATACAATCAGAGGTAAAAATAAACAATTCAATAAGACTCTTAAGACTTAATAATTTCTAGAATATACAAATGTTAAGAAATTATAAGTTAAACTTGTGCTTTTGATTTGACAGGATAACAACTATTTTGATTGTCAAAGATTTGTAATTTTTTTTCAAGTCTTCATCTCCTTATATAGAGAGACAAAAAAGAGTCGTTGAAGAAAATAACTTACACAAAAAAGTCTTGGAGAAGTTTAATCATAGACATTAAAATACTTTAAATATGATTTTATTATCTTTAATTATATTTAACCTTTTCTAATTATAATGTATCTTTAGAACACATGTTAGCAGGACCCAATTTTAAATACCGTTAAAAGTGACAAGACAATTAAATTTTTTTTCTTTGAATTTACTCCCTCCGTCCCACAATGAGTGACCCATTTGGAATAAAATGATGTCCCAAAATGAATGACCCATTTCAATTTCCAACATCTTTTTTTCCAATTCTACCCTCTAATTATTAAAAAGTTCATCATTCTCAATACATGATAAGGGTACTATGGTAAAAGCAATATTATCTCTCTTACTTTTTTACACTTTTCTTAATCTGTGTGAAATGGTGTGCTGGGTCACTCATTGTGGGACGGAGGGAGTAATAAATAGCATAAAATTATAAAATGTTCTCGAAAGTAAAAGTTCAACAATGGAACCCGTGACGTGACTTATCAGTGGATGTACTAGTTACCGTTGGTGTACCTATCTAACCCATGAATCATGATTCTAACTTATCCGTAAACTGTGGATGTACCTAGTTACCGTTGGATTAAATAAATACTACTACTATTTTTTTATTTAGTTATCACGTTATTTATTTGTATAGAATGTTTTCAATTCACTTTTATTACCTCCGTCATAGAAACAAATGTCATTTCCATGCTATCTATTACATCTCCTTTCTAAGGAATCGAAGGAATGTTCTTGGTTTCAGTGTTCAACGGAGGATTCCGCTTTCACGTAACGACTTTCATTTGTTTCCACTTCCATCATTCAACAGAACCGAGTTTACTTCTTCTGGATCCGTTTGACCGCTGAGAAATCTACACGATCTGAAAGAGTTGAAGTGATTTTTACCTTCACGGGACCTTTTTGGTGACTTTAAGAAGATCTGAGATGGATGTCTCAAGAAATGCGTGGTTTATGTTGAAGCTGTTCTTAACAGCCTTGCTGCCAATGTTACCAAGGTGAGTTAACTTTACTAACTTTCAAAATTCTTCTGTTCAGATTTGGTGTTTATTGTGAATCATTTAGTTTTGGGTGAGCAGGTAGCTGTTATTTGCTAAGTGGAGAAAGCTAAAGACAACATGATTGCTTGATCAGTTATATAGAGTTCGATCAGGTTAGTGCTGTCTGTTTTTGCCTTATTGTCTGATATCTCTTTTGCGAGAGCCTTGTTTAATTTAATTTGTGCATTAGTGTAATTTCTTACTACCTGATTTTATGTCTTTTACTACTAAGGTACATATTGAAGTTATTGCAAGCTAGAAATCTCATAAAACATGCAATTATATTTCCATTTCACTTTGCGTTGCTATGTAGTTATTTAATTATTTTCAATATTTCATTAATGTAGAGATTAGTGTCTGTTTGCATTTAATATGTTAATGTTAGACCTGATTCAGACCCGGTTCAGGTCATGGCTCAACCCGTCAGAGGTTGAAGATGAACCCCCATTCACTACTTTAAACCATCCCATTACTCCATAGTTACCGTTTCGACAACTCTCTCAAAAACAGAAAATTCTTACCAGTTACTCCCTCCGTCTCATAATAAGTGTCTCATTTGTACAAGACAGTCAAAAATTCAAATCTTCTTCTATATAGAAGTGAGACATGATTCATCTCTACAAAAGATATTCCTTCTATTACACCACATTAAAAAAATACAAACATTATCAATCATTTCTCATTTAGGTTAGGTGGCATGTTTTGTTGATTAAAAAATCCAGACTTGTTGTCCTTCCCTTATGATTACTTCTTTCCTGTACAAAGACGCAACTAGAGTACTTGGGACATTCCAAGTAAGGTTCCTCTCTTATTGTGAAAAGAATACCTTTTTTTTTCCTCAAAAAAACGTTTGTGGTGGTGAGATATCTCCCTGTTAAGATGATGACTTGTCTCTTTTATCTAAAACAGAGATCAATTTTAGCTTCAATCTCGGGCTTTGAACAAGACACAAAATTCAATTAATTTCCCTATTAGTTCCCCGAATATAGAAAGCTCTGACTTTCATTAGGGATATGTAGGCATAAGATTCACAAGGAATCTTTGCGAGCAAACAACAAACCAACAAACAGTAAGTTTCCAAGTCTTCTTTCAATTCTCTCTCTCATATCATAAAGGAGAAACTTTCTCAGTAACCAAACAACAAACAACCCAAAGTATAAACATAAACAATAAAGGGATCCCGTAGAGTACTAGGAATACTTAGGGTGCTATAATACCTTCCTTCTGTGTAACCAACCTCCTGGACCCTCTCCTAGGTGCTCCCCACACTTAAAACAAACAACGTTTATTTAGATTTTCGTGAAAGTGTAAGAATCAAAAAGCGTGCGACAGAAAACTGGTCTTTAAATGGTTGTTGAACCATAAAAGATGTTAATAATTACTTGTTGGTAGTTGGTCTAGAGGTCATTCTCTCAAAAACCCCAAAATTCCACAAAAGCTTCCACCTTTACCCTTTAAACCACACCAAATTATCAACCCTTTTCATATAAGCTTCTCCAATTCTCACCCTCTACCACATCCACCAATTCATTTTAACTTTCACCGTCGTTTTGTTTCTCACCAGTTTTGCATGTACAACATAATGCCTCCTCCTCGAAGAGCAGTTACAGGCAAGGATGTGGAGTCGAGGGTTTGCTTGCTAAGTTCTTAATGCGAAAGGCTCGATCATTACTGAAGGATACGAATTACCAAGCTTTTGAAGAAGTTGTGGCTCTTTTGATATATGGGTTGGTGTTATTCCCTAATCCCGACCAATTCATAGGCGTGCACGCTATCAACATTTTCTTAACCCGCAATCCGGTACCTACTTTGCTGGGAGACATTCTACATTCTCTATACACTCGTACCATGAAAAAGCGAGGGACTCTTATGTGTTGTGTACCACTACTGGCTAGATGGTTTACATCACACCTTCCCCGATCGGTGTTGAAAAACGAGCAAAGGATGCAATGGTCTCACAGAATTATGTCCTTATCTCATTCAGATATCCGATGGAACAACTTCTTTCAAGAAGACATCACTCTTATTGACCATTGTGGGGAGTACCCTAATGTGCCGGTCCTTGGCATTAGGGGAGGCATCACCTACAATCCCTCTTTAGCTTTGCGCCAATTTGGATATGCACGAAGAAATGGTCCTCACGACATGATCATCCACGACATTGTGTTCAACTACGAAGATGATTCCCAAGGATATCGACAAAGGTTTATACATGCTTGGGACAGTGTCTACAAAGTAGAACGCAAGTCTTTAGGACAATGGAATTCTACTCCCATGGAGCCTTACCTCAAATGGGTGCGTGCTCGTGCTCAGAAGTTCATCATGCCATATCCCGCTATCATACCTGTGACCATTGAGCCAGAAGTCGAAGGGGAGGAACCTCGAGTTATTCTACATCCCGACATGCCGACTGACTTGGAAGAACTGCAGAAATCTTGGGTTCAACTAAAAGAAGAAAGGGACACCTTCAAAGCACATTGTCAGGACTATAAAAGGAAAGTGTTGGAGCTCACCAAACAACTCCATGGAGAACAGCAGATCAACACGTTCCTGGGTGCAAAGAGAAAGCGTCCATGGGAGGCTTGAAGAATCTTTTATTTTCTTTTATTTGCTTTATCTTGTAAGCCCGAAAGAGGCAAGAAAAAAAAAAGAAAAAGAGAAAAGGAAAAGAGAAAAGAAATAAAATGTTTGGCTAATAAACGTTTGTTTCTCTTTTGTTTAAACGAATCTAAATTCTAAGATCCTTGAAAACATTGCATATGCATCTCATTCATAAACATTTCATAACAGGTTCACATAACATGTTTCTCATCTTCTCGCTGTTTATTTCAAGTAGAATGGATGGATTCCGAAGCAAGCATCAAGAATCTCGAGGCACAGAGCGCCCAAGTTCAGTTAGCAATTCTGGAGCTAGCAAAAGGGCAAGAGGAACTGAAAGCCCTGATGGCCAAGAAGAAAAAGAAGCCTAAGAGATCTATAGGTTTGAGCCACCTCGTGAGGAAAGTCAGAGTCCCAGCCAGGAGGTCCAAAAAGGCGCCAATCCCTGAAGTAGTCGGTGAAGGTGATCAAGAAGACAATCACAGCAACCAGGGTTCTGCCAAACCCTCTCTCTCTTCTAACGAAGAAGATTATCATTCCGAAGACGAACAGGGTGATAGAAAATACCAGCAGTTGGAAGAACGCATGAAAGCTATGGAGATACATAAAATACCTGGTTTAGACTTCAACGATCTTGGACTCGTCTCAGGGGTTGTTATCCCTCCAAAGTTCAAAGTTCCTATCTTTGCAAAGTCTGATGAGTCTCTTGCCCAAAGCTGCATCTAAGGTCCTATGTGAGAAAGATACAACCTCATACGGCGGATAAAAAATTATGGATTCATTTCTTCCAGGAAAGTCTGCCGGGTACACAACTCGAGTGGTACTACCAACTGGAAAGTGCAAAAGTTCACACCTGGGAAGATTTGGCCGCTGCTTTCTACAAACAGTATCAATACAACGCTGACCTTGCACCAACCCGTACTCAACTACGGGGCATGACCATGGCACCGAAAGAAAGCTTCAAAGGGTATGCACAAAAATGGAGAAATCTAGCTGGAAGGGTTCAACCTCCCTTATCTGATCGTGAGCTGGTCGACATGTTCATGGGCACTTTAACTGGCCCTTTTTACAGTCATTTGCTGGGAAGCTCGTCGTCAGGTTTCACTGACTTGATATTAACTGGAGAGCGTGTCGAAAGCGGCATTCAAAGCGGAAAAATTCAAGTAGGCTCCTCCTCTGGTACTACAAAGAGGCCCATCAGTGGGAGAAATGAAGTCAATACAGTGCACAGTCAGAAGGGTCGCAACAAAAGTGATCATCACCAATCTGTAGGGGCTGTTCTGATCTCTACGTCTGCACCTCAACAAGATCAACCGCCAAAGTATACGCGTCGGTCAGACGCACCAAGAAGGAACTTCACCAAAATCAACATGCCCATCTCCCAAGCATTGCAGCACTTGTTAAAAGTAAATCTGATTACATTGAGGGATCCTCCGAAGAATGTCAACACTTCCTCTCCTAGTTATCGCCCTGACGCAACATGTGCATACCATTCCAATAGTCCTGGACATGATGCAGATCACTGTTGGGCCTTGAAAAATAAGATCCAAGACATGATAGATGCTGGGGAAATTGAATTCGACCCTCCAGAGATTCCAAATGTCATTACTGCTCCTATGCCCAAGCATGACAAAGCCATCAATGTTGTAGATGATGCTTCTCATGTTGCTGATGTGATGAATTTAACTACTTCCCTCTTAGTTATCAAAGCAAAGCTGCTACAATC
This sequence comes from Vicia villosa, assembly GCF_029867415.1. NCBI lineage: Eukaryota > Viridiplantae > Streptophyta > Magnoliopsida > Fabales > Fabaceae > Vicia > Vicia villosa. The sequence continues at coordinate 380,266 of NW_026705393.1, read as the reverse complement.
CAGTTTATTTCTGGGTTGTAATGAGAATTGTTACCATTGTGCTTCTCAGTCCAACGGCTGTGCGAAATTGAAGGAAGGCATTCAGCGCCTGATGAACAATCATGCAATAATGTTTGAAAGAATTCCCCATGTGAAGAACTATTGCCAGGATTTGTCTGTTATTTCCACAACCCCTGTGAAAATTCCAGCAAATAAACCTGTCAAAATTACTGCTGCACCTAGAGTAGCATATGTAATCATCACCAATCCGGCTCCATTTCCATATTCCTCAGACAAAGCTGTTCCGTGGAGCTATGTCATGAATGTTTATGTTTATGGAGTTAAACAAGACACCTCGACTGATGAGGCCGTGAATGTTACTAATCCAGTTGTTGATAATATTGTGGGGACTAGTAAGATTACAAGAAGTGGAAGGGTCTTTTCGCCGGACATTTCTCCAAATGTTACTACTACTCCAGTCTAGGTCCCAGTTCCTAATCAAGCTGTCAATGCTCGAGGCAAAGAGCCATTAATTGAACCAGTTCAAGTACCTGGTGAAGTCACTGTTGAAGATCCTTCAAAGCAAGAAATGGAGGAGATTTTGAAAATCATCTGCAAAAGTGATTAACAATATTGTTGAACAACTGGGGCACACTACTTCAAAGATTTCCATGCTATCTCTGTTGAGGTATTCAGAAGCTCATGCCAAGGCCCTGATGAAATTCTTGAAAGTTGCACATGTACCACAAGAGATCTTATTCGACCAATTTGAAAATTGTGTTGCCAGTCTAAAAGTGGATAACGGTCTCGGTTTCTCTGATGCTGATTTAACCCCTGCCTTGAAAAATCACAATAAAGCCCTGCACATCTCTGTTGAATGTAAAGGCACCACTTTGTCTCATGTGCTGGTAGACAGTGGTTCCTCGTTAAATGTGTTACCAAAAGTAGTACTGGAGAAACTTGACTTCGAAGGAGTTGTGTTACAACCAAACGATGTTATGGTAAGAGCCTTCGACGGGTCAACAAGAACAGTATACGGAGAAGTTAAGCTCCCAATCAGAGTGGGCTCTCAGATCTTTGATTCTACCTTTTACGTGATGGACATTCATCCAGCGTACTCCTGTTTACTAGGATGCCCTTGGATACATGGGGCAAGCGCTGTAACTTATACCCTGCATCAGCAGTTAAAATATCCGATAAAAGGCAAGGTCGTCATGGTTTATGGTGAAGAAGAATATGTGGTTACCCACCTAAGTAACTCCAAGTATGATGAGATGGATGGTGAATTCATCGAGACCCCCTGTCAAGCTTTTGAGGTGGTCCCTCCGGCTGTCTCTACTGCCAAACATATCTTTGCTGCTCCTGCTACAAGAATAACTCCAACAATGGCTTCTCTCAAAGATGCTAAGGTTGTGATCAAAAAGGGTGGTTGCACAGTGTGGGGACAACTCCCTGATGTGCCTTACAAGTTCGATAAGCTAGGTATGGGTTATGCTAATGGAACTCAGACGAATGATCAACATCCTCGTTCTGAAGGATTAATGTCCCATTTCATCAGCACAAGGAGTAAATGCTATCGAAGACGACAAAGTGATCTCAAACCTTATTACTAAGCAACATCCAAAAGAAGTTCCACCCGTTCCCAAAGAGGTTTGGGATACTTTGGGAGAACCGAGCGGCAAGTACGACTTTCTAGTGAAGTACACTGTTCCTCAGAGTTCTCTGATTGCCATTGAAGACATTGTCCCAACTGGATGGGATGATCAGTTCGAAGATGACAAAAGTATCACAGGTTCCGTTGCTAAGCAATGCCAAAGTCCACCTAGTCCACCTATTCCAAAAGAAGTCTGGGATACGCTGGGAGAGCCAAGTGGCAAGTATGACTTTATGGTGAAGTATTCCGCTCCCTTAAGCTCAAAAATCGCCATTGAAGACATTGTCCCAACTGGATGGGATGAACATTCCGAAGACGATAAGATAATCACAAGCCCCGTCACTCCTGAAGAAATCTGGGATACACTGGGAGAACCAAGTGGCAAGTATGATTTTCTGGTGAAGTACACTGCAAATCTCTATCAAAGACATCATCCCAACTGGATGGGACGATCTTATCGAGTATCTCTCTCAGCCAACAGAGGTACCTCAGCCTGGGCTCTCATCTCCAACAGAGCATCTTGCTCATTCTGAAGGATCAATAGCCCGTCTCGTCACCAAAGAAGTCAATGTTGTGGAAGACGAATAAGACAACTGCAACTAGGGCAACTGGATATTCCCCACTCACAACAATGGATTGAACAACTGGGAAGTGGAAGATGTTATCTCCTTTGATCAGGAGTAAATGCAATATCCTATTTTCGTTGTTTATATGTTCAAAAAATAAAAATGGTTCCTGTACTATCGAACCATGAACTTTAAAGCCAGATGCCTTGCCCGGGGCACACTGGTCCTTTTGATAAGGGTTTGTCATATCATGATCATATGTTCATTCAATAAACTCATGGGACGTTTGCATATTCAAATTCTGCGATCCTTTTTGTTTCTTTTTTTTACTTTATTCGTTTTCAAATAGCTATGTGTTCTTACACACACCCACAAAATAAATGCAGATTCACATTCACTCTGATCCTGTTGATAACGATTCTGCTATTGCCAGTCATGACTTTGAAAATCCAATAGCTATTTGAAAACGAATAAAGTAAAAAAAAGAAACAAAAAGGATCGCTAAATTTGAATATGCAAACGTCCCATGATTTTATTGAATGAACATATGATCATGATATGACAAACCCTTATCAAAAGGACCAGTGTGCCCTGGGCAAGGCACCTGGCTTTAAAGTTCATGGTTCGATAGTACAGGAACCATTTTTATTTTTTGAACATATAAACAACGAAAACAGGAAATTGCATTTACTCCTGATCAAAGGAGATAACATCTTCGACTTCCCAGTTGTTCAATCCATTGTTGTGAGTGGGGAATATCCAGTTGCCCCAATTGCAGTTGTCTTATTCGTCTTCCACAACATTGACTTCTTTGGTGACGAGACGGGCTATTGATCCTTCAGGATGAGCAAGATGCTATGTTGGAGATGAGAGCCCAGGCTGAGGTACCTCTGTTGGCTGAGAGAGATACTCGATAAGATAGAGATTTGCGCACTCTGGGGAGCAGTGTACTTCACCAGAAAATCATACTTGCCACTTGGTTCTCCCAGTGTATCCCAGACTTCTTCAGGAGTGACGGGGCTTGTGATTATCTTATCGTCTTCGGAATGTTCATCCCATCCAGTTGGGACAATGTCTTCAATGGCGATTTTTGAGCTTAAGGGAGCGGAATACTTCACCATAAAGTTATACTTGCCACTTGGCTCTCCCAGCGTATCCCAGACTTCTTTTGGAATAGGTGGACTAGGTGGACTTTGGCATTGCTTAGCAACGGAACCTGTGATACTTTTGTCATCTTCGAACTGATCATCCCATCCAGTTGGGACAATGTCTTCAATGGCAATCAGAGAACTCTGAGGAACAGTGTACTTCACTAGAAAGTCGTACTTGCCGCTCGGTTCTCCCAAAGTATCCCAAACCTTTTTGGGAACGGGTGGAACTTCTTTTGGATGTTGCTTAGTAATAAGGTTTGAGATCACTTTGTCGTCTTCGATAGCATTTACTCCTTGGCTGATGAAATGGGACATTAATCCTTCATAACGAGGATGTTGATCATTCTTCTGAGTTCCATTAGCATAACCCATACCTAGCTTATCGAACTTGTAAGGCACATCAGGGAGTTGTCCCCACACTGTGCAACCACCCTTTTCGATCACAACCTTAGCATCTTTGAGAGAAGCCATTGTTGGAGTTATTCTTGTAGCAGGAGCAGCAAAGATATGTTTGGCAGTAGAGACAGTCGGAGGGACCACCTCAAAAGCTTGACAGGGGGTCTCGATGAATTCACCATCCATCTCAACATACTTGGAGTTACTTAGGTGGCTAACCACATATTCTTCTTCACCATAAACCGTGACGACCTTGCCTTTTATCGGATATTTTAACTTCTGATGCAGGGTAGAAGTTACAGCGCTTGCCCCATGTATCCAAGGGCGTCCTAGTAAACAGGAGTACGCTGGATGAATGTCCATCACGTAAAAGGTAGAATCAAAGATCTGAGAGCCCACTCTGACTGGGAGCTTAACTTCTTCGTATACTGTTCTTGTTGACCCGTCGAAGCCTCTTACCACAACATCGCTTGGTTGTAACACAACTCCTTCGAAGTCAAGTTTCTCCAGTACTACTTTTGGTAACACATTTAACGAGGAACCATTGTCTACCAGCACATGAGACAAAGTGGTGCCTTTACATTCAACAGAGATGTGCAGGGCTTTATTGTGATTTTTCCCGGCAGGGGTTAAATCAGCATCAGAGAAACCGAGACCGTTATCCACTGTTAGACTGGCAACACAATTTTCAAATTGGTCGACTGAGATCTCTTGTGGTACATGTGCAACTTTCAAGAATTTCATCAGGGCCTTAGCATGAGCTTATGAATACCTCAACAGAGATAGCATTGAAATCTTTGAAGCAGTGTGCCCCAGTTGTTCAACAATATTGTAATCATCACTTTTGCAGATGATTTTCAAAAGTGACTTCAACAGGTACTTGAACTGGTTCAATTAATGGCTCTTTGCCTCGAGCATTGACAGCTTGATTAGGAACTGGGACCTGGACTGGAGTAGTAGTAACATTTGGAGAAATTTCCGACGAAAAGACCCTTCCACTTCTTGTAATCTTACTAGTCCTCACAATATTATCAACAACTGGATTAGTAACATTCACGGCCTCATCAGTCGAGGTGTCTTGTTTAACTCCATGGACATAAACATTCATGACATAGCTCCACGGAACAGCTTTGTCTGAGGAATATGGAAATGGAGCCGGATTGGTGATGATTACATATGCTACTCTAGGTGCAGCAGTAATTTTGACGGGTTTATTTGCTGGAATTTTCACAGGGGTTGTGGAAATAACAGACAAATCCTGGCAATAGTTCTTCACATGGGGAATTCTTTCAAACATTATTGCATGATTGTTCATCAGGCGCTGAATGCCTTCCTTCAATTTCGCACAGCCGTTGGACTGAGAAGCACAATGGTAACAATTCTCATTACAACCCGGAAATAAACCGGATTGTAGCAGCTTTGCTTTGATAACTAAGAGGGAAGTAGTTAAATTCATCACATCAGCAACATGAGAAGCATAATCTACAGCATTGATGGCCTTGTCATGCTTGGGCATAGGAGCAGTAATGACATTTGGAATCTCTGGAGGGTCGAATTCAATTTCCCCAGCATCTATCATGTCTTGGATCTTATTTTTCAAGGCCCAACAGTGATCTGCATCATGTCCAGGACTATTGGAATGGTATGCACATGTTGCGTCAGGGCGATAACTAGGAGAGGAAGTGTTGACATTCTTCGGAGGATCCCTCAATGTAATCAGATTTACTTTTAACAAGTGCTGCAATGCTTGGGAGATGGGCATGTTGATTTTGGTGAAGTTCCTTCTTGGTGCGTCTGGCCGACGCGTATACTTCGGCGGTTGATCTTGTTGAGGCGCAGACGTAGAGATCAGAACAGCCCCTACAGATTGGTGATGATCACTTTTGTTGCGACCCTTCTGACTGTGCACTGTATTGACTTCATTTCTCCCACTGATGGGCCTCTTTGTAGTACCAGAGGAGGAGCCTACTTGAATTTTTCCACTTTGAATGCCGCTTTCGACACGCTCTCCAGTTAATATCAGGTCAGTGAAACCTGACGATGAGCTTCCCAGCAAATGACTGTAAAAAGGGCCAGTTAAAGTGCCCATGAACATGTCGACCAACTCGCGATCAGATAAGGGAGGTTGAACCCTTCCAGCTAGATTTCTCCATTTTTGTGCATAACCTTTGAAGCTTTCTTTTGGTGCCATGGTCATGCCCCGTAGTTGAGTACGGGTTGGTGCAAGGTCAGTGTTGTATTGATACTGTTTGTAGAAAGCAGCGGCCAAATCTTCCCAAGTGTGAACTTTTGCACTTTCCAGTATGTAGTACCACTCAAGTTGTGTACCCGACAGACTTTCCTGGAAGAAATGAATCCACAATTTTTTATCCGCCGTATGAGGTTGTATCTTTCTGACATAGGACCTTAGATGCAGCTTTGGGCAAGAGACTCCATCATACTTTGCAAAGATAGGAACTTTGAACTTTGGAGGGATAACAACCACTGAGACGAGTCCAAGATCGTTGAAGTCTAAACCAGGTATTTTCTGTATCTCCATAGCTTTCATGCGTTCTTCCAACTGCTGGTATTTGCTATCACCCTGTTTGTCTTCGGAATGATAATCTTCTTCGTTAGAAGAGAGAGAGAGGGTTTGGCAGAACCCTGGTTGCTGTGATTGTCTTCTTGATCACCTTCACCGACTACTTCAGGAATTGGCGCCTTTTTGGACCTCCTGGCTGGGACTCTGACTTTCCTCACGAGGTGGCTCAAACCTACAGATCCCTTAGGCTTCTTTTTCTTCTTGGCCATCAGGGCTTTCAGTTCCTCTTTCCCTTTTGCTAGCTCCAGAATTGCTACTTGAACTTGGGCGCTCTGTGCCTCGAGATTCTTGATGCTTGCTTCGGAATCCATCCCTTCTAACTGAAACAAATAGCGAGAAGATGAGAAACCTGTTATGTGAACCTGTTATGCAATGTTTATGAATGAGATGCATATGCAATGTTTTCAAGGATCTTAGAATTTAGATTCGTTTAAACAAAAGAGAAACAAACATTTATTAGCCAAACATTTTATTTCTTTTCTCTTTTCCTTTTCTCTTTTTCTTTTTTTTTCTTGCCTCTTTCGGGCTTACAAGATAAAGCAAATAAAAGAAAATAAAAGATTCTTCAAGCCTCCCATGGACGCTTTCTCTTTGCACCCAGGAACGTGTTGATCTGCTGTTCTTCATGGAGTTGTTTGGTGAGCTCCAACACTTTCCTCTTATAGTCCTGACAATGTGCTTTGAAGGTGTCCCTTTCTTCTTTTAGTTGAACCCAAGATTTCTGCAGTTCTTCCAGGTCAGTCGGCATGTCCGGATGTAGAATAAATCGAGGTTCCTCCCCTTCGACTTCTGGTTCAATGGTCACAGGTAGGATAGCGGGATATGGCATGATGAACTTCTGAGCACGAGCACGCACCCATTTGAGGTAAGGCTCCATGGGAATAGAATTCCATTGTCCTAAAGACTTGCTTTCTACTTTGTAGACACTGTGCCAAGCATGTATAAACCTTTGTCGATATCCTTGGGAATCATCTTCGTAGTTGAACATAATGTCGTGGATGATCATGTCGTGAGGACCATTTCTTCGTGCATATCCAAATTGGCGCAAAGCTAAAGAGGGATTGTATGTGATGCCTCCCCTAATGCCAATGAGCGGCACATTAGGGTACTCCCCCCAATGGTCAATAAGAGTGATGTCTTCTTGAAAGAAGTTGTTCCACCGGATATCTGAATGAGATAAGGACATAATTCTGTGAGACCATTGCATCCTTTGCTCGTTTTTCAACACTGATCGGGGAAGGTGTGATGTAAACCATCTAGCCAGTAGTGGTACACAACACATAAGAGTCCCTCGCTTTTTCATGGTACGAGTGTATAGAGAATGTAGAATGTCTCCCAGCAAAGTAGGTACCAGATTGCGGGTTAAGAAAATGTTGATAGCGTGCACGCCTATGAATTGGTCAGGATTAGGGAATAACACCAACCCATATATCAAAAGAGCCACAACTTCTTCAAAAGCTTGGTAATTCGTATCCTTCAGTAATGATCGAGCCTTTCCCATTAAGAACTTAGCAAGCAAACCCTCGACTCCACTCTTTGTTTCCCAATTAGACTCGATTTCTGACTTCCGTAAATGTAAGGCAACAACAATGATTTCAGGCTTCGGAATCTTTTCTAAACCAGTGAAAGGTAATTGATCTTGAATAGGTAACCCAATCAGTTCAGAGAGTTCCTCCAAGGTGGGTACTAGCTGGTAATCGGGAAATGTAAAACAATGATGATTGGGATCAAAGAATTGGACGTCTTCTTCAAATTTTGAGGTAACCAAATGGAGTAGGTGACCATGCTTCTCGGTGAATTAAGCATTTCTGGGGAATTCTGATATTAATTCCTTAAGTTCAGATGGTACTGTTGAGATGTTGATCCGGATGTAATTTCTGGTAGCAGGAGCCATTACCTACAACAACAGAAAAATGATATGTTTATGATGTTTATGATGTTATGATGTCAAACATGTGGAAAACACAAACAAATCACACAATAGCCTTAGGTTTAAAGGCTTGCACGAGGTTCATAGGTGATACCCTCCCCACTGAAGTTTAGTTGGTTTAAACCTGTCTTAGAATGGTATTCGGGTTCTATGATCCTTGGAGACAACATCTCAATACGGCACTCGGACGGCCAATCAAAACATTCCTCGAGGATAACCAGCTTCGATCAATTTCAAAGCTAGCCACTTAATAGGTCACAAGTCAAGTTCAACTAAAGGTTCTAAGGCAAATTAGTGCTTGATGACATTTCGGAAGCCTAACATACTCCTTGATCGTATTCAAGGGATATCAGTACAGACCAAAGTGTCGCACTAACGGTGACTACCAGATCAACCATATCGGTACATGCCGTACAGTTTCCTTGGTCTATTGCCACATACTTAAGGTATCTCGAGATTCGGGCTAGAATCTTTCACACAAGTAAATCCAATTCCCAAACCTTTTGAAAAATAGACCAAACAAAACAAACAATTGAAAACATCGAAGTGATCTAAACTCTAAGGTAACCCCTTTTACAAACATTTTGTGTTTTGAAATCCCCAGCAGAGTCGCCAGTTCTGTCACCTCGGCTTTTGGACGTGAACTGACTCTTCTTTTTATTTTTTGAATTTGCAAAAAGCAGAGAGTCGCCACCGACTTTTATTTTATCCAATTAAGGAAAGGTTTATAAAAGAAATAGAAAAAGACCTTAAAGAGATTTTGGGTTCGGGGGGTAGGTTATACAAAGGGAAGGTGTTAGCACCCTTTGTATCCATGGTTATCCATGGGCTCTTAATTGCTTAGCTCACTTGTTTGAATCGTTTGTTTTGCTTGAAATGCTTGTATGTGGTTTTAAAACCTTTTGTAAAGAATTTAACTTTGTAATGATCCTTGTGCGGATGTATACAAAGTATTTATCTTATGAAAGATGTTTAGATGGTTTGAAAAAAATTTTTCTAACTTCGTAATGATCCTTGTTTGGATATATACAAAGTGTAGTCCTTTGAAAGTTTGTTTTGGAAAAACAGTGACGTGTGAGAACTTTTGTTATTTTTGATTTTTTTCTTTTATTTGAGCCAGTTCTGTCACCTCGGTTTTTTTTAGAACTGACTCTTCTTTTAATTTTTTGAATTGCGAAAACATAGAGTCGCCACCGACTTTTATTTTATCCAATTAAGGAAAGGTTTATAAAAGAAACAGGAAAAGACCTTTGAGAGATTTTGGGTTCGGGGGGTAGGTTATACAAAGGGAAGGTGTTAGCACCCTTTGTATCCATGGGCTCTTAATTGCTTAGCTCACTTGTTTGAATCGTTTGATTTGCTTGAAATGCTTGTATGTGGTTTTAAACATTTTGTAAAGAATTAACTTTGTAATGATCCTTGTGCGGATGTATATGAAGGATAGAAAAACACTTAGAAAGGGGGGGATTGAATAAGTGTAACTTTAAATCTTGAACGATAAAAATAAATTGCACAATTATTTTTATCCTGGTTCACTGTTAACGAAGCTACTCCAGTCCACCCCCGCAGAGATGATTTACCTCAACTGAGGATTTAATCCACTAATCGCACGGATTACAATGGTTTTCCACTTAGTCCACGACTAAGTCTTCCAGAGTATACAGATCACAACTTGATCACTCCAGGAACACTGCTTAGTTCACTCCTAAGACTTTTCTAGAGTCTACTGATCAACACGATCACTCTAGGCTTAGTTCACTCCTAAGACTTCTCTGCTCAGCCAACTGCCAAGACTTCCTAGAGTATACTGATCACACGATCACTCTAGTTCCTTACAACTTAATGTAATCAATTCAAGAGTTTACAAATGCTTCTTAAAAGCGATAATCACAACTGTGATATTTCTCTTACAGTTTAAGCTTAATCTCACTAAAATATTACAACAGCAATGTAGTGAGCTTTGATGAAGATGAAGATTCTGAGTTTTGATTTGAACAGAGTTTCAGCAAGTTAATTTGAATTGTATTGGTGCGAAATCGTTAACCTTGCTTCTCATCAGAACTTCATATTTATAGGCGTTGAGAAGATGACCGTTGAATGCATTTAATGCTTTGCGTGTTCCGTACAGCTTTGCATTTAATGTTATACGCTTTTGTCAACTACCTCGAGCCTTGTTCACGCTGTGTCTACTGACGTAGCCTTTAGTAGCTTTAACGTTCCTTTTGTCAGTCAGCGTAGTCTGCCACGTGTACTTCCTTCTGATCTGATGTTTGTGAATACGACGTTTGAATATCATCAGAGTCAAACAGCTTGGTGCATAGCATCTTCTGATCTTAAAGTGCTTCTGATCTCATGTTCTTCTGATGCTTCCATAGACCCATGTTCTGATTCTGCTTCGACCATCTTCTGATGTCTTGCCAGACCATGTTTTGATGTTGCATGCTGAACCATTTGAGACACAACTTCTGAGCGCTGAATTATGCGTACTCTTTATATATTTCCTGAAAGGGAAATTGCATTGGATTAGAGTACCATATTATCTTAAGCAAAATTCATATTATTGTTATCATCAAAACTAAGATAATTGATAAGAACAAATCTTGTTCTAACAATCTCCCCCTTTTTGATGATGACAAAAACATATATAAATGATATGAATTTGCGATCAGAAAGAGTAGACGGCAAAAGACAAATTACACAGCTATAGCATAAGCATATGAATATGTCTCCCCCTGAGATTAACAATCTCCCCCTGAGATAAATAATCTCCCCCTGAAATAAATACTCGAAGAACTTTGATAAAAGACTTCCCTGATTATTTCGGTAGAGACGATCATATAAGCTTCCGCCTTCAGAGAATTCATAGCTTCTGACTTCTGCTTCCATTGGACAGCTTCAGAACTTGAATTTTCTGGATCTTTTAGAACATTCACATCTTCTGATTTCTGCTTCCCTCGGATAGCTTCAGAACTTTGAATGTCTACCAAACATCACTTCATGCTAGATTTGTATCAGAACATTGTTGAATGTACCAGAGCATCATCAGAGCATCTCTACATCCTGAAATGTTACAGAACAAAAACTAAACGACAACAGTCAGCATGAACGTGTTAGAACATAAAATGTATGTTTGAGCACATTATATGTATCAGAGCCATATAGGCTGAAATAATGTATCAGAGCACATAATGTATCAGAGCCATAACATAATATGTATCAGAGCAAATAGAATTTTGTCATAACAGGATGGACAATGATTTTCAAATTCTATTATCAGTGCTTCTGATTGTGCTACTGATTCCTGAAGCTTGACAGCACTCAGCTTGCTTCAGTTTCCAAGAGCTTATTCTTTTTACAGAATAACGCTTCTTATGGTTTTGCTTCTAGTGTTTGCCTTGAAGATTCACTTCACTTCTCTGTACCTGCAAAACACTTAAACCATATAGAACTTGCAGTTCTTGTTAGTGAATGTGTGGGAGCCTTTACCCAGCAACTGATAGATTTAATCAAATCATTTATCATTTATCTTTCTCCCCCTTTTTGTCATAACATCAAAAAGAATATAAAAAAGATTCAGATGCAGAAAATGACAAATAAAATGAAACACACGGAGAAAGAAGTTGATTTCATTGAAGTTTCAAACAGCAGGTTCAGAAGTACATGAAGAAAGGAAAGATCAGATGCACAAAGACAGATGCAACGAGAAGAAAGAAACAACACAGACTCAATCTAAGATGGCCCTAGTCTTGACAAGATCTTGGCCAGCATCTGTTTAACATCGTTGTTGTGTCCTTCTTGCCTCTCAATGAAAGCATCATACTTCTCATTGAGTGAGCTTTGTTCATCCTGTCTCCTCTGAATCGCTTCTAGGGTCCTTGCAAGACGAGAAGGTTCATCAGAAGAAGCTTCACCGCTTTGATCCACAGGAATGACATGTTGATCTGCAGCTTCCATAGAAGTATCATTTGCTGGGATATCCTCAACAGGGTCTGATTCAGCAACATGATCTTTAGCATCTGCTTCTTGCATAGAAGCATCTCCATACTCTGCAGCAGGAATTTCCGAGTCTCCATTCTCAAGAGCCTGAAGAATGGCAGCTAGATTCCTTGGAGCAGAAGGACCTTCAACTTCTGGTGGGTAAACAACTTCTGGGATGACCAAGTTTGGATCTTTCTCAGATGGGTTTTCCCTCAGATAGTCAAAAAGAGTCTTGAAATCTCCAAGCAGAACAGGGTGCTTAGGAATAAAGATAACCATGTCCCTGCATGGGTTTGCTTCCATTGCAGCATCCAGTCTCAACTGTTCCATTTCATCCACAAAGGGCTTCTCTTCCAATAGATGTCTTCCTCTGAGACGAGCAAACCAGAAGTCTTCATAGTTCCTCAGAATTCCACGAGGCCGTGGGGCAGCAGCTACACATGCTTCCTGAAGTTCTAAAAACAGAGCATCTGATTCTCTGCGAATGATCCTCCAGAAGTTCCGCATAGCACCATCATTCAATCCAGAACTTTCAGCAATTCTGAGAGTATCAAAGATGCTTCTGAGATTCCTCTTTATGTTTTCAAAAACTTCACCAATAGAGTATTCAGGGCTGAATTTTACTTGGGTTTTTGAAAAGGCAGGGTTGGAAGTGAAGTATGGTTGAGGTTCTCTATCCAACCTATAAGAAGATTCTGCTTCAGTATCAGAATCTAACACTACCACATCAGCTTCAGAACGAGGCTTGGGAGTGTAGTTGCAATCACGGAGCAGCTGCTCATGTGATGCAGTGGTTGGAAGAGGAGAATCGCAAAGATTGTTTTGAGAGATGGGGGAAGTATGTTCAAAGGTGGCATTGGGAGAAGGTTGAGATGGAAAGATAGTTTGGAGAGGTGGTATATCCAGAACAGGATCTATGGTAGGTGTAGAGGAAGGAATGGTTATAGGAGAAGATGGAGGTGTGAGAACATGGACAAGGACAGGTGATTCTGATGAGGCTTTTTCATGTTCAAGTGGAGGGACAGCCTCTATTGGTGCAGCTTCTGAACTAACAGCAGGAACAGTCACAGGTTCAGAGATGCATATACCTTTGGAACCACTCAGAAAAGCTTTGACCACATCCTCAGCCTTTTTCTGCTTCTTACTCTTCGGCTCTTCAATAACCTTTGCTTTGCCGCTAGCGATTTCTTTCCTTCTGACATACGCCAAAACTTCTGGTTGATTCTTAGCTTCTTGAGCAACATTTTCTTCATCTGAGCTTTGAATAATCATCTTTCTTTTTCTGATTTTCTTCTTCTCAACAACTTCAACAACTTCAGCATTGTTATTTGACTTCTTCTTCTTTTTCTCAGCTTCCATCTTTTTCTTTTCAAAAACAGCAGAGACAGCCTTAACAGCCTTTGCAATCACTTCTTTAGAAACCTCTTTTTTCTTAGAGACAGTAGAAGGATAATCATGCTTTCTTTTAGTCCTTTCTTCCTTCTTGCGATTTACTTTGAAAGGAGCACCTTTGTCTTGATCTTTAAAACTCTTATTCTCTTCCAGAGATTTCAGATAATCAGTTCTGACTTCAGGTACCTCACTATTGAAGAAAGTTTCAAAGTCAGCCAGAACTGGTTCTCTTATGGTTCTTGTTCCAGCTAGAGGTTCAGGAGCTTTGAGAAAAGTGTCAATTATTTTCATCTTCTTTAAAGAGAAGGCATTCAGACAGGCTCCAGTGGTGACAGCCAGATCTTTGATGATACCTTCAGATTTCAGACTTTCAACAATCTTGGAATGTACCAGAAGGTTTGTAATAATCCTACCAAAAGGAATGGTTGTTCCAGCATTTTCCTTTCTGAAAGCATTCCTGGAATCCTTTACTGCTTTCCACATATGATTGAAGATAATGTAAATTGCATCAACCTTCTTCTGAGTGGCAATGCAATAAAGAATATACCTTTGATCATTACTGATGAAATCCGAGGCATGAGTTGATTTCCTATGGTAGAAGCACCCGAGAAGGATCTTTGTCCAGATTCTGTAGATATCTTTCAAATTCTTAACATGTGTAGTTTTCTTGACATTTGAATAGAGAGTGGATAGAATATCTTCCAAATCTTCTCTTTGATCAGATTCAAAAACCCCTTCAGGATTTTTCAGATCAAACATCACTCTTAGGATGTTTTCAGTAACAACAACAGACTTTCCATGGACGAAAGAAAGTATAGCTTTTGGGGCAACTACAGCATGTACCCAGAACTCCTTGACAAGATCCGGATAAACAGGGCCAACGAACTCAGCAAACAACGAGGTCCATCCTTGAAAGATGATGTCTTCTTTAAGGTGAAATTGATTTTCTTCAAGGTTGTCAAAGTCGACCATGAGTTCACACAAAACTTCCAATTTATCTTTGGGAATGGAGCATGCAACAACAGGGGTGAGTTCCAGGTGTGTTTCATCATGCATATGAAGAAGAGTAGATGAACCAGCAAAATGAGATGAAGAAGCAGCCATTGAACCAGAATGAACGAAAACGAGTAAGAGAAGCGAACTGGGTTTTCGATTAGGGTTTTTAGAAAACGGCTAAGCACTTTTCAAACGAGAGAATGCAAGGAAAGAAAGAGAGAAACAAAGGAGCGAAAAAAAAATGTATGATATGATTTGAAAAGCATATATAGAGATGGATTAAAAAAAAAATTGAACAGTTTCAGAATCAAAGGAAATCAATTTTATTAAATGATGAGTGACGTGAGGAGAGAGAACGTGGTAAATGAAATGATTTAAAACAGTTACCTAGGTCGGCGTCTTTTCAACTGCACGCTTTGTACTAACCGTACAGACACGTGTTCACCATCAGATAATAGAAGACAGCTGTAAATTTCAGAATAGATTATATGCCTTCAAATTCTGATTACTGCTTCTGAGATGATCAAGTTTATCTTCTGGAAATACTCCTTCTGAAGTGTGCTGATATAAGTCTGAATGATCTTCTGATCCATTACTTCTGATGTACACAGCTTCTGGAGGTTCACTTCTTTGTTCTGCAGCTTCTGATAAGACAAAACTGTATCTGCAAGAATTCTTAAGCTCTTTGTTTCATCAGAAACAAGTTTATCATCAAAACATATGTTTATAGATTTGTCCACACTCAATGTTTCAATGTTGTATATTCTGTAGCATTTAGAGCATTCAGAATAACCAAGAAGGAAACATCAAAGCCTTAGAGGTAAACATCATAGATGGTTCCAAGACTAATAAGCTTCTTTTCTGAATTCCTACAAACATAGTTTCTTCAACAGATTTAAGAGCTAGAACTCAGAAGACAATCTTTCTTCCCTTCAAGTGTTGGGACCATCTTGAATCCAGGTGTCATATCATGTTGAATGTTGTCTTCTTTGCTATCAAGAGAATCTGCAAAAGAAATAATCTTTTTCTTTGGTACCCACATCTTCTTGGGTCCTTTCTTGTTAGATTTTCTCAAGTTCTGATTGAACTTGGGTTTGACATTATAAGCAATAATAGGAACAACATGATAATTCTTAATGTGAGTTTCATGATATTTCCTAGGTTGTGTCACATGCTTCTTAGTGTGTGTAATGTGAAAACTTTGTGCATGTGAAGTGTGCCTAATATCATGAGAGTGGCCATACTTGAACTGATCATACAATGGCTTGTATGTGATTTTCATTTCATTAACAGGTTCAAGTTTGTATGGGGTTTCACCCTCATAACCAATGCCAACTCTTTTGTTTCCAGATACTGCATATATCATAGAAGCTAGCTGACTTCTGCCAATACTTCTAGATAAGAACTTTCTGAAACTTAAATCATATTCTTTCAGAATATGGTTCAGACTAGGAGTGGATTTTTCTGAATTAGAAGGAGATCCAACATTATTGGACGATTTTAAAAGTTTTTCTTTTAATTCAGAATTTTCCAATTCAAGCCTCTTTGTTTCAAATTCAAATTGCTTTTTCAGCTTTTTGTATTTGAGACTAATCTGAGACTTGAGTTCCAGAAGTTCAGTTAGACCGGAAACTAACTCATCTCTAGTAAGTTCAGAAAATACCTCTTCAGAATCTGATTCTGATGTAGATTCTGATCCGTCATCTTCTGTCGCCATCAGCGCACAGTTGGCCTGCTCATCTTCTGAATCATCCCAGGTTGCCATAAGACCTTTCTTCTTATGAAACTTTTTCTTGGGACTTTCCTTCTGAAGATTTGGACATTCATTCTTGTAGTGTCCAGGCTCATTGCATTCATAGCACATGACCTTCTTCTTGTCAGATCTTCTGTCATCAGAAGATCTTCCACGTTCAAATTTCCTTGAACTTCTGAAGCCTCTGAACTTCCTTTGCTTGGTCTTCCAGAGTTGATTTAGCCTTCTGGAGATCAGGGACAGTTCATCTTCTTCTTCAGATTCTGATTCTTCAGGATCTTCTTCTCTGGCCTGAAAAGCGTTAGTGCATTTTTTGATATTTGATTTTAATGCAATAGACTTACCTTTCTTTTGAGGCTCATTTGCGTCCAGCTCAATCTCATGGCTTCTCAAGGCACTGATCAGCTCTTCCAGAGAAACTTCATTCAGATTCTTCGCGATCTTGAATGCAGTCACCATCGGACCCCATCTTCTGGGTAAGCTTCTGATGATCTTCTTTACGTGATCCGCCTTGGTGTATCCTTTGTCAAGAACTCTCAATCCAGCAGTCAGAGTTTGAAATCTTGAAAACATCTTTTCAATGTCTTCATCATCCTCCATCTTGAAGGCTTCATACTTCTGGATTAAGGCTAGAGCTTTAGTCTCCTTGACTTGAGCATTTCCTTCATGAGTCATTTTCAAGGACTCATATATATCATAGGCTGTTTCCCTGTTTGATATTTTCTCATATTCAGCATGAGAGATAGCATTCAGCAAAACAGTTCTGCATTTATGATGATTCCTGAAAAGCTTCTTCTGATCATCATTCATTTCTTGCCTTGACAGCTTCACGCCTCTGGCATTTACGGGATGTTTGTAACCATCCATTAGAAGATCCCATAGATCACCATCTAGACCCAGAAAGTAACTTTCCAGTTTATCTTTCCAGTATTCAAAGTTTTCACCATCAAATACCGGCGGTCTAGTATAACCATTGTTACCGTTGTATTGTTCGGCAGAGCCAGATGTAGATGCAGGTGTAGGTGTAGTCCTTTCACTTTCATCAACCATCTTTTACTGAAGCGTTTTTCTCTTCCTGAATCTTTTCTAAACACGGTTAAGTGCTTGCACCTTAGAACCGGCGCTCTGATGCCAATTGAAGGATAGAAAAACACTTAGAAAGGGGGGGATTGAATAAGTGTAACTTTAAATCTTGAACGATAAAAATAAATTGCACAATTATTTTTATCCTGGTTCACTGTTAACTAAGCTACTCCAGTCCACCCCCGCAGAGATGATTTACCTCAACTGAGGATTTAATCCACTAATCGCACGGATTACAATGGTTTTCCACTTAGTCCACGACTAAGTCTTCCAGAGTATACAGATCACAACTTGATCACTCCAGGAACACTGCTTAGTTCACTCCTAAGACTTTTCTAGAGTCTACTGATCAACACGATCACTCTAGGCTTAGTTCACTCCTAAGACTTCTCTGCTCAGCCAACTGCCAAGACTTCCTAGAGTATACTGATCACACGATCACTCTAGTTCCTTACAACTTAATGTAATCAATTCAAGAGTTTACAAATGCTTCTTAAAAGCGATAATCACAACTGTGATATTTCTCTTACAGTTTAAGCTTAATCTCACTAAAATATTACAACAGCAATGTAGTGAGCTTTGATGAAGATGAAGATTCTGAGTTTTGATTTGAACAGAGTTTCAGCAAGTTAATTTGAATTGTATTGGTGCGAAATCGTTAACCTTGCTTCTCATCAGAACTTCATATTTATAGGCGTTGAGAAGATGACCGTTGAATGCATTTAATGCTTTGCGTGTTCCGTACAGCTTTGCATTTAATGTTATACGCTTTTGTCAACTACCTCGAGCCTTGTTCACGCTGTGTCTACTGACGTAGCCTTTAGTAGCTTTAACGTTCCTTTTGTCAGTCAGCGTAGTCTGCCACGTGTACTTCCTTCTGATCTGATGTTTGTGAATACGACGTTTGAATATCATCAGAGTCAAACAGCTTGGTGCATAGCATCTTCTGATCTTGAAGTGCTTCTGATCTCATGTTCTTCTGATGCTTCCATAGACCCATGTTCTGATTCTGCTTCGACCATCTTCTGATGTCTTGCCAGACCATGTTCTGATGTTGCATGCTGAACCATTTGAGACACAACTTCTGAGCGCTGAATTATGCGTACTCTTTATATATTTCCTGAAAGGGAAATTGCATTGGATTAGAGTACCATATTATCTTAAGCAAAATTCATATTATTGTTATCATCAAAACTAAGATAATTGATAAGAACAAATCTTGTTCTAACAGTATACAAAGTGTTTATCTTTTGAAAGATGTTTTGATGGTTTGAAAAAGATCTTTAACCTTGTAATTATCCTTGTTTAGAATTATACAAAATATAGTCTTTTGAAATTTTGTTTTGAGAAAAACAGTGATATGCGAGAACTTTTGTTGTTTTTGATTTTTTTCTTATTTGAGCAAGCAATTAGGAGGTCTACCCTAAGTTCATAAGGTCCTTTCCTATTTCTTTTAGAAAATTTTCCCTAACTGGATACAAACAGAAATTTGAATTGCATTTAAAACAGTATGATTGATTTGAAAAGAGTAACAGGGATTACCCTAAGAGGTGCAAGTGTGATCGTGTTTTTTTCAAATATTTTTGTCTTTGAGATTAGTGATCTAGCGCTTCAATTTTTATTCTTGTCATACACGCAGTTTTATATGTACAGGAATTAAAGTGCGGAAATGTAAAATGCGAAAATGTAAAATGCGGAAAGTAAATATACGCTATTACATCGATTGTGCGAGAAATGTAAACTACACTATTTACATGAAATTTGCAACCTAATACACTTATCTAAGAATTTAAATTGCAATAAGATAAAGGGAAAAGGTTTTTTTGGATTTTTTGGATGGTGTTTTAATTAAAATTAAAAGCATAATTAGTCTAATTAAAAGGCTAAAAATTAGAAATAAAATTTAAACCTAAGAATTAAGTCTAAAATATGTTCAAGTTACTTGTTAATTAATTTTAAAATAAAATTAATTTTTTTATGATTTTTTGGAATTGTTTTGAGGTTATTAAGTTAATTAAACAATAATTATAAAAATAATTATACAAGTAACTTAAACTTAAAGAGAAAAAATATTCTAATTATGTACAAAATTAGTTTATAATATATAAACTTAATTTAATAAAAAGAAAATATTTTTTTTTGATTTTTTTTTTATAAGTTGAAATAATTAAAAAGTAAATATTTACATATATACTAATTAATTAACAAAATATTTTAATTATGAAGAAAAATAAAATATTTTTAAGTTATAAAATAATTTAACATTTTCTGAGCCTAGAAGTGAAATTAAAATAATTTTTGGTCAACAAGTCCAGGGACTGTTCATCATCGTCTTCCTCTCTACTGACGCAGATAACGACGGTTTTAAACCACCACTGTTTCCATACGAAACCGCCGATGTTTAATGCACCTTCAAACCTGCAAAAATTTTTAATTTTAAACAACAAAAGCGACCCAGATCCCCTAATTGAGGGTCTCTGAGTTCAATGGAACCATTAGTTTGGACGGAAAATGCATGGAACCATGAAAACAAAAGCTTCAAAGCTTTGAAGCTAAAAAATGGTGACATGTGTTCTAGGGCTTATGGCTTTCATATAGCACGTCCAATCTCCTCTGAATGGTGTCAGAAACGAATTAGAGTGATCATATTACATTAACACAAGCATTAATATAGAAAACGAAAACTGTACATGTATGTTCATGGAAAACACTATGCACATGTTATGACTCTCATGGGACCATATTAAGGGTTCATTCTTACTCTATATGATCTCAGAAGATGATTGAAAAGATTTGGTTTGATTGATAATAGCTTTTACAAAGAAAAACGAAAATTACATGTGTTTAGATATTTTGTGAGTTTTGTAATGTTTGTGGCTATTCTTTGGGCAATGATTTCGTGTCTTTGATTGCTAAAGCTTGCTCTCTATTTATAGAGAATGATTGAATGATGAGTTTGGCCTTTGATCAAGTGTGGAATATTTTCCCATTTTTTATTCCTTCCATGGATAGAACTTTGAATTTTATGGCCATCTTTGATCATTGCTCCCAACCACTATTGCCCCTAAGTCCTCTGCACCCTCTGCAACCAGATTGTTATCTTTGAATTGCAGCCACTTCTAGAAACAAAGACTTTGGCAATTATCTTGCATTATTTCTTCTTAATTTAATTTTAAATGAAATAAAATTAAATCAAAAATGAAATAAAAACATCATGGATCATGAATGGGTCGTGGATGGCCTTAAGTATCTTAGAAACATGCTTGGATCACAAAAGATTAGGCTCATTTGGAAAAAAAATCAAGTTTGGCCAATGTTGGTTTCATGTATTTTCCCAAAAAATGGCCAACTTCAACAAGGCATAACTCCCTCAATTTTGATCATATGAAGGAGTTCTTGTACTTTTTAGAATCCTCAAGATGTCCTCTACAAGCCACTTTGGAAGCTTTTTTTCATTTGAAGAAGTTATCTTGATGTTATGAGCTTTGACAAAAAACTGCTTTTTGTTGACTTTGAAAATGACCTGTAATGTCTTGGCTCATATCTATCTCCCAAATGGTAAATCCAATAATCATGGGACCAATTTCATTTGAAAGATAATTGAATTTCCTTCAAAATGAGCTTTGGTTGGAATTTTTGTGATGAACAAAGAGAAAGTTATGGCCAGTCAAAGTTCAGTTGACTTTTTAGGCAAAAACCCTAATTTTGAACTTTTGAGTTTTGTCGATTTCTGAACTTTTCTTGATGAACTATAATCAACCATTGATCAAATGATGAATCTTTTGAAAAAATATGGATGTTGACAAAAAATTGCATTTTTTTACTGTCTGTTGACTTTTTGGTCAAACTGGTCGTCTGTTGACCGTTTGAGCAGTTGACTGTGCGTCCGAGCGAAACGAAGTTTGAAAATTTGTCTGGTGGTACTTTGAGATATATGGAAATCCATGAAATCCATTTGAGGTCTCAAAAACTCATTCTTCTAAAAAAACAAAAACCCTAGTTAGGGACTGTTTGTGTAGGAGATAGTTAGGCGTACCTGATTTTTGTGCAGTTTTGAGTCTCTGCTGATCATGTGATTATCAGGAAACTTCTAGAACAAAAATATTTGAAATTTGAAGTGCGAAAGATTGAGGTATAACAGTTGAATTGACTGTTGGTACAAATGCGGGGAATTGCGCTGGTAACGGGTTTACGGATAACTGTTTGTCCGGGTATTAGTGCAACAGTAAAAGTGAAAACTCAACAACTACAGTTAGTTTTTCATTTCATTTTTGTTGTTGACGGTGGAAAATTATTTACATGATTTGTTAGTAAAACAAAAACAGAATAAATAAAATATATACCGTACGCGAATAAATATTGAAAATAAAATGATAAATGATTTAATGCACAGAAAAATAAATATTTAACTAGCAATAAACACAAATAATATTATCTCAATTATTAAACGATGGTACAACAGACAATACAATATTTAATACTGACAGTACAAATATTACATAACGACAAAAACAATGAACAGTACATTATAACACATACAACGAACGGTACATTATTTGAAAACAACAAACACGACAAACTTTAAGTATGACGATTAAAGACCCACGCTATAAACAATAGTAGATAGATGGCCTGGAGTGAAAACAACTCAGGTCCGCATTCTTTAGGACTATGAAGACAAAAAAAAAAGACATGATCACCACAAGAAGAAACGTTTCCACCCACTTTGCCATTTTTGGAAGAGGAAGAGAGAAATGATTTTATGGAAGATATTATGAGATTGATAGAAATTTGGGAGATGAGTGAAATTTGACGTGAGAAATTATGGGAAAAATGAGGAGTATCTATAGAGTGAAAAGAGAGAGATAGAGACGTTGGGGAATGGAGTGGCACCGTAAAAGGGAAAATTTGAATGGTAGTAGGATTTGAAAAAAATATGGTAGGTTTTGAAAAGAAAGAGGTATAGAATAAAGTTAGGATTTGATTTGAAAGAAGGAGATTTGAAAAGAAAAGAAGAGATTTTGAAAAATAATATAGTATGACATAAAAATTAGTGGGAAATAAAACCAATAATAATTTAATTGTTACCAGTATAATCTGAAACCCCGGACTCTGCGCCTGCAAATTTTAATTCTGTACCAACTGCGTCAACATTATTTATCTGAAATTAAATCTCAAATAAACAGTGTATGAAGTGATAAACAATATTTGGCATTTATGTAAGAATAAATTCAACAGCGAACCAAAATACTGTATAAAAAAAAATTCTAAAAATTGAGTATTCATAAAATCAGGATATTTATGAAATAAAAATCCAAGATTGTATAAAACTTCAAATTTTTAGATAGAAGTCTGTTGACTTCTCTTTGAAAAAGGCGCGGGCAAATTTTGGGTTATAACAGTTACCATTAGTTTGGACGGAAAATGCATGGAACCATGAAAACGAAAGCTTCAAAGCTTTGAAGCTCAAAAATGGTGACATGTGTTCTAGGGCTTATGGCTTCCATATAGCACGTCCAATCTCCTCTAAATGGTGTCAGAAACGAATCAGAGTGATCATATTACATTAACACAAGCATTAATATAGAAAACGAAAGTTGTACATGTATGTTCATGGAAAACACTATGCACGTGTTATGACTCTCATGGGACCATATTAAGGGTTCATTCTTACTCTATATGATCTCAGAAGATGATTGAAAAGATTTGTTTTGATTGATAATAGCTTTTACAAAGAAAAACGAAAATTACAATTGTTTAGATATTTTGTGAGTTTTGTAATGTTTGTGGCTATTCTTTGGGCAATGATTTCGTGTCCTTGATTGCTGAAGCCTGCTCTCTATTTATAGAGAAAGATTGAATGTTGAGTTTGGCCTTTGATCAAGTGTGGAATATTTTCCCATTTTTTATTCCTTCCATGGATAGAACTTTGAATTTTATGGCCATCTTTGATCATTGCTCCCAACCACTATTGCCCCTAAGTCCTCTGCACCCTCTGCAACCAGATTGTTATCTTTGAATTGCAGCCACTTCTAGAAACAAAGACTTTGGCAATTATCTTGCATTATTTCTTCTTAATATAATTTTAAATGAAATAAAATTAAATCAAAAATGAAATAAAAACATCATGGATCATGAATGGGTCGTGGATGGCCTTAAGTATCTTAGAAACATGCTTGGATCACAAAAGATTAGGCCCATTTGGAAAAAAAAATCAAGTTTGGCCAATGTTGGTTTCATGTATTTTCCCAAAAAATGACCAACTTCAACAAGGCATAACTCCCTCAATTTTGATCATATGAAGGAGTTCTTGTACTTTTTAGAATCCTCAAGATGTCCTATACAAGACACTTTGGAAGCTTTTTTTCTTTTGGAGAAGTTATCTTGATGTTATGGGCTTTGACAAAAAACTTCTTTTTGTTGACTTTGAAAATGACCTGTAATGTCTTGGCTCATATCTCCCAAATGGTAAATCCAATGATCATGGGACCAATTTCATTTGAAAGATAATTGAGTTTCCTTCAAAATGAGCTTTGGTTGGAATTTTAGTGATGAATGAGGAGAGAGTTATGGCCGGTCAAAGTTCAGTTGACTTTTAAGGTAAAAACCCTAATTTTGAAACTTGGAATTTTGTCGATTTCTAAACTTTTCTTGATGAATTATGATCAACCATTGATCAAATGATGAATCTTTTGACAAAATATGGATGTTGACAAAAAATTGCATTTTTGACTATCTGTTGACTTTTTGGTCAAACTGGTCGTCTGTTGACCGTTTGAGTTGTTGACTGTGCGTCCGAGCGAAACGAAGTTTGAAAATTTGTCTGGTGGTACTTTGAGATATATGGAAATCCATGAAATCCATTTGAGGTCTCAAAAACTCATTCTCCTGAAAAAAAAACAAAAACCATAGTTAGGGACTGTTTGTGTAGGAGATAGTTAGGCGTACCTGATTTTTGTGTAGTTTTGAGTCTCTGCTGATCATGTAATTATCAGGAGACTTCTAGAACAAAAATCTTTGAAATTTGAAGTGCACATCTTGAGGTGCGGAAGTTGAATTGACTGTTGATACAGATGCGGAGAATTGCGCTGGTAACGAGGTTTGACTGGTAACTGGTCGTCCGGGTATTAATGTAGCAGTTAAAGTGAAAACTTTAAAGTTAATTTTTTCTTTTTGTTTTTGTTGTGGATTGTGGAAAATTATTTACATGATTTGTTAGTAAAACAAAAACAGAATAAACAAAACGTACACCGTACGCGAATGAAACTATTGATAATAAAATTAAAAAGTATTTAATGCACAGAAAAATAAATATTTAACTAGCAATAAACACACATAATATTATCTCAATAATTAAACGATGGTACAACAAACAATACAATATTTAATACTGACAGTGCAAATATTACATAACGACAAAAACAATGAACAATACATTATAACACATACAACGAACGGTACATTATTTAAAAACAACAAACACGACAAACTTTAAGTATGACGATTAAAGACCCACGCTATAAACAACAGTAGATAGATGGCCGGGAGTGAAAACAACCCAGGTTCGCATTCTTTAGGACTATGAAGACAAAACAAAGACATGATCACCACAAAAATAGTGATGACCACAAGAAGAAACGTTTCCACCCACTTTGCCATGTTTGGAAGAGGAAGAGAGAAATGATTTTATGGAAGATATTATGAGATTGATAGAAATTTGGGAGATGAGTGAAATTTGACGTGAGAAATTATGGGAAAAATGAGGAGTATCTATAGAGTGAAAAGAGAGAGATAGAGACGTTGGGGAATGAAGTGGCACCGTAAAAGGGAAATTTTGAATGGTAGTAGGATTTGAAAAAAAAATGGTAGGTTTTGAAAAGAAAGAGGTATAGAATAAAGTTAGGATTTGATTTGAAAGAAGGAGATTTGAAAAGAAAAGAAGAGATTTTAAAAAATAATATATTATAAAATAAAAATTAGTGGGAAATAAAACCAATAATAATTTAATTGTTACCAGTATAATCTGAAACCCCGGACTCTGCGCCTGCAAATTTTAATTATGTACCAACTGCGTCAACATTATTTATCTGAAAATAAATCTCAAATAAACAGTGTATGAAGTGATAAACAGTATTTGGCGTTTATGTAAGAATAAATTCAACAGCGAACCAAAATACTGTATAAAAAATTCTAAAAATTGAGTATTCATAAAATCAGGATATTTATGAAATAAAAATCCAAGATTGTATAAAACTTCAAATTTTTAGACAGAAGTCTGTTGACTTCTCTTTGAAAAAAAGACGCGGGCAAATTTTGGGGTATAACAGTTGCCCCTATTCAATCTTCTTAAAACTGAAGAGGCCGATTGGAATCTGAAGGTAGAAGATGATTGAATATTTAGATGCCTTGAAATTTGCACTTACCTCCACCAGAAGTGATGTTGGAAATTGTATTGAGTGCGGCTTGAGAAATTCCGTTTGGCGGATCAAAACATTACCTGAGATGGGCTATCAGATGCCATCTAGTGGATGTGTTGATGGTTTGTTTATCAGAATGAATCCATTGATTATATCTTCATGAAGGATTTAAACCTTTGTGTTGACCGTTATGGAACCGTCCGAGGTTACCGCTTTTAGATTTTGAAGTTGACCGTTACAGAACCGTCCGAGGTGTCCGCTTTAGATTTTGAATGTTGATCATTACGGAACCGTCCGAGGTGTCTGCTTTATATTTTAAATGTTAATCATTACGGAACCGTCCGAGGTTTCCGCTTTAGATTTTGAAAAGTTGATTGTTTAAGGAACCGTCTGAGGTGTCGACTTAAATCTGAAGGTAGATTGTTTAAGGAACGTCCGAGGTATCGACTTAAATTTGAGGGTAGATTGTTTAAGGAACCGTCTGATGTATCGACTTTAAATCTGAAGGTAGATCATTTAAGGAACCGTCTGAGGTATCGACTTAGATCCGAAGGTAGATCATTAAGGAACCGTCCAAGGTATCGATTTAGATCCAAAGGTAGATCATTAAGGAACTGTCCAAAGTATCGAATTAGATCCGAAGGTAGATCATTAAGGAACCGTCCAAGGTATCGACTTAGATCCAAAGGTAGATCATTAAGGAACCGTCCAAGGTATCGACTTAGATCCAAAGGTAGATCATTAAGGAACTGTCCAAAGTATCGACTTAGATCTGAAGGGTTTGAAGTTGTTTATTTGACTGTGGGATAGCTTGGGAATGTCAGAATGAGTCACCATTGGACCACATCTATTTGACATGTCAGAACGAGTCGCCATTGGACCATATCTGTTAGAGATGTCAGAACGAGTCGCCATTGGACCATATCTGTTGGAGATGTCAGAACGATTCACCATTAGACCATATCTGTTTTGCTTGTTTAGAGTTGATAAGTTGTTTGGAAAGAGTGAACTCTTCAGAATGAATCTTTGGTTCGATTATATCTGAGAGGAATGCTTGTCCGGACAGAACCCGGGAGAATATTGCATGTGATTGAGAATAACTTGCTGAGGATATTCGTCCACCTGAAATTGAACCCTTTACTAAAGGAAGTATAATGCTCACATCAAGCACAAGTTAACTCCTACGAGGTACATTTGGGATGTTACTCTTGATGCACTAGGTTTAAAGCATGAAATTCATAGATTGTTTCACACTCTTGGAATGTTAGAGTTTACGCACTTGGAGCCACCAACCTTTGAGCGTATAACTCTTGAATTTTTTAGCACTCTTAATTTCAAATTGAAAAACAGGTGAATCGGGTCTGCTAAAGTACTATGGTACTCTCTCTTACCTTCCGCTTGTTTAACAATGAGCATGAACTATCTGTTGATGAATTGGGGAAAATTCTTCACCTCCGAATTATTGGAAATTCTACTGTGCCCGATACCATTGTCACTGGAGACTTTTGGATGGCTATTACATGTAATGAGATGAATATATCTCCAAAGGTGTATAGGATTCATGAATTCATAACCCGTGTTTCAGGTATGCATAAAAGGTGTTACCTTACACCCTATTCGGATGCGGTGACAGTATTGGAGTCGCAACTCAAAGGGAGTTTGTTCTTCTTGTACTATATGGCCCATAATGAGCAGGTAAACGAGATCAGGTTTGTGGGAGATTATTTGGGGCGTGTAGGCCGCGCCACGTTGGAAGACATTTCGGTTGGTGGCATGATCACTCAAATTGCAATCATTTTCCGTACGGTAGAGAATTGTTTGAGGTAGGTACTGTGGAAGGAAAAGTAAAAATTGACTTGGAGGCCCTTTTGAACCAATTGATGATTGTCCTAATTACATCTCTCTAGTTATCGATAGGAAGCATATTCTTTCTTTTCCTGCCCCTGGCCTTATTTGTATTTCTAATCCTGCTAATTGGTTATATGAGAACCCCGTCCTAGAAGAGGGGGACGATTATATGGATGATGATTTTGTTGTAGGAGCAGATGAGGAATAAGAGCAACAAGATGAGGATCAATCTGTAACCCTCCATAATTCAACCCAGCACGCTTCAGGGTCAGGGTCCTACTATGTAGAAAACTTCACAAGGAGTCGAGTAGTCAAGGCAAGGGCAGATGATGAATGAGATGCATGAGATGATGCAAAGTATGGTGTTGCATTTTCCACATCCTCCTCCTCACCAGGCGCTGTGAGTTCTCCTCGCGCTTGTTCTCCTCGCGCTTGTTCTAAAACATTGAGCTTAGGGGTTCATTTATTTATTTGTCTCCAGTTTTTATTTCTAGTCATTTATGGTTTTATTTTAATTTTCATGTTAGTTTGCTTTGTGTTGCTTTGTTTACCCTGTGTTACAGATTAATTGCGTTCTGACGGATGAATGATGAACGGGTAGTTAGAGGATGAAAGATGCAACTCACACTTACTCCTCAGGTTCCATTGAAAGCTGATACAACTGAAAAGAATTCTTGGATGCAACTTAATGTCACTGAACCGAGAATGGAGTACTGTAGACCTGGACCAAAAAAGAAGCAGCATTACACGAGAAGTACTCTGAAACGTGTAAGTATTGCCCAACATGGTGAGCGGACAAAAAGCCAGAAAATTATATCATCGTGAGAGTTCAGTCAGGTATGACTATCACTCTGATTTTGCATATGTTTTACTCACATAGAACTACATGATGACACACACCGAAACACGTTTTTAATTTCCCCTGAGCCTTTCTAGCCATCCCATTATTATGTTATCCTTTGTTAACCCCTGTTGAGCATGTATCCCGTTATTTGTTATAACTGCATCTGTTAACCAATGTCCAAACACTTCCTACCCTGCTCGACATAAGTGTTGTAGTCTTATTTGAATATGTGCAAAGTTTTAAGTTTGGGGTGGTACACCTAAGAGGGAAAGTGCGAAAAAATTATTATATATAAAAAAAGAGAAAAGAAATATGTCTTAACAATTTTCTTTCTTTTCTTTTTTTTATATAATAATTTTTTTCGCACTTTCCCTCTTAGGTGTACAACCCCAAACCTAGAACTTTGCACAGATTCAATAAAACTACAACACTTATACCGAGCAGGGTAGGAAGTGTTTGGCCATGGGTTAACAGATGCGGCTATAACAAACAACGAGATACATGCTTAACAGGGGTTAACAAATGATAACATATTAATGCTATGGCTAGAAAGGCTCAGAGGAAAATAGAAACAATGTGCCTCAGTGTGTGTCATCATGTAGTGCTATGTGAGTAGAACGTATGCAAGCTCAAAGTGATAAAGTCATATCTGACTGAATTCTCATGATGATATAATTTTTTGGCTTTTTGTACGCTCACCATGTTGGGCAAAACTTACAGGTTCCAAAGTACTTCTCGTGTAATACTACTTCTTTTTTGGTTCGGGTCTACAATACTCCATTCTCGGTCTGGTTTCATCAAGTTGCATCCAACAATTCTTTTTTAGTTGTATCAACTTTTGGGGCACCTGAGGAGCTAGTTTGGGTTGTATCTTTCATCCTCTAATTATCAGTCCCTCATTCATCATCCGATAGAATGCAATCAATCTGTAACACAGGGTAAATAAAGCAACACAAAGCATAGTAACACGAAAATTAAAATAAAACCATAAATGACTAGAAACAAAAACTGAAAACAAATAAATAAAAGAACCCCCAACACTTGAACTAAACATTGACCTCAATCTTAACACAAACACGAGGTGAAATCACAATGTCTACTGAGGAGGGAAATATAATATCATACGTTGCATCATCTCATGCATCTCATTCATCATCTGCCCTTGCCTTGTCTACTTGACTCCTTGTCGAGTTTGCTCCGTGAAGAGATGACTGGTCACAACATCAACCCATCCCCATTGATCCGGGGGCATGTAGGAGGACCCTGAATCATGTTGGGTCGAATTGTGGAGGGGTACATACTGATCCTAAGCTTGTTGCTCTTCTTCCTCATCTGCACCTGCAACAAAATCATCATCCATATAGCCATCCCATTCTTCTGGGACGGTGTTCTCATATAACCAATTAGCCGAATTAGAAATACAAATAAGGTCAGGAAAGAAAGAATATGCTTCCTAGGGACACAACTAGAGAGAAATAATCAGGATGAACCTCAATCATCAATTGGTTCAAGGGCCTCCAAGTCAACTTTTGCTTTTCCTTCCACAGTACTTACCTCGAACAATTCTCTACCGTACTGAAATTGGTCGTCAATCTAAGTGATCATGCCACCAACCAAAATGTCTCCCGAGGTGGCGCCACCTACACGCCCTAAATAATCTGCCGCAAAAGCGTCCATATTTACCTACTCATTATGGGCCATACAATATAAGAAGACTTACTCCCTTTGAGTTGGGATTCAGTACTATCACCGTGTCCGAATAGGGTGTAAAAAATGATTATTTGGAGAGATATGGAATTATGAAGATTATGTTCAAAAAACTTAGACGCTTGATCAAGCTGTAAGAAAATCAACCATTAGTGGATGTTTGTTTTCCCTTTCTTAAAACATGCGTCTAAGTTTTTTGAACATAATCTTCATAATTCCATATCTCTCAAAATAATTATTTTTTGCTGAAATGAGATAAGTGACAAAGTTGTTTATTTTACCAAGATCTACAACTTTCAAGTTGGGAGATTTTTGAATTTGTAGGTGAAATTTAAAGTTCCCAAAATGAGGTCAAAATCACTTAAAAACCTTAATTTTAACTTTTGTTCACTTTTTTATTCTTGATGAACTTTCTTGATTTCTCTTGGTCAATTGTCTTCAATAGTCATATGTTGATGATTTGAATCCTCAAAAGTTCATGGTTGACCATTTTTCTCAAAAGTCAAAGGTTGACCCTCATGATTGACTTTTTCCAAATGAACTGCAGTTTTGTGGATTCCATATGAATCAAGGTCTCCTCTTCAAATGAATGATCTGAATGGACTATAATGTTGATTTGGATGCCCTTGAATAATGGTTTGAGTCTTGGAGCCTGATAACACAAAAATGTATCGCATATTCGGCTTGATTTACATGAATTATGCCCTCATTTTATTTTAATTAAGATACTCTTTATTCGTATTATGCCGGTATTTTCTATGTTTTCAGGTTTTTTACTATTTACAAGGCATGTATGAAGAAAGTCACAGAATTGGAGAAGAATCGAGCTTAAAACCACAAAAAAGGAAGACATGAAGAAAATAATATATATATATATATATATATATATATATATATATATATATATATATATATATATATATATATATATATATAAACAAAATGTGACGTTGGTCACATTTGCTATTTGTGTGGCCAGGATAATTAGGGGGCCACGTCTCCTAGTGGAGATGCCCGTCTCCCCAGTTTTCTCAACTTGAGACGTTCGTCTCATGATCTATTCAAAAGGGAAGACACGTAACACACGTTGTTATACCCCAAAATTTGCCCAATTAAATCTACGTCTTTTAATTCATCAAGGATCAAAATTAAGAGTCATGGGGTTTGACATTCCTATTGTCAAACCCGCTCTCTTATAAAATATCCTGAGACAAAATGGGGTGCAATTAACAGGTGCTTTGGGATCCAAACCTCGGGGCCCAATTATTACAAGGGTTTTATCCTTTTTTTTGGGGTTATAGTTCTTTTACTAACATTTGTTTTTATTAATTTTATTATTACTAAGTATTAGTATTAATATTATTAATTTTACTAATTAATTATTGTTAATATTAGAATTGTCATGAGGGATTATTAGTGTTGTTATTAGGATTAGTATTAATTTAAATATTATTATAATTAGGATTTTTATAGTTTTTTTTATAATTAAATTAATTGGGCAATAGGCCCATTAGGTGTAGAAAAACCTAATTTGACTAATATAAAAAGGATTAATTTTAACAATTAGGGGAGGCGAACTCCATTCACAAAAAACCCTGATTCCACATTCTTTGTCGTACAGGCCAATCCACACTACAATAACAAAACATTCGCGCACGAATTCTTGGTTGAGAACTAACAACATCAACAATTCCAACTTTTCTCACGTCCATACTAACACTTTTGTACATATAATCTTTCACACATTGTTGTATATAGTTCCCTACACATGAACTTCTTATTTTTCTAATCTTGTTTTGATTTTTGTACATAAAGTAAAACTAAATTTTCAAACTTCAACTAGCACTCTCTTCATCGTTTTTTTCTTCTTTGTTGACGCTGCAAAATACTTCTCGCTTTTCCGTCATATTATAGAGCAGCTAATAATCTGCAACTTTATATTTTTACAAAAAAAATCCAAAAATAAAAGCAACGAGTGACATCATAATCTGTAGACAAACTCCTACTATTTTCTCTTTCAGTTTTGATCACAGGTTGTTGTTACGGAAAGAAGGATCGCGAAACTCCGACACCGCCGCAACATCACCGAGAGATACGCCGACAACCACGAGGCACTGAGTAAGTTTATTTCTTACTTTCAAGAGGTAAGTTCAGATCTAAACTTCTTGGCTAGCAACGCATTAAGCTTGATGTGTATTTAGGGTTTGATTCGAAATCCGTTGATGGTTGAAGTTTCTGAAAATGTTTTGCACACATGTGTGAACCGTGACCTTGTTGTTTGATTTTCCCTATGAATCTTTAATCGTTTCCGGATTTTTCTGATGCTATTTTATTCTCCTTGTTGAGTACTACAGATTCGGTTTTTATCTTGTTGGATTTCATCAAGGTTTGATCAAATTTTGTTGATGGAAAGTGTTGTGTGCAAACCGAAATTTTGCGATTTAATGCTTGCTGTTACTGGTTTTGGTAGTAGTTTGTATGGAGAAGACAATGTGTTGTCACGAGGGGGTTGGTTGGTTGTGGTTTTTTTCTTATAGTAACTTGAGAGGGGTATGACTTATTGATATCATGTGACATAATATTTTGTCACATTTAATTTTTGCTGTTTTCAATTAAAAAATGATAATATTGGAAATGGATAAAATAAAAAGAGAACGACACATGTGACCAGCGGTTGGACTATGTGTAAATTCCATTATCCGACTGTTTTTAAGATTTCATGTTGTTTCTTCATTTCATTAACAATTCAGTAGCTTGGCACAGGTGGCTGGGGACAGATTTCGTAACATGGGAGACGTGAGCTCGATCCCTGGCAGCATACAATTATGCCCTTATCATACAATGGAACATCATGTTCCTTTAAACATCAACCGTAGGATTCACCAAGTGGGAGATCCAACGCTCAGGAGATGCACCTCTACCGTGGAGTTTCACAGGGCTGCTACACTGGATGATGCCCGGGTTCTTCTATATATTATTTAGATTAAGTAGGGTTTGCCCATCAAACTAAAATCAGGGTTGTACGCCCAAATCTAAAACACTCAAAACACTTCAAATCAAACTACGGATTTTCATCCTTATTCGAAACTACGATAGGCCATTAAAAGGCGTACAACCCTGTGCCCGAACTACGTTGACTCTGATTCTCCATAAGGAGATACGTAGGCACTTGGATAACCAAGGCGAGTCCCCCTCCCCAAAATCTCAATTTTTCCCCTATTCACTTCCTTAGCTATAAACCTCAATTTTAGCCATAAACCTTTATCTTTAGATACAAACCTTGGGAAAGGGTTGAGGGTGTCTAATACCTTCCCTCAACCTGATTATAATAACTTACCCTGAATCTCATATCTGCGTAGGGTTTCCTATTCGCCCTTCAGAATATGTGGCGACTCTAAGTCTTAATTTTTAGGGCAGGTTGCTACACACGTTTCCAGTCTCTTATGCGCAGTCAAGTAATTTTCCTATAATTGAGGAAAAAAAAGGGACCGGCTAGAACGAGCAGTTACCACAAATAGCACTGTATAAAGAACCGGATATTCACGTAATAGGGGTTGGACCATGCTTTGTCCCAGGCATAGTTTTTCTTCAGCATTTTTATTCCAACATTTTATATCCAGCAATTGTTTTCTATTCCGTTCATCTTTTCTCACAACAATTTCTACACCGGAAATTGTTGTGAACTTTTAACTGGATCTAACCTAACGTTAGATCATAGTATTTTAATTCCTTGTTTTTATTATTTGATCGAAGAATTCTAAGAACAAATCCAACCGACTTGTGATGGAGTGTTCTCTATTTCAAGATTCAAGAATTAATTCAAGTTATACTTTCAGGTTTTTATTTTTATTGTTTATTTAATATATAGTTTTATATTCCTTGCATATAAATTATTGAATATGTCTAAATATATTAATTACGATTGTTTATGCATGTTTAATTTAATAAGTATGTCTGGCTAAATTAATCAGATATCAGTATGTAAATTAATCTAACCGAAGGGATCCGAAATAAATTGGCCTAAATAATATTTTATTAAGAATCACCTATTTGTGGTTTTTGTGTCTAATCGTATTTATTAAAGTTATAAAATCAACAGAGCGAGAGTTGAGATTTTAGAACTGATTAAGGTTAAAATCAACAGAGCGAGAGTTTGAGATATTTAACCAGATAGTAGACACAGGACATTAGTTTTAAGGACAGCGAGAACGTATTAGATCTAATTAGAATTTATTTATTTTCAAAAAGTGTTTTTAAACTCGACACGGGACAGCGAGAGCGTACGTTAGGGAATACTAGCATGACCCGAGTCAACAAAGCGAGAGTTTGAGACTAGGAGATTTAAGAAAATAACCTCTTCATGAAGTGGGCATTTTATCAACTAAATTAAACTTGTTCAGTTGAGAAATTCATGCTAATATAGGAGGAGACTTTTCCTTAGACACAAAACCACCAGAAACAAAATGAAAATGGAGCACATTTGGTTTATCTTCTTTTTTAGAATCAAATTCTTCATTCGAATCATAACCAATGCCTCTAGTCTCGTTTATGCTAACACCATATATCATCGAAGCCAAAACGCTTCTAGTTAGAAATTTATGAAAAGACTTGTCATACTTTTTATGACATCATCAGTATTCTCGAAAGCTCCTGGAGGAAGTTCTTTCTCAAGTTTAGAACTCATAATTGTGAGAGCAGAGTTTTCATACTTAAGAAAAAAAATCATTCAAGATGGAGAGTTCTTGCTTAAGCTTTTTGTGTTCTTCAGAAACAGATTAATGGACCTTTTTCAATTCCTTGAATTTGATCTGAAGTTCCTGATGTTTTTCCATAATTTCAAATAAAGAGTAAGTTAAATAAGAACGAAATATGTTAGAAAACACTTCTTCTACGTCTGAGTCAAATTATGATTCAGCTTCTGATTGGATTTACTCATCAAATCATCTAATGTTGGTCATTAACATCACATTAGGTTGCTCTTCTTCGGAGTAATGTTCTGACGAGTCAGAATCATCCTATGTTGTCACAAGCCATTTCTTCTTTCCTTCAAAGAACTTACTTTCGGGCTTGTCCCTTTAGAGCTTGGTACGTTTGTTCTTGTAATGGTCTATCTCTTTGTACTCGTAGCAAGTAACATTTTTGTTGCTACCAGGCCTCTTTAGTCCACAAGTAGACTTGAAGCGACCACCTGTCCTTCTACCTCCTCTGAATTTGTTGCCTTGCTTCCTCTTCCAAAGTTGGCTGACCCTTTTGGAAAGAAGCGATAACTCTTCTTCATCTTCATCATAATCTTCTTCTGATTCTTCCTTCTATTCAGCTTCAAGGCTTTAGTCTTCGCAAACTTTCTGGCATAATTAGAGCAACTGATTTTTCTCTCTACTAAGGTTAATCTTATTCCAGCTCTATTTCATGACTTTTTAAAGAACAAAATGTTCCTCAAAATAAGTTTTGTTTAGATCTTTTTCAAGTTTGAGTGCAGTTACCACCGGCCTCCCTCTTATTGGCAAGCTTTTGATAATCTTTTTTACGTGATCTGAAGTAGAATAGCCTTTATTTATAACTTTTAGTCCTTCAACAAGAGTTTGAAACCTTGAGAACATATTCTCAATAGTTTCATCATCTTCCATCTTTTAAATCAAGGCAGGCACCTTAATCTCCTTTACTTGAGCGTCACCTTCATAAGTCATTCTCAAAGAATCAAATATCGACTTAACAGAGTCTTTATTTATTATCTTTTCATACTCAGTCTAAGAAATCATATTCAACAGAATGGTTCTAGCATTATGATGATTCTTATTCTCTTTCCTTTGTTTATCATTCGTACTTCTTCTTCCGATCTTGTTCCCACTAGTATCAATAGGATGTTTGTAGCCATCTACTACCATATCCCATTGATCAACGTCATTACCAAGAAAGAAAGTTTCTATTCCATCCTTCCAGTAATCAAATATTTTGCCATCAAGATTGGAGGTTTGGCGTTATAATGATATCTTTCATTGATAATTGGTGGCGGTGGTGGTGGAATGGCCATTATTTTTCACAGAAAAATTTGGATCTTTATCTGACACGGTTATGAAAATCCTAGTAACTCACGCTTGATGTTATGACATCCACAATTACACAACACAAAACGTTAAAGCAGAAATCCATAAAAACAATAAAGAACACACATAATTGTTTACCCAGTTCGGTTCAAACAACTTACTATGGGAGCTACCAAGCCAGGGAGAGAATCCAATAAGCAGAATTAATTCGGAGTTAAACTCCCCCGTTTACAACTCCTCACTTAAGACCTACCCAATGTATTCCAATCTATTCCTAGACCTGAGTATCTCCACTCACTCCCCCTCAATCACAGCAGTGATTACAAACAAACATTAAACAAATTTGGAGAGAAGACACACTTCAAAAACACACCTTGATCTGCTTAAAAGCTTCAATCAAGAGACGCACTCGTGCTTAAAAGCTTAGAGTGACAAATAACATACACAACCTATTCCAATACAATCATCAAAAGACAATTGCTTGGAGTACAAGAGACAACTACAGAACTACGATTCTTCACAATTAAAATACTCTCTCTCTGCATTCCAGATTAGGATTGCAGTCTTCTTATATGCAGCTCTTGGGCCTTGGGCTTTTCAAGAATCAAATTACGGTTAATCAAGTTAACCTAATTTACACGCCATCTGGTTGTTACAGAATGTGCTGTCAGCGAAATCTTCTAGACAAAATATTCAGCATACAATAAAAGGTTTCCTAAATTGTAGATTGAGAGAAATCAGGAAACACATTAATAAAATATAACAGCCTCTGCTGTCAGACAAGGATGTCATGACATCAGTCATGACATTCACTAATAGAACCTGTATTAGCTAAACACAAATGCAACCTGCATAACACAATATAAATCATGTCATGACATCAGTCAAGACATTAAACACCCAGGTATGTTTTACCACAAATGCAGCCAACATGAAAACATCTACAAGTTAAGTGTTTGATAAACAATCAATTTCGGAATCGAATCTCTAACACCAATTGAAGGTGCGAGAAACTCAAGAAAATGGGGTTCAAATTTCCTTTAATGGTTTAAAGTAAATTCTTCCCAAGAAAAAAACAAAGAACACAATATAAAAAAATAAATGACCTAATTATTTTTATTCTGGTTCATTGTTAACAAAGTTAATTCAGTCCATCTGTTAAGGTGATTTTGGCTTCTCAACAAGTACTTAATCCACTATAACCAAACTGATTACAGAATTACAACAAAGACCATCTAACAATATTGCAAACCACAAATGCTAACCATCAATGTCTTCTTGAGAAATTCTAAATATACCATAGTCTCTCAAAGAACTATCAACCTACAAGTTGAAATACAAGTGTTGTGTTTACAAAGTTACTTCTTAAAAGCGGATTACACAAGTTTAAATATAATAAAAAACAAAAGTGTTTATAGCAAGTATATGAACAAAAGCTCACTTGCTACAAGTTTACGAACAAAAGTTCACATGCTTTTATAAAATTTTACAAAAAACATATCATAGAAATTAGAGTAACACTTCAGCGTAAGTTTTATATAGCCAAAAAGAAGTTTGTTGAAGGTTAGAATAAGTATACTCAAATTCAGTTTCTTTTCCACAACGGTTAGTAAGGGAGTGGTCGACTATATAATACTGTAGTATAGTCCTTGCGTAACCTTGTCCGGATAGTGGAAACATATGCACCTCATACACAAACCAATTTTAATCTTATCTTCTAATTTTCAAAGGCTTTTGATAGTTGAAAATGAAGCATGCTTAGAAGGACCAAAACTTAAATCTCCATAGCCTAAATATTTAGAGTCCTTAGAACTTATTCATCCAGAACCTTGTCTTAAGAGTCTTCAGAACTTATTCTTCCAGAACCTTGTCTTTAAAATTTTCAAAATTTGGATAGTGTAACACCCCGAATTTAATTAATTAGTTAATTAAATTATTTAAGAATTTAATCGTTGGATTTAATCGAAGTTCGTGGATCAATCAGAATTGTCGTTATTATTTTGGGAAGCGTATTTGGATTATTAAGTTAAAGTATGATTTTATTCGGTTAGTCGGAGAATTAATAAAGTTGATTTCGTTGAAGAAATAATAGTAGAAATAATATTATTATTATTAATATTGGACTATTTGCATTTAATTCGAATTTTATCGACGAAGTCGGAATTATTTTATTAAGTTGGCATGGTAATTAATCAGATTAATTTGGTTAAATAAATTTGAAGTGTTATCTTATTAATGAGCTTAAAAATAACTTTGGGTTTAATTTGAGTTGTTGTGAAGTAAGGAGGGGGTATGTCACTTAGGCCCAATTAAGTTATTTAAGTGATTAAATAAAATAACCTTACTATGTTGGATTTAGAATTGGAAGAGGGAAGAGCTATCATAACACAAAGAGGAATAAGGTTTGGAGGAGAGGTGAAGAAGAGATCCATGGCGGAAGAGAAAAGCTAGAGGAAGTCCAATTTTCACAGCAAGTTTCTGCAGTGAGACACCTTAGTAAAACGGACGTTTCTCCCAATCCAACCGTTGGATCGTCGCGGTTCTTGAAAACAACGTTCCAGACTCGTAGAGGTAATTTCTGACCGGAGCGATTTTCATTTTGATGATTTTAGGTCCGTCTGACAAAGCGATTTCCCAACAGGTTTTTGGTGCGTCTCTGAACGTTGTTAGAAAAGATTTTCGGAAAAAAGTTGGAAGCGGCGGCATAAGCTATGGCAACCTGGAGAGTAGAGAAATCTAATATCCAAGGTAAGGGTGGGGTTCTAGCTCTATAAACGGAATTATGATGAATGATATGTGGGGGTTATGGTTGTATGATTGCCTCGGTTTTGTGTGTTGTGATTGTATTGTTGAATGTTGAAATTGATTAACGTCTGTGAATAAGGTTATAAAAGTACAATCAATGGTTGTGGGAAATTAACCTAGGGTTTATAATTATTATTATTGAGGAACTAGTTGAAGAAAATTGCTAGATGTTGGTGGAGTATAACTATAATATTGCTAGGTTCCTGTGATGGTCGAAATTGAATTGTACTGGAATCAAAGGAAGAAAATTGAGTTTTAATTTTGTTGGAAGATGCTGTCAGCACAGGTAATCGCCAAGGTTTGGACGCGGGGAGAACTGAAGGTTT
The DNA here is from genome assembly GCF_029867415.1 of Vicia villosa. Lineage (NCBI taxonomy): Eukaryota > Viridiplantae > Streptophyta > Magnoliopsida > Fabales > Fabaceae > Vicia > Vicia villosa. The sequence continues at coordinate 340,816 of NW_026705393.1, read as the reverse complement.
ATGTGGTGTTCGCGGCGCAAAGAGAGGTTCGCGGCGCGTGCTATATGAGTTTTAGAAATATGTTTTGATTTCTGGCTGTTGATGTTTTATGTTGGTTGTTGGGATCAAGCCTTAGTAGGATTAACTTGAGAAGAATTATAATTATTATTAGTGAAGAAATTGGTTTAAATTAATTGGAATATTATACCGTTGGAATTTATTAATTTAATTAGTAGAAATTACAGTGATGATTCTTAGTGATGAGATATGTAGTTAATGGATTAAGTTGTATAAAGTTGGAATTGGTGTGAAGAAGAAATAGCAGTAGTAATAACGATGATATATGTAGCAGGCTGAATTAGTAGCATAATTGGAGTTAATAATAGAATTAACGAATAGTAGAATTAGAATTAGAATGATAAGAATTGTTGGTAGTAGATTAATTAATAAATTGAGGAATTAGTACCTAGATGTTTAGGGGCTGTTTTGTAATGATTAAGTTGATGCAATTGAAGCATGTTTAAGTTGTTGTTTTCGTTGTTGTTGTTCTGGTTGTTGTTGTTGATACGTTGATTAAGTTGCAGGTTTTATGACCAATGTTGTTTAAGTTATTGATGATGCGTTGATTGAGTTGCAGGTCTTATGACCAAGGTTGATTAAGTTGTTTGCGGTTGTTGCATTGTTGTGTTGTGACGTCGTAGTTGTTGTTATTGTTGCATGCATACATTTGCATATTACGTTGGCCTGAATTGGCAAAATGTTTAAGTTGGCATTGACGGAACCTGTTTAAGTTGGCCTTGATGGCACCTGTTTAAGTTGAAATGCCTCGATAACCTGGCATATGTTTAAGTTGGGAGTTCTGCTCCAATGGTACCACATGCATTTGCACAGTTGAGTCGCATTTGAAGTTGTTGTTATTACGTTGTTGTTGCTATTACATTGTTGTTATTGTTGTTATAAGTTGTTGTTGTTATACTTGTTGCTGATAATTGTTATTATACTTGTTATTGGTAAATAATTATTATAACCGTTGTTGCTATTTGTTATTATAACTGTTGTTTGAATGAGTATGAAGTGGGGAAATTGTATGATCTAATCTTAATATATTATTTATCATACGCTTGTTTATATTGTTGAATATCTCACCCTTCTGAATGATGTTTCCCTTCCATGGGAAATGGACAGGTACTCAAGAATAGCAGTGGAAGTCGAAGTATTTTTATGAAGTCTTTAGTTACTGTTAGTTCGAGTTGGGTCTTGCTCTGATACGTAGCACTCGGGGGGATGAACGATTGTCTTTTAATTGTTGTTATAACTATAACTTGTTAACTTTTAAGTGGAATTTATGAAGTAATATGACGTTGGTGAAGTTGTTTTAGTTTAATAAAAATATTATGCGAAGTGAAGTTGAATAATTGATATTATTATTATTATTATTATTAATAAAAGTTGTTTTATTTTTTAAAAGAGTAAACAGGTTTTATCGGTTCATCCGAGTTATGTGTTATTTATCTATGATATATGTGATTAAGTTGTTTATTGTTTTACGTTGAATGTGACATCCCAATTGTATATTGAATTTCCGCACTCTGATTTTATTAAATATTCGTTGGGTAGATTTGGGGTGTTACAATTGGTACCAGAGCAGGTCGGTCTGTCCGGCCAGTGTTGTCTAATATTATTTATCTCTTTGTATATGACAAGTGTGTGAAACACTGTCGGTACTTGTTTGTTTTCTAGTTGTTGGTTGCAGGAGTTGGCTTGAAGCTAAGTGGGGGAGAAGTGGTGCTTCTCGGATCTATTCAGTTGTAAGAAGTTGGTGTGCTGCAGTTGGCGACAGTGCAAGTATTGTTTAAGTTGTGTTGTTTTCCGAGGTAACATGGATTTAAGAATTTAGTTGTTTGACAAGTTGGAGCGTTTTGAATGAAGAAAGGATGTTGGTAGATCTTGGAAGCAAGAGAGAGAGAGAGAGAGAGATGGAACTTATGTCCACCAACCTCAAATTATGATTTTTGCAATTATGGAACAGCTGTCAGTAAAAGGGGCATAACTTTTTACTCGTGATTCTAGTTGAAGCAATTCTGGACTTTTTGGAAAGCTTGCGAAATTCCCTACAGTTTGCATATAAGATTTGTCTTCAGGAAATTTGTGAAGAGGAAGAAAAGTGCATTTTAATATTTGGGTCTGATGCTGATTTTTGGAAAATTCTGCATACGGAAATTCTGGACCAGTCCCATTGCAAGGATGATTACTTTATCCTCGTAAACCGAATATAAGCAATTCTTGAAGTTATGGAATCTACACGAAATTTCCTTCATTTTGGAATATAATTTTGCGTTTGGGAGGTCTGTATTGAAAGAGATAAGTGTGTTTGAAGTTGGGTGATTCTTGCTGAAAATTTGGAAAAAGTTATTGAAGTTGTTGGGAAGTTTTGAATTGTGAGTTAGGATCGGAAATGCGAGTCGATGAGTACAATTAGGAAAAGAACACTATTAATGTTGGTAATGATGGTTTATACTTTGATATCATTGTCGGCTTTCTATTGATAAATTGAGGACTTGATCACCCTTAATCCCTTGTTGATAGTGGACGAAAATCGTGTTGGATGGTATAGACGTATCTTGCTATCTTGATGGTGAGTAAAGTGATGGATGTTATAACGAGAATCTTGTTGATAAGAGTATGTTGTGATGTTGTATAGTCGAGTATAAGCGAGGTTGAGGATGGTTGTGTCGGATAGATTTTCGAGGACGAAAATATTCAAGTGGGGGAGAGTTGTAACGCCCTGAATTTAATTAATTAGTTAATTAAATTATTTAAGAATTTAATCATTGAATTTAATCGAAGTTCGTGGATCAATCAGAATTTTCGTTATTATTTTGGGAAGCGTATTTGGATTATTAAGTTAAAGTATGATTTTATTCGGTTAGTCGGAGAATTAATAAAGTTGATTTCGTTGAAGAAATAATAGTAGAAATAATATTATTATTAATATTGGACTATTTGTATTTAATTCAAATTTTATCGACGAAGTCGGAATTATTTTATTACGTTGGCATGGTAATTAATCGGATTAATTTGGTTAAATAAAGTTGAAGTGTTATCTTATTAATGAGCTTAAAAATAACTTTGGGTTTAATTTGAGTTGTTGTGAAGTAAGGAGGGGGTATGTCGCTTAGGCCCAATTAAGTTATTTAAGTGATTAAATAAAATAACCTTACTATGTTGGATTTAGAATTGGAAGAGGGAAGAGCTATCATAACACAAAGAGGAATAAGGTTTGGAGGAGAGGTGAAGAAGAGATCCATGGCGGAAGAGAAAAGCTAAAGGAAGTCCAATTTTCACAGCAAGTTTCTGCAGTGAGACACCTTAGTAAAACGGACGTTTCTCCCAATCCAACCGTTGGATCATCGCGGTTCTTGGAAACAACGTTCCATACTCGTAGAGGTAATTTTTGACCGGAGCGATTTTCATTTTGATGATTTTAGGTCCGTCTGACAAAGCAATTTCCCAACATGTTTTTGGTGCATCTCTGCACGTTGTTAGAAAAGATTTTCGGAGAAAAGTTGGAAGCGGCGGCATAAGCTATGGCAACCAGGAGAGTAGAGAAATCTCATATCCAAGGTAAGGGTGGGGTTCTAGCTCTATAAACGGAATTATGATGAATGATATGTGGGGCTTATGGTTGTATGATTGCCTCGGTTTTGTGTGTTGTGATTGTATTGTTGAATGTTGAAATTGATTAACGTCTGTGAGTAAGGTTATAAAAGTACAATCAATGGTTGTGGGAAATTAACCTAGGTTTTATAATTATTATTATTGAGGAACTAGTTGTAAAAAATTGCTAGATGTTGGTGGAGTATAACTATAATATTGCTATGTTCCTGAGATGGTCGAAATTGAATTGTACTGGAATCGAAGGAAGAAAATTGAGTTTTAATTTTGTTGGAAGATGCTGTCAGCACAGGTAAGCGCGCGGGGCGAACTGAAGGTTTATGTGGTGTTCGCGGCGCAAAGAGAGGTTCCCGGCGCGTGTTATACGAGTTTTAGAAATATGTTTTGATTTCTGGCTGTTGATGTTTTATGTTGGTTGTTGGGATCAAGCCTTAGTAGGATTAACTTGAGAAGAATTATAATTATTATTAGTGAAGAAATTGGTTTAAATTAATTGGAATATTATACCGTTGGAATTGATTAATTTAATTAGTAGAAATTACAGTGATGATTCTTAGTGATGAGATATGTAGTTAATGGATTAAGTTGTATAAAGTTGGAATTGGTGTGAAGAAGAAATAGCAGTAGTAATAACGATGATATATGTAGAAGGCTGAATTAGTAGCATAATTGGAGTTAATAATAGAATTAACGAATAGTAGAATTAGAATTAGAATGATAAGAATTGTTGGTAGTAGATTAATTAATAAATTGAGGAATTAGTACCTAGATGTTTAGGGGCTGTTTTGTAATGATTAAGTTGATGCAATTGAAGCATGTTTAAGTTGTTGTTTTCATTGCTGTTGCTCTGGTTGTTGTTGTTGATACGTTGATTAAGTTGCAGGTTTTATGACCAATGTTGTTTAAGTTATTGATGATGCGTTGATTGAGTTGCAGGTCTTATGACCAAGGTTGATTAAGTTGTTTGCGGTTGTTGCATTGTTGTGTTGTGACGTCGTAGTTGTTGTTATTGTTGCATGCATACATTTGCATATTACGTTGGCCTGGATTGGCAAAATGTTTAAGTTGGCGTTGACGGTACCTGTTTAAGTTGGCCTTGATGCCACCTGTTTAAGTTGAAATGTCTCGATAACCTGGCATATGTTTAAGTTGGGAGTTCTGCTCCAATGGTACCACATGCATTTGCACAGTTGAGTCGCATTTGAAGTTGTTGTTATTACGTTGTTGTTATTGTTGTTATAAGTTGTTGTTGTTATACTTGTTGTTGATAATTGCTATTATACTTGTTATTGGTAAATAATTATTATAACTGTTGTTGCTATTTGTTATTATAACTGTTGTTTGAATGAGTATGAAGTGGTGAAATTGTATGATCTAATCTTAATATATTATTTATCATACGCTTGTTTATATTGTTGGATATCTCACCCTTCTGAATGATGTTTCCCTTCCATGGGAAATGGACAGGTACTCAAGAATAGCAGTGGAAGTCGAAGTATTTTTATGAAGTCTTTAGTTACTGTTAGTTCGAGTTGGGTCTTGCTCTGATACGTAGCACTCGGGGGAATGAACGATTGTCTTTTAATTGTTGTTATAACTATAAGTTGTTAACTTTTAAGTGGAATTTATGAAGTAATATGACGTTGGTGAAGTTGTTTTAGTTTAATAAAAATATTATGCGAAGTGAAGTTGAATAATTGATATTATTATTATTATTATTATTAATAAAAGTTGTTTTATTTTTTAAAAGAGTAAACAGGTTTTATCGGTTCATCCGAGTTATGTGTTATGTATCTATGATATATGTGATTAAGTTGTTTATTGTTTTACGTTGAATGTGACATCCCAATTGTATATTGAATTTCCGCACTCTGATTTTATTAAATATTCGTTGGATAGATTTGGGGTGTTACAATTGGTATCAGAGCAGGTCGGTCTGTCCGGCCAGTGTTGTCTAATATTATTTATCTCTTTGTATATGACAAGTGTGTGAAACACTGTCGGTACTTGTTTGTTTTCTAGTTGTTGGTTGCAGGAGTTGGCTTGAAGCTAAGTGGGGGAGAAGTGGTGCTTCTCGGATCTATTCAGTTGTTTGAATGAGTTTGAAGTGGTGAAATTGTATGATCTAATCTTAATATATTATTTATCATACGCTTGTTTATATTGTTGGATATCTCACCCTTCTGAATGATGTTTCCCTTCCATGGGAAATGGACAGGTACTCAAGAATAGCAGTGGAAGTCGAAGTATTTTTATGAAGTCTTTAGTTACTGTTAGTTCGAGTTGGGTCTTGCTCTGATACGTAGCACTCCGGGGGATGAACGATTGTCTTTTAATTGTTGTTATAACTATAAGTTGTTAACTTTTAAGTGGAATTTATGAAGTAATATGACGTTGGTGAAGTTGTTTTAGTTTAATAAAAATATTATGCGAAGTGAAGTTGAATAATTGATATTATTATTATTATTATTAATAAAAGTTGTTTTATTTTTTAAAAGAGTAAACAGGTTTTATCGGTTCATCCGAGTTATGTGCTATGTATCTATGATATATGTGATTAAGTTGTTTATTGTTTTACGTTGAATGTGACATCCCAATTGTATATTGAATTTCCGCACTCTGATTTTATTAAATATTCGTTGGGTAGATTTGGGGTGTTACAGATAGCAAAATCTCTGTCTTCAGAATCTTTAGAGTTTGTTCTTCCAGAACATTGTCTTTAGAATATTTAGAATTTGGAAAACAGAATCTCCAGAATTTGGACAACAAAATCTGTGAACTAAAGGAGTCTACAAAAGCTCTTCCACTAGAGTCACAATCAGAAGCTCTATCATTAACGTTCATCAGAACCGTTGTTATAGAAGAATTTTAGAACTTGACAACGTCTTTGTAAACACCCATTAGTTTCTTCCAGAGTCAGAGTGTGTTTAGTTCAAAACCCGATGACGTCACACGCCTTTTCTTCAGAGTCAGAACCTGTTATCAAAAACTACACACTAGACAGAAACTATTTGAGTGCAAATTTTTTCTCTAAGATATCATGTAATGTTATCATCAAAATATAAGGCCATATACATAACCAAATCTTGTTCTTACAGGTTGAATTGTGTTAGCTTTTTCTTTCTTTTGTAAGACAGTGTTATCAGATTATGAACACGGGGTCTAGAATCTGCTTATTTGCAGCAGATAAAACAAGTTCAGAATTAGAGAGTTAACAAAAAGAGACATAAGCAATTTATCCTGGTTCCTCGCACAAAACGAGAGTAGTCCACTCCTCTTGCACTTCCAAGGAATTTCACCATAATCACTTATGATTTTAAACTCTCAAGCACACAAACTAGAGATTTTCAATGCTTAAACACATAAGTAGAAAAGCAAGAGGCTTCTAACAATCTATCCTAATTAGATAAACGATAGTTTGGATATTATCGTTGATATACAATCAGAGGTGAAAATCAAACACAATTCAATAAGACTCTTAAGACTTATTAATTTCTAGAATATACAAGTGTTAAGAAATTATAAGTTAAACTCGTACCTTACATTTGACAGGGTAACAACTATTTTGATTGTCAAAGATCCGTAATTTTTCTTTAAGTCTTCTCCTTATATAGAGAGACAAAAAAGAGTCGTTGAAGAAAAGAACTTACACAAGAGAGTCTTGGAGAAGTTTAATCATAGACGTTAAAATGTTTCTTGATGTGAATAATGTTGTTGAAAAAAATGCAACGGAAAAGAAGACCTCCGACGAAAACGTCCAACTAATCAATGACGAATTCGATTACTACAACGCAGGCGATGCTTCCAAATGCAAATTATAAACGCTAGTCGAACCAAAATAATATAAAATTTTAAAATTACTAATATTAATGCAAATAACTTACATTAATGCAAAATAATATACAAGTTAATAAATTATTTATAAAATTATTTTCTAAAAACACGTGCATTCAATATGTCAAAATTTTAAATATAAATTTATTACTTTTAATTATATTTAATTTTTTTTAATTATAGTTGGTATGCCATAACAGTATATATTAGTATGACCCAATTTTAATAAATTCTTTTTTCTTTGAATTTAATAAATAGCATAAAATTATAAAATGTTCTCGAAAGTAAAAGTTAAACAATGAAACCCGTGACGTGACTTATCAGTGGATGTACCTAGTTACCGTTGGGTTACATATCTAACCCATGATTCTAACTTATCCGTAAACTGTGGATGTACCTAGTTACCGTTGGATTAAATAAATACTACTATTTATTTATTTAGCTATCACGTTATTTATTTGTATATAATGTTTTCAATTCACTTTTATTCATTTAAAATTAGAAATTTCATCTCAACGTCATCTATCCCTGCGGAATGCGAACTTTTGGACGGAGTTGTTGTGGAATCTACGCGATCTGAAAGTGGTGAAGCGATTTTTACCTGCACGGGACCTTTTTTGGTGTCTTTGAGATGATCTGAGATGGATGTCTCGAGAAGTGCGTGGTTATGTTGAAGCTGTTTTTAACAGCCTTGCTGCCAATGTTCCCAAAGTGAGTTAACTTTACTAACTTTCAAAACTCTTCTGTTCAGATTTGGTGTTTATTGTGAGATCATTTAGTTTCGGATGAGCAGGTAGTTGTTATTTGCCAAGTCGAGAAAGCTAAAGACAACATGCATTGCTTGATCAGTTATATAGAGTTCGATCAGGTTAGTGCTGTCTGTTTTTGCCTTATTGTCTGATATCTCTTTTGCGAGAGCCTTGTTTAATTTAATTTGTGCATTAGTGTAATTGCTTACTTCCTGATTTTATGTCTTTTACTACTAAGGTACATATTGAAGTTATTGCAAGCTAGAAATCTCATAAAACATGCAATTATATGTCCATTTCACTTTGTGTTGCTATGTAGTGATTTTCAATATTCCATTCTTAATGTAGAGATTAGTGTCTGTTAGGATTTAATATGTTAAATTTAGACATGATTCAAACCCGGTTCAGGTCATGGCTCAACCCGTCAGAGGTTGAAGATGAACCCCCATTCACTACTTTAAACCATCCCATTACCCCATAGTTACCGTTCGACAAGTCGCTCTCAAAAACAGAAAATTCTTACAAGTTACTTTATCTTTAAAAAATTTCAAAACTTTAATTTTTTCAACGGTCAAGATAGTACAAACATTATTTTGTGATGCACAACCTAATGCAATTATGTGTGGAAATTTTTCTTCACCTTAAAAGTTCAAAAAGCACATATATATCACAAATGTTCGTTATTTTTCATTAAATTTTGAGGGACAATGAAAATTTTGAAGAGTTTTTCTTAAATTTTCATTAACGCGTTAACATCTATTATCTGGATTTCACTATAATTATGCCAAAGTAAATGGGAAAATTAAAGAACCTTGAAGTAATATTCGATAGTTAAGAGAGTTTAATCTTTACAGAAAATTAACAATTTTAGAGCCATTGGAGATTTTACACCAATCTGAAAATAGTGATAAGTCACATAAAGTAAAGGAAGTGCTTGAGAAATTAGAACCTTCCGAACATTTGAAAAAACTGTCAAATAAGAGTTATGATTGAACACTTTTTCTACTGGTTAGGAGACAAATTTAAATAAGATTTATGATAGAACACTTTTTCCATTGGTTAGGAGAATTATCAATCAAGTATTGTTGTATCCTTGTTGAACAACATTTGAAACTACGTTTCTTGTGTTCTATACATCCCTCAAGCATTTGTGGATTATATGTTGACAAGAGCCAACACGCAAAAAATTATGGAGAATTATGAACAAGATCAAGTTGTTATTAGAGAAGAGATTGACCAGGTGAAAGGTAAAGTTGATGTGCTCCTAGAAGCCATCCAAGCAATCTATCGTCATTCTCAAACATAAAACCCAAAGAAGTTGTTGGGCCAAAATTCTCATGACAAAGACTGCTTACCAACTTGTTGTTTTGTAGAACTTTAATTTTTGATGAAGCGTTGAAGTGACTGCCCCTGCTTCATGAATCCATGGGCGACCTAGCAGACGTATGTTGCTTGGATATCCATTACTTGGAAGGTGATTTGCATCCAACAATTCTTTTAGTTGTATCAACTTTTGGGGCACTTGAGGAGCAAGTTTGGGTTGCATCTTTCATCCTCTAATTATCTGTTCCTCATTCATCATTCAGTAGAACGCAATCAATATGTAACACAGGGTAAACAAAGTAACACAAAGCAAAGTAACACGAAAATTAAAATAAACCATAAATGACTAGAAACAAAAATTGAAAACAAATAAATAAAAGAACCCCCCACTTGAACTAAACATTAACCTCAATGTCTTAGCACGAACACGAGGAGAACTCACAGCGCCTACTAAGGAGGAGGAAAATACAACATCATACATCTCATTCATCATCTGCCTTGCCTTGTCTGCTTCACTCCTTGTCGAGCTCTCTTCGTGCGGAGATGACTGGTCACAACATCAACCTACCCCAATTAATTTGGAGGCATGTAGGAGGACCCTGAAGCATGCTGGGTCGAATTATGGAGGGGTACATACTGATCCTAAGCTTGTTGCTCTTCTTCCTCATCTGCACCTGCAACAAAATCATCATCCATATAAACGTCCCCTTCTTCTAGGACAGTGTTCTCATATAATCAATTAGCAGGATTAGAAATACAAATAAGGTCAGGAAGGCAAGAATTTGCTATTAGAACATGAAATGTTCTGATCAATATTTCTAGTTTTGATGATAACATTATATATGAATTTTGTAGAAGACAATGTGGTACTCTAATTATTCACGTTTTCAATTTCAGGAAAAGTCTAAAAGAGTATGCACTAAATCATCATTCAGAAGATCTGACCCAGAAGATCTGGATGGCTTCATCAGAACATGGTTTGGAAGACATCAGAAGATGGTCTTGTGTGTCATACCCCAAATTTGTCCTACCCTTTCAATTTTATCTGGCTTAGGCTCATGCATTTCATAGTCTCATGTACATACCTCCCATTAGGTCATTTACATAACTCATGCATTCATTAATCAATAACTTGGCATTGGGATCAAGGATTTTGAAATCCTAGAGCTTCATATTAAGTTTGAGGCGTTCATGGCAACTAAAGTCTTATCCTTCTAATGTTTCCAGCGGTAAAGTAGGGGATCAGGGTTTATTTCCCTATGGTTGACCAAAGGTAAAGTTTTCACCTGTTGTGTCTGGGCTTGAGGAAGCTTCTAACTAAGGATCGTCGAATTAGGTTTTGAGATCATTGATAAACCATGGTGCAAAAGGATGAACTTGAAGATCGCATTGTACTCAGAGAGTCATTTGTGCATTGGTTGCGTGATACGCAAGTTTGGTTTGAATTGGTTAGCATTGAATTAAAGGGTTCATTAAAGATCAGGTTGATTGGAACTGCTCATTGATATATGGAGTGGATTTGAGTTCAAAGACGATTAAGGTTCTTAAGTAGTTGCATGGGATTATTGATGAAAGTTGCAAAATTCAAGTTCTTCATAATGTTATTGCAATTATTTACCATTAATCCAAGATCTACCCATTTCATGAGTCATTGGTGCTAGAGATCCAAGTTGGGAAAAGGAATGGAAGATTTAATTTGGAAAGTACTATGAATTCAATATTCCTAAATAGGAAAGAAGCATGATTCAAGGTTGTTAATGCAAATCCATTCAAAGTTTTCAAGAATCAATTCAACAATACAAGTCGGTGAAGGTGTGCGTATGGTTCATTCGGAAGACAAGGTACTTAAAGTTTAAAACATTCATCTTGGGTTCATCCATTATCATCAACCAAAATCTCAAATATACATTTCAAATTTCCGCAAGATTACACGTTCATTACAAAATCCAAAAAAAACCATTACACTTACTACCAAAGTCTATCAAAACCAAATTTGGATAAAAAGCTAGGTCCATTATCATTCAAACTCCATTACAAAAATAATACAAAAATCTACAAGAGAACCTATTCCCTCTAGTTTTCTATGTCTTCATTCAACTTCACCCTGACTTCGCCTTTTGCTTTACTATAAAGATCTCCATGACTCCATCTTGAGTTATTCATCCCAAAGTCCTTCCCATGTTATTCATAAAGCCAAAGAACAGTCCCTGCACCATATAAAACCAACAAAACCAGCTGCATAAACACAAATTAACCTGCTGCCATATATACATATTAACCTCATATTTCCCATTCAAAATAAAAACCATTTACAAACAGCGAAAACAGAATTTCTCACTGATCCATAACTTACTAGCCACACTCCTAACCTTCATTTTTTCCTAACTGTTCTAACAGAATCAAAACCTATTCATAACATTGTAACTAACTTCTAACAACCTAGCTTTCCTAACAGTTCATAACAGAAAGATAAGAGAAGTAAAAAACTAACCTTTAACTTCTATAAAATCCTCAGTCAGAAGCTTCTTCAGCTCTATATATACTTTCCCTCTTCCTTCACTCTCTCAATCTTGAACTCTCTCTTCAAAGCTTTCTTCACCATTCACTTCTCCACTTCTAGACTCACCACTTCCTCACCACCATTTTCACGATCTCAGAACCTCTCTCCCATCTTCATCTCTTCAATTCACCATAGAGTCCCTGGAGTCTTCACTTCACCATTTGGCACCTTCATCATCTTCATCGCTTCTTCAATCTTCATCACAAAATCACCATAATCCTCACTTCATCAATCTTCTTCATCATCCATATTCACCAACAGAAAAAGAAGAAAGATTTGTAACAGAATATCAGAGAAAGAGAACGTAACAGAAAAATTGGAAACTCACCCTGGAATCCTCTTCTCTCCGTCTCAAACCTTCAAACTCCTCTGAACCTCGATAATCTTCAACCTTCAATCCGTAATCACATCTTCAATTCTTCCATATCAAGATTCCTCCAGTGGATTCACCACAAAATTCTGCAGAAAACATAGAAGAGGAAATCACAAACTCAATCGTTTAGAAATCATCACCAATCACCGATTCAGGACTTCGCTTCTTCCGTTCATACACTCTTCACTTTCTCGATTTCTCTTCAATTTCAGCATCTCCTTCCTTTTCATCTCCATCTGCGCAATAACAACTATTCAACATCATCATCTTCGTTCATTATTCAAACGCAACGACATCACATCTTCACCTGTATCAAGCAACAACATCAAAATAACGTTTCTCAGAGGAAATTGGGAATAAGAAAGAGAAGTTTATTCGGGATGTTAAGCAGGAAAAGAAGAAATTAGCGATCTAAGAAGATCACTGAGAGACGAGTAGAGAAAGTAGATCGGTGAGGAAAGAGAGAGTGAACCGGAGAGACGAAGGTCGATTGTCTGTTTGGTTTACAATGACGGAATGAAGCTCCGATTGGAAAGAGGTGACAAGTCGCCGCCGCGCCGATCGCCGGAGAAGGAGATGATGTACGTCGCCGTTTGTTCGTGACTGAGGGAGAAGAGAGCTCAAGAATCCCAATCGTCACACACACGTAACCCTAATCCCTTTTTGTTTTTCCAATTTAATGTGTTAATTAATTAGCATATGATTTGAATATTTAGTTAGTATAAAGTTTGGTGTTAATTAGATATAATTGAGATTAATTGATGGACTAACTGGATTAATGAATTTGATTGGCAATTAACAAAAATCTGAATACGAAATCTGAATTAATTGGATCAAGTGCTATGGGCCAAACAAAACGCTGTTCATCACTCCCTGGGGGCCCACACACCACCATTTTTGGCTGGACAAAAAAAAACAAAGATTTAGATATCTCTTGGGCCTGATCGTTATTTTCACCCCCTGTTGGGCCCATCACCATTGTTGAACAAAATTCTGAAAACAAAAACAATACAGACGGGCCAACATCACCATGGGCCCTACGCCTGTTTCTAACCTCACCCACACAGTTCGATTTACACCCCCAGTTGCCATTTTAGTTCTTAATAGGAATTAGTTTTTTCTAGTTTTAATTCTACATTTTAGATAATAAAAACATGATAAACCTTTAATAGTTTGTCAGTTTTTTTAGGTAATCTTTGACATTAAAAAAGGCTCATAAAAATAGTAGATCTTTTAGGGTAATTTTGACATTTGAGTTCTTTTATAAAAAACCATAAAAATAGTAGTTTTAGAGTTTCATTTCGCATTAATGCTTGAATTGTTTTTGCTACTTCCATGATATTTTTGTACGATGCTTGTGTGATTTTATTGCTTGTATTTTAGGCCTATTTCGTTAGTACCATTTTAGACTCCTTTTGTACATAAGTAGGAATTAGACAACACTTAGATTAGAACATAGAATTAGTTCCCCTATTTTCATTTCTTTTTCTTTTCAACTTTTAAAATACTTAATAAAAATCGATGAAGATCATACAGTTGCTATATTTCATGGTAGGAAGGAAATGATTGAGGCGTAGGCCTCGATGTATGTTTTTTCCTACTTAGCGGAGAAGAAATGATTGAAGTGTGAAGCTTCGATGTATTTCTTAACCGTTGTTTAGAGAAACGATCGTGGTGTAGGCCTCGATGTGCATTCTCTAAATATTCACAAAAAAACTCCTTTTTGTATTTCCTTTACTTAGCGGAGAAGAAATGATTGAGGTGTGAAGCCTCGGTGTATTTCTTAACCGTTATTTAGAGAAACGATTGTGGCGTAGGCCTCGATGTGCGTTCTCTAAATATGCAAAATAGAACTCTTTTTGGTATGATCTAAGTCACAAATTAAATCCCCTTAAAAAACACCAACCAAAAACACTTAAAACACTAATAAATGGTTAGATTTAACACAAAGTAAGGAAGTGATGCGAGACCTTGTAGTGGGTTCTCGTCATCATGGAATTACCCTAAAAGATACAAACCAATCTCTTTTTTTCTTTTCTTAAGGGCAAGTTATCTCCGCTCCGTTGCATCCTAGGCGATCCCTTATGCAAGAGCGCGAGCGTTAACGCCGCCCAACTAAAAAACACAAAAACAAACAGAAAATCGTGAGCCGAGCTACGGTAACTCTGATTCCTGAAAAGGATACGTAGGCAGCGGGGTAGGGCCCGTGCGAGTACAATTCTTTCTTTTCCCTACATTCTGCATTCATTCGCATTTAGACATAAACATAGTACACACCCATTAGATAGAAACAAACATAGGTGGATACCATCGAGTACGATAGGCGTGAGGGGTGCTAGCACCTTCCCCTTACGTAACCGACTCCCGTACCTTGATTCTCTGGTCGCAAGACCCTGTTCCTTCCTTTGTTAGGTTTCCTGATATTCCTTTCCCTTATGGGATAAATATATTGGTGGCGACTCTGTTCATTTTTCGCGAGCGTGCGACAGCTGGCGACTCTGCTGGGGACTACCTAAGCAAGTCGATCCTAGCCTTTGTTTGTTTCTTTTATTGGGTGTTTCTTTGTTTTGTTTATGTGCTTACATTCTGTATATATGTTTGTATATCATGCCTATTTCCTGTTTGCATATCATGTTTACTTTCCGCATGCATCTGGACTATATTATGGGTCCCCGTGGGGGCCACATATTTTCTCTGCTTGCAGGTTGGGTGGGGATGATTCTATGAGGTAAAAGGCCCAATATGAAGGATAGAAAAACACTTAGAAAGGGGGGGATTGAATAAGTGTGACTTTAAATCTTGGACGATAAAAATAAATTGCACAATTATTTTTATCCTGGTTCGCTGTTAACGAAGCTACTCCAGTCCACCCCCGCAGAGATGATTTACCTCAACCTGAGGATTTAATCCACTAATCGCACGGATTACAATGGTTTTCCACTTAGTCCACGACTAAGTCTTCCAGAGTCTACAGATCACAACTTGATCACTCCAGGAACACTGCTTAGACAACTTCTAAGACTTTTCTAGAGTCTACTGATCAACCTGATCACTCTAGTTACAAACTGCTCAGCCAACTGCTAAGACTTCCTAGAGTATACTGATCACACGATCACTCTAGTTCCTTACAATTTAATGTAATCTATTCAAGAGTTTACAAATGCTTCTTAAAAGCTATAATCATAAACTGTGATATTTCTCTTATCGTTTAAGCTTAATCTCACTAATATATTACAACAGCAATGTAGTGAGTTTTGATGAAGATGAAGATTCTGAGCTTTGAATTTAAACAGAGTTTCAGCAAGTTAATATGCGTTGTTTTGTTCAGGATCGTTAACCTTGCTTCTCATCAGAACTTCATATTTATAGGCGTTGAGAAGATGACCGTTGAGTGCATTTAATGCTTTGCGTGTTCCGTACAGCATTGCATTTAATGTTATACGCTTTTGTCAACTACCTCGAGCCTTGTTCACGCTGTGTCTACTGACGTTGCCTTTAGTAGCTTTAACGTTCCTTTTGTCAGTCAGCGTAGTCTGCCACCTGTACTTCCTTCTGATTTGATGTTTGTGAATACGACGTTTGAATATCATCAGAGTCAAACAGCTTGGTGCATACATAGCATCTTCTGATCTTCTGATCTTGAAGTGCTTCTGTTGCGTGATACCATCTTCTGATCTTCAGTGCTTCTGATCTCATGTTCTTCTGATGCTTCCATAGACCCATGTTCTGATTCTGCTTCGACCATCTTCTGATGTCTTGCCAGACCATGTTCTGATGTTGCATGCTGAACCATTTGAGACACAACTTCTGAGCGCTGAATTATGCGTACTCTTTATATATATTTCCTGAAAGGGAAATTGCATTGGATTAGAGTACCATATTATCTTAAGCAAAATTCATATTATTGTTATCATCAAAACTAAGATAATTGATAAGAACAAATCTTGTTCTAACAATCTCCCCCTTTTTGATGATGACAAAAACATATATAAATGATATGAATTTGCGATCAGAAAGAGTAGACGGCAAAAGACAAATTACACAGCTATAGCATAAGCATATGAATATGTCTCCCCCTGAGATTAACAATCTCCCCCTGAGATAAATAATCTCCCCCTGAAATAAATACTCGAAGAACTTTGATAAAAGACTTCCCTGATTATTTCGGTAGAGACGATCATATAAGCTTCTGCCTTCAGAGAATTCATAGCTTCTGACTTCTGCTTCCATTGGACAGCTTCAGAACTTGAATTTCTTTAGATCCTTAGAACACTCACAGCTTCTGATTCCTGCTTCCATCGTGGACAGCTTCAGAACTTGAATTTCTTTGATCTTCAGAACATTCACAGCTTCCGACTTCTGCTTCCATTCAGGACAGCTTCAGAACTTGAATTTCTTTGATCTTCAGAACATTCACAGCTTCTGATTTCTGCTTCCATTCAGGACAGCTTCAGAACTTGAGTTTTCTGGATCTTTTAGAACATTCACATCTTCTGATTTCTGCTTCCCTCGGATAGCTTCAGAACTTTGAATGTCTACTAATCAACACTTCATGCTAGATTTGTATCAGAACATTGTTGAATGTACCAGAGCATCATCAGAGCATCTCTACATCCTGAAATGTTACAGAACAAAAAACTAAACGACAAAAGTCAGCATGAACGAGTTAGAACATAAAATGTATGTTTGAACACATTATATGTATCAGAGCCATATAGGCTGAAATAATGTATCAGAGCAAATAATGTATCAGAGCCATAACATTATATGTATCAGAGCAAATAGAATTTTGTCAGAACAGGATAGACAATGATATTCAAATTCTATTATCAGTGCTTCTGATCGTGCTTCTGATTCCTGAAGCTTGACAGCACTCAGCTTGCTTCAGTTTCCAAGAGCTTATTCTTTTTACAGAATAACGCTTCTTATGGTTTTGCTTCTAGTGTTTGCTTCTGAAGATTCACTTCACTTCTCTGTACCTGCAAAACACTTAAACCATATAGAACTTGCAGTTCTTGTTAGTGAATGTGTGGGAGCCTTTACCCAGCAACTGATAGATTTAATCAAATCATTTATCATTTATCTTCTCCCCCTTTTTGTCATAACATCAAAAAGAATATTTAAAAAAGATTCAGATGTAAAAAACGACAAAAGACATGGAGAAAAAAAATGATGTCATTAAGGTTCAACCATTGGGTACAGAAGTACAAAATGAAAAGATCAGATGCACAGAAACAAAACAGATGCAAAGAAAAGAAAGAAACAGCATAGACTCAATCTAAGATGGCCCTAGTCTTGACAAGATCTTGGCCAGCATCTCTTTAACATCGTTGTTGTGTCCTTCTTGCCTCTTAATGAAAGCATCATACTTCTCATTGAGTGAGCTTTGCTCATCCTGTCTCTTCTGAATTTCTTCTAGAGTCCTTGCAAGACGAGAAGGTTCACCAGAAGAAGCTTCACCGCTTTGATCCACAGGAATGACAACTCGATCTGCAGCTTCCATAGAAGTATCATTTGCTGGGATATCCTCAATAGGGTCTGATTCAGCAACATGATCTTCAGCATCTGCTTCTTGCATAGAAGCATCTCCATATTCTGCAGCAGGAATTTCCGAGTCTCCATTCTCAAGTGCCTGAAGAATGGCAGCTAGATTCCTTGGAGCAGAAGGACCTTCAACTTCTGGTGGGTAAACAACTTCTGGAATGACCAAGTTTGGGTCTTTCTTAGAAGGGTTTTCCCGCAGATAGTCAAAGAGAGTCTTGAAATCTCCTAGCAGAACAGGATAATCAGGAATCCAGATAACCATGTCCCTACATGGGTTTGCTTCCATTGCAGCAGCCAGTCTTAATTGTTCCATTTCATCCACAAAGGGCTTCTCTTCCAACAGATATCTGCCTCTGAGACGAGCAAACCAGAAGTCTTCATAATTCCTCAGAATTCTACGAGGCCGTGGGGCAGCAGCTACACATGCTTCCTGAAGTTCTAAAAACAGAGCATCTGATTCTCTGCGAAGGATCCTCCAGAAGTTCCGCATAGCAACATCATTCAATCCAGAACTTTCAGCAATTCTGAGAGTATCAAAGATGCTTCTGAGATACCTCTTTATGTTTTCAAAAACTACACCAATAGAGTATACAGGGCGAAATTTTACTTGGGTTTTTGAAAAGGCAGGGTTGGAAGTGAAGTATGGTTGAGGTTCTCTATCCAACCTATAAGAAAATTCTGCTTCAGTATCAGAATCTAACACTACCACATCAGCTTCAGAACGAGGCTTGGGAGTGTAGTTGCAATCACGGAGCAGCTGCTCATGTGATGCAGAGGTTGGAAGAGGAGAATCACAAAGATTGTTTTGAGAGATGGGGGGAGTATGTTCAACGGTGGCATTGGGAGAAGGTTGAGATGGAAAGAGAGTTTGGAGAGGTGGTATATCCAGAACAGGATCTATGGTAGGTGTAGAGGAAGGAATGGTTATAGGAGAAGATGGAGGTGTGAGAACATGGACAAGGACAGGTGATTCTGATGCGGCTTTTTCAGGTTCAGGTGGAGGGACAGCCTCTATTGGTGCAGCTTCTGAACTAACAGCAGGAACAGAAACAGGTTCAGAGATGCATATACCTTTGGAACCTCTCAGAAAAGCTTTGGCCACATCCTCAGCCTTTTTCTGCTTCTTACTCTTCGGCTCTTCAATAACCTTTGCTTTGCCGCAAGCGATTTCTTTCCTTCTGACATAAGCCAGAACTTCTGGTTGATTCTCAGCTTCTTGAGCAACATTTTCTTCATCTGAGCTTTGAATAATCATCTTCCTTTTTCTGATTTTCTTCTTCTCAACAACTACAACAACTTCAGCATTGTTATTTGACTTCTTCTTCTTTTTCTCAGCTTCCTTCTTTTTCTTCTCAAAATCAGCAGAGACAGCCTTAACAGCCTTTGCAATCACTTCTTCTGGGACCACTTCTTTCTTGGTGGTAGCAGCAGGATGATCAAACTTCCTTTTGGTCCTTTCCTCCTTCTTACGATTCACTTTAATAGGAGCACCTTTGTCTTGATCTTTAAGACTCTTATCCTCTTTTTGTGATTTCAGATACTTAGTTCTGACTTGTGGTACCTCACTATTGAAGAAGGTTTTGAATTCAGCTAGAACTGGCTCTTTTCTGATTGTTGTTCCAGCAAGAGGTTGAGGAGTCTTAATGATAGTTTTAATCACGTTCATCCTCTTTAAAGTGAATGCGTTCAGACAAGCCCCAGATGTGACAGCAAGGTCTTTCACAATACCTTCAGATTCCAGACTCTCAACAATCTTGGAATGCACCAGAAGGTTTGTAATAATTCTACCAAAAGGAATGATTGTTCCACCATTTTCTTTTCTGAAAGCGTTTCTGGAATCCTTTACTGCTTTCCACATATGGTTGAAGATAATGTAAACCACATCAACCTTCTTCTGAGTGGCAATGCAGTAAAGAATATATTTTTGCTCATTGTTTATGAAGTCAGCGGCATGTGTCGCTTTCCTATGGTAGAAGCACCCAAGAATGATCTTTGTCCAGATTTTGTAGATATCTCTCAACTCCTTGACGTGTTTTGTTTTCTTGATATTTGAATAGAGAGTGGATAGAACATCTTCTCAATCTTCCCTTTTATCGATTTCAAAAGCTCCTTCCGCGTTCTTCAAATCAAACATCACTCTTAGGATGTTTTCAGTAATAACAACAAACTTTCCATGGACGAAGGAAAGTATTGATTTTGGAGCAACCACAGCATGTGCCCAGAACTCCTTGACAAGATCTGGATAAACTGGGCCAACGAACTCAGCAAACAACGAGGTCCATCCTTGAAAGATGATGTCTTCTTTAAGAAGAAATCCATGTTCTTCAAGGTTGTCAAAGTCAACAATAAGTTCACATAGAACTTCTAATTTGTCCTTGGGAATAGAGCATGCAACAACAGGAGTAAGTTGCAAAGCTTCTTCTGGGAGATGATGAGGAACAGATGACTCAGCATTTTGGGATGAGAAGGCAGCCATGGATGCAGAATGACCAAAAACGAGCAAGAGAAGCGAACTGGGTTTTCGATTAGGGTTTTAGAAAACGGCTAAGAACTTTTCAAACGAGAGAATGCAAGGAGAGAGAGAGAGAGAGACAGAGGAGCGAAAAAGATGTATGATATGATTTGAAAAGCATATATAGAGACGGATTTGAAAAGAAAAGGAATAAGAAATATAAATTGAACAGTTTCAGAATCAAAGGAAATCAATTTTATTAAATGATGAGTGACGTGAGGAGAGAGAACGTGGTAAATGAAATGATTTAAAACAGTTACCTAGGTCGGCGTCTTTTCAACTGCACGCTTTGTACACACCGTACAGACACGTGTTCATCATCAGATAGTAGATGACAGCTGTAAATATCAGAGAGATTTTACGCCTTCAAATTCTGATTACTGCTTCTGAATTGATCTAATTTCTCTTCTGGAAATACTCCTTCTGAAGTGTGCTGATATAAGTCTGAATGATCTTCTGATCCATTACTTCTGATGTACACAGCTTCTGGAGGTTTACTTCTTTGTTCTGCAGCTTCTGATAAGACAAAACTGTATCTGCAGAAATTCTTAAGCTCTTTGTTTCATCAGAAACAAGTTTATCATCAAAACAGATGTTTATTGATTGGTCCACAATCAATGTTTCAATGTTGTATATTCTGTAGCATTTAGAGCATTTCAGAATACTCAAGATAGAAACATCAAAGCCTTAGAGGCAAACATCATAGATGGTTCCAAGACTAATAAGCTTCTTTTCTGAATTCCTACAAACATAGTTTCTTCAACGGATTTAAGAACCAGAACTTGGAAGACAATCTTTCTTCCCTTCAAGTGTTGAGAGCAACTTGAGTCCAGGTGTCGTGTCATGTTGAATGTTGTCTTCTTTGTTATCAAGAGAATCTGCAAAAGAAATAATCTTTTTCTTTGGTACCCACATCTTCTTGGGTCCTTTCTTGTTAGATTTTCTCAAGTTCTGATTGAACTTAGGTTTAACATTATAAGCAATAGGAGGAACAGCATGATAATTTTTAATATGAGTTTCATGATATTTCCTAGGTTGTGTCACATGCTTCTTGGTGTGTGTTATGTGAAAACTTTGTGCATGTGAAGTGTGCCTAATATCATGAGAGTGGCCATACTTGAACTGATCATACAATGGCTTGTATGTGAGTTTCATTTCATCAACAGGTTCAAGTTTGTATGGGGTTTCACCCTCATAACCAATGCCAACTCTTTTGTTTCCAGATACGGCATATATCATAGAAGCTAGCTGACTTCTGCCAATACTTCTAGATAAGAACTTCCTGAAGCTTAAATCATATTCTTTCAGAATATGGTTTAGACTAGGAGTGGATTTTTCTGAATCAGAAGGAGATCCAACATTATTGGATAATTTTAAAAGTTTTTCTTTTAATTCAGAATTCTCCAACTCAAGCTTCTTTGTTTCAAATTCAAATTGCTTTTTCAGCTTTTTGTATTTGAGACTAATCTGAGACTTGAGTTCCAGAAGTTCAGTTAGACCGGAAACTAACTCATCTCTAGTAAGTTCAGAAAATACCTCTTCAGAATCTGATTCTGATGTAGATTCTGATCTGTCATCTTCTGTCGCCATCAGCGCACAGTTAGCTTGCTCATCTTCAGAGTCTGAATCATCTTCTGACTCATCCCAGGTTGCCATAAGACCTTTCTTCTTATGAAACTTCTTCTTGGGATTCTCCTTCTGAAGATTTGGACATTCATTCCTGAAGTGTCCAGGCTCATTGCATTCATAGCACATGACCTTCTTCTTGTCAGATCTTCTGTCATCAGAAGATCCTCCATGTTCAAATCTCTTTGAACTTCTGAAGCCTCTGAACTTCCTTTGCTTGGTTTTCCAGAGTTGATTTAGCCTTCTGGAGATCAAGGACAGTTCATCTTCTTCTTCAGATTCTGATTCTTCAGGATCTTCTTCTCTGGCCTGAAAAGCGTTAGTGCATTTCTTGATATTTGATTTTAATGCAATAGACTTACCTTTCTTTTGAGGCTCATTTGCGTCCAGCTCTATTTCATGACTCCTCAAGGCACTGATAAGCTCTTCCAGAGAAACTTCATTCAGATTCTTCGCAATCTTGAATGCAGTCACCATCGGACCCCATCTTCTGGGTAAGCTTCTGATGATTTTCTTTACGTGATCAGCCTTGGTGTATCCCTTGTCAAGAACTCTCAATCCAGCAGTAAGAGTTTGAAATCTTGAAAACATCTTTTCAATGTCTTCATCATCCTCCATCTTGAAGGCTTCATACTTCTGGATTAAGGCTAGAGCTTTAGTCTCCTTGACTTGAGCATTTCCTTCATGAGTCATTTTCAAGGACTCATATATGTCATAGGCCGTTTCCCTGTTAGATATCTTCTCATACTCAGCATGAGAGATAGCATTCAGCAAAACAGTTCTGCATTTATGATGATTCCTGAAGAGCTTCTTCTGATCATCATTCATTTCTTGCCTTGTCAGCTTTACGCCTCTGGCATTTACCGGATGTTTGTAACCATCCATCAGAAGATCCCATAGATCACCATCTAGACCAAGAAAGTAACTTTCCAGTTTATCTTTCCAGTATTCAAAGTTTTCACCCTCAAATACCGGCGGTCTTGTATAACCATTGTTACCGTTGTGTTGCTCAGCAGAGCCAGATGTAGATGCAGGTGGATTTGTCGGAGTTTCACCAGCCATCTTTTAAATGAAGCGTTTTTCTCTTCCTGAATCTTTTCTAAACACGGTTAAGTGCTTGCACCTTAGAACCGGCGCTCTGATGCCAATTGAAGGATAGAAAAACACTTAGAAAGGGGGGGATTGAATAAGTGTGACTTTAAATCTTGGACGATAAAAATAAATTGCACAATTATTTTTATCCTGGTTCGCTGTTAACGAAGCTACTCCAGTCCACCCCCGCAGAGATGATTTACCTCAACCTGAGGATTTAATCCACTAATCGCACGGATTACAATGGTTTTCCACTTAGTCCACGACTAAGTCTTCCAGAGTCTACAGATCACAACTTGATCACTCCAGGAACACTGCTTAGACAACTTCTAAGACTTTTCTAGAGTCTACTGATCAACCTGATCACTCTAGTTACAAACTGCTCAGCCAACTGCTAAGACTTCCTAGAGTATACTGATCACACGATCACTCTAGTTCCTTACAATTTAATGTAATCTATTCAAGAGTTTACAAATGCTTCTTAAAAGCTATAATCACAAACTGTGATATTTCTCTTATCGTTTAAGCTTAATCTCACTAATATATTACAACAGCAATGTAGTGAGTTTTGATGAAGATGAAGATTCTGAGCTTTGAATTTAAACAGAGTTTCAGCAAGTTAATATGCGTTGTTTTGTTCAGGATCGTTAACCTTGCTTCTCATCAGAACTTCATATTTATAGGCGTTGAGAAGATGACCGTTGAGTGCATTTAATGCTTTGCGTGTTCCGTACAGCATTGCATTTAATGTTATACGCTTTTGTCAACTACCTCGAGCCTTGTTCACGCTGTGTCTACTGACGTTGCCTTTAGTAGCTTTAACGTTCCTTTTGTCAGTCAGCGTAGTCTGCCACCTGTACTTCCTTCTGATCTGATGTTTGTGAATACGACGTTTGAATATCATCAGAGTCAAACAGCTTGGTGCATAGCATCTTCTGATCTTCTGATCTTGAAGTGCTTCTGTTGCGTGATACCATCTTCTGATCTTCAGTGCTTCTGATCTCATGTTCTTCTGATGCTTCCATAGACCCATGTTCTGATTCTGCTTCGACCATCTTCTGATGTCTTGCCAGACCATGTTCTGATGTTGCATGCTGAACCATTTGAGACACAACTTCTGAGCGCTGAATTATGCGTACTCTTTATATATATTTCCTGAAAGGGAAATTGCATTGGATTAGAGTACCATATTATCTTAAGCAAAATTCATATTATTGTTATCGTCAAAACTAAGATAATTGATAAGAACAAATCTTGTTCTAACACAATACACAGGCTATGAGTGCACTTTAGGTACCCTAGGATAGAGTGGGAGCATGGTTTGTCTCGAGGTGTACGTCTCGGGATGGATCATGTGACTACGAGCAGAGTAGTGGTTTCAAACGGAGGTATTATCGTCACCCGCATCCGCGCTAGTGATGATGCTTACCTTCGGGCGGACCGTATACTGCGTTTCATGACCTTACCCTGACCTAGATTCACCTGTGAGTGGGGAGGGATATACATGACAGGTACTGTTGGTGACTATTGGTCTTCCTGGTATTCAAAAAGGTGTCGGACCTTTGATTCTGTGATATTTGACCTGTATCAGTTATTCAGAAGTTTGTATGGTGGTTACTAAGATTATATGGACCTTGATTCCATGCTTTTGCATTGCATAACATCATTGCTTTGTCCACTCCATTTATGAAAGATCCTAAAGTCTATTTCCAAAAAAGAGAAAAGAAAAGAAAAGAAAAGATATGTAAAAGAAAAGGAAATAGAAAAGCAAAAAAGAAAAGAAAAGATATTCTATACAAAAGAGAAGCTTTGATTCAAAAAAAAGAAACATGAAAGTGTGAGAAAAGACTTTAGGATCTCTCATAAATGAAACATGCATTCATACTATCATGCATTTCATGGTCCTTTCAAAGACTTATGGGACCATTTCTATTCACATTCCAAGATCAACAACAGATTTGACTTCTCACCGCCACAACTCCAAGATCAACTATGGAACAACTCCGTGAGGAAATGGATGAGATGAAGGAACAAATGGGTCATCTTATGTTGGAGATGCGAGAATTGGTCCATAATCAGGGTGCACTAAAAGAGGAAAACAGTCAGTTGAAGACTCAAGTGAGTTTGGTCATGGAAGTTCTGAAAAAGGTACTAAGAAAGGAAGGGGATGTTGTTCCTACTGCTGCAACAGAAGTTGTTGATCCCTTCTCTTCAGTAGGATCCTTTCCCACTCATGGAATACCTCAGGAAGTTCCTCCTCAACTCCATGTGCCATTACCTCCATGCCAATCTGTTCTTCAAGGAGGCCAAATGTGTGGGAAAAAGCCTAAGATACCTCAGAGAATTCTCAATCCTATCCCGATGCCTTACGCTCAGTTACTTCCCCGTTTGCTGGAGCTTCAGTTGATTGAGCTACGAGAATTGGCTACGCCTGAAAAGCTTCCCCCCACCTTTGATGCCAATGCTCGATGTGAGTTCCATTCTGGGGCACCTGGTCATGATATTGAGAATTGTAGGGCGCTGAAGCAGCAAATTCAAGATCTCATTGATTCAAAAGTGATTTTGTTCACCCCCGAGGGTATGTTTGTTCGAGGAAATGGGGTTCCAACTGCGGTGGAAGAAAAGGTTGATTCATACTTCTATGTCAGATCTACTTCAAATCAGAAGCATAATGCACCATCTTGGGTTCCAGGTTTCCCACCTCATCAGTCTCCATTTGTTTCACAGCCAAATCAAAAGAGGAAGACACCTGAACAGAATGGGTACTGGAATCATTGCCATCAGCAGGGTCCACAAATGCCAAGGAGACCACCAAGAAGGATTGACCCAATTCCTATGACCTATAGTCAGCTGCTTTCTCATTTGCTCAAGGATTCTTTGGTCCAACTAAGGGAGTTTAAGCCCCCTCCAATACCAATTCCTCAAGGATATGACTTAAATGCAAGGTGTGAGTACCATTCTGGGACATCTGGACATTCAACTGAGGATTGTAATATTTTGAAACACAAAGTCCAAGATCTCATTGACTCCAAAGTAATGTCATTCACTCCGAATGGCCTGCGCATAAAACGAAGAGTTCATGCATAAGTGAATGCCCGTATTCCAGAAAGTATCACAAAAAAAAAAGAAGAATAAGCCCAAATGGAGTCAAGGCTCCTCAACATTGGCAATCATCATTTCGTTTCCGTATTCTCACTTCAATATTCCCTATTTTGTTGAAGACTACTTCCTTGTCTGAGTTGGTTGGTATGATAATAATAAAAGCACCACAAATTCTCGAGCAACTTCGTCATAATCTTTTCCAAAAAAAAGAAATCAAGAATGTTTTGTAGAAGCATCTCTCATTCTCAAGGTTCTTATGCTCAGTTGTATCCGTGGAGGTTGGTGTTTCAGTTGGTGTTTGAGTTCTCTTTGCAACAAATAGCTTCTCTAAGTTTGGTGACTACGCAAGGTTCCTCCATGGCAAATACTTCTTCAATGAATATGCTTGGGGCTCCCGCACGAGGGATAAGCAAGACGCACTCTTATCTTGAGCATTGCATCATTCGCCTTGCTCGAATCCCTAAAGCATTACAAATTCTTGGGTGACTTCGTCAGAATCTTCTTCCGTGTGATAATCAAGAGTGTTCTTCACAATGCTTCTCATTCTCAAGGTTCTACTTCATATATCAGTTGCCTTTTCTCATGATTTCCTTCTCAGTGGCCCTTGCTTGTTAACAGAGAGAAAAATATAAGGAACAAATTGATGTGACTGCCTTGTGCCCATTTGCTTCCCCATTTGTCGGAATTTCAATTGGTTAAGATTCGTGTATTGGGTCTTCTTCACCACAAATAGATCTCCTCAATTTGATGACCATACAAGGTTCTTCCATTTACGATGGTGATTACTACTCCAACATCTATGCTTGGGGCTCCCGCACGAGGGATAAGCAAGACGTACTCTTATCTTGAGCATTGCATCACTCGCATTGCTCGAATCCCTAAAGCAAGGCAAAAGTTTACAACTCATGGGTGACTTTGTTGGAGTTCTCTTTTGAAGTAATCTGAAGTGTTTGGAAGGAACTGCAGAAAGTATTCAAGCTCAACAAGTCCAGACGGAGTCAAGTCTCCTCAACAACGACACTCATTTAGTTTCTTACTGCATTCTCATTGTAATTTTTCATTTGTGTGTTTAAGCATCAATAGCATGTAAAAACTTGTTAATTTCTGAATGAAAATCATAATACATTGTCTATGTTTGTCTTGAAGTAATCCATTCGTTATCACTCATAAAATGTTTTGGCATTACGATACCAACTTTACTAATTGCTTGCTTATGCAAAAAGCTGAGGGAGAATGATGAAAAATAAAAATACAAAATCTCTAATCATGTGTTTTCGAATAAAACCCTACTGAGGATCTACAGGCATTGTTTCAAATCCCCAAACACCGGAGATATAAGGGGGATAGACCCTCGTCAACCCCTTTGAGCCTTGGAGAAGGAGTTTCCTTTTCTAATCATAAAAACCCTTATTTTAACCTTGGGGCAGGGTAGTGTTCATTTAACTTGATCGAGTGTTCAGAACTCACCAAAAAGGTATGAATCTAAGGATACAACAAGGGTTATCCTTCAAAGGGCTGAGGAATGTCAAAACCGCAATGATTATCCTTATTCCATCAAGAGGTTAAAAGAGGACGATGCCACAATGGTTATCCCTCATCAATCAGAGAATGAGGCAGTCACAATATTTCAAACAAATCGAGAGCAACGCAAGATCACACGACTTGTTCAAAAAGTGAATAAAAAAAAAAAGAGAAAGCCCGCTAAGTCAGAAACTTGAAATAAGTGACTTAGGCAAAAGTTAGGGCATCCCGCTGGACTCCAAAATAAAATTCAAGAGAATTTGTCCAGGCAAAAGTTAGGGAAAGCAGAAGCGAAAAACAAGAATTACAAAATAAAAATCCTCATCAAAGGAACAAAGTCGTGTGATGATCAATCAGAAGAATAGGAAAGTGAGTGACTGCCATGTCCGAAAAACCTCATTGATTCCTCAACCATCCCAAATTCCTTGTGAGGAATGAACACTCGTGTCGAGTTAATGGAACCTAGGAATGGAGAACATCACGAAGGGGGTGGGTACAAATAATTTTGAGCCTAAAAATCTTTTGTTTTCTAAAAACCGTGAACCCGGCCAAGTTACAACCCTTAAAAGTCCTAATTGAAGTAGGGTTTATTTCGAAAGCACACTCCGATGAGATAGCGTTTAACTGACTCCCAATGAAGCGAGACTCATATCCATGTTGGTATCGTACGTTTGCTTTATCTTCCACATGCAAAAATCGAGGTTGTGTCAACTAGTGATCCATTCACAAGAGGTCGCAACCTCATTTCAATAAAAAAGTTTCTTTAAACTTCAAGACTAACGTACACTTTGCATTAGAATTATAATTCCTAGAATTAACATTCTTTTGCATACAAAACATCTGCTTAAACATCAAAAAATTTCAAGATGAGAATCAGTGAGTAACTTGATCATGTCAAAGTACAAGAGACTTGAGAACCCCGAGGGGGAAAAGCTAATCATCTCAAATGTTGACCATCAAGGGGCAAGTTATCCAAAGAACTTCGTTGGGCATGAATAGTTAATGTTTTCCTTGATTACCTTGAAGGGAAGAGTTTGAAGACTCCGTTGAGCGTGGTAAAGTTGTTTCCATGTTTGTTTAACTTCAAAACAATGAAGGCTTGAGGATTCTAGTAAGATGTACCTAATCAGGGGCAATTGAATCGAGGTTTGACCTCTCAAATTCAGCATATCTGGGACAATCATGCCGATAAATCTCTTCAAGCTTTGACCAATCTGGGGCAATCAAGTCGAGGAATCTCTCTCAAATTCAACTAATCAGGGGCAATCAAGTCGAGGAATCTCTCTTGAGTTCAACCAATCTGGAGCAGTTACGTCGAGATTTAACAAATCTCTCCAAGGATCCACTGGGGCAACTTCCTTCATGGGCCATGAAACTTGGGGCACGATCTTCTGAGTTTTAGTGTCCTCTCCCTAATCATAGGAGTTTACTTCTCCTGGAACCTTGGTCTCTCCCCAAGCATGGAGTTTATTTCTCCCGAGAGTTTGTTCCATTCCTCAGGCATAGGAGTTTATTTCTCATAGGAGTTGTCCTACTTCCCTAACCAAGGCTCCTTATTTGGATTTCTCATTCCCAACATGGTGAATCGAGGGAATCTCCTTAAGCTGAAGATCCTCCAAGCAGTGGCACATGGTGAGAAGTCAGAAATCATTCTTCAAGTCAAAGAAAAGTGCATCTTACAAATCAAAGTCCAATGCCTATTGGCACCTCCACATGGTCCTTAACACTAAGGGGATTCTCCCTGGTGTTTACCTCACCAATGCCTTCATTTGGCATCCTGCATATAGTGTTCACTGCATATAACATTGCATCCTCAAAAGCGTAGCATATCCGTCAAAGCGGATCATTACGCCTTAGAAAAATTCAAACATGCATACAAAGCATAAGCCAGATAATACAAATCACCACTCAATCAAGACGACCATACTTCCCCACATAAAAGTTGTCCTTACAAATTCCGATTGATATCTGCTACTACATTTCAAATCTCTTCCAACCACGGTGCCGATGCGAGGTATCTTCAATCTCTGATGAGTGTCTGACACAATGTCTTCTTTTGTCCCTCGATGTCGAGTCGATGTTGAGTCTTAGATCGCCACGAGATCTTATTCCTTTCCAAAGTGTGGAAAATCGCACGAGATTTTCTTTCGATGTTGAGTCATAGATCGCCACGAGATCTTATTCCTTTCCAAAGTGTGGAAAATCGCACGAGATTTTCTTTCGATGTTGAGTCATAAGATCGCCACGAGATCTTATTCCTTTCCAAAGTGTGGAAAATCGCACGAGATTTTCTCCCGATGTTGAGTCATAGATCGCCACGAGATCTTATTCCTTTCCAAAGTGTGGAAAATCGCACGAGATTTTCTTTCGATGTTGAGTCATAGATCGCCACGAGATCTTATTCCTTTCCAAAGTGTGGAAAATCGCACGAGATTTTCTTTCGATGTTGAGTCATAGATCGCCACGAGATCTTATTCCTTTCCAAAGTGTGGAAAATCGCACGAGATTTTCTTTCGATGTTGAGTCATAAGATCGCCACGAGATCTTATTCCCTTTTCTTCTGTTGACGAGTTGATCGCCACGAGGTCTTATTTCGATGTTGAGTCATAGATCGCCACGAGATCTTATTCCTTTCCAAAGTGTGGAAAATCGCACGAGATTTTCTTTCGATGTTGAGTCATAAGATCGCCACGAGATCTTATTCCCTTTTCTTCTGTTGACGAGTTGATCGCCACAAGGTCTTCTTTCGATGTTGAGTCATAGATCGCCACGAGATCTTATTCCTTTCCAAAGTGTGGAAAATCGCACGAGATTTTCTTTCGATGTTGAGTCATAAGATCGCCACGAGATCTTATTCCCTTTTCTTCTGTTGACGAGTTGATCGCCACGAGGTCTTCTTTCGATGTTGAGTCATAGATCGCCACGAGATCTTATTCCTTTCCAAAGTGTGGAAAATCGCACGAGATTTTCTTTCGATGTTGAGTCATAAGATCGCCACGAGATCTTATTCCCTTTTCTTCTGTTGACGAGTTGATCGCCACGAGGTCTTCTTTCGATGTTGAGTCATAGATCGCCACGAGATCTTATTCCTTTCCAAAGTGTGGAAAATCGCACGAGATTTTCTTTCGATGGTGAGTCATAAGATCGCCACGAGATCTTATTCCCTTTTCTTCTATTGACGAGTTGATCGCCACGAGATCTTCTTTCGATGTTGAGTCATAGATCGCCACGAGATCTTATTCCTTTCCAAAGTGTGGAAAATCGCACGAGATTTTCTTTCGATGTTGAGTCATAAGATCGCCACGAGATCTTATTCCCTTTTCTTCTGTTGACGAGTTGATCGTCACGAGATCTTCTTTCGATGTTGAGTCATAGATTGCCACGAGATCTTATTCCTTTCAGTCCCGATGTTGAGTCATAGATCGCTACGAGATCTTTTCTTTTCAGTCATTGTTTCATATAACCATTCTCTTTGAAAACCCTGTATTGGCACCTAGGCTACGTTACAAGCTACCACCATTCAAATCCATTACTCATTGTAAATTCTCCCACCAGAAAAACCAAAGAAATCTCTTTCCCCAGCAGATATCAAAACAAAAAAATAAGAATAACACTTACACCATCTTCTCTTTAAGACAAATTTCTGGTACTCTGATATTTAATCTTCTTCTACCTCGAATGTTCGAAAGGCTAGCGCCAATCTCACTTTCGAGTATAAGACGATTAAATAGGGGCAGCTGTCATACCCCAAATTTGTCCTACCCTTTCAATTTTATCTGGCTTAGGCTCATGCATTTCATAGTCTCATGTACATACCTCCCATTAGGTCATTTACATAACTCATGCATTCATTAATCAATAACTTGGCATTGGGATCAAGGATTTTGAAATCCTAGAGCTTCATATTAAGTTTGAGGCGTTCATGGCAACTAAAGTCTTATCCTTCTGATGTTTCCAGCGGTAAAGTGGGGGATCAGGGTTTATTTCCCTATGGTTGACCAAAGGTAAAGTTTTCACCTGTTGTGTCTGGGCTTGAGGAAGCTTCTAACTAAGGATCGTCGAATTAGGTTTTGAGATCATTGATAAACCATGGTGCAAAAGGATGAACTTGAAGATCGCATTGTACTCAGAGAGTCATTTGTGCATTGGTTGCGTGATACGCAAGTTTGGTTTGAATTGGTTAGCATTGAATTAAAGGGTTCATTAAAGATCAGGTTGATTGGAACTGCTCATTGATATATGGAGTGGATTTGAGTTCAAAGACGATTAAGGTTCTTAAGTAGTTGCATGGGATTATTGATGAAAGTTGCAAAATTCAAGTTCTTCATAATGTTATTGCAATTATTTACCATTAATCCAAGATCTACCCATTTCATGAGTCATTGGTGCTAGAGATCCAAGTTGGGAAAAGGAATGGAAGATTTAATTTGGAAAGTACTATGAATTCAATATTCCTAAATAGGAAAGAAGCATGATTCAAGGTTGTTAATGCAAATCCATTCAAAGTTTTCAAGAATCAATTCAACAATACAAGTCGGTGAAGGTGTGCGTATGGTTCATTCGGAAGACAAGGTACTTAAAGTTTAAAACATTCATCTTGGGTTCATCCATTATCATCAACCAAAATCTCAAATATACATTTCAAATTTCCGCAAGATTACACGTTCATTACAAAATCCAAAAAAAACCATTACACTTACTACCAAAGTCTATCAAAACCAAATTTGTATAAAAAGCTAGGTCCATTATCATTCAAACTCCATTACAAAAATAATACAAAAATCTACAGGAGAACCTATTCCCTCTAGTTTTCTATGTCTTCATTCAACTTCACCCTGACTTCGCCTTTTGCTTTACTATAAAGATCTCCATGACTCCATCTTGAGTTATTCATCCCAAAGTCCTTCCCATGTTATTCATAAAGCCAAAGAACAGTCCCTGCACCATATAAAACCAACAAAACCAGCTGCATAAACACAAATTAACCTGCTGCCATATATACATATTAACCTCATATTTCCCATTCAAAATAAAAACCATTTACAAACAGCGAAAACAGAATTTCTCACTGATCCATAACTTACTAGCCACACTCCTAACCTTCATTTTTTCCTAACTGTTCTAACAGAATCAAAACCTATTCATAACATTGTAACTAACTTCTAACAACCTAGCTTTCCTAACAGTTCATAACAGAAAGATAAGAGAAGTAAAAAACTAACCTTTAACTTCTATAAAATCCTCAGTCAGAAGCTTCTTCAGCTCTATATATACTTTCCCTCTTCCTTCACTCTCTCAATCTTGAACTCTCTCTTCAAAGCTTTCTTCACCATTCACTTCTCCACTTCTGGACTCACCACTTCCTCACCACCATTTTCACGATCTCAGAACCTCTCTCCCATCTTCATCTCTTCAATTCACCATAGAGTCCCTGGAGTCTTCACTTCACCATTTGGCACCTTCATCATCTTCATCGCTTCTTCAATCTTCATCACAAAATCACCATAATCCTCACTTCATCAATCTTCTTCATCATCCATATTCACCAACAGAAAAAGAAGAAAGATTTGTAACAGAATATCAGAGAAAGAGAACGTAACAGAAAAATTGGAAACTCACCCTGGAATCCTCTTCTCTCCGTCTCAAACCTTCAAACTCCTCTGAACCTCGATAATCTTCAACCTTCAATCCGTAATCACATCTTCAATTCTTCCATATCAAGATTCCTCCAGTGGATTCACCACAAAATTCTGCAGAAAACATAGAAGAGGAAATCACAAACTCAATCGTTTAGAAATCATCACCAATCACCGATTCAGGACTTCGCTTCTTCCGTTCATACACTCTTCACTTTCTCGATTTCTCTTCAATTTCAGCATCTCCTTCCTTTTCATCTCCATCTGCGCAATAACAACTATTCAACATCATCATCTTCGTTCATTATTCAAACGCAACGACATCACATCTTCACCTGTATCAAGCAACAACATCAAAATAACGTTTCTCAGAGGAAATTGGGAATAAGAAAGAGAAGTTTATTCGGGATGTTAAGCAGGAAAAGAAGAAATTAGCGATCTAAGAAGATCACTGAGAGACGAGTAGAGAAAGTAGATCGGTGAGGAAAGAGAGAGTGAACCGGAGAGACGAAGGTCGATTGTCTGTTTGGTTTACAATGACGGAATGAAGCTCCGATTGGAAAGAGGTGACAAGTCGCCGCCGCGCCGATCGCCGGAGAAGGAGATGATGTACGTCGCCGTTTGTTCGTGACTGAGGGAGAAGAGAGCTCAAGAATCCCAATCGTCACACACACGTAACCCTAATCCCTTTTTGTTTTTCCAATTTAATGTGTTAATTAATTAGCATATGATTTGAATATTTAGTTAGTATAAAGTTTGGTGTTAATTAGATATAATTGAGATTAATTGATGGACTAACTGGATTAATGAATTTGATTGGCAATTAACAAAAATCTGAATACGAAATCTGAATTAATTGGATCAAGTGCTATGGGCCAAACAAAACGCTGTTCATCACTCCCTGGGGGCCCACACACCACCATTTTTGGCTGGACAAAAAAAAACAAAGATTTAGATATCTCTTGGGCCTGATCGTTATTTTCACCCCCTGTTGGGCCCATCACCATTGTTGAACAAAATTCTGAAAACAAAAACAATACAGACGGGCCAACATCACCATGGGCCCTACGCCTGTTTCTAACCTCACCCACACAGTTCGATTTACACCCCCAGTTGCCATTTTAGTTCTTAATAGGAATTAGTTTTTTCTAGTTTTAATTCTACATTTTAGATAATAAAAACATGATAAAACCTTTAATAGTTTGTCAGTTTTTTTAGGTAATCTTTGACATTAAAAAAGGCTCATAAAAATAGTAGATCTTTTAGGGTAATTTTGACATTTGAGTTCTTTTATAAAAAACCATAAAAATAGTAGTTTTAGAGTTTCATTTCGCATTAATGCTTGAATTGTTTTTGCTACTTCCATGATATTTTTGTACGATGCTTGTGTGATTTTATTGCTTGTATTTTAGGCCTATTTCGTTAGTACCATTTTAGACTCCTTTTGTACATAAGTAGGAATTAGACAACACTTAGATTAGAACATAGAATTAGTTCCCCTATTTTCATTTCTTTTTCTTTTCAACTTTTAAAATACTTAATAAAAATCGATGAAGATCATACCGTTACTATATTTCATGGTAGGAAGGAAATGATTGAGGCGTAGGCCTCGATGTATGTTTTTTCCTACTTAGCGGAGAAGAAATGATTGAAGTGTGAAGCTTCGATGTATTTCTTAACCGTTGTTTAGAGAAACGATCGTGGTGTAGGCCTCGATGTGCATTCTCTAAATATTCACAAAAAAACTCCTTTTTGTATTTCCTTTACTTAGCGGAGAAGAAATGATTGAGGTGTGAAGCCTCGGTGTATTTCTTAACCGTTATTTAGAGAAACGATTGTGGCGTAGGCCTCGATGTGCGTTCTCTAAATATGCAAAACAGAACTCTTTTTGGTATGATCTAAGTCACAAATTAAATCCCCTTAAAAAACACCAACCAAAAACACTTAAAACACTAATAAATGGTTAGATTTAACACAAAGTAAGGAAGTGATGCGAGACCTTGTAGTGGGTTCTCGTCATCATGGAATTACCCTAAAAGATACAAACCAATCTCTTTTTTTCTTTTCTTAAGGGCAAGTTATCTCCGCTCCGTTGCATCCTAGGCGATCCCTTATGCAAGAGCGCGAGCGTTAACGCCGCCCAACTAAAAAACACAAAAACAAACAGAAAATCGTGAGCCGAGCTACGGTAACTCTGATTCCTGAAAAGGATACGTAGGCAGCGGGGTAGGGCCCGTGCGAGTACAATTCTTTCTTTTCCATACATTCTGCATTCATTCGCATTTAGACATAGACATAGTACACACCCATTAGATAGAAACAAACATAGGTGGATACCATCGAGTACGATGGGCGTGAGGGGTGCTAGCACCTTCCCCTTACGTAACCGACTCCCGTACCTTGATTCTCTGGTCGCAAGACCCTGTTCCTTCCTTTGTTAGGTTTCCTGATATTCCTTTCCCTTATGGGATAAATATATTGGTGGCGACTCTGTTCATTTTTCGCGAGCGTGCGACATTGTGGAAATCAGAACATGATCTAGAAGGCATCAAAAGATGGAAATCAGAAGCAAGGCTGTGAAGATCTGATGGTATCACTCTACAAAGAACTTCCAAAGTCTGATGACTGAAGTTACATCTGCACCAACGCTGAAGACTCTGATATTCAAACGTCATTATAATAGTTTGAGTCCAAAAGCAAGTACAAGATGAAAAAGCTACAACGTCAAATCTGTCTGACTAACCAAAGGAACGTTAGAAGCTATAAAAGGCAAAGTCAGCAAGAGCAGTTGAAACAAGGCTCAAGGTAGTTGACAAAAGAGTGAAACATTAAATGCAATAGTGTACTATTCACGTAAATCATTTAATGTTGTTCAATGGTCACATTTCTCACTGCCATATAAAAGAGAAATTCTGTTTGTTGAAAACGTTACACACGTTGAGAGAGAACTTACGCTGCCAAATTGGTTCACAATGCTATCACACAAAAAGCAAAGAATCTTCATCTTCAACCTCACAAATCTTGTAATATCTTAATGAGTGTTAGAACTTAATCTTGAGAGAAAAATCACTTGGTGATTATAGCTTATTTAGAAGTTGTGATTTGTATACTCTAGAAGACTTAGAAGTTGTTTAAGTGGAATACCATTGTAATCAAGGTTGATTAGTGGATTAAATCCTCAGTTGAGGTAAATCACTTTGTAAGGGGTGGACTGGAGGTAGTTTCTAAAAACAGAGTGATTTACCTGGATAGCTAAATGGCGTTTACTCCCTATCGTTGCCGGCAAATTTGTTAATCTGGATAGCTACTCCATCTGGGGTTACGATCTGAACGACCTCGCTGCTGCCACAGGTTGGACAAACTTTCTCCAACTCTCTGATGTCTTCTACCCTA
Organism: Vicia villosa; assembly: GCF_029867415.1. Taxonomy (NCBI): domain Eukaryota; kingdom Viridiplantae; phylum Streptophyta; class Magnoliopsida; order Fabales; family Fabaceae; genus Vicia; species Vicia villosa. Next base: position 303,897 of record NW_026705393.1, on the reverse strand, counting down.
AGCTAGTCAAAAATTTCTTTGTTGCTATTGAAACCACTGATAGTGATACACAACTAACCTCATCTGTTAAGGGTCATCCAATAACCCTAACCTCAGAAATACACAACTAACCTCATCTGTTAAGGGTCATCCAATAACCCTAACCTCAGAACTTCTTTGCTACATTCTGCATGTCCCAAACAATGGTCTTCATCTCTTTAATGATGAATGGCCTGCATCCTATGACTTGGACATTGAATCCTACAGACTTTCCATCACTAAACACCAAAAGAAAAAATTTGCGTCTGCCAACCTTGAATCCCTAAGCCACATAATCCATAACTTATGTGTTCATACTGTCCTTCCAAGAAAAGGCAGCATGGAACAAGTAACAGATAAAGACCTACTTGTCATATATCACTTCTCAAACAAAATCCCTCTCAATATCGAGTATTTGGTGCTCAACTATATCAAACACACAAGTCTTCGAGCCATAAGTGCTCCCTATGGCATGCTCCTTACCAAAATCTTCAAACACTTCAATATTCCTCTAGATGATGAAGACTCTTTTGAAATCAACAAAATACTGAGTGCTTCAAAATTAAGGCGAATGAAAATTCCATCTCTCAAGCGTGCATCATCACCTTAACCGGAGACCAAGTCAAAACGCAGACGCCTAGTTAAGCAATATGCTCCATCTGAACCATTAACAACAGGTATCAATCCCTCCAACTCTCCAAATAGCCCAACTACAAATAGTCTTATTCCACTGTCTGTGGCTCTCCCAAATAGTGTTGACCTAGAATCTCCACAAAATAGTCAAAAATCATTGAAATTCTAGTATGACAGACTCAGATGTCATTCACGATGTCAAGACATCTGATCTGTTATTAATGTAGCAGAGGCAGAATATAAAGATCCCTCATTTATTAATTACTCCTAACCAGGAGTCAATGAGATCTGGGATCACATATGTTCAGTAAACATAACATGATTGAAACATTTATATGGTTCTGTTCAGGAATAGCTAACACTTCTGAACCTAATGTTATAAACGATGTTATAACATTCATAACTGAACAAACAATGCAGAAGATAAATAACACAGTTAATTGTTAACCCAGTTCGGTCTAACTAGCTACTCTGGGGGATACCAAGCCAGGAAGAAGATTTCACTATCAATAGTACTATTTTATGTAAACAACCTCTAGTTTACCTAGTCACTACCCAATGCAACATTTATCTCAGAACTCCATCCAAGAGAAGAGAACCTCTACTCACTCCCTAGTGATACCTAACTGTTACAACCCTGCAACAACTATTTATACAATTAACAATGAACAATAACTTGATCTCGCTTCACAGCTTCGATCAAGAATACAATACTCAACTCTTACCTACAAGTTTCGAGTGAGGACAATCACTTCTCTTACCTACAGGTTTCGAGAAGGACATGGAAGCCATCCCACAACCTGGGTGGTCTACCTATAGAAACCCTAATGACTACATCATTTCTAAACAAGGTTTTCTATATAAAACTAGGTTACAAAGATTCCTATTTATAACCTGATCCCAATTGGACTTGGGCTTACAAATCGCAATACTTTTTGCTGTTACAAATATGCAGAAATATTCTGCTACATATAAGGTCTTTTAGTCATGAGTTTCCTAATTTATCTCCTAAATTAGAAACTGCTGAATCTTCAATCTTCTGATCTGATTCTTCTTGAATCTTCAATCTTCTGGTCTGATTCTTCAAATATTCTTTTGACCTTTAAATTTGTACCACATAGGATTACAAAATATTTTGCGAATATCCTGTATCTGTTGAGTACAAACTGAATCTTCCTTCCAGTTCTGCAGGCGCAGTGTCATGAGTTGATGTAATGACATTCCATATAACATCTTGCTTGTACCTATTTTGTTCTTTTTATATTTACAAGATTCACAATCAAATCTTTTGCTGCTATTATATATTTTAGCCAAACATTAGACAATAATACAGAACAGACAGAGCATCAACAATCATCACCAAATTCACTTCATAACTCGCAACCTATCTCTCCAAACTCAAAAGCAATAGCTAAACCCTCTGGTCTTGATACTACACAAAGCATTGACCTAACTACTACCTCACCAATCCTTGTTGAATCTTCACCACAAATTGTTGTCACCTCTCTTACTCCAGTTGCTTTTCAAACTGAACATCTCTCAAATGTTGAAAATCTTTCAACTCTGGATACCTCTGACAATGACATGATAAACATATTTTCCACTGAAAACTTTCTATCAAGTCTTCCTGCTGATCAAAATCACCAGCCCCACGCACCAATGTCTCCACATACTCCTACTTCCAATCCAAACCCTGATGCTCAGTTATCCTCTCGTATCCATGCTTGAAGCTGAACTATTCACTACACCTCCTTCTAATCAGCTCACCACAATTATCCCCCATGTTGTCACCCACACTTCACCTTCAATATTAACAAATCCTATCACCATCACCTCACCATTGAACTCTCCAAAATCTTATAAAGAACATACTCCTTCAAGAATTCACCTAACTTCCATTAATCAAACGGAGTCTGATGACCTTACCTCTCAGATAGAAGCCTTCTTCAACAATTCCAATCAACTACATGATCAAATTGGTGTTACAGAAACATATGGCGTGGCTTCTGGTCCACACTCTGATCCATATGACTTCCAAGTAAACTCTCTTATTTTTTCCTCTCCAAGGGAAGAAGAAGCCAACTCTTTCAATGTTCAAACCCCTTTTGCCCCAAAGTATGACTCATCACCCCCACGAAACACCACCCATAACTCCATCACCCTACCTCAGGATCCCATTGTATCTCTCACATCTTCATTCTTTAATAACTTTCCCAGTATTGGAAATCGTCCACCTACTTATCCTAGAGCTACAACCTCGTCTGATCTGATTAACCCTCATGGGGATATTACTCTTAGGACAATCGTTGCTTTACAAAAGAAAGGCATGACATATAACAAGTTCTGGGCTAATTACATAACTGAACATGCTTGCCCTCGGATTCCAGGAATGCCTGCTCTAGATATCTCTCTGATACAATTTCCTATTCTGCCACTATCCTCTAAGGCAACATCTGATGATGAACTTACTGCTCCTTAGGCTCGTAGTACTCTCTTCTTTTGGCCCTTGTTCCTTTTTGCATGTTTAACAAAAGGGGGAGAAAAAGCTTAGTCCAAAGCTTTGTTTTGTTTATTTTACTTAGTAATATATCTTGCAGTAGTTCACTAGGATCTTTTTGTTTGTGCGCCAAAATATTGATGTCAATCAATTGATGTATTGATCCTCAAACATTTAAAAATCAATTACTGCTATCTAATTAATATGTTGTTCAAATGCTTTAAAATTCATTTACTATATATGAACTAACATTGAGGGTGAGCATTTGCCCTTTAAAAGTATGCATCTTTTCAGGGGGAGTTTCAAATTTGAAACTCCCCCTGAAAAGATGCATAAGTTTCAAATTTGAAACTCCCCCTGAAAAGATGCATACTTTTAAAGGGCAAATGCTCACCCTCAATGTTAGTTCATATATAGTAAATGAATTTTAAAGCATTTGAACAACATATTAATTAGATAGCAGTAATTGATTTTTAAATGTTTGAGGATCAATACATCAATTGATTGACATCAATATTTTGGCGCACAAACAAAAAGATCCTAGTGAACTACTACTAGATATAATACTAAGTAAAATAAACAAAACAAAGATTTGGACAAAGCTTGTTCTCCCCCTTTTGTCAAACATGCAAAAAGGAAGGGGGCCCAAAGAAGAGAGTACGACGAGACTAAGGAGCAGACAGTTCATCATCAGATGTTGCCTCGAGGATAGTGGCAGAATAGGAAATTGTATCTGAGAGATATCTAGAGCAGGCATTCCTGGAAGTCGAGGGCAAGCATGTTCAGTTATGTAATTAGCCCAGAATTTGTTATAAGCCATGCCTTGCTTTTGTAAAGCAGCGATTGACCTAAGAGTTATATCCTCATGATGGTTAACCGGATCAGACAAGGTTGTAGCTCTAGGATAAGTAGGAGGACGATTTCCAATACTGGGAAAGTTGTTAAAGAAGGAAGATGTGAGAGATACAATGGGATCCTAAGGTAGAGTGATGGAGTTATGGGTGGTGTTTCGTGGGGGTGATGAGTCATACTTTGGGGCAAGAAGGGTCTGAACATTGAAAGAGTTGTCTGCTTCTTCCCTTGGAGAGAAAACAATTGGAGAGTTTTCTTGGAAAGCATATGGATCAGATTGTGGAACAAAATCCACACCATATGTTTCTGTAACACCAATTTGTTCAGGTAGTTGAATGGAGTTGTTGAAGAAAGCTTCTATCTGAGAAGTAAGGTCATCAGAATCCGTTTGATTAAGGAAGTGAGTTGAATTCTTGGAGGAGAAGGTTCTTTATAGGATTTTGGAGAGTTAAATGGTGAGGTGGTGGTGACAGGATTTGTTGATATTGAAGATGAAGTGTAGGTGACAACGTGGGGGATAATTGAAGTGAATTGATTGGAAGGAGGTGGAGTGAATAGTTCAGCTTCAAGCATGGATATGAGAGAGGATAACCGTGCATCCAGGTTTGGATTGGAAATAGGAGTATGTGGAGATATTGGTGAGTGGGGCTGGTGAGTTTGATCAGCAGGAGGACTTGATAGAAAGTTTTCAGAGGCAAATATGTTTATCATGTGATTGTCAGAGGTATCCAGAGTTGAAAGATTTTCAACATTTGATAGATGTTCAGTTTGAAGAGTAACAGGAGAAGAAGAGATGATATCAGTTTGTAGTGAAGATTCCACAAGGATTGGTTAGGTAGTAGTTATGTCAATGCTCTGTGTGGTATTAGGACCAGAGGGTTTAGCTATTTCTTTTGAGTTTGGAGATATAGGTTGCGAGTTATGAAGTGAAACTGGTAATGATTTTTGTGGAGATTCTAGGTCAACGCTATTTAGAAGAGCCACAGACAGTGGAATAGAACTATTTGAAGTTGGGCTATTTGGAGAGTTGGAGGGATTGATACCTGTTGTCAATGGTTCAGATGGAGCATATTGCTTAACTAGGCGTCTGCGTTTTGACTTGGTCTCCGGTTTAGGTGATGATGCACGCTTGAGAGATGGAATTTTCTTTCGCCTTAGTTCGGAAGCATTCAGTATTTTGTTGATATCAAAAGAGTCTTCATCATCCGGAGGAAAATTAAAGTGTTTGAAGATTTTGGTAAGGAGCATACCATAGGGAGCGCTTCTGGCTCGAAGACTTGTGTGTTTGATATAGTTGAGCACCAAATACCTGATATTGAGAGGGACTTTGTTTGAGAAGTGATATATGACAAGTAGGTCTCTATCTGTTACCCGTTCCATGCTGCCTTTTTTTGGAAGGATAGTATGAACACATAAATTATGGATTATGTGGCTTAGGGATTCAAGGTTAGCAGACACAAATTTTTCATTTTGGTGTTTAGTGATGGAAAGTCTATAGGATTCAATACCCAAGTCATAGGATGTAAGCCATTCATCATTAAAGAGATGACGACCATTGTTTGGGACATGCAGAATGTCGCAAAGAAGTTCTGGGATTAGGGTTATTTGACAACCCTTAACAGATGAGGTTAGTTGTGTATCACTATTGGTGGTTTCAATAGCAATAAAGAAATTTCTAACTAGTTTAGGGTAGAAGACATCAGAGAGTTGGAGAAAGTTTGTCCAACCGGTGGCAGTAATGAGGTCGTTCAGATCGTAACCCCAGATGGAGTAGCTATCCAGATTTGCTGGCAACGATTGGAAGTGAACTCCATTTATCATTGTAAAGAGCACGGACATTATCATCGGTGATGAACTCTTTGTTAGAGAATTCAGATGGATGATCATAGGCTTGAAAAGATGAAGAAACTAGGGAGTTTCCTTCGCTCGATTGAGTTGAGATATGTGACGAGGATGGTTTTGTATTTTGATGAACAAAGATGGTTTGAGTTGAGGAAGGAAGAGGGTTAGGGTTTTGAGATTTTTGTGGATTTCGATCACACGGAGTTGATTCATGAGATGTGGTTGCATGTCGTGATGAGCGACGGGTGGGATTGGTGGGTTTTGGACGAGAATCACTGGATTTCATGGTTGATTTTTGACGAGCGATGGTGGTGCGGCGCTTGGTTGGTGTTCATTCCATGGAGAAGGTTTTTTGAGTTTTGGAAGAGAATGTGGGTACAATATCAGCAAATGGAACTATTGTTGTAGTAATTTTGAAAGACATTTGAAGAGTTAAAAAGAGGAAGTTAAATCATTGGGGAAATTGGGAAGTGGAACAGATGTTTGTGCAGAAGGTTTTTCCCAAAGATGTGATGGGGAGTTGGTAGAAAGGGGGCTGTTTTGATTGGTAAGGGGAGAGGCTAGATTTTTGTAATGATGAAGAAGTATAGAGAAACGAAAAAGAAAATATTGAGAACCGAGATTTTATTTTGACTATTTTCTAATATATAAAAATTTTGTTATTATTATTATTATTATTATTATTCTATTATATATATTTATTTATTTTAATTAACTTTGTTTATGATAAATAATATACGAAGAGAATAAGTGATTTGCTGAGGTATTTTAATAATTGATAATTTTGATTTTAGAAAATTAAATCTATCTTCCACTAATGGTTTGGTGAAAATATCTGCTAATTGATTATTTGTATCCACAAATATGAGTTCTATGTTTTCTTTTTGAACGTGATCTCCTATAAAATGATGTTTGATTTCAATGTGTTTAGATCTTGAGTGTTGAATAGGATTTTTTTACAAGTTTATAGCACTAGTATTATCACAAAAAATTGATACCTTGGAGTACTGAAGTGAGTAATCTTCCAATCGATTTTTTATCCATAAAATTTGTGAGCAGCAATTTGCAGCAGACACGTATTCTGCTTCAGTGGTTGATAGAGCAATTGTATTTTGCTTTCTGCAAGACCATGTAATAAGAGTTTGTCCTAGAAATTGACATGCTCCACTTGTACTTCTTTCTTTCTATTTTGTCTCCAGTATAATCAGCATCACAGTAAGCTATTAAATTGATGTGATTTCCTTTTCCATACCATAGATCAATGTCAGTGGTACCAACGAGATATCGAAAGATGCGTTTGAATGCAATTAAGTGTGATTCTTTAGGGTCAGTTTGAAAACATGCACACAGACCTACTGAAAAGACAATGTCAGGCCTACTGGCAGTTAAATATAATAATGAACCAATCATACCTCGATATTCCTTCTCTGATACAGATAGTCCTTGTTCATTTTTATCAAGGCTTGAAAAGGGATGCATAGGAGTTACCATAATTTTTGCTTCATTCATTCCAAATTTTTTTAACAAATCTTTAATGTATTTTTCTTGACATATGAAAATCCCATTTTTGAGTTGTTTTATTTGTAAACCCAGAAAAAAGTTGAGTTCACCCATCATACTCATTTCAAATTCACTTTGCATTAGTTTTGAAAAATCATCACACATTTTTTCGTTTGTTGAACCAAAAATTATGTCATCAACATATACTTGAACTATGAGTAAGTCATTTTTATGTGATTTTTTGAAAAGAGTTGTATCAATTTTTCCTCTGAGAAAATCATTTTTAATGAGAAAAATACTAAGTCTGTCATACCAAGCTCTATGAGCTTGTTTAAGACCATATAATGCTTTTGTTAGTTTAAAGACATGATTAGGATGAGAGTGTTTTTCAAAGCCAGGTGGTTGGTGAACATATACTTCCTCGTTTAAGAAGCCATTTAAAAAAGCACTTTTCACATCCATTTGAAAAAGTTTGATATTTTTATGAGCAGCATATGCTAAGAGAATTCGAATAGCTTCTAACCTGGCCACGGGTGTATATGTTTCATCATAATCTATACCTTCTTTTTGATTGTAAGCTTGAGCTACAAGTCTACCTTTATTTCTAATTACTTTTCCATTTTCATCAAGTTTATTTCTGAATACCCATCTTGTACCAATAATGGTTTTATCTTGAGGGTAAAGAACTAGTTTCCAAACTTGGCTTTTCTCAAACTGAGATAATTCTTCTGTCATGGCTTCCACCCAAGATTCATCTTTTAATGTTTCATTGATATTTTTTGGTTCTACTTGAGATATCATTGCCATGTTGTTAGAGATATCTTTAAAGAAATTTCTAGTTCTTACCTGGTCAGAGGTGTCTCCTATTATTCGTTCATGAGGATGATCAGTTACACTTTTCCATCCTTTTGGAGGATTTGTTGTAGGTTGTTCAGAGCTATTCTTAGCCTCTTGAGTAATGTTCATAGTGTTGCTCGTGTATGTTGATTGAGTGTTGGGAACTGCTTCTAGACCAGTTACCTCATCCTCGTGAGATTTTTCTAAGGCTGCAACATTTAGTTCATCAAATATAACATGCATGCTTTCTTCTACACATTGATTTTTCAAATCGTAAATTCGGTAACATTTTGAGGTTGATGAATAACGAAGAAAGATGCCTTTGTCAGATTTTGAGTCAAATTTTCCTAGAGAATCTTTGTTGTTAAGAATATAACAATAGCATCCAAAGATATGAAAATATGAAATATTTGGAGTTCTATTTTTCCATAGTTCATAAGGAGTTTTCTTTGAAATTTTTCTTATGGTCACTCGATTTAAAACATAACATGAAGTGTTGATAGTTTCAGCCCAAAAATATTTTTTCAACATTTGATTCATTAATCATAGTTATAGCCATTTCTTGCAGAGTTCTATTTTGTATTTCTACAAAGCCATTTTGTTGAGGTGTTCTAGGACAAGAGAAATTGTGAGATATACCATTTTCATCAAAAAAAATGTTTTAAAGGAAATATTTTCAAATTCTCCTCCATGATCACTTCTTACAGCAATAATATTTGAATTTTTTTCATTTTGAACTTTTTTGCAAAAGATTTTGAATGCTTCAAAAGAGTCATCTTTATGTTTTAAGAAAAGTACCCATGTGTATCTTGAAAAATCATCAACAATGACAAACCCATATCTTTTCCCACTCAGACTTGAAGTTTTTACAGGGCCAAACAAATCAATATGAAGAAATTCTAAAGGTTTGTGTGTTGACACAATATTTTTTGAATGAAAGCTACTTTTGACTTGTTTGCCTTTAATGCAAGCTTCACAGATTGAGTCTTTTTCAAAATTTAGTTTGGGAAGACCTCTAACAAGATCTAATTTTGAAAGTGTTGAAATATTTTTCATACTTGTATGACCATATCTTCTGTGCCATAGCCATTTACCCTTTTCCTTGGATAAAAAGCAAGATTTAGATGAAAGATCATCTAAATAAAATGTATAAAGATTTTTGTGTCTTTTTCCTAAAAATAGAATCTTGTCAGAAGATGGGATTTTTACAATACATGAATTTTGATTGAAACTAACTTCATAGCCATCGTCACATAGTTGACTAATGCTAAGAAGGTTGTGTTTTAATCCTTCCACGTATTGCACATTGTTTTTAAAGATAGTACCTTTTTTACCTATGGAACCAATACCTTTGATTATTGATTTGTCATTGTTTCCAAAGGTTACAGTTCCACCTTCTTTATTCTTTAAGGAAATAAAGCTTTCCCTATCTCCAGTCATATGTCTTGAGCAACCACTGTCCAAGTACCAAGGCTTTTTCTTGAGGGTTAGAAAACATTCCTGCATTATGTGTTAGTAACTTTTTGGTTTGGTAATGTTTTTCTCTTTTAAAGGAAATTTTTCTTTTATTTAGAAGAAAAATATTCTCATAAATCATTTGATTTTCAGATTGTTTAAAGCCTAAGCCAGCTTTATCAAAAACTCCTGATTGAGAACCCATTATTTTTTGAAAGGTTTCAGTAGATTTCACAAATGATTTTATGTATTTAGTAAGAGTTTCTACTTGATTTTCAAGATTTTCAATTTTATCTTGATTGCTAGAAGGTTTGATTTTTTCATTAATAACTTTCTGATGTAATGATAAACATGAATATGCCTTCTGTAACTCCTTAATGGTTTCTAAATGTTTTAAGTTGGATTTTATTAGATCTTCTTTTTCAGTTTTAAGAGTATGAATTTGTTCTCTTTGGAATAAGCATTTCTGAGTTCAGATATTTGAATCTTCTAATAGATTATCAAATAAAATTCCTATCTCTTCGCAAGTATAACAAAAGTTTGGTGTACTTACCTCTTCAGATTCAGAGTTGGTCATCAGGCATAAGTTAGCTTCCTCATCTTCAGCTTCAGAGTTGGAGTTTTCTGAGTCATCCCATTGTGCAAGCATAGATTTATTTTTAGAGGAGAAATTCCTTTGAGTTTTTTGTGGACATTCTGTTTTGAAGTGTCCGAGTTTGTTGCATCCATAGCATGTAATCTTGCTTTTGTCAATCTATGGTTTCTGATATTCTTTCCTAGGTTGAAAGGATCTTCTGTTCTGATTTCTTTTTAGTATCATTTGTTGAATTCTTCTAGAGATTAAAGCCAGATCATTCTCATCTTCTGATAGGAATCCGACCTCTTCTTCATTTGTTCCTTGTGAGGTGGAGATTTGAGATGCAGAATTTTGAGAAGTTTTAAGCGCTACCATTTTTCCTTTTCTTTGTGGTTTATCTTCATTGAGGATGCCTTCATGAGCACGAAGAGATCCTATAAGTTCTTCAACTTGTAGAATCTTTAGATCTTTTGCTTGTGAGATAGCTGTTACCATAGGTCTCCAAAATTTTGGAGACATCTCAAAATTTTTCTAATTCTTTCATGAGTAGTATAAGCTTTACCCAGTGATCTTAGTTCATTGACGATTATAGTGAATCTAGAAAACATTTCATCTATGGTTTCTTCTTCCTTCATTTCGAAGGTTTCAAATTTCCTGACACCTAGATCAATTCTTTCTTCTTTAACATGACTTGTTCCTTCATGATGTATTTTGAGAGCATCCCAGATTTCTTTAGCAGTTGTGCATTCTTCTATCCGGTTGTATTCTTCCCTGCTAAGAGCACATGATAATATGAATTGAGCTTTAGAGTTTAGTAGTACGTTATTGTTTTCTTCCTTTGTCCATTGTGACTGAATTTTCGGAACTGACGCAACTGTGTCTGTTGTGTAGCGGGGAAAATCTGAGATCGAAGCCATAGGATTGACTCGACTCAATATTTCAGTGAAAGTCGCCACCGCGCTTTATTATTTCCAAAGGAAAAGGGAAAAGAACGAAGAAAACCCAAAGTTTGTTTTTAAAACAAAAAGAAGAGATCTTAGGTACGGGTGTTGATTATACAAGGGGAAGGTTTTTAAGCACCCCTCATATCTGTGGTACTCCACATGAACCTTTTTGAAAATCTGTGTCGTGTGTGCTAAAAAAGGGTTTGTTTTATTTTTAAAATAAGCTCGGCAAGACATTAAGCCTTGTGCCTACATACCTCCTTGGTGCAATGGAGAAGTCAGAGCTAATGTAGTTCCGCTTAAAGGGAAAACGTTTAAAAACCGAATAAACACTTTATCATCGTTGGAGAGAAATACTCAGCCATTAATCTTGAGCATGAGAACAAACGAGTTTTTGCATCGCAAATGAATGAAGGGCTCCAACTCGGATAGAAATCAACGAGAATGCCACTAGCTCTCTCACGCGGAAAAGATATCATTATCTCAATCAATTTCAAAATCGTGGGGTATCGCCACTCGTTTCAACAACTAGTCGTGTCTAAACTTTTTGAAGAAAAGGCCACTAAGGGCGAAAGATATTTTAAAGAAAAAGGTTTTAAAAAGGTTGCAAACATAAGAATATTTTGGAAAAAGGGAGAAAATTTTGAAAATTAAAGAAGGGGAGGAGATGAAGAGGCTATCCTATTGCGTAAAATAAAAGCTAAGGAAAAGAACGGTCTAACCGAAATAAGAAGCCAACACTTGACATTATGAGTCAAGGTAGATTTCCATCCTTTGGACTTATCAATACCAAACCAACACATTACCACTTGGGGATCCAGATGAACTTATTATCTTAACACCACTTCGCATTAAGCACATTAAAATTCTGACGAAAATCGAGCAGAGTAACGGCTGTTTTCGGGTAAAATCCTTATATCAATGCCTTGGACTTAACCATCAAGGACTTTCAAGGAAATACCTGCATACACAAACAGACAACAATCCAATTCCAGACAGAATAACAACAGAGTAACAACAGAATAAGGGTCCAAAGGCACTAAGTCCTTAAGTCCGAATCTCCAAATAGCTCGGGATAGTAACCAATAGTCTGAAAGAGAGCCTTAAGTGTTTTTTAGATTTTTGTTGTTTATTAGTGTTTTAGCATAAAAGTAAAGTATGGTCCAAGTGGACAAAAAGAAAATAGCGGAAACATAAACATAGCGTCCAAATGGACAAAGAGAAAATAGCGGAATACAAACGTCCAAATGGACAAAGAAAAAATAGCGGAATGTAAATATGATGAAATGATAAAATAAAGCGATAAAGCGAGAAATATAAAGAGCAATATAATAAATTGCGGAAATTAAAGTTAGTTGTTAGATGTTAAAGATAACCATCTTGAATCTTGTCAAGTATGTTATCAAAGTTAGTAATAAAGATCGATGGTAAGTGAAGGATGTTCTCGGATTTAAATTCAATAGACATTTATCAGAAGCTTGATAGAATCATAGCGACTACACGATAAACCTCCATAAGTCTTAAATCAACCGCATACAGTTCTCTTCCATATTTGATCACTCTAGGAATTCCTTTTACAATCAATGTAAAGATAAATGTTTACCAGAGTATAACTTGCTTCTAATAAAGAAGTAATCACACAAAGTGATATTTCTCTTAAGTTCTAGTTCTTAACTCTCACTAAGATATTACAAAGTTTGTGAGGTTGAAGATGAAGTTCTTTTTTCTTTTCAGTTTGACAGCGTTTTGGTATGTTTGCGCAAAGTGTTGTATGCTGATTCTGAATGGAACTTCTATATATAGGCGCTTGAGAGGAAATGACTGTTGGGAGCATTTAATGCTTTGCGTGAATAGTACAACGCTGCATTTAATGTTTCACACTTTTGTCAACTACCTCGAGCCATGCTTTTGCTTCTTTTACTAACTTTGCCTTTTGTAGCTTCTAACGTTCCTTTTGTCAGTCAGAGATTTGACGTTATAGCCTTTCATCTTGTACTTTCTTCTGGACTCAGATTTTGTAGATAACAACGTTTGAATATCAGAGTCTTCAGCTTTGGTGCCGAGCATCTTCTGTCTTCTGACTTTGAAGTGCTTTGAGCGTGATACCATCAGAGCTTCTGAGCTTGTACTTCTGACTGCCATCTTCTAATGCTTTCCAGATCATGTTCTGATTCTGCAGGACCATCTTTTGATGTCTTGCCAGGCCATGTTCTGATGAAGCCATCCCGAACTTTGGGTCAGTGTTTCTGAACGCTGATTTGTGCACACTCTTTATATATTTCCTGAAATGGAAAACTTAAAGGATTAAAGTACCACATTGTCTTATACAAAATTCATACTTAATGTTATCATCAAAACTAAGAATATTGATCAGAACATTTCTTGTTCTAACAATCTCCCCTTTTTTGATGATGACAAAAACATATATAATTGATATGAATTTGTATCCAGAATATCAGATGAACAAAGACAATTTCACATTTATAGCATAAGCATATAATTCAGAGTGTGTTGATTATGTCTCCCCCAGAGATTAACAATCTCCCCCTGAAATTAATACTAGAAGAATTTATAATTAAAAGACTTCCCTGAGTATTTTTCCATTTCAGTTGAGACTTTCACGTTGAACTTTGAACTTCAGAACATTCAGAGCTTCTCTTCAGAGCTTCCATTGGACAGCTTCACAGCTTTGAATTTCTCTTTGAGATCACTTGTATCAGAGCTCTATCTTCAGTCTTCTATGTATCTGATCTATCAGATCTCGAGAATTCTTGTATCAGAGCTTTAGGTTTGAGCAAAGCATTTCTTGCTTCTGATCTTGAATCTTTAGAGCACTAAGCTTGCTTCAATTCTTTAGAATTGCTTTTCCCCATGTATTTGCTTCTCATATTTAGCTTGTCCAGAATATCACATTCCTGCAAAAACTATCAAAGACAGAAAACTTGCAAATAATTGTTAGGAATGTTGAGACTTAAGCCCAGCAACTGATATTATAAATAAATTCAATTATCACGTTTCTCCCCCTTTTTGTCATAACATCAAAAAGTATAAAAAATTCAAATGAAAGACACATAGAGTGAAGAAAGAAAAAGATATTTCATTGATAATAATTAGAAGAAGAGAATACAAAAACAGATGTAAGCAAGAAACAGATGCAAAAACAAAGAAAAACCAACTAAGACACAAGACAGACTACAACTGGCTAAACTTAGAAGCTAAGGAGGCCAGAAGGTTCTTAATCTCATAAGTGTATTCAGCTTGCTTCTTGGAGGTTTCTTCTTGGTTCTTCATCCAAGTTCTGAATTCCACATTGGAGTCATCTTGCTTGTCCAGACGAACAACCAAGGTAGCCTGATTCTGTTGGAGTTCCTTCAGAGTGTTCAGCAGAACATGAGTAAAAGGACCAGCAGAAGAAGCATCAAAACTATTTTCTAGAACAGGATGAGCAGCATCAGCAGCATCAGCTTCAACCATTTGGACACCTTCTTCATTTTCCTCAGCAGGAGTTTCTTCAGTAGGAAGCCCTTTAAACACAGGAGGTTCAGGTTCTGGTGGATATTAAACTTTTGGATATACCATATCAGGATCCTTTTCCAGAGGATTCTCCCTGAACCAGTTAAACAACAACTGAAAATCTCCAGTCAGAACCTTGTAAGGATGTGGCTTCCAGACCACTATAGCCAGAGGATTTTCTTCTTCTAAATCATCAACAAACTGCTTCTCTTCCAGAGGCTTCCAGTTGGTGATTAGATGATAGTACTTGCCATCATCATACTCCCAAAAAGAATCCAGCAGGACCAAGAGCAGCAGCCAAATAGTCTTTCTGGAGGTCTAGAAATTTAGCCTGTATTTCCCTACCAAACGCTCTCTAGAGCTTACCAGCAGCTACATGATCCAGTCTGGAGTCATGAGCAACCTTCAGAACTTCTAACCCTGTTCTGACCTTGTTGTTTAATAAATAAAAACGTGCATCTACAGAAGGTTTTGGATGGTTTGTTCTGGGAGGTGAGATTGGTGATTTTGGATTGAGAGCAAAAATTGGTTTATCTGGGTAGAAGAGGGTATAAGATTGAGGTTCCCTATCAAGAATAAACAATGTTTGTGAATGGGGTGGTTGACGAGAGGATTTAGCTTCATTGTCAGAGTCTAAGACTACGATAACAGGGTCAGAAGATGGATTGACTTGTGGTTTATATGAGTTCATTTTGCGAATGAAAGAATCAGAAAATGAAGATTCTGGTGAGGGGAGGTGGAATAACACAGTAGTGTCAACAGGTTCATAGTTAGAAAGTGGAGGAGGTTGAGAAGTGGATATTATGGCGTGAGAAACTTTGGTGGTTGGAGGTGGTTTAGCTGGGGCTTTTCCTGGTGAAATTTCTGGTGGAGCTTCTGTTGATACATTTTTTCAAATAAAAACAGGAGCAGAAATAGGTTCAGAAATCACAATACCTGAAGATTTTTTCGTCTTCTGAGGCTTGGCAGGACCTTCTCCAACAGTCTTCCTCTTCTTCTCCTTCTGCTTCTCTTCCTTGCTTCCTTCTGTACTTCTTTCTTCTTTTCCTTCTCCTATTCCTTTTTCTTATCCCTATTCTCTTCTATCTTCTGTTCCTTCTGTTTCTCTTCTTTCTTGTCTTCTTTCTTCTCCTTCTTATCTTTCTTGACTTCTGGTTGGTCAAACTTTCTTTTTGTTCTTCTTTCTTTCTCTTTCACTAACTCTGGAAATTGATCAACAGTAGTGAGAAGCTTTTGTTTGCTTATCCATATAGGATCAAAGCTAGAGTCCTCTTTGCACATAGCTATGTAGCGGACAATAACATCAGGATTTTCATTTCTGAAGAACAACTCAAAGTCACCCAGAGCAGGAGCTTTTCTAGTCCGAATCTCATGGTCCACGCTGGGAGTAGCACCAATGGATTCAATTAAGCCCGTCTTCTTTAGTGTATGAGCATTCATGGTGCTTCAAATCATTGTATAAGGATCCTTGATAATGCCTGCTTTCTCCAGATCCTCAACTATTTTTGTTTGAACCAGAAGATCTGTGATGATTCTTCCAAAAGGAATAATGTTTCTCTTGTACTTGGGATTCTTCTTTCTGAAATCATCTCTAGATTCCTTTACATGATTCCACATGTGGTTGAAGATGATGAACGGAAGATCCACCTTTTCCTGTTTACCAATACAATACAGAATGTATTGTTGGTCCTTGTTAATATAGTTTGAAGAGACAGTTGCCTTTCTATGATAGATGCAACCCAGAAGAACCTTAGCCCAGATTCTGTAGGGAGACTTCAGTTCCTTGATTTTTGTAGATTCTTTCCCAGATTTGAAGATTTCTTCATACACAACATTCCACTCAGTTCTTTCTACAACTGCAACAGAAACACCTTCAACGGTTTCCAACCCAAACAATTTTCTTAGAAGATTTTCGGTAATGGAGAACAGTTGACCATGAACAATATACAGAATGGCTTTAGGCATGACAGTTGCATGAACCAGAATTCTTTCACCAAATCTGGATAAACTGGTCCACACAAACCATAGAAGAACGCTTGCCATCCTTGAAAGATCATGGCATCCTTGAGATGAATATCATGTGCTTCCAGGTTATCAAAATCAACCATCATTTTGCATATAACTTCTAATTCTTTTAAAGCAATCGAACATGTCTTATGTGGAACAAGTTGTTGTTGCTGTTGATCTTGATTTTGTGGTTGAGAAGACGAACCAACTTGTTGCTTAGACGAGGCCATTGAAGCACAACTGAGATTTTTGGGTTACGTAACTTTAGGGTTTTTGAAAAGAGAGAAAAAGAGACAAAAATGCATATAACAAGAGGTGATGAATGCGTGAAAAGAGAAGAAATGGATATGATATGGGTTTAAATAGACACGGATGTGAAACAAAATGCAATGAAATTCTGAGAATGAACAGTTGCAGAATGCAGAGATTCAATCACATTTAATGTTGAATGACGTTAGGAGAGATAACGTGAAATTTGTGAAGATTTGCACAGTTACCTAGGGCGACATCTCATCAACTGCACGCATGCTTGTCCCTTCAGAATGAACACGTATTCATCATCTGGAATAGCTGGTGACAGCTGTTTTGCTTTAACAGAAGTTCTGTATCATTCTTAGATATATGAAACGTTAGGGATAACAGAATCAGAGTATCTAAATGAACATACAAATCCATAACATCTGATAAGAAAATAAATAAACAATTCAAATCCACTCCATATTCAGATCTTCTCATAACTTCATTCTGGGCATAAATCCATACTGATGTTCTTGAGAATGAACTTAAACATATCTTCAGCAAGGGTTTTGTAAACATATCAGCCCACTGATGTTCTGTATCCACAAAGTTTAAAGAAATAACACCCTTCTGAACATAGTCCATAATAAAATAGGATTCTTAGATAAACAGATAACAGAGGTATTATCACAGAATATTGGAATGTTACTCTCATATATCTGATAGTCTTCTAGCTGACTCTTCATCCAGAGCATCTGTGTACTACATCCAGCAGCAGCAACATATTCTGCTTCTATTGTAGAGAGGGTAGTTGTGGCTTGCTTCTTGCTATACCAGAAGATCAGATGACTTCCCAGAAACTGACAGCTTCCAGAAGTACTTTTCCTTTCAACTCTATCTCCAGCGTAATCAGAATCACAAAATCCAACTAAGTTGTATTCTTCAGATCTTCTGTAGACTAAACCAACATTAGTTGTACCTTTTAGATACCTCAGAATTCTCTTAACAGGAGTTAAGTGAGATTCTCTAGGATCTGATTGGAATCTAGCACACAGGCATACACTGAATAAAATATCAGGTCTAGAAGCAACAAGATATAGAAGAGATCCTATCATACCTCTGTAGATTTTCTGATCTACCTTCTTGCTTACCTCATCCTTACCTAATACACACGTTGGATGCATTGGAGTCTTTGCTTCTTTGCTTTCAGACAGATTGAACTTCTTCAGAAGCTCTTTCACATACTTGGTCTGTAAACATAGGTTCCTCAGAAGTTTGTATAAATCTGGATCCCAAGGAAGTACTTGAGTTTGCCCATCATGCTCATCTCAAATTCTGCCTGCATAGACTTAGCAAACTCCTTTCCAAGTGTAGCATTAGATGTCCCAAACATAATATCATCAACATATATTTGACAAATTAAAATATCCTTTTTAAAGGTTCTACAGTAGCTTTTCCATAATAACCAATCTCTACACATTCCGAAATTTCAAAGCATGGCTCAATCACATTGACATCATCTTCATCTCTTTCTCTCAGAATCTCAATGAGCCCGTGATCCATCATCTCTTGTAAATCTCTTCTCACAATATAACATCCTCGAGGATTGACTGAACAAATCCTACAAGCAGCATGATTGTGTTCATAATGACTATATTCACACAGAGTGGCATGCATCTCTACCAATGATCCTCTGATGTGCTCCACACGATAAACCTTATACTTTCCAGGGCATCCATTCATCATGTTCATAGCAGACGCTTCATGAGTTGGCAATGGATTGTTCTGCACATTTGGACCAATATCACGGAAGGAAAGCATACCAGAACGGACCAATCTATGAACTTCATTCTTTAGAGGCCAGCAATTCTCTAAATCATGCCCAGGAGCATTCTGATGAAAAGCACAAGTGGAATCGGCTTTGTACCACCAAGGGAGTTTCTCTGGAACAGGAGGCGGTGACCTTAGTTGAACCAACTTCTTATGAATTAGAGCAGGATACAATTCTGTATATGTCATGGGGATTGGATCAAAATTAACTCGAGGATACGGATTCCGCCTTGCTGGTTGTTGATTAACCGGAGCTACAGGCACTGAATTCACAACAAGAGTCACTGATGCCACTTGATGAGGTTGATTTTGGGAGCGACTATTCCTTCCATGAGAAACAACATTAGCATCTGATTCCTTCTTCTTGTGGAAAGAAGAACCATACTTCTTTGCACCACTAGAAGGATTTTCGTTCTGAACCAGACGACCTTCTCGCACGGCTTCTTCCAGCCTGGCACCCATTCCCACCATTTCAGTGAAGTCTACAGGAGCACTTGCAATCATCTTCTCATAATAAAATGGACCAAGAGTCTTCAGGAAAATCTTAGTCATCTCTTTCTCTTCCATCAGAGGAATCACTTGGGCGGCAACCTCACGCCATCTCTGAGCATATTCCTTAAAGGATTCCTTTTCTTTTTGCATCATAGCGCGCAGCTGATCTCGATCAGGAGCCATGTCCACATTATACTTATATTGCTTCACAAACGCCTCAGCTAAGTCATTAAAAGTGTGAATATGGGTGCTATCAAGGCCCATATACCACTTAGAAGCAGCTCCAGTCAAACCATCTTGAAAATAATGGATCAACAGATGTTGATCATCAGTGTTAGTGGACATCTTCCTTACATACATCACCTGATGCGCCTGAGGATAGGAATTTCCTTTATACTTCTCAAATTCCGGCAACTTGAACTTAGCAGGTACTTTCACATTGGGAACAAGGTAGAGATCATGCACATTCTTTCCAAACAGTTCTTTCCCACGCAGGGCTTTCATCTCTTTCTGCAATTCTTCAAACTGATCTTGGAAATCATCCATTCTGTTGTGAATACCCAAACCTTCACTTGGCGCAACATCATAAATGGGCTCTCGGACGAAAGGACCAGTATGCACAATAGGAGACGTGTTGACCATAACAGGTGTAACACCCTTCTAAACCCCGCGGCAAATTAAATAAATATATCAGAGTAAAACATAAACACAAGGGTGTCACAATTTTTTTTAAAATAAATAAACCAATCATGGTCAAGTCATGCTTTATTAGGAAACGATTTACCAAAAACACAATTATGTTTATCACAGCGGAATAAAGAACATCATCAACAAAACCAATTGGAACCATAATCCAACACCAATTAAATAGAGAATTCTCATAAATCTCTATAACTATCGTCCTCCAGTGTTACAAGATCAGAGCATGACCGACACGACCCAAAACAACGGATAAACTCTACGAGTCATCCTCACCGAGCACTAATGCCGCTACTCCTTAATCTGAAAATTGTCAACAAGTAAGGGTGAGTCTCATTCTCAATTAATCAATGTTATGCATTCATAAGCAACAAAACATCATAATATATCATTCACCCAATTTGTCATATATTCAGATTCACATCTATTATTCATCAATTCACACAATAATAGAATACATTACCAAAAGACAACACCATAACAATTACACCATCATAAAATATTATAACATTGGACAATCTTCCATTCATGTTATAATTATACACAGCAACCTACTGCAAATGCAACTATATGCATGTGGTACCAAACATGGGATAACCCATCTCACTGATCCACCACCATAAAGATTCGGCTACTTCTCTCACCAATTCCACACAATGGGAATTAGCTACCGCTGTCCCACCACCATAAGGGATACAACCCACAACATGATTATGAAATGCATGTATCAACCATAACATGCTCACCATCAACATTAAACAACCAAATGTCATAATCATCAACCACCACGATAATCAATAGCCACACACAGTTATGCTATTTCTCAACTACAAATAAATACATATTTTACATCAACAATATATGTATATCAATTACCAGTTACAACCACGACATCATAACAGATAAAACATTCACCACACAGTGCAACAACAATAGCACCCCTCACAATCGTGTACCAAGTACAACAAATCAACCCAACAATAACAGAGCATTTACATCATCATTCATCAAAACACATGATAACCATATTTACCATGAACAACATCCATTTTGCATAACAAGCAGGAGCAATCATATTATAACAACACTCATCATTGCACATATTCAATTATGCAAACAACAAACCATTTCACCTCCTCATTTATGCAAAACAAGAGTAAACCAGATTTGAAGAAAACGATACTTTTCAAAATAAAATCAAGTTATTGTTGTTATATTTATTTTATATGGTAGAACATTCAATTTAAGGAACGGCATCCAAAACGGCGTCTAAAACGGACTTACGGTTTGAAAGTTACACATTTTTACATTTTTCAAAGAAAACAATTATCGCTACAGCACGCGGCGCCAACCGGGTTCGCGTCGCGAAACGAGAAAAATTTACGCCTTCGCGGCGACAACACATGGACGCGGCGCGACCTGAGCGTATCACAACTTCCTGGTTTTCTGCCCAACGGTTCGCGGCGCAAACAGAGGTTCGCGGCGCGACCTGGCGATTTTGCAGAATTACGGGTCTGCGTTCAGACTCTGCGATTTCACATCCTTTTCACCCAAAAACGATTCCAGACATCGCATACAGGCATATAATCATCGAATTTCTCATCACACATCATTATACATCAAAACAACACATCAATGACCAACAATCTATACAAATTCATCAATTATCCCCAATCATAACATACCTAACAATACCAAATCCCAATATACCCAATCGAATCGAATCATACGTTAATCCATCCCATTACCCATAATCACATAATAGAAATTAACCGGAAGAGTCCCCCCTTACCTTAGCCAAGAGTTCTTGATTGGTCTCTCCCTCCATTGCTCCTCTTTCACGTTCTTCGCGTTCCAAACTCTTTTCACATTCCTTTCTCTTATTCTCAATTCCTTATTATTTTATAAAATAACCTTTTAATTAGAATAGGGCCTTTACTAACATAACACCCCCTCATTCCTTAACGTCACACGTGGCCCAACACCATAACCATCCTTTCCCAATTAATATCCCACAACCACCAATAATTCTAATTATTAATTAAATTTCCATTTAAATTAAAAATTAAAATATACGGGTGTTACAACAGGAGTCAAAGGACGAGTCATCTCAGGAACAGATAGATAACCTTCAGGCATACCCCAGGGATATCCATTAGGCATACGTTGTTGAGTAGCAGCAGCAGGAACATCCGAAATTATTGTAGCAGCGATTTCAGAAATCATAGTGGCCTGACCTTGAGCTTGGGTATTGGGAGGAGGAACCTGATTCTGATTCTGAGTAGCCATCAATGTCTCAACTAGAGCAGTGAGACGCTCCACACCAGATCTCAAAGTAATAACCTCTTCACGTAGCTCACGATTCTCTTGTTCAAGACCTTCCATCTTCTTATTGCAGTTAGCTCGAGTGTTATATCGGTGAGACAACTTGATTCTGTATGAAGAACACTGAATAAGACCTCGGGAATACTCTCGGAAGCAAGATCAAAATGCAGAATGATGCATGAAATGCAATGCAAGTGATTTTTATTTTTATTGGTTTTCAAGGAACTTTTAAGACATTAATTGTAAACATTAGCAAAATACAACATAAAACATAACAAAGTTCTTTCATTAATAATGGAAAAGCTTACAAAAGATTCAAAATCGAAAATTACAAAACAACAGAAAAGCTAAGAACTAGAAGGGAACACTTCTGATGAAGATCCAGCTCCTCTTTGCAGCTTCCTACGGAGCTTCTCCAATCATCTTCATAAAAGGCCTTCAAATGAGTCTTCTCGACTATCAGCTTATCAACAATTTCTTTCCATGCAACCGAATCTTCATGACTACCAGAGGAAAATAAATTCTCTTGTTGTCTCTTCCGCTTTTCACCATGTCGTTGAAGTAGCTCTTCCTGACGATGGATCTGATTATCCTTTTCCATCAACCAACCAACTTGAAGATAAAACATTTCATCCTTCTCTTTCAACTGTATCTTCAATTCTTTCTTCTCAATCTCCGAAGCATGAAACTTCTTCTCCCATGTATCTCTTTCCAATCTCATCCTAGCCACGAGCTCTAGGTGCTCATTACTATTCTCCATGGGAATAGTGGAAGATGATGGTGGAGTAAGGAGTAGAGAAGGCTCCTCGAGTTAGTAAGGCATCTGAAAGGTGTGAGCTCTAGCTCGAACCCAATTAGTATAGTCTTTGAGAGCAACACATTGCTTCTTTCCCAAATGTCTCTTTCTATCAATATGGTGCCAAGCACGCACAAACCGATTTCTCATATCCAAATCTCCATCTTGATTAAGATAAAAGATTCCTGACACAAGAATACTAGCGGGCCTCTCCTTCCTGGGGTAACAAAATTGACGCCTTGCAAGAATAGGGTTGTAAGTAATTCCTCCTTGTATACCAAGAAGAGGTACATTAGGGAAATCTCCACAACTATCAATAATCTCACCAATGTCATAAGCAGAATTGTACCAATGGATATTCCCATTAGTAAGAGGCATGATCTTCTGAGACCATGAGAGACCATCTGGGTTGCTCAAGAAATTCTTAGTCTGAGGTAAGTGCTAAATAAACCACTTATAGAGCAAAGGAGTGCAACAGTTGATAAGTCCACCTTTCTTATCAGTCCTATGGTGAATGGAATGATAAGTATCCCTAAGAAAAGTAGGCACATGATTTCTAATCATGAAGATCCGAGTAGCATTAACATCGACAAAGTTGTCAATGTTGGGAAAGAGTATCAAACCATAGATGAGAAAGGCCAGTAAAGTCTCAAAAGCAATCATACTTCCTTTACTAGCCAACATAGAAGCCTTTCCAATCAAGAACTTAGAAGTCAACCCCCAAATTCCTCCTTTTTTGGTCATGTATGCTTTCACATCTGATATCTTCAACTGAAGAAACTCTGCTATCTCATCAACCTTAGGCTCTTTCTCCAACCACTAAACGGTATATCATTTGTAACTGGTAAACTAATCCAATATGAGTACTCCTCTAAAGTGGGCATAAGCTGATAATCCGAAAAGGCGAAACAGTGATAAACCGGGTCATAAAACTGCACAAAAGTCTCAAGAATCCCTTTCTCCACTTTGGTCTTCAGAATAGATATCAGTTTCCCATAACGGCTTCTGAAGTTGTCAAGATTAGGAATCAAAGTTGCTAGCTCTTTTAACTCTTTCGCACTTGAATTTCTGAAAGTGTACTTCTTGATGCTTCTCTTTTGATCCATGGTACCTATGATGTTTACAAAAAAGTCTCTAAGTTCCTTGAAAACCATTTGTGAAGGTCATTTTTATGAATGCATGAATGCATGGTTTATGCATCAATCACAATCAATAACATACAAAATCACATAAAATCACACAATCCAGGTTCAAAGGTTCGACGTCACGAGCAAGGAATCATGGGTCTACCCATCCCACAAGGTGTGTTCTAAGGAATTTTGTACCTGCCGATTGGGTTCTACAAAGGTTCCCAGAGTTTTCAATCTTCTATCAGATATTACCGGCACGCACAATTGCTTATGGGCGCCAATAATATGCCTAAAAAGACCTCGTCTGAGCGTAGCATCGCATGACAACAAGCTCAAATTGGTACTTGATCTTGTTTCTGCGCTGCATCCTAAAAAGGCTTAGATAGGTTAAAAGGTTCTAGGCCATTCAGCTTCTACGGACACTCAGTATTGAAAGTAATAGTGTTCTTACGATGGTTCGTAACAACATCTACCACCTTCCATGAGGTCTCCACTGATTGGGGTTCCACCATATGACGCTCATGGTAAGGATTGCTCCTGACATGCGACTATTGGTCTTACCACCTCCTATCTCAAGTTACTCACAAAAGTCCGGTTTAGAACTTTATCTCATCAGAGAGGAACCATCAAGCACCAAAAAGAAAAAAGAAAATAAACATACAAAGAATACAATAATATATACAGATAAAACACACAGATAAACAAAAATAGGCTTAACACAATTAAAACTGGATCCCCAGTGAAGTCGCCATTTTTTGTGTAGCGGGGAAAATCTGAGATCGAAGCCATAGGATGGACTCGACTCAATATTTCAGTGAAAGTCACCACCTCGCTTTATTATTTCCAGAGGAAAAGGGAAAAGAACGAAAAAACCCAAAGTTTGTTTTTAAAACAAAAAGAGATCTTAGGTACGGGTGTTGATTATACAAGGGGAAGGTTTTAAGCACCCCTCATATCTGTGTACTTCACAGGAACCTTTTTGAAAATCTGTGTCGTGTGTGCTAAAAAAGGGTTTGCTTTATTTTTTAAAATAAGCTTGGCAAGACATTGAGCCTTGTGCCTACATACCTCCTCGGTGCAATGGAGAAGTCAGAGCTAATGTAGTTCCGCTTAAAGGGAAAACGTTTTAAAAATGAATAAACACTTTATTGTCGTCGGAGAGAAATACTCAGCCATTGATCTTGAGCATGAGAACAAATGATTTCTTTGCATCGCAAATGAAAGAAGGGCTCCAACTCGGATAGAAATCAATGAGTATGCCACTAGCTCTTTCACGCGGAAAAGATCTCATTATATCAATCAATTTCAAAATTGTGGGGTATCGCCACTCGTTTTTTCAAAAATTAGTCGTGTCTAAACTTTTGAAGAAAAGGTCACTAAAGGCAAAATATATTTTTTAAAGAAAGGTTTTAAAAGAGGTTTTACAAACATAAGAAGGTTTTGGAAAAAGGGAGAAGATTTTGAAAATCTAAGAAGTGGGAGGAGATGAAGAGGCTACCCTAATGCATAAATAAAAGCTAAGGAAAAGAAACGATCTAACCGAAGAAGAAGCCAACACTTGACATTAAGAGTCAAGGTAGACTCCCCATCCTTTGGAATACTAACACTAAACCGGAGCATTACAACTTGGGGATCCAGATGAACTTATTATCTTTAGCACCACTTTGCATTAAGCACATTAAAATTTTGACGAAAATCGGGCAGAGTAACGGCTGTTTTCGGGTAAAATCCTTATCATAATGCCTTGGAATTAACCATCAAGGACTTTCAAGGAAATACCTGCATACACAAACAGACAACAATGCAATGCCAGACAGACAGAATAACAACAGAGTAACGATATCATAACAGGGTCCAGAGGTACTAAGTCCATAAGTCTGAATCTCCAAAGTGCTCGGGATAGTAACCAGTAGTCCATATGAGAGCCTTAAACGTTTTTTAGATTTTTGTTATTTATTAGTGTTTTAGCACGAAAGTAAAGTATGGTCCAAGTGGACAAAAAGAAAATAGCAGAAACATAAACAATACGTCCAAATGGACAAAGGGAAAATAGCGGAATATAAACGTCCAAATGGACAAAGAGAAAATGGCGGAAACATAAACGTCCAAATGGATAAAGAGAAAATGGCGGAAACATAAACGTCCAAATGGACAAAGAGAAAATGGCGGAAACATAAACATGATGAAATGATAAAATAAAGCAATAAAGCGAGAAATATAAAGAGCAATATAATAAAATGCGGAAATTAAAGTCAACTGTTAGATGTTAAAGATAACCATCTTGAAACTTGTCAAGTATGTTATCAAAGTTAGTAAGAAAGATCGATGGTGAGTGAAGGATGTTCTCGGATTTAAATTCAATGGAAATTTATCATAAGCTTGATAAAATCATAGCGACTACACGATAAACCTCCATAAGTCTTAAATCAACCGCATACAATTCCCTTCCATGTTTGATCTTTTTTTATTCAGGACACGAAATATTGCGCTATGTTAAGTAGATCGCCAAGTGATTTATGTAGAAATCACCCTACAACGAGGCCGGTCAAAACTTTATGTGCTAATGCATGCGAGAGAAACGATATGTATATCGCTCTCCAAAAGCAATACCGCACGAAAAGAAAATAGGTAACGATCTAGTCTTTACCAAGAATCCATAAGAATTCTCAAGGTGTTAAGACTTTCATCGATCAAAAGAAAAAGAAATAAAAGATGGAACCACATTCAAAAGCTCCTTTCATCCATAATTTCAATCACTTAATATTGCGGATTCGGATTTTCATCCTATCCACGCCGTAAGTCCATTGATATTAGAGAGAAATTATGCCTCTAATTTGTGATTCAAAGAAAATATCAAAAGAATGGAGTAGAAGAAGAGTTGGAACCAAAAACAAGTCAAAAACCACAAAAACAAGCATTTTGCCTCACTGGAAATCAATTTCCCTCTGTAGGAAATCGATTTCCTGCCTGCAGAATTCAAAATCAGGCGCAAAAAACATAGTGGAAATCGATTTCCCTCTGTAGGAAATCGATTTCCTGCGCGCAGTTTTCAAAAAAACAGCATTATGAAGCATAAAACTTGATTTAGGCAAACATACAAACACCTTATGATAACATATCATTTGGAGCACGAATTTTCCATCAATTCACCATCAAATAGGACCAATATAGCATCAAAGATGCATCAAACACAAGCAATAAAGATCTACATTTTAGAGTTTAGAATTTTACCACTTCTTGAACCAAATGTTGGAGTAGCTTCAAGAACAAGCACAAATTGAGTATATCCTTCAAAATTGGAGATGAACAAACAAAGAAAAGAGTGAAATGTAGGAGGTTTAGTTCAAAACTAGTAAGATTCAATGTGAATGTCACTAATTCTATGAAAATGAACTTTGGGTGAGGGTTTTGGAAAGGATGAGAAAAGAAATTGCAAGAACTTTTTTGGCTCTCCAAGCTTGTGAAATGAGGGAGTAGAGACCTCTATTTATAGAATTGGAGCAAGAGTAGTGGCAATTTGGTCTTTAAGCATTTGGTAATTAACTTGTGTTTAATTGGTGTTTAAATGGTAAAATGAGTTTAATGAGGGGGATTAATTTTGGTGAGGTGGAAAATTGGTAAAATGACAAAAATGATCAAAGAAAATAGGTGCCAAAATGATGTTATGTTTCCCTCTTTATTTTTTTTGAATTTTCGACCCAGGAAATCGATTTCCCATATGGGTAAATTGATTTCCACCTTCAAATTTTCAAAAACTGTTTTCTTGCACTGTTTTGATTTTTGCCCGATCTTTTACCTGTAAAATATAAACAAAAGAGACAAAATACATATATTTGGATTTTGGTTAGTATCAAACAAATAAAAAAGCTATAAATGCTTGATGGTTCCCCTCAAAGATAATCACAATATCAGGAATGGAGCTTCACAATGGTGCTCTTGATTGATGATTAAAATGCAACCATTGTATGATCTTAGGGTCAAAAATTGGGGTATGATAGTACTAAACCAAATTGAAATTCTGCATTGTTCTTCAGGAATGCTCTAGTTCTGATGGGATCATCTTTCTTTCCAATAATAACATCTTTTGGATGAGCAGAGTTGAGTCTAGAAGATCTTCTGAGTGTTGGCTCTTCAGAAATTCTAAGATTCTCTAAAGATGCAGCAAGTTGATCTTCTGATACTTTGCTTCTGGGTTCTTCATGATCTGAGTTAGAGATATCTATATCTACAAAATTCTCAAACTGCTTTGACTTTTCAAGACCAAGCTTATCATCAAATCTGATATTGATTGATTCCTCAACTATCTGTGTTTCAGTATTGTATACTCTGTAGCCTTTAGAGCGTTCAGAATATCCAAGAAGGAAACACTTCTGAGCTTTAGAATCAAACTTATAGAGACGATCTTTAGTGTTCAGAATATAACATACACATCCAAATGAATGGAAATTAGAAATGTTGGGCTTTCTGTTCTTCCACAATTCATAAGGAGTCTTATTTAGAATAGGTCTTATAGAGATTCTATTCTGAATATAACATGTTGTTTTAATTGCTTCTGCCCAGAAATGCTTAGCCATATTGGTTTCATTGATAATGGTTTTGGCCATTTCTTGTAGAGTCCTATTCTTTCGTTCTAAAACTCCATATTGCTGTGGAGTTCTAGACAAGAGAAATCATGGGCAATACCATTTTCTTTGAAATAAATTTCAAAGAATCTGTTCTCAAATTCACCACCATGATCACTTCTGACCTTTATGATTTTGCATTCCTTCTCAGATTGAATCTGAATGCATAAGTCAAAGAACACAGTATGTGAATCATCCTTGTGTTTCAAGAACTTTACCCATGTCCATCTGCTATAGTAGTCTACAATGACTAATCCTTATTTCTTCCCTCTGATAGATGCTGTTTTGACTTGGCCAAAAAAATCAATGTGCAGAAGTTCTAGTGGCCTAGAGGAAGAGACAACATTTTTAGACTTGAATGCAAGTTTTGAAAACTTCCCTTTCTGACATGCTTCGCAAAGAGCATCTGATTTATATTTCAGATTAGGGAGTCCTCTGACCAGATTGAGTTTGTTAATCTGAGAGATCTTTCTCAAACTAGCATGACCCAATCTTCTGTGCCAGACCCACTGCTCTTCACTAACAGACAGAAGGCAAGTAACCTTTTGATTCTTAAGATCTGAAAGATCAATCTTATAAATGTTGTTCTTTCACTTGCCTGTAAATAGGATTGAGCCATCCTTCTAACTAATAGCTTTACAAGACTTTTGATTAAAGATTATGTCATAACCATTGTCACTTTATTGACTTATGGACAATAAGTTATGAGCTAATCCATCTACTAAAAGAACATTAGTTATAGAGGGAGAGTTACCAATACATATGGTTCCCGAGCCAATGATTTTCCCTTCTGATTCCCTCCAAACTTTATTTCTCCAGCAGATTTAAGTTCTAGGTCTTGGAACATGGACCTTCTTCCCGTCATGTGACGTGAGCACCCAGAGTCCAGGTACCATGACATGTTTTTCTTTTGAGCTTTGAAGGAGATCTGCAATAGGAGTTATCTTATCCTTAGGTACCCACATTCTTTTGGGTCCTTTGGGGTTAGTTCTTCTCAAGTTCTTATTGAACTGAGATTTAGCATGAGGTTTCACATAATATTTTCCAGAATGTGTAATGGCATGTTTCCTTGTGTGTGTTATGTGGAAACTCTTAGCATGTGATGTGTGCTTAATATCATGAGAATGGCCATACTTGAATTGTTCATACAAAGGCTTGTATTTGATTATCATCTCATCAATAAGTTCAAGTTTATATGGGATTTCACCCTCATAGCCTATGCCTATTCTCTTGTTTCCACTTACACCATATATCATAGAGGCTAGCTGACTTCTGCCATACATCTAGATAGAAACTTTCTGAAACTCAAGTCATATTCCTTCAGAATATTGTTAGTGCTTGGAATAGACTTTTCTGAACTTGAAGATGACTCAACATCTTTGGTTAATTTCAAAATGTTTTCCTTCAGTTCAAAATTTTCTATTTCAAGTCTCTTAGTTTCAGATGCAAAGAGCTTTTTGAGCTTTTTGTATTTGATACTAAGCTGACTCTTAACTTCCAGAAGTTCAGATAAGCTGGAAACTAAATCATCTCTAAAAAGTTCAGAAAATACCTCATCAGAGTCTGAATTAGAAGTAGACTCTTCACTGGCGTCAACTGTTGCCATAAGTGCTATGTTTGCTTGCTCATCTTCAGAGTCTGACTCTTGATCAGAAGAATTTGAGTCATCCCAAGTAGCCATTAAGCCTTTCTTCTTTTCAAACTTTTTCTCGGGTTTTTCTCTCTGAAGCTTTGGACATTCATTCTTGTAGTGTCCAGGTTCCTTGCATTCATAGCACATCACTTTCTTCTTTCCAGATCTAATGTGCTCAGAAGATTCTCCTTTTTCAGGCCTCTTGAAGTTCTTAAAGTTCTTGAACCTTCTCTGCTTGCTCTTCTAGAGTTGATTTACTCTTCTATATAAGAGAGATGGTTCATCTTCTTCTTCTTCTGACTCTGACTCGTCAGATACTTCTTCTTCTACCTGTAAAGCGTTAGTGCATTTTTTATTATTAGATTTTAATGCAATAAACTTACCTTTCTTTTGAGGCTCATTTGCATCCAGCTCAATCTCATGACTTCTCAAGGCACTAATCAGCTCCTCAAGAGACACTTCATTCAAGTTCTTGGCAATCTTGAAGGCAGTCACCATGGGTCCCCATCTTCTGGGTAAGCTTCTAATAATCTTCTTTACATGATCAGCTTTGGTGTAGCCTTTATCAAGCACCCTCAATCCATCAGTCAGAGTCTGGAACCTTGAAAACATTGCTTCAATGTTCTCATCTTCCTCCATCTTGAATGCTTCATATTTCTGGATTAGAGCTAAAGCCTTTGTCTCCTTTACTTGAGCATTTCCCTCATGAGTCATCTTTAGAGATTCAAAGATATCATGAGTTGTTTCTCTGTTTGTTATCTTCTCATACTCAGCATGAGAGATATCATCCAGCAGAATAGTTCTTGACTTGTGATGATTCTTGAAGTCTTTCTTTTGAGCATCACTCATGGCTTGTCTAGAAATCTTGACACCTTGAGCATTCATAGGATGTGTGTTACCATCCAGCACTAGATCCCATAAGTCACCATCTTGACAAAGAAAGTAACTTTCGAGTTTATCTTTCTAATACTCAAAGTTTTCACCATCAAAGACTGGTGGTCTATTATAGCCATTGAAACTATTACTTCAATTGTTACCATTGTTTTGCTCAGGAGGAGGAGTAGATGAAGTTGTTTCAACCATATTGATTTTGTGTTTTTCTCCCTGAATCTTTTGTCTAACACGATTAAGTGCTTGCACCTAGAACCGGCGCTCTGATGCCAATTGAAGGATAGAAAAACACTAAGAAAGGGGGGTTGAATAACCGTAACTCAAAAACTTGGAAGATAAAAATAATCAACACAATGATTTTTATCCTGGTTTGTTGTTAACCAAACTACTCCAGTCCACCCCCTTTAGAGTGATTTACCTCAACTGAGGATTTAATCCACTAATCCAACTGATTACAATGGTTATCCACTTAGAAACCCTCTAAGTCTTGTAGAGTCTAAAGATCACAAATTGATCACTCTAGGAAATCCTTTTACAATCAATGTAAAGATAAATGTTTACAAGAGTATAACTTGCTTCTAATAAAGCTGTAATCACACAAAGTGATATTTCTCTTAAGTTCTAGTTCTTAACTCTCACTAAGATATTACAAAGTTTGTGAGGTTGAAGATGAAGTTCTTTTTGCTTTTCAGTTTGACAGCGTTTTGGTATGTTTGCGCAAAGTGTTGTATGCTGCTTCTGAATGGAACTTCTATATATAGGCGCTTGAGAGTAAATGACTGTTAGGAGCATTTAATGCTTTGCGTGAATGTAGCAACCTGCCCTAAAAATAAAGGTTTTAGAGTCGCCACCTATTCTAAAGGGCGAATAGGAAACCCTACGCAGTTTAGAGATCGAGGTAAGTTATTATAATCACGTTGAGGGAAGGTGTTAGGCACCCCCAACCCTTTCCTAAGGTTTGTTCTAAGGTAAAGGTTCTATGGCTAAAATTTAGAGGTTTAATAGCTAAGGAAATGAAAAGGGCAAAATTGAGATTTTAAGTGAATTGAGATTTTAGGGAGGGGGACTCGCCTTGGTTATCCAAGTGCCTACGTATCTCCTTAAGGAGAATCAGAGTCAACGTAGTTCGGGCACAGGGTTGTACGCCTTTGAATTTGAATATGGTTTTAAGGCTTTTTGAATGGCCTATCGTAGCTTTTAGAAGTTGTGATTTGAAAGGCTTTTTGAATTGCCTGATTGAAAAGGATGAAAATCCGTAGTGTCGTGGTTTAGTGTATTTTGACTGTTTGTTTGGGCGTACAACTCTGATTTGATTTGTCACCGTTAGATGCGATGACCAATAGATTCGGTCAGTATAGCTAACGGATTAGTGGGGCATTGCTGGTTACTCAGATCGATAGATTGATCGTCGCGGGTAGCAAATTAAATATGTTTTAAATTTTAGGTATTTTTTATCTCTCGTCTAATACGACTAATAAATTTAGTAGGGTCGAGGAGAAAATTTATCGAAAGTTAGTGTTTCGCCAAATGGGCGATGGGATCAAGCAAACCCTAATACTTACACCTTTATAGGGTGTTTGTGATTTTTATAGTTAAATTAATTAAATAGATTAAATCGATATAATCGAAATAATCGGGAGGAAATCCTAAACCTTATTCAAATCCTAATTTTATTATTTAATCCTAATTTAATATTCTAATCTTAAATGAATTGACTAAACCTAAATACAATTAATTTATCCTAGATATAAATAATTAAAACTAAATAATAACAATTATACAAAAGAAATTATATTGCAAAACCTGGCAATTATTCCATGTGCGCGCATCTCTAAGGGAGTATGGTGTGTCTGCACTCCTGGGCCTCTTGATTACGCACTGGAGAACATCAGATGGTGCTGGGCGAGGGTGTATGATGACTCTCCATGGAGAGTGCGCACTGGATCTAGAGGCCAAATTTGCTTAAAATATAAAGGTCTCGCTGGGTATCGAACCCAGACCCTTCAGCTTGCAAACACGCCCCTTTTGCCATCCAAGCTATGTACATTCACTGTTAGCCTAACAATCCCAAACCATAGTATATAAAAAAAAATGAATGAAATAAATAAATAAAAGAAGCACGCGGACTGGATCATCTTCCTCCCCATGGACCACCTGTCATTCAGCTACGAACCAATACACAATCGATCGTGATTCCAGCGAAGGCGTGGAGGTCGCGTATGGTGGTCGTGTGAAGATTTTAGATCCGGATTTAGTTGAAGACGCTGTGTTTGTGAATCTATTAATTGATGATGATTGAAGCTAACATAATGATGGCTGCACGACGGTGATTCAAGACTGGTCGTGGCGTTGGAGTCGGATTTGATGACGAAGGTCTTTTGTGCGGTGGTTTTGCTATGTGCGATTGGAGATCTGTGGCTGTGAACCGGCGTCGATGGTGAATCTGCATGGGGATCGACGGCGTGGTGGGTGGCTGGGTTCGGTTGCGAACGGAGGTTGCAATTTTGGTGGGTCGGGTTTCCGTCAGAGAGATGCGGACTGAGTTGAGCTGCTCGTGGATCTGCTGCGTATGGGGGTCACCGTGATCTGCGAAAGAGAAATCTTGTGGTGACGTCGGTGACGGCAGAATGTGTTAGTTCGGTCCTTTGACAGTGAATCAATAGCCACAATTTCCTTTTTTATCTATTCCTGTTTGAATCTCCTCTCATTAAGAACAACCTGCACACAAAGTTAAATAATAGTAATAACAAAAGGAATGCAAGAACAAACTACACACATGTGTTGAATTTGGTTTTGATGGTGTATGTATGATATCCTGGATTTAATATGGGAGAAGTGATTGTTATAGTATGTGATTGTAAAGAATTTTTTTTTTATGGGAGCTGTACCGTGAAAGATGAGTATAAGAGTTAGAAAACCTGGTTGAAATTGTTACTGAGAGTGGAAGCTAGGTTAGGATTAAAAAATAAGGGTTCAGATTATTTTTCTTTTTCCGATCCCCTGGTGTACAAAAAACATTAATTTATATTAGTCCCAATTAGGGTTTTCTACACCTAATGGGCCTATTGTCGAATTAACTTAATAATTAAAAACTAAAAGAATCCTAATAATAATAATATTTAACTAATACTAATAATCTTAATATTATATAATTAATAAAACCTAACTAGAACTAAAAACCTAATTAATCTTAATTCTACCTAATAATAATCATAATATTAATAAAAGTTAATAATAAAAATAAAAACAAATGTTAGTAAAACACAAATGATTTCTCCAAAAATCATATAATTTTTGTAACACTTGGGCCCACTGTTTAGATCCCAAAATACTTGCTATTCAAACCCCAATTTTTATTCCAACCAATTTATAAGGAAATTTTATAAGAGGTCGAGTTTAATAATAGATATATTAAACCCTATAGCTCTTAATTTTTAACACCTTTAATAAATTAGAAGATGTGGATTATATCAGGTAAATTTTGGGGTATGACAGTGAATAGTACAACGCTGCATTTAATGTTTCACACTTTTGTTAACTACCTCGAGCCATGCTTTTACTGACTTTGCCTTTTGTAGCTTCTAACGTTCCTTTTGTCAGTCAGAGATTTGACGTTATAGCCTTTGTAACTCGGTGAACTGACTTTTATTTTTTTATATAAGCAACAATGTTGCGGTGAGCATGAGTCGCCACCGACTTTTATTTTGTCCAATGTCAGGAAAGGTAAAAAGTACAGAAAAAGACCTTTTTTGAAAAGAAAACGGGCTCGGGGGGTAAGTTATGAAAAGGGAAGGTGTAAGCACCCTTTTCATCCGTAGTTATCTACGGGCTCTTAATTTGCTTAGCTCATGTTTGTTTGTTTTGAATTGAAAAGGGGCATAAGGACTTTAGCGTAAATGCATGGCCTTAGTTTTTCGAAAGAGTTTTGAAAAGATGTTTTTTATTGAGCTAGGCATATTAAGAGAACTACCCTAAATAGTTGGTACCCTAAATAGTTGGTCTTTTTCTATACTTTTTAAAATTCCTAGGATTATCCATACTATGTAGAAGTAGGAAATCCTTGTTTATATTGGACGTGCGGGTCATCGAAGGGTCATCGAGGTCGTTGAAAGCAACAGGTAGAGGTACCTTTAGCAATGTTCGGAGGGACAATCATCGTTTCGTAAGCAACCATTCGAGGGACTAGATCATATCATCGTAGGCAACATCGAGGGACTTATGATCTTTGCGATGATTTTTAATCGAGGGACTTTTGCTAATGGGTACCTCTACATTCGAGGGACACGACCATACAATCGAAGGCAACCAAGAGAGGCGTACCCTAAGGTGAGTGTGTGCATCAATCACGTGTATTAGATTCGAGTATTTATTTATCTTGCGTTAGTGAGCTAACGTTCAGTTGTTATCTTGTCATACAATCCTATTAAACATTCATCTAAGCAGTTATAAAGTGCAGAAAGTAAAAGAGTTCTAAGCTATTACATGGCTTTGGGAGAGGGATTTACAATTCGCCAGAATGGGGATAAGAAATTATTACAGCAACAGAATGAAAATAAAAACAATTACGCGTGCAAAAGTAACTCGTAAATGTTCATGAGAATAATCCGAAAACCTCGAGTACAGTACCTCACAAAAATTAAAAAAATGGTTAGCGAAAGAACAATGTCTAAAGTGATAATAGAAGAATATTAACAAATAATGAATAAAAATAATAAAAAATCTAACATAAAAAACCATATTAAATTCTAAGGAGAATTAAAAGAGACAACATATTTTTAGAGTTTTTATATTAGAGAAAATCTAAATCCAAATGTTTTTGTGGTTATTTTTTATATTATTTTTTTTTATGATGATAAGATTAAAAAGGCTAAACTAACCTAATTAAATTATCCCAAAATCTAGAAACTAAGACAAAATAAATAAAGCTCTAACATCTAAATAAGATAATTATATTAGCTATACAAAAAAATAAGGATGATGGATAGTAAACAAAATGACGTGTTCCACCTCTCCCATGTTAATCGTTTTTCTAATTTTAATTTTAATTTTAATTTGACTTTTCAAAATTATGGATGTGGCCAATAGTTGCACGACACCTAGCAATTGACAAAAAGGACAAAACAACAAAAAAGGAACAGCATCCATACACAAACACAATCAACAGTTTGTACCATTTTTCCTTCAAATTTTTCTTCACCGATAGATCCAAAACAAGTTCCAATTTTTAATACTCAAACCAAAATATCATAACATATGAATCAATGGAAACATGAGTAGAAAACGGGAACAAACCGAAATTAGTGAAAACCGGAGGCGAGATCAACGGCGTGGTGGTTCGGCTTGCTGGGTTTGTATTTCGACGGTGATGTTTGCCGATTTCGTCCTCTTCTTGGCAGCTATTTCGAAATTCCCGAACGGAAATGGTGAAGCCAAAGCGTCGATGGATCTGCAAGCAACGGTGGCGGATCTGTAGTGCTATGGATCCACGATGAGCAACTCGCGGTGATGGGAGCTGTTTGCTTCTTCCTTTTTCTTTTTCCTGTAAAACATGCTACACACACAAATAATGTTAATATTGTTCATGATTTTGTGAGTTTGTATGTTATGTTATATTAGAGATGTTGAAATATGGTGGTGAAATTGATTGTAATGTTAAGGTTGTTGATTCATGAGAGTGGATTTTTAATGGTGGTGATTGTTAGTGAACAATGAGAACCATGATTTGTGAGTTTTGTTGTGACTTGATTGGATTAATGGTTAGTGAATTTTAGTTTGAAATTGGTTTTAAGAATGGGAATAGTATGGATATTATGGTTAATATATGAAGGAGATGGTGTATTTTGTGAGGGTGAAGATTTCTGTACGTGGCTAGTTGAGGCAAAGTTTTGTGAATGAAAAAACGAGGGTTAGTCGGTTACTGTACGGAGTCAGTGTTGAGAATGAGGTTGGTCCCCCCTTTTTTTTTATACAATGGAAATTAGGTTAACACAAATGATATGAGATAAATGTGATAAAAATATTTAATTTGGAAATCAATCACATTCACTCATTTCTAAAAATACTATTCTAAACTTGGAAAATAAATAAATAAATAACCTTTTTTTTATATATATTTTTGTGTTTTTGATCAATTTGTGATAAAGAGTGGCATAAACTATAAAATAGAATTATTTAAAATATGAGATAAATAAAAAAACGAAACTAAAAAAGAAAGTATTTTTTTGTGATTTTTTGGAATAAAAATAAAGCTAATGTTAGAAACAAATAAAAGGACAAATGTTAGAAGTGAGATTCGAACCCGGGACCTTGTACTTGCAAACCTTGCTTCCTTACCAATTGGGCTACATTATTTGTTTGGAATAAATATTCAATTGAAAGTGAATGAAGCATCGACCAGCATTTTGCTATTTATTAAAATATAAATAATTTAAGAGTAAACTATTATATTTTAAAATAGACTTTAAATTGAATATTTATAAAATTCAGGATGTTAATGTAAATGAACTCACAAATTTTATAAAATCCATTTTTTTTAGAAGTTTGGAATTTTTGAAAAGTGTGGGCAAATTTTGGGGTATGACAGCCTTTCATCTTGTACTTTCTTCTGGACTCAGATTTTGTAGATAACAACGTTTGAATATCAGAGTCTTCAGCTTTGGTGCAGAGCATCTTCTGTCTTCTGACTTTGAAGTGCTTTGAGCATGATACCATCAGAACTTCAGAGCTTGTACTTCTGACTGCCATCTTCTGATGCTTTCCAGATCATGTTCTGATTATGCAGGACCATCTTTTGATGTCTTTCCAGGCCATGTTCTGATGAAGCCATCCAGAACTTCTGGGTTAGTGCTTCTGAACGCTGATTTGTGCATACTCTTTATATATTTCCTGAAATGGAAAACTTAAAGGATTCGAGTACCACATTGTCTTATACAAAATTCATACTTAATGTTATCATCAAAACTAAGAATATTGATTAGAACATTTCTTGTTCTAACACATTAAAGTAAGGAGGTATATGTGATGATCCTCCTTCAGCTATAAACTTTGTATCAGCCATTCATGTTTTTGATCGATTAACTCTAACACGGTTAAGTGTTCTGTATATTCAGAGCCCGAAGCTCTGATACCAATTGATGGAAAAAGGTAAGACACAACAAGGGGGGTTGGATTGTGTCCTTTTTAAAATTTATCTAAGTATTTAAAATATGGCTTTGAAGAGATGAAAGTGATTAGTATTAACTTTAAAGGTTTAAGTAATTAACGTTAATGTGTGTGATAAAATATAGTTGTGAATAATATTAGAAAAAGATTATAAAGAAAGTACATAAGAAAACTTATCCTGGTTCACCAACTTGGTTAGTCCAGTTCCCACACCCTTTGATATTATCCTTTATTGAATCTTCATACAATAACTTTTTCTTCTATGTATTCTTAGCCTCACCAGGCTTACACTTCTGAATGGTATAGCTTACAGATAGCTTACAAAATGATTTGTTTTGTATGTCTATGATATACTTTGTGATTTTAGGATGTATACAATAAATTCCTAAATACTCTCCATATGGCAGTGAGTAATACTAATTAAGATTGAGTATGATAACTCTAATATTTATGTGTTCACTATAATGTAGTGAATATAGAAGATAATATATAGAGTGTGTGATGACTTTTTGATTTAGATGTTTGGCTTTCTTGGTACGCTTGTAGGAATTTTCGGTGCCTTGAGGATATAGCATATGTCTTCTATTTATAGAGCAAGGCCAATTTTGAAGGAGAAGTTTCGAGAGTTACTTTGAGTAATGCTGGGAGCTTTGTCTTTATTTTTTGTAAGACTTGGTCTTGGCAAGACTTGGTCTTGGTTCTGAGTAATGCTGACAATTGTAAATTCTGACATTTGACTCTTTCCACAAAGACTAATTCTTGGCAAAGTAATTATGGAGGAGTAACTCTGGGGCAGAAACTCTGGGACAGTAATTCCGAGAGAGTAACTCTGGGACCATAATTCTGGGAGAGTAATTCTGGGACGTTAATTCTGGGAGAGTAACTCTAGGACGTTAATTTTGGAGGAGTAACTCTGAGACAACATTTCTGGAAGAGTGACTCTGGGATAGTAATTCTGGAAGACTAACTCTGGGACAGAAAATCTGAGGCACTAACTCTGGGAGATTAACTCTTGTTTCTTCTTAGTTTAATTCTGAGAGTTACTATAGAAATTCTGGGAACTACTTATGTATTGAAAGCTTTGTTCTTTGTTAGTACAATCTTAAACCATCACATTAGATCTTTGTTTGATAGAGGCCATGAATTGTTTAGATGATAAATTGATGAAATAACCTTGGAGTTTCTTTGATAAAATAGTTTGTAATATTCAAAACATTAACAGAATATGTTTCAACAATGGTATCACGCTACAAAGAACTTCCAAAGTCTGATGACTGAAGTTACATCTGCACCAACGCTGAAGACTCTGATATTCAAACGTTATTCTAATAGTCTGAGTCTAGAAGCAAGTACAAGATGAAAAAGCTACTACAACGTCAAATCTGTCTGACTGTCAAAAGGAACGTTAGAAGCTACAAAAGGCAAAGTCAGCAAGAGCAGTTGAAACAAGGCTCGAGGTAGTTGACAAAAGAGTGAAACATTAAATGCAGTAGTGTACTATTCACGTAAAGCATTTAATGCTGTTCAACGGTCACATTTCTCACTGCCATATAAAAGAGAAGTTCTGTTTGTTGAAACGTTACACACGCTGAGAACTTACGCTGCCAAATTGGTTCACAACGCTATCACAGAAAAAGCAAAGAAACTTCATCTTTAACCTCACAAATATTGTAATATCTTAGTGAGTGTTTGAACTTAATCTTGAGAGAAAAATCACTTGGTGATTATAACTTATTTAGAAGCACATTAAACTCTTGTAATATTGTTTACTATTTTTGTAAAAGGGAATTCCTAGAGTGGTCAAGTTGTGATCTGTATACTCTAGAAGACTTAGAAGTTGTCTAAGTGGAATATCATTGTAATCAAGGTTGATTAGTGGATTAAATCCTCAGTTGAGGTAAATCACTCTGTAAGGGGTGGACTGGAGGTAGTTTGATTAACAATGAACCAGAATAAAAATAACTGTGTGATTATTTTGTATCTGCCTTTTTTTTAGAAACAACCCTTATTCAATCCCCCCTTTCTAAGTGTTTTTCACTCCTTCATATGCTTCCTATGGATAACTAGAGAGAAGTAATCAGGATGAACCTCAATCTTCAATTGGTTCAAAAGGGCCTTCAAGTTAACTTTTGCTTTTCCTTCTACAGTACCTACCTCAAACAATTCTACACTGTAATGAAATTGGTCATTGATCTGAGTGATCATGCCACCAACCAAAATGTCTCCCGAGGTGGCGCGACCTACACGCCCTAAATAATATGCCGCAAAAACGTCCACGTTTACCTGTTCAATATGGGCCATACAGTACAAGAAGAACCACTCCCTTTGAGTTGCGACTTGGTACTGTCACCGCGTCCGAATAGGGTGTAAAAAATGATTATTTTGAGAGATATGGAATTATGAAGATTATGTTCAAAAAACTTAGACGCTTGATCAAGTTGTAAGAAAATTAACCATTATTGGACGCTTGTCTTCCCTTTCTTAAAACAAGCGTCTAAGTTTTTTGAACATAATCTTCGTAATTCCATATCTCTCAAAATAATCATTTTTTTGTTGAAATGAGATAATTGACAAAGTTGTTTATTTGACCAAGATCTATAACTTTCATGTTGGAAGATTTTTGAGTTTGTAGGTGAAATTTAAAATTCCGAAAATGAGGTTAAAATCACTTAAAAACCCTAATTTTGACTTTTGTTGACTTTTTGATTCTTGATGAATTTTCTTGATTTATCTTGGTCAAATGTCTTCAATAGTCATATGTTGAAGATTTGAATCCTCAAAACGTCATGGTTGACAATTTTTCTCAAAAGTCAAAGGTTGACCCACATAGTTGACTTTTTCTAAATGAACTGTAGTTTTTGGATTCCATGTGAATCAAGGACTCCTCTTCAAATGAATGATGTGAATGAATTATAATATTGATTTGGATCCCCTTGAGTCATGGTTTGAGTCTTGGAGCCATGCCCTGATTAAAAGCCAACCTTCTAGTGGAATTAAGTCAAAACCCTAATTTGGCCCTCAAGTGATCTTGAAAGTGATTGATGTCGAATTGGGCCCTTTTTGGACTTGGATATTGATGCAAGAACCCTTTGAATCATAGGAGAATGTTGAAATTCCTTGTGGGCCTCAAAACCCTAATTTGCTCAATCTCCTCTTTGATTAGTCTCCTATCTTGGGACACAAGCAACAAGCAACATTTTTTTGTATTTTTTTGGTAAGCAAAGGATATGCATGATGATAATGATGATCCTAATATTTGGAAATATGATGGGATCTCAGTGGTCAAAAATTGGGGTACAACAGCTGCCCCTATTTAAGTTCCTGATACCTCATGAGGGGAAGATGGAATCTTCGTCTCATCACGGTAGGAGGGACTTAAATACAAAAAGATTGCACAATTTTGGATCTGAGAGCCCACATGCATGATATGATATGAATGCAGATATTTTTTTTATTTTTTTGAAATAAACAACATCCTTCCTTCAGATTAGGAGATGGGAAACAGATCTACTGGGATATACAGTGAGCAGTTTCTGATTATTAGGGAGGAGAACAATGCAACCGACTTTAGTAAACTCAGGATTTTCACAGAACAAGGTTTAACCTTCTCCATAGCTGCTTTCATATGCTGGGGAAGAAAATCAATGGGCTTTCTCAATGAACTGTCTTATACGTTGGGGAGACTCACCATTCATAGAGGAAAGAACCAACTTTAATATGTGAAATTCTAGTATGACTGATTCAGAATGTCACTCACGATGTCAAAACATTTGATCTGTTATTAACTTAGCAAAGGTAGAACAGAAAGATCCCCAAATTTAATTACCCCTAAGAAGGAGTCCATGAGTACTGGGATCATGTTTGTTCAGTCAACATAACCAGATTGTAAACTTCATTGGTTCTGTAAATGGATCAGCTATCAAACCTGAACCTGATGTTATACGTGATGTTACAACATCTAAGACTGAATAGACAATACATTGAAGAAGATAAATAACACAGTGAATTGTTAACCCAATTCGGTTTAACTACCTACTCTGGGGGCTACCAAGCCAGGAAGAAGATTTCACTAGCAGTAGTACTATTTTATGTAAACAACCTCTGGTTTACCGATAAACAACCTTTGGTTTACCTAGTCACTACCCAATGCAACCTTTATCTTAGAACTCCATCTAAGACAAGAGAACCTCTGCTCACTCCCTAGTGATACCTAACTGTTACAACCCTGCAACATGTATTTAAACAATTAACAATGAACACTAACTTGATCTTGCTTCATAGCTTCAATCAAGAACAAAATAATCAACTCTTACCTACAGGTTTCGAGTGAGAATAATAACTTTTCTTACCTACAGGTTTCGAGAAGGACATGACAGCCATCCCACAGCCTGGGTGGTCTACCTATAGAAACCCTAATGACTACATCTTTTCTAAACACAGTTTTCTATATTTTCTATATATTAAACTAGGTTACAAAGGTTTCTATTTATAACCTATATTCCCAATTGGACTTGGGCTTACAAATTGCAGCACTCCTGGCTGTTACAAATCTGCAGATATCTTCTGCTAAAAGAAAGGTCTTCAATCACAAGTTTCCTAATTTATCTCCTAAATTAGAAACTGCTGAATCTTCAATATTCTGATTTGATTCTTTAATATTCTGACTAGATTCTATTGACCTTCAAATCTGCGCCACATTGGATTACATAATATTCATAGAATATCCTGTATCTGTTGAGAATCAAATTGAATCTTCATTCCAGTTCTGCAGGCGCGATGTCATGAGTTAATGTCATGACATTCCATATAACATCTTGCTTTTGTACCTGTTTATTCTTTCATAATT
Organism: Vicia villosa; assembly: GCF_029867415.1. Lineage (NCBI taxonomy): Eukaryota > Viridiplantae > Streptophyta > Magnoliopsida > Fabales > Fabaceae > Vicia > Vicia villosa. The sequence goes on along the minus strand of NW_026705393.1, from coordinate 260,560 downwards.
GCAAGACTTATACATTTTATTACATTTTACTGCTATTATATTTTAGCCAAACATGGATGCTAATCAGTCAATAAAAACATCAACAATTTCCCCCTTTGGCTTATTTTGGCTAAAACTATATATACGTTAAAATGCAGCAAAACATAAATGCTTTAACTTTCAAGACAACAAGGAAGAACAGATTTTTACATTCTCAGAACTGGGCTTCAACATCTTCTGTTCTTCAGGTCTTGGACCACATCATAACATCTTCAGTCTACACTGTCTTTACAAAATCCTTTGTTTCTTTTGACAGTAGCAAAATCAGATGATACTTATCTCCCCCTTTTTATCCATAATATGATAAAGATTGAACCGATGTCATAATATGCAGTGGAACATCTTCATGCAACACTGATGTACACGAGGAAGACGATGGGAGAAGGCCTTTGTCTTGGAGGACCAATGGTGGCATAAGATAACCCTTTCTTAGTATTTAACTAGTAAAGGACCCGTGCGTTCGCACGGGTCACGCAAAGTCGATATAAATAATAAATAAATATATAACGATGGTTAATAAATATATATAAAAGATACGCAAATTAAAAGGAAAAACATTTGAAATTATAATTGTCATATACATATTAATTTAATTTAGTTAGAAATATATATAATTAAGTAGTCATCTACCCGTGTGTTCGCACGCATCATACAATATCGTTACAAATCTACCATGAGTAGTCATCTACCCGTGCCTTCGCACGGATTGCACAATGTTATAAATAATAAATAAATATAATATATGTGATTATATTTATTTGATTCGGTAACATGTACCAAATTTGTTGTCCAAATTTTGTTCATTGTCACTCATACCCCTATCTTACTATAAGCATTTGAAATCTTTTTCACTTATTTTAAATAAAAATTTCAATATATTTAATAGATTTATTTTTTCAAAAATATCAGTTATGGCTTAATATCAACATATAAAAAATAAAGAAAATAAATAATATAGTAATGGTTAAAAATGTAAATAAAATATATACAAATTAAGTAGCTTTGTCCCGTCAAAAAATGTATAATTTAGTAGAAAAATAAAGAAAATAATTAAGGAATCATTTACCCGTGCGTTCGCACGGTTCGTATAATATCGTTATAAGTAGTAAATTAATATAATATAGTGATGGTTAAAAATGTATATAAAATGCAAAAAGAATAACAAAATTTTGTTCTTATAACAAATTATGTATTCACCAATCATAATTGTCTCAAGTTAAATGTAATTTTATAAGTAGTTTCGGCCCGTCAATTTTTTGTTTTTATAAGAAATTATGTATTCAACTATCATAACTGTCTCATGTTAAATGTAAAGTGACAATAATAACGATATGCCATCAATATTGATGGCATATTGTTATTATTGTCACTTTACTCAATTACATATTAGTTAAAAACTAAATCTAAATAATATAAACAATATTTTTCCTTTTATAAAATTAAGGATCCAGGTAAATAATTAAATAAAAGTCAAATGATCCATTATTAAAGAATGTTTATAACTTTGTATTAAAATTTTAAATAGATATTATTGTTAATTATTATCCACATATCACATAAATTAATAGTTATAGATAAATTTAAAGAATAAATTAATCTAAAAAATATATTAGTCTAACAATTTCTATCTCTTTTATCTATAGTTATAGATTAATTTTCACATGAAAATAAAATAAAATAATCATATAAAGATCTCTATGATGTAAAAAATCAACATGAAAGAAAGTCTCCTAAATTTAAGTGTCAAATAGATAAATATATGTAGAGAATATTATTGTACTAATTTACAGAACGGTGATGGAATGAGAAATTATAAAATAATATATTATTTAAAATTAAATCAAATTAATTTTTGAAGATATAAAAACGTGTTATCAATACCTCCTAGGATGCAAAGAACGTGTTATCAATTCCTTATTAATACCTTGATAATAAAAGGTATAAATCAAGTTAATATATAGAATATTAGATTTAGAATATTAATTTATTGGAATAGGCCATTTATTGGAATATGCAAGTTTGAGCGTTTTAAAAAGTTAAAAAACAAATGCGTGTAAACTAAATTCCAATCATATAAATGTGACAGTATGAAATATTCATGCGTGTAAACTAAATCCCAATCATAAACGTGACAGTATGAAATATTGCTTCTAATTATTATATTATATACTATAGATAAAAATATGGAGCTATCAAAATTTCAAAAACACAATTTATTATCATTATTTAAAAAAATATATATAGAGTATGAGGATTTGAAATATTAATTTATTAGAATAGGCCATTTATTATAATAGGCAAGTTTGACCATTTTGAAAAGTTAAGAGCATGCGTGTAAAGTAAATCGCAACCAATCATAAATGTAATAGGTATGAAATACTCCTTCTAATTATTATATTATATTATTATATTATATTATATTATATTATTATATTATATTATGAAAAACACAATACAATAATTTTTATGTGAAATACCTTTTTAATGTTAATTGAAAGCGAAGTCGAAACGGTTCTATGAGACTATGTGATACTGTCTATGCAGACTTAATTAATAGTGTATATAATTAATATTATATATATATATATATATATATATATATATATATATATATATATATAAGCATGCCTAATTAATAGTGAATCTATATTTTTATTCCCATAAAATAGAGTAATAGGGTAATCATGACAAATAGAGACATGAATAACGTTGTTCAATTGGTTGTTAAAAAACAAATCATAAATGTTGTCTAAAAATATTCTTAAATGATCTGTAAATTTTTTTACATTATTAATGCAAATTAATTAATTTTTATAAATATTTTTTTAAATAAAATGAACAGACTATTCTACATTTTTTATGCGGCGTATATAATTAGACATTCACCCTTTATCTATTATTTTTTGTTTTCAATTATTTTTTTAAAATTATAAAAATAAATAATATATCAATTTAAAACGGTTTTTTCCGAATACCTTCCTAATGTTAATTTGGCAAGAAACAATTGATATATATTTATTAATTAACTTTCTAATATAATTTTTTATAAATAAAAGGAATAAACTATTCTCCATTTATGTTTTTGAAGTTGTTGCAAAAGGTTTTGAGTAACAATAATGTTTTTTGAGCGTATATAATTAGATAGTCACCATTTATCTTCTTTTTTTTTTTTTTTACCGTGGTTCCAAATTTGGCGTAGCTTAATCTTCCATGCCTAAGTAACAAATCCCCTTTTATAAGTTTTAAAAATATTTATAGAAGAATGTAATAATTTTGTATTTTCTCTAAAAAATTATTTTAATTTATTGTAATTGTTATTTTAGTTCCTTCCCCTATTCTGTATTCAATAAAATATTATCATTAATTTATTGTAACAGTTTTGTATTTTCTCTAAAAAATTATCATTAAATAACACAGAAGTTTCAAATTTAGTACAACTTGTTCCTCTATCTTATTATTTTCTCGCAAATGGGCGGAACAAAAACAACGATACATATATACACCATGAATTTGAAATCTGAAAAACTAAAAAATTAAGGATAAATTAAATTTAGTATATTCTGGTAATTATTACGAATAAATAATTAATTAAAAATTGAAAAGTTAAGGATAAATTAGATTTAGTATATTATGATAATTATTACTAATAAATAATTAATGAGTAGTATGTAACATATTTTATAGGTTGGAAAACTGAAAAATTAAGTGAAATTATGCACTTCGTCTTGATAATCTATTTTTTTTATATAATAAATAATTGAGTGAAGACCCATTTTTGTCCCTCACAAATATTAGACGAGTCAAATTAGTCCCTCACAAAAAAATTGACTCAACTTAATCCCTTACAAAATTTAACCGGGTCATATTAATCCTTCTGCTAATATTTTTCTCAAATCGGTTTTTTCTACTTCTAAACCGGTTCTTTTCATACTTTTAAACCGTGACTGGACTGACACGTTAGATTTTTTTTAAATACTAAATTAATTTTTATTTTTAATTTCAATTTTAGACAGTTATCAAAGAATAATATCAAAAAAGCCAAAATTATTTCTTATAAAGTAATTTTTAAACAAGTAATTTCCATGATTTCTACTAATATTAACAAATTCTATACATAAATTTTTACCTATGATGTCTCAAATCCAAGTCTCATTCAAGTTAAATAATTTTCACTTTACAACTAGACAAATCAATTTCTATCGTTAATAAAGTGACTATCATTTACAACTAGAAAAATCAATTTCTATTGTTAGTAAAGCAACTATTATTTACAACAAGACAAATCAATTTCTATTGTTAGTAAAGTGATTATCATTTACAACTAGATAAATCAATTTCTATTGTTAATAAAGTGATTATCATTTACAACTAGACAAATCAATTTCTACGGTTAGTAAAGTGACTATCAATAACAACTAGACAAATCAGTTTCTATTGATAGTAAAGTAACTATCATTTACAAATAGACAAATCAATTTCTATTGTATTAAATTGTCTGTCATTTAATCTGAAGAGACTTAGGTTCGAGACCATATTGATACAAATTTTGTATTTTTTATTTTAAATTTAGAATTGTTTAAGATTAACCACGTGGGTCTGAGTTCAACTCCTTATAAGAAACAATTTTTACTTTTTTATATTATTAATTTATAATTGTTTAAAAATGAAATTAAAAATAAAAATCAATTTAGTATTTACAAAATGAAAAATAAATAAAATCCAACGTAGCAATCCAGTCACGATTTAAAACTAGAAAAAAAAAAACCGATTTGAGAAAAATATTAGCAGAAGGACTAATATGATCCGGTTAAATTTTGTAAGGGATTAAGTTGGATCAATTTTTTTGTGAGGGACTAATTTGACTAGTAATATTTGTGAGGGACCAAAATGGGTCTTCACTCTAAATAATTATTGCAAATATGAGTGGATCAGCATGGTATTACATTTATGAAGAAATTGTCTAAATTAAATATAATATTAATTTACTCTATTAAATTGATCATAATTCTTTTTTGGTATTCATAGAAAATAATACGTATCAATCATAGCCATGGTTAAACAAAATAATGCATATCAATTATATACATTGAGATATTTGTAGAAAATAAATTATATATTAATTTGGTCATAAATTTCACACCAATGCCTGGATACTTAATGTTAAATCTTGTTAATATATAATTTAAAATTTTTCTATATATTTGTGATGAAAACCCAATTAAACTGACCAATTTTCAATAAAATAAAGGTAATGGAAAGGCAATTAAAGCGACTTATTTATACACTTCAAAAAAGACTTATTTTTAGCCCTGAAAACATATATGGAATGAAATGATTTAGAATTTTTGAATGGTGCAAAAATAAATTAACTAAATCTGTGTAATTAATGATAAACCAATAAATAAATATAAAAGGTACAAAATAATACTAAAACCTTCTTAAAAAATAAAAATATTAATATTTTTTAATAGAATAAAAATAAAACAAAAAGTGCTCATTTACATCTGAGATTATAAACATTCATGCATTTTGGATATCAATGGTCATACATAATTACAGATATAAGTAAACATTTGTAAAAGTCATAAATGATTAAAATAAATGATGAACTGTATGATACATTTGCACCTATTTTAAACACCTTAATGATAATCCATACATTAAGAATACGAGCAGCAAGACGTCGCCATCGAATCATTGATATCCTTAATATAGTCGAATTTGCGAGACATTTTCCTTCAATTGAGTATACTATTTTAAAATAAAAAATCATATAACAAAAAGTAAATATTGCAGAAATTTAATAACCCGTTTTAAAATTCTTAATTATTGATATTCATACTTGCAGAAATTTTGTAATAGGTGCTTTTTATTGAAAAAATAACAGTATAATTTAGTTATTGATTTAGACTTAATTTCATAAATCAAATGTTAAAAAAGATAGGATTTAAGGGAAACTGGTGATGAAAATAGCTGAAACAATAAATAGAAGGGTAAAATAAATTCAAAAAGATTAACATGTGCAAATCAAATATGGTTACCGACTTAAAACGTTTTCAAAAACCGTGGATTGAAACCTGGTAGTGATTAGCGAAAGTCATCATTCGAATAATCAAAATCTAAATTCAAAATGGTGAATGAATCTATCGACTAAAGAAAATGTGAAAAAAATCTAATCTCTAACTGAGAATCCCAAATGATTATTTGTTGAGTTTGCTTCAGATCTGATTTTGTAATGACTATTTTCTTAGTTTGCTTCAGATCCAGTTTTGCAACAATTGTTTTCCGAGTTTGCTTTAGATTTTGTTTTGCAATGATTGTTTGCTGAGTTTGCTTCAAATCTAGTTTTGAAACTATTTTTTGCTGAGGTTTTTTTAGATTGGATTTTGCAATCTATTTTTTCCCGATGAAAATAATACACAAAAATAAAAAGGAAGTGTTAAATGAAAACAGAAAACAACAATGGAAACGAAAAAAATGAACCGACAGGTGGAACAATCTTGTATTTGCATAGGCTTTGTAAACTGGGAAATATTGTTGTTGAGGCGAAGAGGAAGGAAGCTGAAACTCCAAGGTTCTCAACGTTGGAAAAGTGGGGGTTGTGTTGTGTCGTTAATAAAAAAATTGATTAGGCTGCAAAAGTAAATGATGGAATGAGAAAGGATTTAACATGAACTGAAACAAAATCAAATCATAGCAAACAAAAAAAATAAACTGACAAAGAGAGTTGCAGCGGAGGCGACAAATTCAACCTTGAACATAATTCTTCGGCAGATCTGAAACAGAGAGAAGTCCAACTCACAATTTTCAGTGACAAATGATAAAATCATATTGTAAACATGATGTATAATACCGTAAATATGAAAATATGCAAAAAGGGTTTAGGGTTGAAGGAGAGATTGAATTTGTGGATGAGAGATGCATTATGCAGTTATTATAGTTTAATGAGAGATGCATTATGCAGTTATTGTAGTTTAGGGTTTGTTGGTTGATATCAAAAGCCATAATATATAGATTAATGGGAGAAAATTGAAGGGTTTCTCATAAATCAAAGAGGAGAAGTGTGGAGGTGGTTTTGCTGTATTCCAAGAAAGTTTGCACAATTCCAAAAAAACTTTTTCATGTTATAATGATGGTAAAACAAAAAAAAAAGGATAATTGAAAGGTTACCAAATGATTAAAAAATTTATTTATTAATTAAAGTATTAAAGGAGATGCAATTACATCTATATCCCCGTTTATCACCCTCAAATTGATGATTAGAGGGATAATTATAGAATTTCATATGTCTTCTACTTTATTATATTATAAGTAGACTAGAAACCAAATCCAAGCTTAGAGCCTAAGAGAGAACTTGAGTGAAAGCTGCCCACCACTCCTCGTAACTCAGAACACAAATCACAATTGTGTTCATAACTCAGATCACAAAGCACAACGAAAATAGTTCCTATACTGAAGGTTGAATATGATGGAACATCTATGTTGTTATTGTAGAAAAACTCATGGTAGAGACATAAAACATCCCCAGTGTCGCGGGGAAAAAATCGTTTGTGAGATGAGACACCTGATGCCTTCTTTGGGCTCGAGTGCTCAAGAAAAAGATTTTTCTTTGTTTTTGTCACGACCAAACTTTTTATTGTTTCCAAAGTAGGAAAAGGAAAAAAGCTGCAATAACCTTAAAAGTGGGGGAGAGATCTTGGGTAAGAATGTTGGTTATACGAAGGGAAGGTATTAGCACCCAACGTATCTATAGTTCTCTATAGGCTTCTTTGTTATGTTTGTCTGTTCATTTCTTGCTATGCTAATGGGGAGGTTCTTTTGTGAGATAGGTGGGATCTAAAGTGTTTGTTTGATTATGCTCGCAAAGATCATCGCAATCTTCTGCATACATATCCCTTAGAGGGAATCAGAGCATCTGTAGCTCGGGGTCTACGGGTGCTAAGGTTTGAGTGGTTTGAGGGAGAAGTTTTGCTCGCCAAGGAATAAGACCTTGTGCCTACGTATTCTCAAAGGGATGTTGAGAAAGTCAAAGCAATCGTAGTTCCCACTTATGCTAGTGGAAGCAAAGGATAAGAGACAAATGTCATCTAAATGCTCGATGTATCTAATCTATATCATCACATACATCTGTTTGTTTTTGTTTGAAATCTTTTCATTATAAGCCCTGGGTTGTGCCACTTATGGCGCTTAGAATGATAAAGATGTTTTTTTGTTTAGCCAGCCTTGTGGTAAAAACAAGTTGATTAGCCAGCCTTGTGGCAAAAACTTTCAATGAAGTCAGCCTTGTGACAAAAAGTTTTGATTAATCAGCCAGCCTTGTGGCAAAAGTTTCGACGAAGCCAGCCTTGTGGCAAAAACTTTGATTAATCAGCCAGCCTGGTGGCAAAAGGTTTGATTGATTAGCCAGCCTTGTGGCAAAAGAGAAATTTGATTGATTGATTGTTTATGATGATATAGATGAGATACTCATATCATAGAGATGATAAATGTCTAATCTCCTAGGGGTATTAGTTTTCGATATTGGGATGCTTATAAGAAGCCCGTGGGTCCTTGTACGAAGCCCAAGAGGAGGCTATCCGAGGGTCCTTGCATTGTAAGCCCAAGAGGAGGCTATGGGAGGGACAATCGAGGGTCCTTGCATTGTAAGCCCAATAGGAGGCTATAGGAGGGACAAGTCGTTTGTACGAAGCCCAAGAGGAGGCATGGTATAGTTGGTTTGAGCTCTTAGAGCAATTTCACCGGGAAACCATACTCTATGTCCTAACCTAAACTAGGGATATTCTTTGCACGAAGCCCAATAGGAGGCTATGGGGAACCTAGTGTTGTACTAAGTTGAACAAGTATATATAACATGATCAAAAATATGAACAAGTACGAACAAACATGAACAAGTACATGAACAAATATGAACAAGTATGAACAGTTATATATGACAAGGTGTGTGTATACAATGGAGTTTATGAAGGAAATATACCTGTAAGGATGATCCGTTTGTATACACGGGGCTCGGGACTTATACTCGGGGAGAGGCCCATTGAGTTTATTCAAAAGCTATGTAAACAAGTATTTACAAGGGAGGTTGGGACTTATACCTACATGGAGGCCCATGGTATTTTGGGAAGATTTAAAGAAAACCTTCATTTTTTGATTTGTTATTCGAGATTAAAAAATCAAATTGATCGAGGTATGTACAAAAGGTGTATGTACAATGAAATACCTAATTTCATGTAAGGGAATGGGACTTATACCTATGTGGAGGCCCATGTTTTATTTTATAAAACATGGTTGATTGTTTTGAAAACGTGAGGTTTCGTCGTTTGAAAAGCTTTGAAAGTTTTGTTTTGAAAGAAGTTTTCTGTTTAAAGAAAAACTGTACAAAGAAAAAGGAATGGGACTTATACTCTCTAATATTCGAGAGGCCCATGTTTTGAAAATGAGTTGCATGATTTGAAAGTGAATTGATTACTATTGTGAAAACAGTTGATTGAGTTTTAGGCTTACCTCGAAGAATGAGAAAATTGGATTTCTGAGTTTGAGGTGTTACCTGATCTTCAGATGTTAGGCATCCACACCAGCAGAAAAGAACGCCAGATAAGTTCACAGCTTTCAGCATTCCATGATCATCCAGTAATTGTTTATGGAATTCTCCATCAAATGGAAGACCAAACAAAACAGACAAATCCAAAAGACAACAGAGAAATAATCTCGAAGTCTTGGATGAAGTGAGAAAACTCAAGCAATGTGCAACAGAAATCAAATAGAAATTTAAATGATTAACTACACAAAATAATACGAAAATATCAAACTCAAATAAAAATTAATTCTAAAAGAAGACATTTTTGTGGTTTTTTTATGAAAAGAGAAAATAATTAGAAACATAAACTTAAATATGCATCTAAAATATTTTTTTGGATTTTTTAATAAGGATTAGAAAAGAAAATTAAAATCCTATATAAAAAATAGGGTTAATGAACTTTTTGGTCCCTCTAAATATTGCAGATTTCGTTTTTAGTCCCTCCAAAATTTTCCTTTAAGAAATGGTCCCTTCAAAATTTTTCGTCTAAATTATTGGTCCCTAACGTCAAATTTCGTAGCTAATCGGTGGCTAAAATCGTAGCTAATCTCTAGCAAATTTGACATTAGAGACCAATAGTTTAGACAAAAAATTTTGAAGGGATGATTTCTTAAAGGAAAATTTTGGAGGGACTAAAAACGAAATCTGCAATATTTAGAGGGACCAAAAAGTTCATTAACCCTAAAAAATATTTATAGAAAAAGTTAAAGGAGAATTAGTAAAAAAAAACTAATTGAATGGGCCAGAGGTGTAGAAACCCTGAAAGGGGTGAGAGCCCAACTGATTTAAAGCTGAATAATTAAAAAAAAGATTGCTGGTCCGGACCGGGTCGGGTCAGAATGACCCAGATCCGCCTAACTTTAGTAAACAATTGGGTTGGAGAGAAAACCCTAAGAATCAAAAGAAAAGAGGCAACGCCTCCTTCCTCTCCCTTTCTCGTTTTCACGCTCTTTTTCTGAAAAAAAACAATACAAGCTCTTGGCTTTTCTCTTCCATGGAAATCGATGGAACAAAAGCAACAACTCTTCACCGTCGCTCTCAGCTTCGATTTCTCTTTGCTCTTTTAGTGAACAACAACAACACACGACTTCTATTCTCTCTCGATCGCTCACGCAAGTTCTCTCCGCTCTCTCGCTCGAAAACGAAAAAAAACAACAACAAGCTTTCACTCGGTGCCTGTGAACAAACAGCAGTGACTCTGGCTCTCAATCTCATGGTGGTTCTAGTTTTTTTCTCTCTGAACATCAATAACAGCTCATGTTTCTCACCGATTTCGTTTTTGTTTTATGAAAGAACAAAGGTTCTCTTGTCTCAAGGTAACAAAATTTGTTCCAATTTCGTTTTCCCTTTTGATTTACGACACAGCAACAATAGCTTACGCTTTCTGTTTTTGGTTTCAGACAACATACAAGAACGAAATTTACAGTAGCGATTTAAAGCAATTATTGAGAGTAAAGTAGAAACGACTTACCTGGATTTATCACTAAGGTATGACTTTGATCCTTCTTGCCTTCTGGAATTTTGTTGCTGAGCTATGTTGTTCTGTGGCTTTTTGAATAGTTGAACATGTTGCTGCCACTGCTTTGAATTTGTGTTGAAAGTTGGTGTGAACCTGAACCGCTTCTTAATTGTTTTGATGTTGTTCTGAATCATGACTCTGGACTGCTATTGATTATATACTGAATTTTTGCTTTTGTTTGAACGATTCAGAACCGTGGTGAACTGTTGATGTTGCTGTGATTGATTCTGAATTGTTGTTGTGATGCTATCGCAGCTGTTGTTGTTGCTGAACCGTGTTGTTGAAGAACAACTTTGGATTGTTGTTACTAACAACCCTTTTTTTGAATTTGTGTAGGCTTTTGATGAACGTGATGCCACAACACCTTTCTTTGGATTGCTTCAAGACTTGAAGATGGACTTCAAGTTGAAACTCTCCACACCAAGGTATGAAGAATTTCTTCTTCACTCTCTTTCAAGAAACTTTGTAGCTAGAAACTCTTATTTTTTCAAGTGGTTTTCTTTGGTTTGAAGAATTTCTTCTTCTTGCCAAGAAACTTGAAAAACTATGAGAAAAGAGAGAGAAGTGAGAAAGCAAGTAGTTAGGGTTGCTTTGGTGTGATTAATCCCAAGGAGATCACTTCCTATTTATAGGCAAAATTTAGGGATGTGTTTGGTATTAAGAAACTTGATTGGAAAGTTATAGTCATTGCAAGAATGATAATAAGAATAAGAATATTCTTATGACATATGCAAAGATATTTCTCATGACATAAGCCATAAAAAAAATCTTTCTTTGATCCCTTTTTGTCTTGAATTATTCTTTTGCTAAATTCACCCCTCTTATGTTTCTTTTTCATGTTGCATGAGGACTTTGAAGAAAGCATGAAGAAGCTTGAACTTGAAGGATGGAGATTTGAAGATTTCAAGAGTGAATTCAAGAATGTCTTTGTATTTTGTTTTCTTGTAATTCAAATTGAATTTCACTTTAGAATTGTATGAACTTTGTATTCTTGAAAGTGAATAGAATTTGAAAGTTGTAATATCTTTGAACCTTGAATTAGACTTGAAATGTTGTAATCTTGAATTTTGGACAAAGTCTCTATTGTAACTCATTTGAAATTTGGAACTTGTTCATGTAAAGAAACTCCACTTGAATTTCCTTTAGAATCTTGAATGAATTTGCTACTCAAAAATGAAGTTGGAATTTTCTTGAGTGAACTTTGAATTTAAAAATTCAATTCCCTTTGATATAGAAAATGATGGGAAATCCTTGGAGTAGCATGAAACTTTAAGTCTTGAAACACATTCTTGCCATCATGAATTGTTTCAAACTTGTACCAACTTCCAAGTAATCAATATGAACCAACTTTCTTCAACATGATGAATCCATAAGCCAAGAGTCACGAAATAAATTCCAAACAAATCTCTTGAATCACACAAATGGCAGTGGCGCATAAAAAGTGGAAAACCGCCATGAACACGAAATTATCTTGCAAAGAATGAGTGAATGAATGAACAATCCTAATTTGGTTGATTCAAAGCTGTTGAGCCTGTTGAAATAAATCCTTGAGGACCAAATGTTGATTGTTGATGAAGATGGTTCATTTGAGGTGAAGGGAGAACAAAACCCTAATTGGTTGTTGCTTGTACTGATGAGTGATTTCTTGATTAAACACTGCTGAGTCACAAGTAACAAACACAAGCTATGCAATTTGTTAGAGATGCAAATGATGCATATGCAATGATATGAGGTGGTATCTTAGGTCAAAAATTGGGGTATGACACCCAGCCCGTGTTTTTCTTTTTCTGGACAAGTTATGGCAAAGGAACCCATCACAATACCAAACCCAGACACGACTTATAAGGACACACACGAAGGACATCTTGAGAGAGTTTGATTTCTGTAATTTGTGGAGACGCGATTTTATAGCCATTTGAGATTATAGGAAATAACGATGGTCTTGGTCTTGTTCAGTGGTCAAACGGTTGATTAGGAAATAGTTCCAAAAACAATTAATCTTTCCAAAGCAGTTTTTGACTATTTTTCTGATAGGAGTTATCTTCAAAACCAGCGCATGCATATTCATTGATTGAACTTTACACCGACCAATAATGTGTAGAGATAAACTTCAAGACAAATTTCCTTGTTTGACTTAGTAGATTCATTGTCTTTAAACATGTCATGACATCCTGTCAGACATTGTCACTTTTTTTCACTTCTTAAGCACAAAGCTCAAGACTCTTCAGCAAATTAAGACAAATCATCCTATGGACCAAGTAAGAGACCTCCTACTTACTCTACTGACTCACTAGTCATAGACATAGACCTCTGTAGTTCTGAGAAACCGTGAAGAACCTTCCAACACTTGTTGACACATAGCCACCTCATCAGCTCAGAGAAAGAATTATGGATTCCAGTTGCACATGGTTAGATACAACCATTCACAGATAACTGACAATAATGATACACCTTGTTATATCAAACTTTTATCATAAGAGCATACATGTGCTTCTTTCGAATTAGTACACCTTCTCAATGATGTTAGATCATTTGTAACCAAGACACTTTTCTTAAAGAATATATCTTGACCTAGGAAGTCACTCCCCCTATCTGAGATAATCTGAGCTTCTTTAAGGAAAAACTTAAAATGATTAATGGAAAATATAAGACGCATCTTCATATCTTCAAGAGCTCACCCTCTATTCAACTATCCTGATGAACACACTTACTATAGCAATGTTGCTCCTTTACATTAGATACTCACACCAGAAATCAGATGTTATAACATTGTGTTTGACATTAAAATACAGATGCGCTGTTGTAATACGGTGGAAGAACTGACTTTTAAAAAATGTAGCGGATATCAAGAGTCACCAACGACTTTTATTTTATCCAATTAGAAAGGAAAAAAGAACAGAAAAAGACCTTTTAAAAGACTTTGAGTTCGGGGGTAAGTTATACAAAGGGAAGGTGTAAGCACCCTTTGCATCCATGGTTATCCATGGGCTCTTAATTTCTTAGCTCACTTTTGTTTTCAAAATGTTTGAAGTGTAGTGTGTGAATAGTAAAAACTTTGTTAAGGACTTTAGCTTGTAAATAAGCGTAGCCTTGCTTTTGAAAGTATTTGAAAAGATAGTGTGAACAAATATTTGTGAATTTAAATCAGAGCAAACAATTAGTAGCAACTACCCTAATTTTAAGATTTTTGTTCTTTAAGCTTTTTAGTTTGAAAGGGCTATCCATACCATAAAGAGGGCAGACAATCCTTTCATTGGATTTGAAAAGGGTCATCAGAGTTATCGTTCTCCATATTACTGTCCCTACCATAAAGAGAGCAGGTAGTCTTTATGGAAGGATAGAATAGTCATTTTAAGCAACCGACGAGGATACTTTAGCATTCGAAGGGGCGATCATCATTTTATTCGAGGCAACACTGAGGGACTAGATCTCATATGATGATTTTATTTCTAGGCAGCAGGCTAAGGTATTCTCGTATTGGAGGGACTTGACTATTTTTTAAATTGGAAGGCAACAGGCAGCAGGCAGCATAAGAAAGGTTACCATAAAGGTGTGTGTGTGGCATACTCAGGTGATCAATATTCAAATATCTTATCTTGTAATTAGAGTGATACTAGGTTAATTTTAGCAAGGCTTGCACTCCCTAGGATTACTAACCACAGCAGAAAATAAAACAGAATTAAATGTCCTACGCTATTACAATAAACACCTGTAAGGCAGAAAAATAAAGGCAGAAAGAAAAAACCCTAAGCTATTACAAGGCTTTGGGGCAGTTACATAATAGATCAAAAATTAAAATTGTAAACCTTGCAGCATATGAATATGAATAAATTAGGCAGACGATACCCCAAATGGGGAAAAGTTAACCACAGTTAATAGAATCCAAAATAATGAATCAGCAAGGCAAGGCAAAAATTAAAGGTTAAAAACCTAAATTATCTAACCTAAATTAATTAATTAAATTAGCTAAAATAATTAGTCAAATTTTAAGAAATAAAACTAAATTTTTTATTGTGTTTTTGTGATTAAATAATTAATTACAAAGATAATTATCCTAATGAAAAAAACTAATCCTAATTATGTTAAACTAAAATTTATTAGTTAAACCTACCCCTAATGGTTGATTAAAAAATAAAAATAAAACCTAATTATAATCCTAATATTAATTTTATGGTTTATTAGTTAATGGTTAATTTTAGGTTAGTTAAATAAATAAAACAAAAACAAAACAACAACAAACAGCGAATAAACAAAATAAAAGGAAAAATAAAAAGAAGGTGGGGCGTATTATCTGGTGCGATAGCTCTTTAATAATGCACCGTGGGGTAGTATCGCCAGGGCCATTGGAATTAGTCTCCTGGAGATCCAACGTCAGAGGGAGAAAGGCGCACCATGGGCGTGCTTGGATCATGCGCCAGTGGATCTGCAAATGAGAAAATACAACAAAATAATTGTGAAGACTTGGGTTCGAACCCAGGTCTTGAGACACAAACCATGCATCCATTGGCCAACTGTGCAGATTATTCAATTCGTTAGTATAATGAGTAAAATAATATAAAACAAAAAAAGGACTTTAATGAAAAAGAGTGTGCGTGGGACCCAAACAAAGTAGACCAGCGAATCAGAGAGGGGGAGAGAAAAGGACTATGTTGACTGGCCAATAAGATCATGGCGCGTGGAGAGAGAATGTTTGATTCTTTGACTGGCCATTAAGCATTGGCCACGACGACGGTCCACTTTTCCTTCTTCACTATTCATCTTCTTCTTCGCCCACCCCTGCAGAATTTCCTGCGGAAACTGCCACGAAATCTCCTACGAATTTACTTGCCATATTGCGTTCATCAAACCTGCACTTTTAAAACACGAATAACAACAACAAAAATCCATACATTGGAACCCAGATTACCTAATCATGACCCCCTGAGTTCAATGGAGGGGTTAGTTTTGACTGAATCGCCCTGTATATATGAAAACAAACATAAAACTTGAACATGCCCTAGCTATGATATTTTATCGTTCCTGCATTAAAACTCATAAATAAAGCGTCAAACTGACTCTAAACAATGTAATAAACATGTAGGTATGCATATGGATGATTTAAATGGCGTGGATAGAAAGCCTAAGATCAAAGAAGCATTACCAATGGTGTAACCGTGGGGGAGGGCGTTCTGGAACCACCTGAGCTTCACAAATGGTATGGACGAACTCCTGGTATCCTCAGGAGATAGATGGGATGCTTAGGAGTGGCTGAATCTTGCCAAGGAAGAAATTCTTTTTTGCCATAGTTTATGAGTTATTTGTGACGTGAAACCCTAGCTCTCCAATGCCAATTTTCCGTCCTCTCTGCAGCTGAATATATTTTCCTACTTATAAGGAATAAGATTAGGGCAAAAGACTAGAAGGAAATCAAATCTTTTGGTGACATGGAAATATGAAAAGATTTTGTATAAAATCTTTCTAAACTTGACCAAAACCTCTCATAATATGTTTTCACAATTTTCGCTTGGTCATCAAGATATTTTCGGGCTTCTGTATGATTAAAAAAAGAAGCCTCATGATTTATTCCATTATTTTATGATTTTACTTAATTTATTTGGAATTTAAATTCATAAAATTCCAAATAAATCCAATAAATGGCACAAAAATATGAAAATAATTGTATGGGTGCTTTATCAGGTCAGAATCATGTTTAGAATCCAAAACTTAGGCCCATTATTCAAAAACTCCATTTTGCTCATATTGACTTTTGTGCATTTCACCAAAATTGACCAACTTTAACAAACCATAACTCCCTCAATATTGATCATATAAAGATGTTATAGGACTTTTTGGAAAGCTCAAGATGTCCCCTATAAGCCACTTCGGAACCTTTTTGGCATTTGGATATTTTATCTTGATGATATGGCTCCTGACAAATAACTGCTTTTTGCGAGCGTCTTGAAGGACCTGTAATGTTTTGACTTATATCTCTTAGGCGGAAGCAGTTCTTGACCTTGGGCCCCACATCAAAGTTGTAGAGAATTGAATTTCCTTGAGAATAAGCTTTGGTTGGGAAATTTATGATAAAGCATGAGAGAGATATGATCAGTCAAATTTTGGTTGACTTTCTCCTAGAAACCCTAATTTAGCAACTTCAAGATTTGATGATTTCTGATCTTTTCTTGATGAATCATGGTCAACCCTTGATCAAATGATGAATGTGACAACATATTCTTGATGTTGACCAAAAATCCCGACTTTTGACTGTATGTTGACCATAGTTGACTTTTAGATCAAAACAGTCGACTATTGATCAATCGAGCAATCTTGTGAATCAAAGCTTGAAATATAGTGGGAAAATTTTGGGGTATGACAGCTATACAAATTAGTACTACCAATATATTCCATAAAGTTCATATCTCTTTCTACAACAAACCCTTGTCTATCAACTTATCTCCACCTGAAATGATCAACTGATGACCTCTTGACACTAGATGCACACACAGAGAGGTTACCACAAACTCAACATAAAGAACTGCCACTTCTTGTACTTTGTTGAGCATATCCTTACCATGTTTATATCAGATCATGGTCTGTCGAGAAATTTTGAAATCCTTCTTGACATGGTGTTTCTCACAGTTACACAACGATTAACACTCTTTGAACTAGATGGATCCTCCTTGTCTTCAGCTATATTGACCAGATCATAAAACTTTTGTCTTCAAAGTCATACTCACTTAGTGAAGTTTTCATCATGAGAGTAATTATGTATTGCCAAAACATATTACTAACATCAAGATCAGAACCTGCCCATTCTAATCCACATCACGTCTGAACTGCCGCTTTAGACAATAATGTCGCTTTTTCAAACTTCACATGCACATTCCTAGACATTCTTCCAGGTTAATAGCACATTGTAATGTTGACATCACGCAAGACATAAGTTTGTCAGACATCAAAACTCAAAAACTCGGACTATCCATAGAGATAACATGTCTCAATAGAATGACTTAGAACATAAGAAACAATTTGTGTTCATGACTCGAAACAAGACTCTACTCTTTATAAAACAACTGTAAAGAATGACCTCGGACTTAAAAATGTCTGAACACTACCCTTATACCCTATTCTTGTCACAATTTGGCAACCATAACCTAGACTCTAAATTTTACTCATATCCGAAAGAAGAACATGAAAGACTCAAACAAGACTCAAAAGTATGAAACGGAAAAGACACTAGAAACCTGAGCAATTTTAAACAACATACCTGGACTTTTACTTAAGTCGTAATCAAGAGATGTTATTTGAAGAAGAACTGCATCAGGTGGACTTGTGGATAGGTTGGAACATGCACTAATTCAGAACAAGTGATACACACAATCAATACATGTTTTTAGATGTTAAGACAAAGAATAATCCTTGATTGTCTTTTAAGAATAGACATGTCTTGAGTTATGTTCTTACATCGTGTGTGACATTATTCTTCTAGCTTAAAGATCAGTCTTTGAAAGACTTTCCATTTGATTAGAAGCAGAATAACATTGTCTTTGCTGATCTCCATACTCTCTTACTCCCCATGAGATATACAAATTTAGGACATCTTTGATGTTCGTCCTTGAAGCACCCTTCATTTGGAATTTGCCACAGTTTCCAAATTTATAAACTTTAGTTTACTTGCTACACAATATTCAGATTGCCACACTCTGCAACTTGAAGTAGTAGAAACTATGATTGTATAACCATAAATCAATCTTCAGCTGATAAGTCTGAGTTTTTCATACAAACATTGCAAAATATCCAGCTCCCATCAAGTTATTTAACATAATCAGTATGCTTCACCAGATACCATTGCCACACTTCTTAAACTTGTGAAGATAACAGTGAACACAGACCTTTTAGTTCACACTAGTCCTTGAATACATAACTGGAAGGACTTCTCATCTAATAGGTACTAAGTCTCCCGTCAAAGTACTTTATTAGTTACTCAGTAAGGTTTACTACTCACACTAGTTCATCTTGACTGATTTCTTCTTCTCAGTCTTGCATCCCGGTTCTACACCTAATAAGTACCAAGTCTCCTGTCAAAGTACTTATCAGTTAGTCAGTTAGAATTTACTACTCACACTAGATCATTCTGACTGATTACGTCTTCACACTTATATATTTTTCTCTTGGCAAACACAAAAAGAAACTGAAGATCTTTAGATGATGTTGTAACATCTGATATGACATCATCCTTCATGGTTCTTGGTTAACATCTCTAACATCTAATTCATAGTACTTGGGGTGGAAACAAAAGAGTGAAATTATCAGCAACATCCAAACATATCAAGGAATAGAATAGCCAGCATCTCAATAAGCTTTTCTTCAGACTTTCATTCTGATTTTGAGATGATGGATGCCATAGTCTGTACCTATAGAGGAGATTCCCTCATTTAGGTTTCTGGAACAGACTTAGTCATGATATAACACTGAATTAGTTTGATTTTTCTGAGTCATATGACTTCCTTGATTCCAAATAACACTACCCTTTTTGGATAACAACTAGGGCAGTAAACACTCTTGACCATATTTTACTATGGTTGAGACACAATATTCAGCTCCAACAACTGCTCTATGGTTATGAGTGAAAATTCCAGATGTAAGCTCATCTTGATTTAAACATAAAGGATCAGAAAGGAATACCTTCATGAGTTTTCTTTTGCACTGAGCTTTTACTTCTAACTTCCCATAACATAGGATTTGGAGTAGAAGCACATGTTGATCGTCTCCTGATCAACTTATAATCAGATGTCTCCTCTTCCAGACCAGGAGTAGGTTCCAAACCAATGTTCTCTCACTACATTAGTTTAGCACCAGAAAATCTGTTCTTCAGCTAGTAGCTGTATACCAGTACTAATGTCCCAACATCCGGTAAGACATCTGTTCCTCCTTCTAGGAACACTCCAGCCTTGAAATTCTTCAAGGTTCACACTTGCAGATGATTATGAATATCATTGATCAGTTGATATTCAACAACTCTAATAAACCATGCCATTATGAGTGGACTTGAGAGATTACTCAAGTATCTTTGACACTTTAATTATAGCTGTAAGGTTCTGCCATACATTCTGTTGAATATAAATAACCCTAGAATCTTTCTTATACAATAAGGGTTGCACCAAAGGCTATGCAGCGGAGAATAGCCATACTTCAACAGAATTCACACAATGCTTACTCCATGAAACAATTGTAAGCATGACATCCAAGGATTGACTGCAACTTAACCTTGCACAATGCTTGCTTCTGCACCGAGCAACAGACAAGACCTAACCAACTTCCTGACCTGATAAAATCACATAGATACAGAGGTTACCTTATCAACATCTTCACTCCCGCATGAAGGTTTTGATACGTTTCTTCTCTGTACATAGATGAAGGCAAATTAGTTCAATTCAAATTCTTCACTCCCGCATGAAATCTTTGGATTTAGCTCTCCTTTACTCCAGCATCAACAACTCTGGTTAGGTTGGTCCAATCCTCCACATATAGGACCATCCTCCACTTCAAGGGACCATACAATATGAACACTTCTTGTCCAAACAATCTTCTACCTTCAGTACAACTTGAAAGTATCCCTCATGGGTCTCATCCAGAAACAGACAGGATGCCTGCTCTGATTGATTTGTTAATAACTTAGCAAAGGCAGAACAGAAAGATCCCTAATTTTAATTACCCCAAAGAAGGAGTCCATGAGTACTGGGATCATGTTTGTTCAGTCAAAATAACTAGATTGTAAACTTCATTGGTTCTGTGAATGGACCAGCTATCAAACCTGAACCTGATGTTATACGCGATGTTACAACATCCAAGACTGAACAGACAATACATTGCAGAAGATAAATAACACAGTGAATTGTTAACCCAGTTCGGTTTAACTACCTACTCTAGGGGCTACCAAGCTAGGAAGAAGATTTCACTATCAGTAGTACTATTTTATGTAAATAACCTCTGGTTTATGTTAGGAGTAAATTAATGGTAAATTCATGTGTTAATAGAAGTGATTTAGTTTCCAAACCAATGCAAAATGTGATAAATCCATGGGTTTTTATTAAGAATTGAACTGAACAAGTTTAGTTCGTGCGTAAAGCAAATCGAATCACTTGTGGGTGTTATTGTTGCAGGTTTAGAGCTGAATTAAAGCTTGAGAAGAACATGAGGAGGAAAGGGAGCTGGAAGTCTCAAAGGCAGAAGAAAAAGATGGAAATTGCAAAGGGCGCGCCGCGAGAGTTTCTAGAGCGCGCCGCGAAAATATCTCTGTTTTGAAGCGCGCCGCGCCAGTCCGATGCCGCGCCGCGGCCTCGGCGTTAAAAGCCCAAAACTTCTATTTAAAAGCCCTAGCTTCCAAGAGAAAAAGAACTTTGGGGGGAAGAGCGAAATTAGGAGAGCAATCTGAAGGTGCAGCCACAATCATCAATTGAAGACCAATTCTCTATCAAGCGAAGACATTCCTTTGATGAAGATGAATTCTTCCATTAATCTTTGTGTGTTCTTCATGTCTATGGAGAGCTAAACCCCTCGTGTTGAATCTAAGGTAGTAGTTAACCTATGAATATACAATACCATTAATTAATTCCTATGAACAATTGTTTGAATTCATTATCAATAAGAAATCTTGTTTTTATTCTTAAATTATCGTTGAATCTTTGATCGAAAGAAAGGATTTAACTTTTGCCCTAGGTTACTATATTGATTCACTTGCAATTTGCAGAGATGGAATTGTCATTGGGTTTTCACAATTATCGTTCTTAATTACTATTATCGTTATTGATATTTGGAGAGATCGAATCTCATACCGGTAAAAGTTATCTAATTTGATTTGCAGACATGGAATCTTATTTGAGGATAAGTGAAGATAATGAGTCAAAAGATTGTTCAATTGTGAATTAATTGATAATTGTATAGGAATAGGTTGATGAACCCTAAGGTTCAACATATTTCTCTAATCGTTAACAACAGTTTATTACTCGCTTTTAATTTATTGTTTACTTTTGATATTATTAGAATCATAAAACAAACCAACTCAATTTTCCTAACTCAAAATAAACAACTATAGAACGGCAGTGATATTAACCAATCCCTGTGGATACGATATATTACCGAAAATATTTACCCAAAAATACTTTCAACAAATTGGCGCCGTTGCCGGGGATTGGTGTCAATATTGCACGCATTGCAATAGTTCTTATTTTGAGTTTTAATTTTTATTTTCTCGATTTGGTTGTTTCACGTGTTTGCTAGTTTTTGCAGAAGATCGTGTATGCGCAGTAAAGTTCCCAGTGATCAACTTCTTTTTGATCCCGAGATCGAAAGGACCGCTAGGAGGCTAAACAGCAAAGCACGAAGAAGAGCAAACATAGCAAAAGCAAGAGACAACGCAACCGCGACATCGTCACAACAACTTGAAACTATTGACGAGTCGCAAGAAGGACTCTTCTTTCACGAACTGTTCACGGAAGAAGAACCGGAAGTTATTATACAACCTACTGTTGTCAACATGACTGCTCCTGGTCCATGTGCAAATAGTCCAAGACTCAATCCTCAGTTCGCTAGAACTTCCGCCAACGGGCGACCGACAGAACTGAAGACCGGCATCATACAATTGATTTGTGCAAGTCCTTTCGCCGGATTGGACCATGAAGACCCGTACACGCATCTTACTCGATTCTATGAGTTAGCGGGTACCACGGGTGTCGCTCAAGCTGATGAGGAAGCATTATTTAAGAGGTTGTTCCCACACTCTTTGCTATCTAAGGCAAAAGATTGGTACTTGGATCAACCTGAAGCAGTGATGACTAATTGGAACACATTAGAAGAAAAATTTCTGGAAAGATTTTACTCTCAAAACCGATTCTTCGAAGCAAAAACAGCAATAGCAGTATTTTCTCAAGGTAGTAATGAATCTTTGAATGAAGCATGGGAAAGGTATAAAGCTATGTTGAGAAAGTGCAAAGGACTCGGTTTTACAGACGTTGATCAAATCCATATGTTCCGTAACGGTCTCACAGCTACAAACAAGACACTCTTGGACGCCACAGCTGGTGGTTCACTCATGTCCAAAACACCTGAGGAAGCTACTCAGATAATAGAGCGAATGGCTCTAAATGATCGTCAAGGCAACCATGATCGAACGGTAAGAGATAAGAAACCCGGAGTGTTGGAGCTGAACAACAGTGATGCTCTACTTGCTCAGAATAAATTGCTAACTTCACAAGTGGAAATTTTGACACAATAAATGTCCAAACTACCACAACAACTTAAGGAGCTGAACGGGATATCCAATTCTTATCAGGTTGCGAAGTGTGAATTATGCAAGGGCAATCATCAAACAGGATTCTGTCCACCAGTCCTAGAAGAATAAGTAAACTACATGAACAACACTCAAGGACCAAGGCAGAATCAATACCAAAATCAGCCATATCAACAGAATTATCCTCCGAGGAATAACAACCAAGGATATCAACAGAGACCCAACAATCAAGGGTATCAACAACAAACTTTTCAACCATACACTCAACCGCCACCACAACAACAAGGAGGACAATCTAAGTTAGAAGAGACCATGAATCAATTCATGCAAATGTCAATGACAAATCAGAAGAACCAGGAAGCTGCAATTAAAAATCTGGAAACTCAAGTAGGGCAACTGGCTAAACAAATTGCAGCTACTCAGTCAAATGCAACATTCTCCGCTAACACTCAAGATAATCCTAAAGAGCATTGTAACGCAGTGGTGACTAGAACCAGTCAAAAAGGCGCTGAGAAAGAAGTTGAAATCAATGATACCGAGAAAGAGGATAATAATCAGGCTGCGGAAGATGAGGAGAATGAAATCATAGTGAGCACCATGAGCAAATATGTTGAAGGAGAAATAGATGAGACCAAGAAAGAAAGAGGGATGACAGAGAAAAGAAGAAGTTCTAAGAAAAAGAAATTAGATCATGTGATACCAAGCCAACATCTACCATACCCCCACGCTCCGTCAAAGAAGGATAATGCCAGGCAATATACCAGGTTTATGAGCATCTTCAAACAACTCCACATAAACATACCATTTGCCGAAGCATTAGAGCAAATGCCCAAATATGCTAAATTTATGAAGAACATGCTCACAAAGAAAAAGGGATGCACAGATGAAGAAACTGTGGTGCTTGATGCTCAATGTAGTGCTATAATTCAAAGAACTACTCCAAGAAAGGAATCCGATCCGGGGCGAGTAACCTTACCATTGAATATTGGAGGTAATTTCACTAGCGATGGGTTAATTGATCTGGGGTCGAGCATCAACCTAATCCCTTTATCCATTGTCAAGAAGCTAGGGAATATTGTGATGAAGCCCACTAGTATGACTTTACAATTGGCCGACAAGTCTATCACTTCACCCTATGGAGTGATTCAGGATCTGCTAATTAAAGTAGACAAATTCTTTTTCCCGGTAGACTTTGTGGTTGCTGACATGGAAGAAGATCATGAGGTACCTGTGATTCTAGGAAGGCCATTCATGAAAACCGCTCGGATGATGATTGATCTGGATGAAGGGATCATGAAAATAAGGGTGCAAGATGAAGAGGTAAAGTTTACTCTGTTCAAGGCCAAGAAGCATCTTAAGAACAAGAGTGATATCTTCCAAATCGATACAACTAAGGGATCAACCAAGGAAGACAAAAATCAACCTCCGAGCTACTTCCAAGTTGGACAAGAGGTACTCCTGTGCAACTCAAAACTAAGATGTCTCTCGGGTAAAGCAACAACAAAATGGTCTGGACCACTGATAGTAAAAGATATATGCGACCACGGTGCCATTATGGTAGAGAATCCACTGACGAAAGAGAGGAGAACCGTTAATGGAAAACGGTTAAAATATTTCTTCGGGGGAGTGGAGCAACATGCACCATTTTTAGTTCCTTGAAAGCATGAACTGTCGAGCCATGCGACGTTAAACGAAGCACTTCGTGGGAGGTAACCCACACTTCTAATGTTTTATTTTGTTTTGTTTATTTTTATTTCAGGAAATAATAAGGGAACCTTTCTGGTGAAAGCTAGGAAGAGGCAATTGATATTGCAATACCCTCTGTGAGTCAACCCTCTCGGGCTTGTTACGAAACATTGAGGTCAATGTTTAGTTCAAGTTTGGGGGTGGATTTACTCTTTTGCATTTTTCAATTTTATGCTTTTATGCTTGTTATTTGCTCCCAGTTAGAGTAAGTAGTCCCATAACAAAACGAGAATCTCAAGCGAAGTATCAACAATGAAGCAACATGTATGAAAGTGGTAGGAAGTGAATGTTCAAAATTTTTCAGTTTCACTCTCTTTTTCAATAAGTAACAAAGCAGGTATGAATTGTCAAACTCAAACTCTTAATGTGTGCAATGAAACTTAAGGTGTTAGTAAATACTGTCAGAAGTTCTTTATGGTACATTGTTTATTGGATCACCTTAGCCTTAACCATTGTGAGGAAAGCTTTCCATTGTTTACTATATGCAGGAGACCATCAATTATTTTGACTTGTTCGTATCATGCTAAACCGGTTGTTGTATCGTCTGTGGAAATCTGTGGAAGTGATTTAGGCAATTGTTTGAATTTGAGAGTTCTTTGAGCCGATTCCACTGTAAAAATTATTTTCTTCTGTGAGAGTGTGATCCTTTGCTAACCATTCTTTGAGCCTGAGGTTAAGGTAAGTATCATAATATGCACCAAGGAAATAGCTGGTGAGTTTTGATCTCAATAAAAAGTTTTGTTCTGGACCATCAACCATAAAATTTGGTGATGTGTTTTCTCTTTGACCTTTTTAGAAAGTAGGGGAGCATTCATATAATCTGAATACTGGTTGATCTCCAAGTTGGGGAGAGTCACATTCAAAAGAAGAGTAAGTACTTATGGTAATCGGTGAAAGATAAAAGAAGTCGTAGCTTGAAAAAAAAAAAAGAGAAGTAACAACGTTTGAATATAAAGATTGTTGAAAAAAAGTGAAAAAGAAGAATCAAGCTACGAATGAATGAAAAAAGATGGACAGGTAAAGGAATTAGAGTTTAAGAGAAAAAGAAATAAGTTATGAATTGGATGCTTCCCTATATTAGGAACAACCCTTGATTATCTTCTTTTCTTTGAATCTAAACCACATTACAACCATAGAAAGACCTTCTGATTCTCAGATTCCACAAGACTTGATGCGAGCAATTTGGTGAACGTATGGTATGGATCTTTGTTGATTTAATTGTTTGTATGAGTGTTTAACCCCTCTTTGAGTCATCATATTTTCTGATAAGAGTGATTAGTGCTGGTTCAAGCAACTGTGTAGTGTTTTGAACTTCTGGAGGTAAATTGCTTTCAAAGTTTGTTTCATGTGTATATTCTGAGTTTGCAGGTAGAAGAGGAGTATTTGACTTAGTTACTGGATTGAACCACTTGAGAAAAAACTTTTTGAAAAACTTGTTGCATGACTATCGGTAAACTTTGCTGGAGGTAAGTAATTTTGTTTAGGGACAAACAAAACTCTAAGTTGGGGAGAGTTTGTTAGGAGTAAATTAATGGTAAATTCATGTGTTAATAGAAGTGATTTAGTTTCCAAACCAATGCAAAATGTGATAAATCCATGGGTTTTTATTAAGAATTGAACTGAACAAGTTTAGTTCGTGCGTAAAGCAAATCGAATCACTTGTGGGTGTTATTGTTGCAGGTTTAGAGCTGAATTAAAGCTTGAGAAGAACATGAGGAGGAAAGGGAGCTGGAAGTCTCAAAGGCAGAAGAAAAAGATGGAAATTGCAAAGGGCGCGCCGCGAGAGTTTCTAGAGCGCGCCGCGAAAATATCTCTGTTTTGAAGCGCGCCGCGCCAGTCCGATGCCGCGCCGCGGCCTCGGCGTTAAAAGCCCAAAACTTCTATTTAAAAGCCCTAGCTTCCAAGAGAAAAAGAACTTTGGGGGGAAGAGCGAAATTAGGAGAGCAATCTGAAGGTGCAGCCACAATCATCAATTGAAGACCAATTCTCTATCAAGCGAAGACATTCCTTTGATGAAGATGAATTCTTCCATTAATCTTTGTGTGTTCTTCATGTCTATGGAGAGCTAAACCCCTCGTGTTGAATCTAAGGTAGTAGTTAACCTATGAATATACAATACCATTAATTAATTCCTATGAACAATTGTTTGAATTCATTATCAATAAGAAATCTTGTTTTTATTCTTAAATTATCGTTGAATCTTTGATCGAAAGAAAGGATTTAACTTTTGCCCTAGGTTACTATATTGATTCACTTGCAATTTGCAGAGATGGAATTGTCATTGGGTTTTCACAATTATCGTTCTTAATTGCTACTATCGTTATTGATATTTGGAGAGATCGAATCTCATACCGGTAAAAGTTATCTAATTTGATTTGCAGACATGGAATCTTATTTGAGGATAAGTGAAGATAATGAGTCAAAAGATTGTTCAATTGTGAATTAATTGATAATTGTATAGGAATAGGTTGATGAACCCTAAGGTTCAACATATTTCTCTAATCGTTAACAACAGTTCATTACTCGCTTTTAATTTATTGTTTACTTTTGATATTATTAGAATCATAAAACAAACCAACTCAATTTTCCTAACTCAAAATAAACAACTATAGAACGGCAGTGATATTAACCAATCCCTGTGGATACGATATATTACCGAAAATATTTACCCAAAAATACTTTCAAGAGTTTACAGATAAACAACCTCTGGTTTACCTAGTCACTACCCAATGCATCCTTTATCTTAGAACTCCATCTAAGACAAGAGAACCTCTCCTCACTCCCTAGTGATACCTAACTGTTATAACCCTGCATCAGCTATTTAAACAATTAACAATAAACACTAACTTGATCTTGCTTCACAGCTTCAATCAAGAACATAATACTCAAATCTTACCTACAGGTTTTGAGTGAGAACAATAACTTCTCTTACCTACATGTTTCGAGAAGGACATGGCAGCCATCCCACAGTCTGAGTGGTCTACCTATAGAAACCCTAATGACTACATATTTTCTAAACACATTTTTCTATATTTTCTATATATTAAACTAGGTTACAAAGGTTTATATTATTATAACCTATTCCCAAATTGACTTGGGCTTACAAATCACAACACTCCTGGCTGTTGCAAATCTGCAAATATCTTCTGCTAAAAGAAAGGTCTTCAATCACAAGTTTCCTAATTTATATCCTAAATTAGAAACTGCTGAATCTTCAATATTCTAATTTGATTCTTCAATATTCTGACTTGATTCTATTGACCTTTAAATCTATGCCACATTGGATTACATAATATTCATAAAATATTCTGTATCTGTTGAGAATGAAACTCAATCTTCATTCCTGTTCTGCAGGCACGATGTCATGAGTTGATGTCATGACATTCCATATAACATCTTGCTTTTGTACCTATTTTATTTTTCATAATTGCAAGACTTATACATTTTATTACATTTTGCTGCTATTATATTTTAGCCAAACATGGATGCCAATAAGCCAATAAAAACATCAACAATATGAATTGTCTCGACGGAGGAGAGACTAACCATTCACAACAAACTTCAATATAAACTGTCTCGACGTTGTAGAGATTAACCATTCATAATAAACTTCAATATGAACTATCTCGACGCTGGAGAGACTAACCATTCATAAACTTCAACATGATCTGTCTCGACGCTGGAGAGACTAACTGTAACTCGGTGGGAGAACTGACCTTTTTTTAAAATGTTGTGGATAGCAAGTGTCACCACCGACTTTTATTTTATCCAATTGGAAAGGCTATAAGATCAGGAAAGACCTTTTTAAAAGACTCGAGTTCGGGGGGAAGTTATACAAAGGGAAGGTGTGAGCACCCTTTGTATCCATGGTTATCCATGGGCTCTTAATTGCTTAGCTCACTTTTTGTTTTCAAAATGTTTGAAGTGTAGTGTGTGAATAGAAAAAATATTTGAATAAGGACCTTAGCTTGTAAAATAAGCGTAGCCTTTTTGAAAAGTTTTTTGTAAAGAGGTGTGAAAAGTAATTTTGAATTTGAAGTTCTTGAATAGAGCAAGCTATTAAAAGCAACTACCCTAAGTTTAATTTTTCTGATCTTTAGGACTTTTGATAGAAAGGGCCATCCACACCATAAAGAGGGCAGGTAGTTCTTTCATTGGATTTGAAAAGGGTCATCGAGGACTATCGTTCGCCATAAGACTGTCCCTACCATAAAGAGGGCAGGTAGTCTCGGGGAAGGATATACTAGTCATTTAGGCAACCAGTTAGGATACCTTAGCAATTGAAAGGGACTTATGATCTTTTTATGATGATAATGAACTGAGGGCAACATTTGCTAAGGCATCCTCGTATCCGAGGGACTTGACTATTTTTAAATTGAAAGGCATCATAAGAAAGGTTACCATAAAGGTGTGTGTGTGTCACAATCAGGTGATTCAATTCAGTTATATTTATCTTGTAAAGATAGTGATGTAAATTCAATTCATGGTTTTCACTCCCTAAATTACTAACCACGCAGTTAATTGTGCGAAAATTAAAATGCGGAAAAGTAAATCCTAAGTTATTACTAGGCTTCGGGAGGGGGATTACATTGCCAAAAATCCGGAAGAAAATAAGGCGGAAAATAAAAGCACAAATATAAACCTAAACTATTACAAGGCTTTGGGGCAGATATAAGAATATAATTAATCAGGAAAATGATGAAAAATTAGCACGGTAAAAGGGCAAACCCCAAATAGGGGAAAAAGTTAACCACAGTTAATAGAACCAAAATAATAAATCAGCAAGGCAAGGCAAAAGGCAAACCCAAACGGGGCAAAGTTAACCACTGTTAATAGAAATCAGATAAAACCTAGACTAGGATTGGTGCTAACCCTAAATTATGAGTCTAAAATTAATCGATTTTAAATAACCTACCTATGTTGATTGAAGCCCTTAATTAATTAATTATATACAAAATAAAAATTAATTGACTAAAATGTATATCTAATTATTTTTAACCTAATAATTAAATTAACTAACCTAAAATTATAAACCTAATTATTAAATTAAAATTTATTAATTAAAAAAAATTTAATCCTAAATTTTTTAAAATAATTTTGGTTGGTTTGATTAAAAAAAAAACTTAAAACAATATATTAAAGAAACAAAATAAAATAGAAAAAAAAAGAAGAAAGAGAAAAAAATAATAGAACCAGGCGCTGGGATCCTGTGTGGTGCCTTCCTGAGTGTTTACCATGTACTGCTTCTTTCTGGTCCTTCTGATCTGGCAGTGTGGATATCCAACAGCTCTTGTGTGAGAGTGCATCATGGTCAGGCATAGATGAGCAGCGCTGGATCTGAAATAAATGCAAAGAAAAAAACATTGCTGATACATGGGATCGAACCTAGGTCATTGAGTTAACAAAGTGTCTACTCATTACCAATTGTGTTGCGATGCTTTTGTCGTCAAAGGTTCAACCACCAATAATGAAATATCAAAACTTGGTGCTAAATGGGACGAGTCAAACGCGGGACCCATGAGCTTGCACGAGATCCAATGGGAGACGGAGAGAGAGTCTGGCGTGGTTGACCAGCCAATAGGCAGCATACGCGCACGGTCCAAGGAGTCAATGACACTATTTAGTGTCTTCTTCATATCTCACCCAGAACTAGCTACGGATCACATGTAAATTTGCTACGAGATTGCTGCAGTTTTTTGTAGTGAATTCTGTAAATCCCAAACTGCAAAAATGTGACATGAACGCAAATAAAAACCACCCAGACCCCCCTATTTAAGGTGTCCTGAGTCCATTGGTGATATTATCGTGACCTGAAACACACCGTAGCCATGGATTCGATACTTTGCAACCTTGATGCCTTAGTAATGGCATCTCCTTGTTCATACATGGAATTTAGCATGTAACAACCAAAACTCGTTCTAATTGACTTCCTGAACACGAATATACATAGAAAACACGTTAAAAACACATGTAATATGGAAGTCGAAAGCCATACCTTATGTAATACGGTGAATTGACTTTATATCGAAATGTACGGTAAGCAAGTGTCGCCACCGACTTTTATTTTATCCAAAATAATCAGAAAGGCTAAAAGAACAGAAAAAACCTTTTTTAAAAAGAAACTGAGTACGGGGGGTAATTATGCAAAGGGAAGGTGTAAGGCACCCTTTGCATCCATGGTTTTCCATGGGCTCTTAATTTCTTTGCTCTTTTTCGTTCAGAAATGTAGAAGAAGAGAATACGGACTTTAGCTCGTAAATGAGCGTAGCCTTTTTTGAAGGTTTATGAAAAAAAAAGTGTAGAAAAGGATTTTAGCCAAAGCAAGGCAATTAGGAGCAATTACCTTAATAATGTAGAAAAAACAAGTCTTTTAGCCTTTCAGGATGAAAGGGTCTATCCATGCCATAAGCGGGCAGGAATCCTTTCGTTTGGATGTTAACACGTCATCGAGTTATCGTTCGCCATAAGATTGTCCCATGCCATAGAGGGGCAGGTAGTCTAAGGGAAGGATCAGAATATCCTTCTTCGTTAGGCAACCAAAGGATACCTCAGCCTTTCGTAGGCAACTTCCGTGGGACGAGATCATATTAGTGTATCGAAGGCAGCATCATTAGGGACTTATGATCTTTGCGTTAATCGAGGCAACATGGCTGAGGTATCCTCGTATTCGAGGGACATGGCTATTCTACAAAAAACACAAGGCAACAGGCAACAAGAGGGGTTACCAAAAAGTGTGCGTGGGTGCAACAATCATGTGATTAATTCAGAAATTTTATCTTATAATTAGTGATGCTAATTCGGTTCAAGGTTACACTCCCTAAATTACTAACCACGCAATAATATGGGGAATGGGAAAAAGAAACCAGCGGATCAATAGTGCAATAGGTCTGACACAAGTAATAATTATAAAGGAAAAATAAAATAAAAAGATGAATTTCAGGGTTACCGAACATTCGAGCTTTGACTGGTTGGCTAACCCTGAAAATTGGAAAAGAAAAAAATAAACGCGAAGGGGGTGAGTGTATGGCTAGTTCATTGATCAGAAAGACAAAGGTAAATTAATTGAAATTAAAAGGCAAAATAATTAAATTAAATTAAATTAAAGGCAAAAAATAAAAGATAAAATAACATTTAAATAAGAAAAGGATTAGAACTTAGCTTTTCGATTGGTATGGCGCGTGGCTGAAGGATATTTGATTAACCCTGAAAATTAGGCACAAAGAAGAGAAATGTTAGTGCATGAGTGATCTCAACAATTATAATGTGGCAGATCAAAAATAATAATTTAGGCAAACAAAAAGGGCATGGCAAAAGGCAAGCCCTGAATGAGCCAAAAATTAAACAGGGTTAATGGGCAACCCCTAGGCTACCAGGGTTTATAAATGGATCGAAGTTAACAAAATTTAAAAGTATATACAAAAATAATAATTTTTGTTGTTTAAAAAATAATTATTAATAAAATTGTGGAAAAAACGAGTTTATGATTAAATAAAATAAATGGCCATATATTAAAAAAATTTTAAGTTGGATAGTTTAAGTAATAAAATAAATAAGAAAAAAAACAAGAGAAAAGAAAAAAAGAAAAAAAAGAAAGAACAAAATAAAAAGATCTTTGAAAAAAAAAATAAATAACTAAAGGAAACTCAGCTCTGATTAGGTGTATATGGCTTGTGAAGGTGCACCGTGGACACGCGCTCCCTGGACGTTAGATCCGCATGGCTGAACATTTATTGGTGAGAAGTTGAGGGTGCAGCGTGGTCTTCCGTGGACAGGCTACGTTGGATTCACGATCAAACAAATAGAAAAATAAAATTGTCACGTGTAGGTATCGAACCCAGGAAACATTGGCCAACACAATACTTTCTCAGCCACCTGCGCTACGCTGTTAACTTGATAATAATAGCATGGTAAATAATTAAATAAGAAAACTCGTTGGAAAAGGGGAGGTCAAACAATCGCTGCAATGGGTCCCACTAAGTGTCTATGCATCCAATCAGAATTGAGGAGACCAAAGTGGAATAGTTGATTGGCCATCCCTCTCGTGACACGCGCGTAGAGAGGAAAGAGAGTTCTGACCAGCCATTTGGGAAGCGACACGCATACCGCTGATGGTCAGTCTCCACTATTCACCTTATTCTACCTCCAGACCTGCGCTTTTTGCCATGGCTTTTCCAGCGGAATCTCGTGCGATTTTTCCATGGTTAATTCGGAAAAAATAAAACTACACAAAACTCATTAAAATAAAACGTGAAGACGATCCAAGTCCACTAAATGGAACCTCCTGAATCCAATAGCGGTCTCCGTTTCGTCTGAAACGGCTTGGAAACTGAGAACGAAGAGCCATGCTACTTTTGCCCTAGCCATGGTGAATTCTTATTCCTGCATCAAAACTTGACAACAAACGTTCCAAATGATGCTAAAGATGATCATGAGTAAGTGTACGTGCATAGAATTGATTTAAATTACATGAATTAAAAGCATGAATTTCAAGAATATGAATAAACCGTGAGTGATTAGTAGAGGGTGATCTGGACGTGCTTAGGCTTGGATAACGATTAGGATCGACTCCTGGATGCTTCAAGAAGTTTATTAGATGCTTGAGATTGCTGGAAACTGGCTGCCACAAGGGTTTCGAGTTTTGCCCTAGTCTTTGATAAACTTGGAAGCTTATGAACCCTATTCTCTTGGACAATTTTTCGTCCTCCCTTCAGAATACACTTCTGTATATATTTATATATATATATATATATATATATATATATATATATATATATATATATATATATATATATATATATATATATATATATATATATATGGATTGCATTAGGTCAGAAATATGGCTTAAGATTGAGGCAATTAGGTGATGTGGAAATTTGAGAAGATTTTACATTAAATCTTTCCAATTTTGTATCAATTCTAAATCATGCATATTTTCTCTTTAATCATGGCCATTGGATTGATTTTAGATCGATGGAATAAATAGAGATTGGATCATGAAATTTATTTCATTTAAATGTGATTTTATTTGATTTAATTTGAATTTAAATGAATAAAATCAAATATAAATAAAATAAAATCATTAAATAAAATTTATATGATAAATGGGCCTATCTTGAGCTTAGAATTTCGTGCATTGTCCAAAATTACAGGCCCATTACTCAAGAATTGGAATTTTGTCAATTAGGGTTTTATTCATTCTCCAAATTTTGCCCAACTTCTGACAATTGTAACATCATTCAATTTTTGTCATATGAAGGTGTTCTAGGACTTTTTGGAAAGCTTAAAGAGTCCTCTAAAAGCTCCTTTTGGTTTCATCTCAATTGAATCTACCATGTTCAAGTTATGAGCTTTGAGAAAAAATGACTTTTTGCGATCTTTTAGAAGGACCTATAATATTTTGATCCATATCTCTCAAATTATTCATTTCTGGCCTTGGCTTGTGAGAGACAAAATTGTAGAGAATTCAATTTCCTTAAAAATGAGCTTTGGATGGGAAATTTAAGATGTTCCATGTAGGAGTTATGGCTGGTCAAAGTTCAGTTGACTTTCTCTTAGGAAAACCCTAATTTAGAAACTTTTGGATTTGTTGATTTCTGATCTTTCCTTGATGAACCATGATCAATCCTTGATCAAATGGTGAATGATACTTCAATATAAGGATGTTGACAAAAAATCAGGAGTTTTGACTGTACTTTGACCACAGTTGACTTTTAGGTCAACCTAGTCGACTGTTGACTTTCTGAGCAATTGAGTAGTCAATCTTTTGGATTGAGACCTGAAATTTGTCATGGAGGTAGTGTGGGGTATCATAGACCATTTGGGATGCCTTGGAGCCTTTGGTTCATTGATTTTCCTTTAGAACAACAAAACCCTAATTCTCTGAGCCTTGTTTAGGAGAGGGTGTCTTGGAGCTTTGTACCTTGATTTGAACTTGAAATAGGAGAACTAGTATGGGCAAATTTTAGGGTATGACACCTGCCCCTGTTCAATTGTCTTAAACCTGAAGATGTAGAGAGGTTTGTACGCCAGTCGGTATCTGAAGGTGGAAGAGGATTGAACACTAGAATACCAAGAAATTTGCCCTAGCTGAAGTAGGGACTTTTGTTAGAGATGAGCTTGGAGATGCCATCCAGGTGTTTGGAGAAGATGTATGATTGAGATGGGATTAAATATGCCATTCCACTTGATAGACTTGAGAGTCAGAATACGTCGTACGTTAGGCCGTTTCTGAGGAATAGACTTAGGTTGAGTCGTACGTTAGACTAGGTCTAGTTTGCATCAGCAGATGTCTGGAAAACCGTGCGTTAGGGTGAAGGATGTGTCGTACGTCAGATCAGATCCAATTTGCATCCGTAGATGTCTGGAAAACCGTGCGTTAGGTCGAAGGATGAGTCGTGCGTTAGACTAAATCCAATTTGCATCCGTAGATGTCTGGAAAACCGTGCGTTAGGTTGAAGGATGAGTCGTACGTTAGACTAAATCCAATTTGCATCCGCAGATGTATGGAAAACCGTGCGTTAGGTTGAAGGATAAGTCGTGTGTCAGTCTAATCCAAATTGCATCCGTAGATGTATGGAAGGCCGTGCATTAGGTTGAAGGATGAGTCGTCCGTTAGACTAAATCCAAGTTGCATCCGTAGATGTCTGGAAAACCGTGCGTTAGGTCGAAGGATGAGTCGTGCATTAGACTAAATCCAATTTGCATCCGTAGATGTCTGGAAAACCGTGCGTTAGGTTGAAGGAGCTTAGTATGTTGAGAAGTGTTTGTTGGAGATTAATCGTGTCAGCACCGTTCGTGGTAACTGAATTAGACTTGGGAAGGATGATCGTGTCTCCACCGTTCGTGATGACAGAATTAGATCTTCGAATGTTGATCGTGTCAGTACCGTTCGTAATACCTGAATTAGATCTTGGAAAGATGATCATGTCTATACCGTTCATGGTGATAGAATTAGACCTTTAAAGGTTCATCGTGTTAGTACCGTTCGTAGCAACTGAATTGGATATTGGAAAGATGATCGTGTCTACACCGTTCGTGATGATAGAATTAGATCTCTTGTCGTGTCAGTACCATTTGTAGTAACTGAATTAGATCTTTGAAAATGATCGTGTCACCACCGTTCGTAGTAAATGAATTAGATCTTGGAAGATGATCGTGTCAGTACCGTTCGTAGTAGCTGAATTAGATCTTTGAGAATGATCGTGTCATCACCGTTCATGGTGAATGAATTAGATCTTCGAGTGTTGACCGTGTTAGTACCGTTCGTGATGATGGAATTAAATCTCTGAGAGTCGATCGTGTCAGTACTGTTCGTAGTAACTGAATTAGATCTTTGAAAATTGGAGATTTTGTTCATATGCTTGTACTTGTACCCTGAAAAAGGTAAAGTTAGTCTTTATGTAATGTCATGATGCATGTATTATGCAACGAGTCTCTCAAAATAAATGAGAAACCTGCGTGTTATGTATGAATTCAGGTAATGTATGAATATGTTTATGACATATGATATGTGAATATGATTTATGTTGTCTTGATTGAGAAAATAAATCTCTATGTCCTTGTGATTTTGTTGTCTGATCTTGTCCTGAAGATGCCCAGCTGGAGATTTATGATTTTTGCTTGGGGATGAAAGCGACTTGAATGATTGATCTTGATGTACCCTGACCGAGGATAAGAGAGATGAATAACCCTATTTGGAGAAGAGAAAAAGTGTCGGAAAATCGACAATGTCGAAGATGTAAACTCTGTTGAGGAACTAAGTCTTTGTTGGGACGAGAACATTTGAAGGTATCTTCTTAATGATTACTCTGTGGGGATATGATCCCGTGTAACCGGCTTTGTGGGAAGGCATGAATGCTTTGAATATTGCCCCCAGTGATTTATAACTCTTGCCATTCCTGGACTTATATTGATTAGGACACACCACTGAGTATTGATCAAGATGTCAAACTGGACTTTGCGTAGATTTGCCCCTGCTGGTGGGGACTTTGGAAAGATTCGCCTCGCGAGGACTTTTGAGATGTGCACCATGGGCAACATGCCCCTAGTAATCATAGGCCCAAGACAATGTCCTATGTTGGATGAGAAGTAGCTTCAGATCTACTTGGATGCATGCTCCTGATTGTTTTGGCATCCTTGAGATATTCTTGAAATCTTGACTTGATTGCCCCAGATTGATTGGGCAAAACGTGCCATGCCCCTTGTATACATAGGAGACATTGCTTCCTTGGAGTAATCTTGTCTGTCAGGATGACTTTGAGTCATTAGTCATACCCTGTGCAAGTTCTTTCTGATGCTAACATTTGAAATTATGTAGCAGAATATGTTTAATAATGAATTCATGAGATGCAATGCATACGTTTGTCTTGAGTTTTTTTTGAAAAACATTAAAACAGGAGATGTAAAAGCGTGATGTTTATAAAAACATGATTCTTGTAAACACAAGATATCAACTTAGCATTTATGGCAAACCTTAAGGAGTCAGGATACCTTTTTGGTGACAGTATGCTTTCGAACTAACCATCCCTCAGTTAGGAATTTCAAGGGTTGTAACGTTGCTTGGTTCACGGTTTAAGAAACAAAGGATAATGGCTTAAAAATTTATTCATACCCATCCCCTTCTTCGTGATGTTCTTCGATCCTATGCTCAGTTAACTTTGCATTTAAGTCCTTGCATAGCTAGAAGTCATAATATTGACATTTGATGATGGTTGAAGCACCAGAAGTTTATTTGGACAGTCAGTCATCTTTCTTTGTAATTCTTTTTGCTTTATCGGGGATTTGTAATGACCTCTTTTTGACTTTATTGTCCCTAACTTTTGCCTGAACTGTTCATTTTGAGGTTACAGTCAGCGGGATGTTTTTGATTTTTGATAAGTCTCCTTCATAGGTTTTGACTTAACAATTCTTTTTTCTTTTTGGTGGCCATTGACTGTCTGACTTAACGGTTACGGGAATCCATCACTATTTGTATAAGCAACGGCTAGCATAACTGAGTTAACTGAGTAACTACCCTGCCCCAGGTTATGATCAAGGGTTTTAATTAGTACAAGAAAGAAACTTCCACTTCTTAGGCTCAAAGGGGTTGACGAGGGATTAACATCCTTATATCTCCACTATTTAGGAATTGAAACGATGCCTGTACATCGTCAGCATAGTCCGCTCAAAAGCATACTGTATGAGGTTGTGGTATCGTTTTCGTCATCCTCCCTTAAAAGGCTTACAGCTTTAGCAGGAGTTGAGTATCGCAAAACATATGCAAAGTAAAGACATAATTTAAAATGAGTGATAGCGAAATAATTTATTCAAGACAAACACATGGAATGCACTGATGATGATTATTAAAACAGATAATGTCTATCATGAGTCAAATGTTTAAACAAACAGAAAAGAAACTTGCAAATGAAAGTAGATCTAATGATAAAAAAGTCCATCTTTCCAGCCATCCACGGTATTAGCAATCTTGTTGTGATTAGGCATGGGAGCAGTGATCACATTAGGAGTTGCAGGAGGGTTGAATTTGATTTCTCCGTCATTGATCAGATCTTGATTCTTATTCTTCAGTGTCCAGCAATTGTTTGTGTAATGTCCAGGACTATTGTCATGGAACACGCACCTCGCATTGGGTTTATAGCCAAGAGTCTAGGTGTTAGGATTCTTAAGAGGGTCCCTTAGAGTAATCAATTCGATCTTCAACAGATGTTGTAATGCGTGAGCGAATGTCATATTAATTTTGGTGAATTGGCGCTTAGGTACATCTGGCTTGCGTCGTTGTGGTGGAGCTGGTGTAGAGATCAGAACTGCCCCCACAAATTGGTTGCGCTCATTAAGTCCTTTCTGGTTATGCGCAACATCAGTCATATGAGGTCCCTCGGGTGAATTGAAATCAATGATCTTGTCATCAATTAAATGAAGGTCCACAATCCTCTGTGTCATGACCGAGGCTATTCGACTGATAAGCACATCTTGCGTTGTACTTGTACCCAAAAGCAGGATTGGCAAGACTTGAATATGGAGGTAATAGAGTTATCAAGTTCTGATTGAGCAATTGTTGGAGAACTTGAGACAGTGGTATATGTAACGGAGTAAATGACCGCTTAAGCTTGGATCTCTGATTATCTTGACCACCTTGATGCTTATGTTGATTCTTCTCCTTCTCGATCAGAAGTTCCTTTAATTCTTCTTGCCCCTTGGCCAAGTTAAAGATCATTTCTTGGAACTGGTTGTTCTGAGCCTGAAGATTTTTGACTAATTGCCCGAGATTCATGAGGCTGAAATAAACAACGAGGAAGGATGAGAGACCTATTGTAAGAAACCTGTGATGCGTTGTTATGAATGCAGATTCAATGTTTTCAAGGATCTTTAAGAAATTTAGTTTGCAATATTTAGACATTGAATCAATCCCAGCTTCGTCTGAAGAACTCTAACTGTCGTCTTTGCACGTCCTTCTTTGAGAATCAAGCTCACCATATCGAGTGGGTCATCGCCTCTGATTCGGGATATCTCTGAATTCGAAGGCGCATGGCTAAAGGAAAATTAATCCTCTTGCCCATTGATAGGTATTGAGTCTCTAAATTGGAAGGTATGTGGCCAGAGGAAAATAAATCCTCTTGCCCCTTGATTAGGGATTCAGTCTTTGATAAGGGCACCTGAAATTGTACGCCCTAAATTCCTAAGATCCTTGAAAGGGTTAGTCAACATGTTATGCTTATGATGTCATGATGTTATGTGAATGCAGCTCATTATACACAGCGTGAGATAGTAAGGGTAAACAAGTCTTTTAACAAATCCTGCAGGGAAACAAAAGTTAGTAGCAAACACAAGCACGTCACACAAGTCACACAATTTCCTTAGGCTCGGCTTGCATGGAGTTTAGATCATGTGAGATACCCTTCCCCAAAGGTATTTCCAAGGATAAGGATGATTTCAGCAACGGGTTCTACCGAGTTACCCAGAATTGTCAGCCCCTCTAAAGCACCCTCGAACATGATACATACATACCATGCAATGATACTTTGAGAAAAGACCTATCTGAGTTGTAGTATCGGGTAGCGACTATGCTCTCAACATACATCAAGAGTAGTCCCCCCACTACGTTCCTAAAAGTCAATATGGGTTAAAGGTAACTAAAGGTCCTTAAGCTCCGACTCACCTACAAATATCCACACGAACTTCTCTCATGCAAAAGAGGCATGCGAACACCCATAGAGGCCTAACTTAAGCGTGAACTCTCATATTGACCAATCCTCCACATACATGAAGGAGGTCGCCATGACTATGCCACTTTCTATCTTAGGTGTACTTGAATCCGGGTGTAGGATTCGTCCTTCATTTTTCCCAAAACATCCCTGAAAAATAAAGCAAGCAAAGCAGACAATAGAAAACATTTAAAAGTGAATCCTATACTTTTAAGGTAACCCCTCTTTTATTTGAAAATTTATCCCCAACAGAGTCGCCAGTTCTGTAATACGGTGAACTGACTTTATATCGAAATGTACGGTAAGCAAGTGTCACCACCGACTTTTATTTTATCCAAAATAATCAGAAAGGCTAAAAGAACAGGAAAAACCTTTTTTAAAAAGAAACTGAGTACGGGGGGTAATTATGCAAAGGGAAGGTGTAAGGCACCCTTTGCATCCATGGTTTTCCATGGGCTCTTAATTTCTTTGCTCTTTTTCGTTCAGAAATGTAGAAGAAGAGAATACGGACTTTAGCTCGTAAATGAGCGTAGCCTTTTTTGAAGGTTTATGAAAAAAAAAAGTGTAGAAAAGGATTTTAGCCAGAGCAAGGCAATTAGGAGCAATTACCTTAATAATGTAGAAAAAACAAGTCTTTTAGCCTTTCAGGATGAAAGGGTCTATCCATGCCATAAGCGGGCAGGAATCCTTTCGTTTGGATGTTAACACGTCATCGAGTTATCGTTCGCCATAAGATTGTCCCATGCCATAGAGGGGCAGGTAGTCTAAGGGAAGGATCAGAATAGCCTTCTTCGTTAGGCAACCAGAGGATACCTCAGCCTTTCGTAGGCAACTTCCGTGGGACGAGATCATATTAGTGTATCGAAGGCAGCATCATTAGGGACTTATGATCTTTGCGTTAATCGAGGCAACATGGCTGAGGTATCCTCGTATTCGAGGGACATGGCTATTCTACAAAAAACACAAGGCAACAAGGCAACAGGCAATAGGCAACAAGAGGGGTTACCAAAAAGTGTGCGTGGGTGCAACAATAATGTGATTAATTCAGAAATTTTATCTTATAATTAGTGATGCTAATTCAGTTCAAGGTTACACTCCCTAAATTACTAACCACGCAATAATATGGGGAAGGGGAAAAAGAAACCAGCGGATCAATAGTGCAATAGGTCTGACACAAGTAATAATTATAAAGAGAAAATAAAATAAAAAGATGAATTTCAGGGTTACCGAACATTTGAGCTTTGACTGGTTGGCTAATCCTGAAAATTGGAAAAGAAAAAAATAAACGCGAAGGGGTGAGTGTATGGCTAGTTCATTGATCAGAAAGACAAAGGTAAATTAATTGAAATTAAAAGGCAAAATAATTAAATTAAATTAAATTAAAGGCATAAAATAAAAGATAAAATAACATTTAAATAAGAAAAGGATTAGAACTTAGCTTTTCGATTGGTATGGCGCGTGGCTGAAGGATATTTGATTAACCCTGAAAATTAGGCACAAAGAAGAGAAATGTTAGTGCATGAGTGATCTCAACAATTATAACATGGCAGATCAAAAATAATAATTTAGGCAAACAAAAAGGGCATGGCAAAAGGCAAGCCCTGAATGAGCCAAAAATTAAACAGGGTTAATGGGCAACCCCTACCAGTAAACCTAAGGCTACCAGGGTTTATAAATGGATCGAAGTTAACAAAATTTAAAAGTATATACAAAAATAATAATTTTTGTTGTTTAAAAAATAATTATTAATAAAATTGTGGAAAAAACGAGTTTATGATTAAATAAAATAAATGGCCATATATTAAAAAAAGTTTAAGTTGGATAGTTTAAGTAATAAAATAAATAAGAAAAAAAACAAGAGAAAAGAAAAAAAGAAAAAAAAGAAAGAACAAAATAAAAAGATCTTTTAAAAAAAAAAAAAAATAATAACTAA
The DNA here is from genome assembly GCF_029867415.1 of Vicia villosa. NCBI lineage: Eukaryota > Viridiplantae > Streptophyta > Magnoliopsida > Fabales > Fabaceae > Vicia > Vicia villosa. Next base: position 218,281 of record NW_026705393.1, on the reverse strand, counting down.
AGGAAACTCAGCTCTGATTAGGTGTATATGGCTTGTGAAGGTGCATCGTGGACACGCGCTCACTGAACGTTAGATCCGCATGGCTGAACATTTATTGGTGAGAAGTTGAGGGTGCAGCGTGGTCTTCCATGGACAGGCTACGTTGGATTCACGATCAAACAAATAGAAAAATAAAACTGTCACGTGTAGGTATCGAACCCAGAAAGCATTGGCCAACACAATCATTTCTCTGCCACCTGCGCTACGCTGTTAACTTGATAATAATAGCATGGTAAATAATTAAATAAGAAAAATCGTTGGAAAAGGGGAGGTCAAACAAACGCTGCAATGGGTCCCACTAAGTGTCTATGCATCCAATCAGAATTGAGGAGACCAAAGTGGAATAGTTGACTGGCCATCCCTCTCGTGACACGCGCGCAGAGAGGAAAGAGAGTTCTGACCAGCGATTTGGGAAGCGACACGCATACCGCTGATGGTCAGCCTCCACTATTCACATTCTTCTACCTCCAGACCTGCGCTTTTTGCCATGGCTTTTCTTGCAGAATCTCTAGCGATTTTTCCATGGTTAATTCTGAAAAAATAAAACTACATAAAACTCATTAAAATAAAACGTGAAGACGATCCAAGTCCACTAAATGGAACCTCCTGAATCCAATAGCGGTCTCCGTTTCGTCTGAAACAACTTGGAAACTGAGAACGAAGAGCCATGCTACTTTTGCCCTAGCCATGGTGAATTCTTATTCCTGCATCAAAACTCGACAACAAACGTTCCAAACGACGCTAAAGATGATCATGAGTAAGTGTATGTGCATAGAATTGATTTAAATTACATGAATTAAAAGCATGAATTTCAAGAATATGAATAAACCGTAAGTGATTAGGAGGGTGATCTGGACGTGCTTAGGCTTGGATAACGATTAGGACCGACTCCTGGATGCTTCAAGAAGATTATTAGATGCTTGAGATTACTGGAAACTGGCTGCCATAAGGGTTTCGAGTTTTGCCCTAGTCTTTGATAAACTGGGAAGCTTTTGAACCCTATTCTCTTGGACAATTTTTCGTCCTCCCTTCAGAATACACTTGTGTATATATATATATATATATATATATATATATATGGATTGCATTAGGTCAGAAATATGGCTTAAGATTGAGACAATTAGGTGATGTGGAAATTTGAGAAGATTTTACATTAAATCTTTCTAATTTTGTATCAATTCTAAATCATGCATATTTTCTCTTTAATCATGTCCATTGGATTGATTTTAGATTGATGGAATGAATAGCGATTGGATCATGAAATTTATTTCATTTAAATGTGATTTTATTTGATTTAATTGGAATTTAAATGAATAAAATCAAATATAAATAAAATAAAATCATGAAATAAAATTTATATGATAAATGGGCCTATCTTGAGCTTAGAGTTTCGTGCATAGTCCAAAATTACAGGCCCATTACTCAAGAATTGGAATTTTGTCAATTAGGGTTTTATTCATTCTCCAAATTTTTCCCAACTTCTGACAATCGTAACTCACTCAATTGAATCTACCATGTTCAAGTTATGAGCTTTGAGAAAAAATGACTTTTTGCGATCTTTTAGAACGACCTATAATGTTTTGATCCATATCTCTCAAATGATTCATTTCTGGCCTTGGCTTGTGAGAGAAAAAATTGTAGAGAATTCAATTTCCTTCAAAATGAGCTTTGGATGGGAAATTTCTTATGTTCCATGTAGGAGTTATGGCTGGTCAAAGTTCAGTTGACTTTCTCCTATGAAAACCCTAATTTAGAAACTTTTGGATTTGTTGATTTCTGATCTTTCCTTGATGAACCATGATCAATCCTTGATCAAATGGTGAATGATACTTCAATATAAGGATGTTGACAAAAAATCAGGAGTTTTGACTGTACTTTGACCACAATTGACTTTTAGGTCAACCTAGTCGACTGTTGACTTTCTGAGCAATTGAGTAGTCAATCTTTTGGATTGAGACCTGAAATTTGTCATGGAGGTAGTGTGGGGTATCATAGACCATTTGGGATGCCTTGGATCCTTTGGTTCATTGATTTTCCTTTAGAACAACAAAACCCTAATTCTCTGAGCGTTGTTTAGGAGAGGGTGTCTTGGAGCTTTGTACCTTGATTTGAACTTGAAATAGGAGAACTAGTATGGGCAAAATTTAGGGTATGACACCTTACCTCGGTTTTCTTTGAGAGAGTGGCCTAAGAGCGATGGCAGGTTCAGGTCATGAATGGAAATAGTTCCAGGGACCTTCAAGATGATGAATGAAGCTCTAGTTTTGATCAACACTTGCTGCAACAATTCTTTTGGCTATGCCCTAATTTTTTTGAACCTTTGTTCTTGGAAATTCCCACTTTTCTCTCCTAATTTTCGCGTCCTTTTGCTTTGCCCATGCTAGGTATATATAGTAGGGTGATTTTTGGTCAAGAAACATGGAGCAAATACCTTGTCTTTATGAGAAAAAATTTGATTTCCAATTTCCATTAAACTTGATTTTTTGCTTCAATCATGTTCCAATATTTCCTTTCACGAAATTTAATCATATATTTGATTTATTGGTTGAATGGAGTTGTTTGGAAATCAAAGATAAATCACATATTTTTATATTTTTTTTCCAAATCTTTGATTTTAGACATAATTTTAAAGAATAAAATTCAATAAAAAATCAAATAATAATCATAAATTCGCGGCGTTTAGCTTGGAGCTTCTAGATGACTTGGGGAACAAGATTGAGTCATAAATAATTGGGCCCTTTTGCAAGAAAATCCATTTTGACCCTTATTTGCTTCATGCACCTCACCCAAAATTGACCACTTTTGACAAGACATATCTCCATCAATTTTTAAGGTATGGAAGTGATATAGGAATTTTTAGAAAGCCCAAGGTGTCCTCTACAAGCCACTTTGGAACTGTTTTTGCATTTCAGGATTTTATCTTGAAGATATGGCTTTTGACAAAAAACTGCTTTTGGTTGACTTTCAAGAAGGACCTGTAATCTTTTGGCTCATATCTCCCAAATGAAGCACTTTTGGCCTTGGCTTTAGAGAGAAAAAGTTGTAGATAATTCAATTTCCTTCAAATTAGACTTTGTTTTGGGAAATTTCTAATGTTCCATGTGAAAGTTATGGCTGGTCAAAGTTTAGTTGACTTTAAAAACCCTAATTTAGAAACTTTGGGTTTTGTTGATTTTGAAGCTTTTCTTGATGAATCATGATCAATCCTTGATCAAATGATGAATGCCACTTTAAAATGTTGATGTTGACCAAAAATCAGGAGTTTTGACTGTATGTTGACCATAATTGACTTTTAGGTCAAACTAGTCGAGTGTTGACTATCTGAGCAATTGACTGAACGATCTTGGGAATTGAAGCTTGAGTTTTGTCATAGGGATAGTTTGAAACCTAATAAGTTATATGAAGTCCATTGGAGGTCTTGATTCATCAATTTTCCTTCAAGGAATTCAAAACCCTAGTTTAGAAGCCTTTGATTATGAGAGTGTACACTTAGTAAAACCTTGAGCCTTTGATACTTGAATGAGCTTAACAGTAAAAATATGATGGGAAAATTTTGGGGTATGACAGCTGCCCCTGTTTAATCTTCTTAGACTTGTGGATGTAGAGTGGTTTGTATGCCAATTGGTATCTGAAGGTGGAAGAGGATTGAACACTAGAATACCCTGAAATATGCGATCGCTGGTACCTGAACCTGTGTCGGGGATGGGCTTAGAGATTCCATCAGTAGAAAATATGAAGTGGGCTATAGATTCCACCTAACTTGTTAGATTAGTTTGAATGTCAATCGTCTCAGCACCGTGTATAGTAACTGATTTAGATCTTGGATCGTCGATCGTCTCAGTACCTTGTATAGTAATTGATTTAGATTTTGGAATGATTGTCTCCACCGTTTGTATTGATGAATTTAGATCTTGGATTGTTGATCGTCTCGGCACCTTGTAGGGTATCCAATTTAGATATTGTAATGTCGATCGTCTCAGTACCTTGTGTATTAACTGATTTAGATCTTGGAATGATCGTCTCCACTGTTTGTATTGATGAATTTAGATCTTGGGTTGTTGATCGTCTCAGCACCTTGTTGTTAGAACAAGATTTGTTCTGATCAATATTCTTAGTTTTGATGATAACAAGGATATGAATTTTGGATGAGATAATGTGATACTCTAATACATTGTAATTTCCCTTTCAGGAAATATATAAAGAGTATGCACAAATCAGCGCTCAGAAGCTTTGACTCAGAAGGTTCAGCATGCAACATCAGAATATGGTCTGGTAAGACATCAGAAGATGGTCAAAGCAAAATTAGAACATGGGTCTTTGGAAGCATCAGAAGAACTTGAGATCAGAAGCAGAAGCACTGAAGTTCTCATGGTATCACGCTCAGAAGCACTTCAAGGTTAGAAGACAAGAAGATGCTCTGCACCAAGCTGTTTGACTCTGATGATATTCAAACGTTGTAAACACAAACATCAGATCAGAAGCAAGTACAAGATGGCAGGCTACGCTGACTGACAAAAGGAACGTTAAAAGCTATTAAAGGCAACGTTAGTAGACACAGCGTAAACAAGGCTCGAGGTAGTTGACAAAAGAGTGAAACATTAAATGCAATGTTGTACGGAATACGCAAAGCATTAAATGCTCCCAACGATCATCTTCTCATGCGCCTATAAAATGAAGTTCTGAAGAGAAGCAAAGGTCAACGAAACTGCATACAACTCTTAACAAAAACTTTGCTGAAACGCTGTTCATTTTTGAAAGCTCTCAAACTTCATCTTCATCAAAGCTCACTACATTGCTGTTATAATATATTAGTGAGATTAAGCTTAAACTTTAAGAGAAATATCACAGTTGTGATTATCGCTTTTCAGAAGCATTGTAATACTCTTAGAATTGATTACATTAATTTGTAAGTAACTAGAGTGATCAAGTGTGATCAGGATACTCTAGGAAGTCTTAGCTTGTGTCTAAGCAGTTGTAACTAGAGTGATCACGTGGTGGTCAGGATACTCTAGAAAATCTTAGCTTGTGTCTAAGCAATTGTTCCTAGAGTGATCAGGTTGTGATCAGGATACTCTAGAAGACTTAGTCGCGGGCTAAGTGGAAAACCATTGTAATCTATTGAGATTAGTGGATTAAATCCTCAGGTGAGGTAAATCACTCCAAGGGGGTGGACTGGAGTAGTTTAGTTAACAACGAACCAGGATAAAAATAACTGTGCAATTTGTTTTTATCATTCAAGTTTTTAGACTACACTTATTCAACCCCCCCCCCCCCCTTTCTAAGTGTTTTTCTATCCTTCAATTGGCATCAGAGCGCCGGTTCTAAGGTGCAAGCACTTAACCGTGTTTAGAAAAGATTCAGGAAGAGAAAAACGCTTCAGTAAAAGATGGCTGGTGAAATTCCAACAAATACATCTACATCTACATCTGGCTCTGCTGAGCAATACAATGGAAATGGTAACAATGGTTATACTAGACCACCAGTATTTGATGGTGAAAATTTTGAATACTGGAAAGATAAACTGGAAAGTTACTTTCTTGGTCTAGATGGTGAACTATGGGATCTTCTGATGGATGGTTACAAACATCCAGTGAAAGCTAGTGGCGTAAAGCTTACAAGGCAAGAAATGGATGATGATCAGAAGAAGCTTTTCAAGAATCATCATAAATGTAGAACTGTTTTGCTGAATGCTATCTCTCATGCTGAGTATGAGAAGATATCTAACAGGGAAACGACATATGATATATATGAGTCATTGAAAATGACCCATGAGGGAAATGCTCAAGTCAAGGAGACTAAAGCTCTTGCTCTAATCCAGAGATATGAAGCCTTCAAGATGGAGGATGATGAAAACATTGAGAAGATGTTCTCAAGATTTCAAACGCTAACTGCTGGATTAAGAGTTCTGGATAAAGGCTACACCAAGGCTGATCATGTAAAGAAGATTATCAGAAGCTTACCAAGAAGATGGGGTCCAATGGTAACAACATTCAAGATTGCAAATAATCTGAATGAAGTTTCTTAGGAAGAGCTTATCAGTGCCTTGAGAAGCCATGAAATAGAGCTGGACGCAAACGAGCCTCAAAAGAAAGGGAAGTCTATTGCATTAAAATATAATGTTAAAAAATGCACTAACGCTTTTCAGGCTAAAGAAGAAGATTCTGAAGAATCAGAATCAGAAGAAGAAGATGAACTGTCCATGATATCCAGAAGGGTAAACCAACTCTAGAAGAGCAAGCAAAGGAAGTTCAAAGGCTTCAGAAGTTCAAAGAGATTTGAACGAGGAGAATCTTCTGGTGACAGAAGATCTGATAAGAAGAAGGCCGTCTGCTATGAGTGCAATGAGCCTGGACACTTCAAGAATGAATGTCCAAAACTTCAGAAGGAGAATCCCAAGAAGAAGTTTCATAAGAAGAAAGGTCTTATGGCAACATGTGATGATTCTGAATCAGAATCAGGATCAGACTCTGAAGGAGAGCAAGCCAACTTCGCACTGATGGCTACAGAAGATGATGGATCAAAATCTACATCAGAATTAGATTCTGAAGAGGTATTTTCTGAACTATCTAGAGAAGAGTTAGTTTCCAGTTTAACAGAACTTCTGGAACTCAAGGCTCATCTTAGTATCAAATACAAAAAGCTGAAGAAGCAGTTTGAATTTGAAACTAAGAAGCTGGAAGTGGAAAACTCTGAACTGAAGGAAAAAGTTTTAAATCTATCCAAAGATAGTGGATCTCCTTCTGAAACAGAAAAATCCATTCCGAGTCTCAATCATATTCTAAAAGAATATGACTCGAGCTTCAGAAAGTTCTTATCTATAAGTATTGGCAGAAGTCATCTTGCTTCTATGATATATGGTGTTTCTGGAAACAGAAGGTTTGGTTTTGGCTATGAGGGTGATACCTCACATAAATTTGAACCTATTGATGATCTGAAGATCACATACAAGCCATTGTATGATCAGTTCAAATATGGCCATGCACATGATATTAGGCTCACTTCACATGCACAGAGTTTTAACACTGTTCACACCAAGAAGCATGTGACACATCCTAAGAAATATCATGCTGACAAACCTAGAGAATATCATACTGTTCCTCCTGTTAAATATTATGCTAAACCCAAGTTCAATCAGAACTTGAGGAGAACTAACAAGAAAGGACCCAAGAAATTGTGGGTACCTAAGGAGAAGATAATTTCTGTTGCAGATATCCTTGGCTGCAAAGTGGACAAAAAGCAAAATGTCATGGTACCTTGACTCTGGGTGCTCGCGACACATGACGGGAAGAAGGCCTACATTCCAAGACCTGGTGCTTACACCAGGTGGAGAAGTCAAGTTTGGAGGAGATCAGAAGGGAAAAATCATTGGCTCTGGAACCATAAGTCTTGGTAACTCTCCTTCCATAACTAATGTACTTCTTGTAGAAGGATTACGCATAACTTATTGTCCATAAGTCAATTAAGTGACAATGGTTATGATATAATCTTCAATCAAAAGTCTTGCAAGGCTGTAAGTCAGAAGGATGGCTCAATCCTATTTACAGGCAAGAGAAAGAACAACATTTATAAGATTGATCTTTCTGATCTTGAGAAGCAGAAGGTGACTTGTCTTATGTCTGTTTCTGAGGAGCAATGGGTCTGGCACAGAAGATTAGGACATGCTAGTTTGAGAAAGATTTCTCAGATTAACAAACTAAATCTTGTAAGAGCACTCCCAAATCTGAAATACAAATCAGATGCTCTTTGTGAAGCATGTTAGAAGAGCAAGTTCTCCAAACCTGCATTCAAGTCTAAGAATGTTGTGTCTACCTCAAGGCCGTTAGAACTCTTGCACATTGATCTGTTTGGCCCAGTCAAAACAGCATCTGTCAGAGGGAAGAAATATGGATTAGTCATCTTTGATAATTATAGCCGCTAGACATGGGTAAAGTTCTTAAGACACAAGGATGAGTCTCATTCAGTGTTCTTTGATTTCTGCACTCAGATCCAATCTGAGAAAGAGTGCAAAATCATAAAGGTTAGAAGTGATCATGGTGGTGAATTTGAGAACAAATTCTTTGAGGAGTTCTTCAAAGAAAATGGCATTGCCCATGATTTCTCTTGCCCTAGAACTCCACAGCAAAATGGAGTTGTAGAGCGAAAGAATAGGACTCTACAAGAAATGGCCAGAACCATGATCAATGAAACCAATATGGCTAAGCATTTCTGGGCAGAAGCAATAAACACTGCATGTTACATTCAGAATAGAATCTCTATCAGACCTATTCTAAATAAAACTCCTTATGAATTGTGGAAGAACAGAAAGCCCAACATTTCATATTTTCATCCTTTTGGATGTGTGTGTTTTATTCTGAATACTAAAGATCATCTTGATAAGTTTGATTCCAAAGCACAAAAGTGTTTCCTTCTTGGATATTCTGAACGCTCTAAAGGCTACAGAGTATACAATACTGAAACATTGATTGTAGAAGAATCAATCAATATTCGGTTTGATGATAAGCTTGGTCTTGAAAAACCAAAGCAGTTTGAGAATTTTGCAGATATAGATATTGATATATCAGAAGCTGTAGAACCCAGAAGCAAAGCTACAGAAGCTAGTAGTCTCAGAAGCAATGGATCAGAAGATCAAGTTGCTGCATCTTTAGAGAATCTCAGGATTTCTGAAGAGCCAACAGTCAGAAGATCACCCAGACTTGCATCAGCTCATTCAGAAGATGTGATCCTTGGAAAGAAAGACGATCCCACCAGAACAAGGGCATTCCTTAAGAACAATGCAGACTGTCAATTAGGTCTTGTTTCTTTGATCGAGCCAACTTCTGTTGATCAAGCTCTAGAAGATCCAGACTGGATAATTGCCATGCAAGAAGAACCCAATCAGTTTACAAGGAATGATGTATGGGACTTGGTTCCTAGACCAAAAGGATTTAACATCATCGGCACTAAGTGGGTATTTAAAAACAAGCTAAGCGAGAAGGGAGAAGTAGTAAGAAACAAAGCCAGACTGGTTGCTCAGGGCTATAGTCAGCAAGAAGGGATTGACTACACAGAAACCTTTGCACCAGTGGCCAGGTTAGAATCTATTCGTCTATTAATTTCTTTTACCACTCAACACAACATCACTCTTTGTCAGATGGATGTCAAGAGTGCCTTCTTAAATGGTTATATTGATGAAGAAGTTTATGTCCATCAACCTCCTGGTTTTGAAGACTCCAAGTCTCCAAATCATGTTTTTAAATTAAAGAGATCATTATACGGATGGAAGCAAGCTCCTAGAGCTTGGTATGAACGTTTAAGTTCTTTCCTTCTGGAAAATGGTTTCACTTGAAGAAAAGTGGACGCTACTCTCTTTTGTAAAACCTTTAAAAAGGATATTTTAATCTGTCAAATATATGTTGATGATATCATCTTTGGAACATCTAATGCTACACTTGGAAAGGAGTTTTCTGAGTCTATGCAGGCTGAATTTGAAATGAGCATGATGGGAGAACTCAAGTATTTCCTTGGGATTCAAATCAACCAAACTTCTGATGGAACCTATGTTCATCAAATGAAGTATGTGAAAGAACTTCTCAAGAAGTTTAATCTTTCTGAAAGCAAAGAAGCCAAAACTCCTATGCATCCAACATGTGTCCTAGGTAAGGATGAGGTAAGTAAGAAGGTAGATCAGAAGTTGTACAGAGGTATGATTGGTTCTCTTCTATACCTAACTACTTCTAGACCTGACATTCTCTTCAGTGTTTGCTTGTGTGCTAGATTCCAATCAGATCCGAGAGAATCTCATTTAACTGCTGTTAAGAGAATTCTGAGGTATCTGAAAGGTACTACTAATGTTGGTTTAGTCTACAGAAGATCCAAAGAATACAACTTAGTAGGATTCTGTGATGCTGACTATGCTGGAGATAGAATAGAAAGAAAGAGCACTTCTGGAAGTTGTCAATTTCTTGGAAGTCATCTGATCTCATGGTATAGCAAGAAGCAAGCTACTATTGCCCTCTCAACAACAGAAGCAGAATATGTTGCTGCTGCTGGTTGTAGCACACAAATGCTCTGGATGAGAAGTCAGCTAGAAGATTATCAGATATATGAGAGTAACATTCCTATCTTCTGTGATAATACTTCTGCTATATGTTTATCAAAGAATCCTATCTTACATTCAAAAGCTAAACATATTGAGATTAAACATCATTTCATAAGGGACTATGTTCAGAAGGGTGTTATATCTTTAAACTTTGTGGATACTGACCATCAATGGGATGATATCTTTACAAAACCCCTTGGTGAAGATAGATTTAAGTTCATTCTGAAGAATATCAGTATGGACTTTGTTAGAACAAGATTTGTTCTAATCAATATTCTTAGTTTTGATGATAACAAGGGTATGAATTTTGTATGAGATAATGTGGTACTCTAATACATTGCAATTTACCTTTCAGGAAATATATAAAGAGTATGCACAAATCAGCGCTCAGAAGCTTTGTCTCAGAAGGTTCAGCATGCAACATCAGAACATGGTCTGGCAAGACATCAGAAGATGGTCAAGGCAGAATCAGAACATGGGTCTATGGAAGCATCATAAGAACTTGAGATCAGAAGCAGAAGCACTGAAGTTCTCACGGTATCACGCTCAGAAGCACTTCAAGGTCAGAAGACAAGAAGATGCTATGCACCAAGCTGTTTGACTCTGATGATATTCAAACATTGTCTACACAAACATCAGATCAGACGAAAGTACAGGTGGCAGGCTACGCTGACTGACAAAAGGAACGTTGGAAGCTATTAAAGGCAACGTTAGTAGACACAGCGTGAACAAGGCTCGAGGTAGTTGACAAAAGCGTGAAACATTAAATGCAATGCTGTACGGAATACGCAAAGCATTAAATGCTCCTGTAATATGGTGAACTGACTTTAATTGAAAAGTTGCGGATAGCAAGAGTCGCCACCGACTTTTATTTTATCCAATTGGAAAGGCAAAAATAACAGGAAAGACCTTTGAAAAGAGATTGAGTTCGGGGGGTAGATTATACAAAGGGAAGGTGTGAGGCGCCCTTTGCATCCATGGTTATCCATGGGCTCTTAATTGCTTAGCTCACTTGTTTGTTTGAAAAGTTTGAAAAGTGTCGTGTGTGAATAGTAAAAAGATTCCGTTAAGGACTTTAGCTTGTGAATAAGCGTAGCCTTGTTTTGAAATTGTTTTGAAAGGAGGTGTAAAAAGAATTTGATTTTTGATTTGAACGGAGCAAGCAATTAAGAACTACCTACCCTAAGTATGTCTTTCTTGTTCTTTAAGTCTTTCGGGCCAAAGGATCTATCCATACCATGAGAAGGCAGGAAGTCTTTCAATTGGATGTGATTGGGTCATCGAGAGGATCGTTCTCCACAAGACTGTCCCTACCATAAAGAGGGCAGGTAGTCTAAGGGAAGGATATAATAGTCATTTAAGGCATCATGCGAGGATACCTTAGCAATAGGGACGAATCATCATTTACCGAGGCAACTTCGAGGGACAAGATCATTTGTTAAGGCAACTTCGAAGGGACTATGATCTTATGATGATGTACTGAGAGTAACATTTGTTTTGCTTAGGTATCCTCGGAATCGAGGGACTTGACTATTTAGTACACTTAGAGGCAACAGGCAACAAGGCAACAAGAGGGATTACCCTAAAGGTGTGTGGGTGCAACAATCACGTGGTTAATTCAGATATTTAATCTCGTGATTAGTTATCCTAATTTTGTTAAAGGCTTGCACTCCCTAAGATTACTAACCACGCAGTTTTAAAATGACAGAAATTAAAGGCGGAAAGATAAATGTCCTACGCTATTACAATAAACACCTGTGGGAAGGGGGGAAATTAAAAAGACAGAAAATAAGTGGGAATAATAATTAACAAAAATTCTTGAATGCCTTGATCTTCCTCGTACCCTCGATCAATTCTGAAAAATAATAAGAAAATAATAGCAGTAAGTGTATGAGTAATTCATTGACAGTTGAAACAATCATAATTCAAGCCATAAGGCAAAAATTAAAATAAAAGGTAAAAATAATTTAAATAAATAAATAAAAGAGGAGGGATCAAAGCTTAGCTTTTTGATTGGCGTGGCGCGTAATCGGAGGATATGGGGCAACCCTGAAAATATACAAAAAAAAAAAGAGAAATTTCAGTGTATGAATGATCTACAAACCTTAATTGAGAGAAACCCTAAAAAGAAAACTTATTGTGACCTAAAGGGTTCATAAAGCTAAAAATGCGTTAGTGGATAACACCTACCTAAAGATTTCTAGGGTTATTTATGGTTGCTGAAATTAAAGGCTAAACCTAATTTGTAAACCTAAAATTAAAATTAAAATTAAAATTAATTCTAATTATTTAACTAAAAAGATAAATTAAATTATTTAAGAAAATTAAATGATAATGTCAATTTTAAACCTTTTATATTAATTATCTAATTGATCTAAAAATTAATTGTTAATTAATTAATTATTTGTCCTATAATAACAAAAAACTAAATTACATAAATTTAATTCTAATTGCTAGTACGATGGAAAGAAATAAAGGAAACAACGTGAAAATAACTAAATAAAATTAAAAAAGAAAAGAAAAAGGAAAAAACTTAGCTGGGGCGTTTGATTCAATGGATGAGGTCCTTGATGGTATATGGTGGGTCTGCGCGTGGTGGTCCACTTGATCTGGCTTCAGTAACGATCCAATGGTCATTATCTGAGGGTGTGTGGTAGGCTTCTCCAGGCAGTGCGCGTGTGATCTGCAGTTTAATTCTATTGAAAAAAAACTTTGTAGGGACTGGGAATCGAACCTTGGTTCCCACGCTTGTTAATACCTGCTTCCTGCCAATTATGCTACACCATTTAACTGATAACAAAACCAACATAAATCAATAAATAAAAAACTGGCTGAATTCAAGTTAGTCAAATCGGGGCCCACTTATACGCGCATGGCCCAATGAGAATAGGGAAGAGGAAGCCTTATCCTTTTGACCAGCCAATGGCCGTTGGAGAGATGAATCTTTCCTTTGACTAGCCATCCACGCAAGGCCGCGTGGCCTTTCTTCTTCATCTTCCTCATCTAACTTACCTGCGGATTTATCCGCTGATTTTCATGCGTTTTCTGCTGCAAAATTTTGCTTCGGAAATCCTCAAACTCGAAACCCATGCCAAACGACGCTCAAGCAAAAACTAATGGAACCAGCTCTACTATTTGGGGCACCACGAATTCAATGGTGGTATCGGCCTCGTCTAAATGCTCCTGCAAAAGAGAATACGAAGAACAAAAAGTCTTGCCCTAACAATGGTGATTTCAAGTCTACGCGTGAAAGCTTCGAAATAATAGTTCTAATGGCTTCCAAACACCTCCACAAACTCAAATAAGTGGTTAGATTGCATTGAAACATGGTAAAACATGATATATAAAATTTAAAATATGAATGAATATGGTGAAGTTGGTATGCATGTTTTGAACATCATGGCACCTGGAAGTTGATTCAAACTCACCTTATTTCGTCCCAGGAAGAGAATAAGAACGCTATTTGTCTTTGAGGATCGTTGAAAACCCCAAAACGAAATTCTTTATTCTTGAGATTTTTTGGACTTTGTTAGGGTGTCTTTGAGGCAAGCTTCACGTTTCTTTCTTGTGCTGAACATGTTGTAGTATTTATATGGAGTGTATTAGGTTAACAACTTAGGAAAGAAATCATATAATCCAAGTGATTGGAACTTGATTGAAATTTGATTGAAAAATCTTTCAAAACTTGGCCCAATCCTAATTATCTCTTTCCAATATGTATTACCACGAAATTTGGTCAACATTAGGATATTTGGGTGATTGGGTTTGATTGGAAATCAAATCTTTTGATAAAAATTAATTTTCCATATTTTATAATGAGTTATTATCATTTAAATAAATTAAAATCTACAATATAAGAAAAGTAAATGGTCTGGAAATACCAATTTTACCCTGCTGCTTCTACACTCCGCCACGTGGATGCCTTCACAATGCTTCCTTCCTTTTGCTTTTTATGACAAGCTTTTTTGCCAAATGCTTATATTTTGTTGCTTTTTGTTTATTTTATTATTTTCTTTCTCCCATCACTTCTTCTCATCTAATGTTTTTTCTACATTTCACATTAATTTATATTAAATCTAATGAAAAAAATATGTTCATATAATAATACAAATCTAATAAAAAAAATAATAATCTAATAAAAAATAATCATATTAGTTATAAAATAGAAATTAGTTACAATAAATTAAATTAATATTATTTTAATTTTTTAGTTTTATCTTTTAAAAAACGAAGGATATAAATTAAGAAATTAATATTTTATATGCGCAAAAATTTACTATTGATACAAATATTTTTGTAAATGATACCTAAACAAAAATAAAATTTGTATACGAGAAAAAATGTATTATTTGTCTATATAATTTTATATATGAATAATGGTATTTATGATCCAATTATTTTTTATTAAAAAATGGTATACGGGAAAAATTTATTATTGACCTAAATATCTTTATATACGAAAATTTACTATTGATCCAAATATTTTTGTAAACGATATATACCTAAACAAGAATAATATTTATATCCGGAAAAAAATTATTATTGATTTAAATATTTTTAAATAAAATAATGGTATTTATGATCTCAATATTTTTTATCAAAAAATGATATATGAAAAAAAAAACTATTATTGCTCTAAATATTTTTATACACGAAAATTTACTATTGAATATTAACGGGAACCTGAAGTTACTGATTAAAATACTAAATATTAACGGAAGCATGAAGTTACTGATCAAAATAGTAAATATTAACATGAACATGAAGTTACTTATCACAATATTGGATATTAACGGGAACATAAAGTTACTGATTAAAATAGTGAATATTAACGGGAACATGAAGTTACTGATCAAAATAGTGCATATTAACGGGAACATAAAGTGATTGATCACAATATTGAATATTAACGAGAACCTGGAGTTACTGATTAAAATATTGAATATTAACGGGAACATGAAGTTACTAATCACAATATTGAATATTAACGGGAACCTGGAGTTATTGATTAAAATATTAAATATTAACGGGAACATGAAGTTACTGATCAAAATAGTGAATGTTAACGGGAACATGAAGTGACTGATCATCATACTGAATATTAACGGGAACCTGAAGTTACTGATTAAAATATTGAATATTAACGAGAACATGAAGTTACTGATCAAAATAGTGAATATTAATGGGAACATGAACTTACTGATCACAATATTGAATATTAACGGAAACCTGAAGTTACTAATTAAAATATTGAATATTAATGGGAACATGAAGTTACTGATCACAATATTGATTATTAACGAGAACAAGAAGTTACAAAAGACTATTTAGACACAATTTAATTTTGGTGCATTCAATTTTGTTTCTAATTTTTTTTAGACACAGTTTAATAATAAATATTCTTATTTTTTCTCCAAAATATTAATTACTTTTAATATATATTTTTCTATTAAAAATATAATCTGAAACAAATGCGCGTCCCAAACTAGAACCCGTGCGAACGCACGGGTTTGTTACTAGTTCACATAAATAAAATAAATATTATAAAAATAAGCTAATTAATTAAAAGATATTTTCCAAGCCCATGGTTATGTTTAGAATTAAAAAAATTGGATAAAAGGTCCAAAATATCAAAATCCATCACTTTCCCTTTTGTGTAATTTCTCAAAATCGCCCAACTTGCGCAAGCTATAACTCGTTCATTCTTTATTGTATGGAAGTGTTTTTGAGCTTTTTAGAAAGCTTAGAGTGTCCTCTAAATGATGCTTTTGGTCTCATCTCAATTAAGTCTACCCTGTTCAAGGTATGAGTTTTGAGAAAAAACGACTTTTTTATGATCCTTTAGAAGGACCTGTAATGTTTTGGCTCATATCTCTCAAATGAAGAATTTTTGGACTTGGCATGTGAGAGACAAATTTGTAGAGAATCAAATTTCCTTCAAAATAGGCTTTGGATGGAGAATTTCTGATGTTCCATGTGAGAGTTATGGCTGGTCAAAGTTCAGTTGACTTTCTCCTATAAAAACCTTAATTTAGAAACCTTTTGATTTGTTGATTTTTGATCTTTCCTTGATGAACCATGATCAATTCTTGATCAGATGGTGAATGATACTTCAATATGAGGATCTTGACAAAAAATCGGGAGTTTTGACTATGGTTTGTCCATATTTTGACTTTTAGGTCAACTAGTCGATTATTGATCGTTTGGGCTGTTGAATGAGCAATCTTTTGAATCGAGGCTTGAAACTTGTCATATAGATAGTGTGAGATATATTAAGCCATATAGGATGCCTTGGAGTCATTGATTCACTGATTTTCCTTTGAATAAACCAAACCCTAGTTTCAGAGCCTTGTGTAAGAGAGTATGTCTAGGAGCTTTGTGTCTTGTTTTGAATTTGTATAAGAGAAATAGTATGGGCATATTTTGGGGTATGACAGCTCCCAACGGTCATCTTCTCAAGCGCCTATAAATATGAAGTTCTGATGAGAAGCAAGGTTACCAATTCTTGACGATTTCTGTGAATATTAACTTGCTGAAACGCTGTTCAAATCAAAGCTCTCAAACTTCATCTTCATCAAAGCTCACTACATTGCTGTTGTAATATATTAGAGAGATTAAGCTTATACTTTAAGAGAAATATCCCTGTTGTGATTATAGCTTTTCAGAAGCAATTGTAATACTCTTATTTGATTACATTAATTTGTAAGTAATTAGAGTGATCAAGTGTTGATCAGGATACTCTAGGAAGTCTTAGCTTGTGTCTAAGCAGTTGTAATTAGAGTGATCACGTGGTGGTCAGGATACTCTAAGAAAGTCTTAGCTTGTGTCTAAGCATTTGTTCCTAGAGTGATCAGGTTGTGTTCAGGATACTCTAGAAGACTTAGTCGTGGGCTAAGTGGAAAACCATTGTAATCTGTTGCGATTAGTGGATTAAATCCTCAGGTGAGGTAAATCACTCCGTGGGGGTGGACTGGAGTAGTTTAGTTAACAACGAACCAGGATAAAAATAACTGTGCAAATTGTTTTTATCATTCAAGTTTTTAGACTACACTTATTCAAACCCCCCCTTTCTAAGTGTTTTTCTATCCTTCAATTGGCATCAGAGCGCCGGTTCTAAGGTGCAAGCACTTAACCGTGTTTAGAAAAGATTCAGGAAGAGAAAAACGCTTCAGTAAAAGATGGCTAGTGAAATTCAAACAAATCCAACTGCATCTACATCTGGCTCTGCTGAGCAATACAATGGTAACAATGGTTATACTAGACCACCAGTATTTGATGGTGAAAATTTTGAATACTTGAAAGATAAACTGGAAAGTTACTTTCTTGGTCTAGATGGCGAACTATGGGATCTTCTGATGGATGGTTACAAACATCCAGTGAAAGCTAGTGGCGTAAGGCTTACAAGGCAAGAAATGGATGATGATCAGAAGAAGCTTTTCAAGAATCATCATAAATGTAGGACTGTTTTGCTGAATGCTATCTCTCATGCTGAGTATGAGAAGATATCTAACAGGGAAACTGCCCATGATAAATATGAGTTATTGAAAATGACCCATGAGGGAAATGCTCAAGTCAAGGAGACTAAAGCTCTTGCTCTAATCCAGAAATATGAAGCCTTCAAGATGGAGGATGATGAAGATATTGAGAAGATGTTCTCAAGATTTCAAACTCTAACTGCTGGATTGAGAGTTCTGGATAAAGGCTACACCAAGGCTGATCATGTAAAGAAGATCATCAGAAGCTTACCCAAAAGATGGGGTCCAATGGTGACTGCATTCAAGATTGCCAAGAATCCGAATGAAGTTTCGTTGGAAGAGCTTATCAGTGCCTTGAGAAGCCATGAGATAGAGCTAGATGCAAACGAGCCTCAGAAGAAAGGTAAGTCTATTGCATTAAAATCTAATGTTAAAAAATGCACTAACGCTTTTCAGGCTAGAGAAGAAGATCCTGAAGAATCAGAATCTGAAGAAGAAGATGAATTGTCCATGATCTCCAGAAGGGTAAACCAACTCTGGAAGAGCAAGCAAAGGAAGTTCAGAGGCTTCAGAAGTTCAAAGAGATTTGAACGTGGAGAATCTTCTGGTGACACAAGATCTGACAAGAAAAAGGTTGTCTGCTATGAGTGTAATGAGCCTGGACATTACAAGAACGAGTGTCCAAAACTTTAGAAGGAGAATCCCAAGAAGAAGTTTCATAAGAAGAAAGGTCTTATGGCAACATGGGATGATTCTGAATCAGAATCAGAATCAGAATCTGAAGAAGAGCAAGCCAACTTCGCGCTGATGGCTACAATAGATGATGGATCAGAATCTACATAAGAATCAGATTCTGAAGAGGTATTTTCTGAACTATCTAGAGAAGAGTTAGTTTCCAGTTTAACAGAACTTCTGGAACTCAAGGCTCATCTTAGTATCAAATACAAAAAGCTGAAAAAGCAGTTTGAATTTGAAACTATGAAGCTGGACTTGGAAAATTCTGAACTGAAGGAAAAAGTTTTAAATCTATCCAAAGATAGTGGATCTCCTTCTGAAACAGAAAAATCCCTTCCTAGCATGAACCATATTCTGAAAGAATATGACTCGAGCTTCAGAAAGTTCTTATCTAGAAGTATTGGCAAAAGTCATCTTGCTTCTATGATATATGGTGTTTCTGGAAACAAAAGGTTTGGTTTTGGCTATGAGGGCGATACCTCACATAAATTTGAACCTGTTGATGATCTGAAGATCACATACAAGCCAATGTATGATCAGTTCAAATATGGCCATGCACATGATATTAGGCTCACTTCACATGCGCAGAAGTTTAACACTGTTCACACCAAGAAGCATGTGACACATCCTAAGAAATATCATGCTGACAAACCTAAAGAATATCATGCTGTTCCTCCTGTTAAATATTTTGCTAAACTCAAGTTCAATCAGAACTTGAGGAGAACTAACAAGAAAGGACCCAAGAAATTATGGGTACCTAAGGAGAAGATAATTTCTGTTGCAGATATCCTTGGCGGCAAAGAGGACAAAAAGCAAAATGTCACGGTACCTGGACTCTGGGTGCTCTCGACACATGACGGGAAGAAGGTCTACATTCCAAGACCTGGTGCTTAAACCAGGTGGAGAAGTCAAGTTTGGAGGAGATCAGAAGGGCAAAATCATTGGCTCTGGAACCATAAGTCTTGGTAACTCTCCTTCCATAACTAATGTACTTCTTGTAGAAGGATTGACGCATAACTTATTGTCCATAAGTCAATTAAGTGACAATGGTTATGATATAATCTTCAATCAAAAGTCTTGCAAGGCTGTAAGTCAGAAGGATGGCTCAATCCTATTTACAGGCAAGAGAAAGAACAACATTTATAAGATTGATCCTTCTGATCTTGAGAAGCAGAAGGTGACTTGTCTTATGTCTGTTTCTGAAGAGCAATAAGTCTGGCACAGAAGATTAGGACATGCTAGTTTGAGAAAGATTTCTCAGATTAACAAACTAAATCTGGTCAGAGGACTCCCAAATCTGAAATACAAATCAGATGCTCTTTGTGAAGCATGTCAGAAGGGCAAGTTCTCCAGACCTGCATTCAAGTCTAAGAATGTTGTTTCTTCCTCAAGGCCGTTAGAACTCTTGCACATTGATCTGTTTGGCCCAGTCAAAACAGCATCTGTCAGAGGGAAGAAGTATGGATTAGTCATCGTAGATGATTATAGCCGCTGGACATGGGTAAAGTTCTTAAAACACAAGGATGAGTCTCATTCAGTGTTCTTTGAATTCTGCACTCAAATCCAATCTGAGAAAGAGTGTAAAATCATAAAGGTCAGAAGTGATCATGGTGGCGAATTTGAGAACAGATTCTTTGAGGAGTTCTTCAAAGAAAATGGTATTGCCCATGATTTCTCTTGTTCTAGAACTCCACAGCAAAATGGAGTTGTAGAGCGAAAGAATAGGACTCTACAAGAAATGGCCAGAACCATGATCAATGAAACCAATATGGCTAAGCATTTCTAGGCAGAAGCAATAAATACTGCGTGTTATATTCAGAATAGAATCTCTATCAGACCTATTCTAAATAAGACTCCTTATGAATTGTGGAAGAACAGAAAGCCCAACATTTGATATTTCCATCGTTTTGGATGTGTATGTTTTATTCTGAATACTAAAGATCATCTTGGTAAGTTTGATTCTAAACCACAAAAGTGTTTCCTTCTAGGATATTCCGAACGCTCTAAAGGCTACAGAGTATACAATACTGAAACATTGATTGTAGAAGAATCAATCAATATCAGGTTTGATGATAAGCTTGGTCTTGAAAAACCAAAGCAGTTTGAGAATTTTGCAGATTTTGATATTGATATATCAGAAGCAGTAGAACCAAGAAGCAAAGCTGCAGAAGCTGATAGTCTCAGAAGCAATGGATTAGAAGATCAAGTTGCTGCATCTTTAGAGAATCTCATGATTTCTGAAGAGCCAACAGTCAGAAGATCACCTAGACTTGCTTAAGCTCATTCAGAAGATGTGATCCTAGGGAAGAAAGATGATCCCATTAGAACAAGGGCATTCCTTAAGAACAATGCAGAATGTCAATTAGGTCTTGTTTCTTTGATCGAGCCAACTTCTGTTGATCAAGCTCTAGAATATCCAGACTGGATAATTGCCATGCAAGAAGAACTCAATCAGTTTACAAGGAATGATGTATGGGACTTGGTTCCTAGACCAAAAGGATTTAACATCATCAGCACTAAGTGGGTATTCAGAAACAAGCTAAGCGAGAAGGGAGAAGTGGTAAGAAACAAAGCCAGACTGGTTGCTCAAGGTTATAGTCAGCAAGAAGGAATTGACTACACAGAAACCTTTGCACCAGTGGCCAGGTTAGAATCTATTCGTCTATTAATTTCTTTTGCCACTCAACATAACATTACTCTTTATCAGATGGATGTCAAGAGTGCCTTCTTAAATGGTTATATAGATGAAGAAGTTTATGTCCATCAACCTCCTGGTTTTGAAGACTCCAAGTCTCCAAATCATGTTTTTAAATTAAAGAAATCATTATACGGATTGAAGCAAGCTTCTAGAGCTTGGTATGAACGTTTAAGTTCTTTCCTTCTGGAAAATGGTTTCACTAGAGGAAAAGTGGACACTACTCTTTTTTGTAAAACCTTTAAAAAGGATATTTTAATATGTCAAATATATGTTGATGATATCATCTTTGGAACATCTAATGCTACACTTGGAAAGGAGTTTGCTGAGTCTATGCAGGCTGAATTTGAAATGAGCATGATGGGAGAACTCAAGTATTTCCTTGGGATTCAAATCAACCAAAATTCTGATGGAACCTATGTTCATCAAACGAAGTATGTGAAAGAACTTCTGAAGAAGTTTAATCTTTCTGAAAGTAAAGAAGCCAAAACTCCTATGCATCCAACATGTGTCCTAGGTAAGGATGAGGTAAGTAAGAAGGTAGATCAGAAGTTGTACACAGGTATGATTGGATCTCTTCTATACCTAACTGCTTCTAGACTTGACATTCTTTTCAGTGTTTGTTTGTGTGCTAGATTCCAATCAGATCCGAGAGAATCTCATTTAACTGCGGTTAAGAGAATTCTGAGGTATTTGAAAGGTACTACTAATGTTGGTTTAGTTTATAGAAGATCCAAAGACTACAACTTAGTAGGATTCTGTGATGCTGACTATGCTGGAGATAGAATTGAAAGGAAGAGCACTTCTGGAAGTTGTCAATTTCTTGGAAGTCATCTGATCTCATGGTACAGCAAGAAGCAAGCTACTATTGCCCTCTCAACAACAGAAGCAGAATATGTTGCTGCTGCTGGTTGTAGCACACAAATGCTCTGGATGAGAAGTCAGCTAGAAGATTATCAGATATATGAGAGTAACATTCCTATTTTCTGTGATAATGCTTCTGCTATATGTTTATCTAAGAATCCTATCTTACATTCAAAAGCTAAACATATTGAGATTAAACATCATTTCATAAGGGACTATGTTCAGAAGGGTGTTATATCTTTAAACTTTGTGGATACAGACCTGTCATACCCCAATTTTTGACCTAAGATACCACCTCATATCATTTGCATATGCATCATTTGCATCTCTAACAAATTGCATAGCTTGTGTTTGCTACTTGTGACTCAGCAGGGTTTAATCTGGAAATCACTCATCAGTACAAGTAACAATCAATTAGGGTTTTGTTCTCCCTTCATCTCAAGTGAATCATCTTCATCATCAATCAACATTTGGTCCTCAGAGATTCATTTCAACAAGCTCAACAGCTTTGAATCGACTGAATTAGGGTTTTGACTGAAGACAGCACACTCCTGACTTTTGTTCAGAATTTGACCTAATGGCTTGGGACATGATATCAAGACCTCAAGTGCATCATTTTGACCTAATCCATTGGCTCATAACATCTCCTATACAAAGATTGATCAGACAAATCCTCAGATCAGGGTTTTGAACTATCAAGGACCAAAATCAGGGATTACATTTGGGAAACCCTAAAAATCCCCAGGAAGTCAATCAAAGGTTTCAACCATCTTCAAATAATCCCTATGACAATATCCAATGGAAATTGTGTCTCAATTCAAGATCAACAGTCAACATTTCTTTGCAAGATAATTTCATGTTCGTGGATGTTTTCATTTTAAATGCGCCATTGCCATTTGTGTGATTCAAGAGATTTGTTTGGAATTTATTCCGCGACTCTTGGCTTATGGATTCATCATGGTGAAGAATTGATTATTTGAAAGTTGGTACAAATTTGAAACAATTCATGATGGCAAGAATGTGTTTCAAGACTTAAAGTTTCATGCTACTCCAAGGATTTCCCATCATTTTCTATATCAAAGGGAATTGAATTTTTAAATTCAAAGACCATTCAAGAATATTCAAAGCTTCATGCTTGAATAACAATTTCACTCAAGAATATTGGAATTTCATGATTGAATAATAATTTCATTCAAGTTCTAAAAGAAGTTCAAGCATTTACATGGAACAAATGGATTACAAAAGGAACTTTATCTAAAGTTCAAGAATTTCATCATTTCAAGAATACAAAGTTCATACATTTTCAAGTTGGAATGAATTACAAGGAAAAAGGAAAAAACTTCAAAGACTTTCTTCAATCTTCAAAGTCTTCATTCTTCAAGTTCAAGCTTCTTCATGCTTTCTTCAAAGTCCTCATGTCACATGAAAAAGAAAACATAAGAGGGGTGAAATTAGCAAAAGTCAAAGAATGTCAAAGAGAGATTTTTATGTCATAAAATTATGCAACTTAGAGATATCATAAAATGACATAAAAATTTACACACATGGCTTATATCATGAGAATATCTTTGCATAATGACATAAGGAATATATTCTTATTCTTATTCTTATTCTTGCAATGATGAAGAATATATTCTTATTCTTGCAATGATAAAGAATATATTCTTATTCTTGCAATGATGAAGAATATATTCTTATTCTTGCAATGACCATAACATTCCAATCAAGTTTCTTAATTCCTAACACATCCCTAAATTTTGCCTATAAATAAGAAGTGATTTCTTTGAAGTTGGACACACCAAAGCTACTATACTACTAGCTTTCTCACTTCTCTCTTTTCATAATTTTCAAAGTTCCATAGTTTGAAAAAGGGTGAAGAAATAGTTCATACCTTGGTGGAAGGTTTCCACTTGAAGATCATCTTCAAGTCTCCTTAATATCCAAAGTTCCCGCGAATCCAAAGAGGTGGCTTCATCTTCATCAAAGGATCCTACAACAATAAGCAAAGTTGTTAGAGATTCTTAGTAACAATTCAAGGTTGTTAGTAACAATAAGGAATTCAAGGCATACCTCAAAACCGGCGAACACCTCCTCGCCGTAGGTAAGTTGTATTCATCCTCATGCTCATGCTCATGCTCAAATATTATTGTTTGATCATTGTTGCAAATATGTTAATGATATTCTTGTGCATAGCTGAAAATCGAAACATAGAGGTCGAATTATTGTTGCTGTAACTAAAAAAAACGCAGAAGCAACAACAAATATTCGCAATTAATTCAAAGTTGCAGGATCAATATATAACAATTTCACAGAGCTGCAACAAGCAATTTCAATAAAAATTCAGCAACAATTCAGTTACTTCGGTACCCAACAAGTTGCGGTTCTAAATCGTTCAACACCAACAATTCAAAGGCAAAAATTCAGCAAAGCCACGGTTTTGAATCATTCAATAAACAACTCAAAGCACGGTTCAACAACATCAACAGTTCATCACGACGGTTCTGAACCGTTCAAGCAAAAGCAATTTATGACAATTCAAAACAAAATTCAGCAACTTGCAGTTCGGTAAAACAACACAACAATTCAGAGATTCAGAACATGTTCACAGGTTCGAAACGCAGCAATCATAGCCAATTTCAGAAGCAGAATTTCAGAAGCAGAATTGATACGTACCTCAACCATAAACCGGCGAAGTCCTCCTCGCCGCAGGTAATTCGATTCTGCTTCTATTTCAATATCTCTGTTATTTGTTGCTGAACCTATAAATTGCTCAAAACCGAAAAACACAGAGAATGCATAAGCTATTATTGTTATGTCATAAACAAAAGGAGGAAAACGAAATTGATTATTGATGGTAATACGAGTTTCAAACCGAGACACATGGATAGAAAAATCAATTGTTAAGAGTAGTACCTACGTTTGTTGAGAAAGAAGGAGAAACCGAGAGGGAGTTTGTCTTCCTCGTTGTTCTTCGCGAGTGAAAGAAAAAACCGCGAGTTGAGTGAGCGGAGGAAGCCGAGAACGAGAGAGATATGTTGTTGATGTCGTTGTTCCGTGAGAGGGACCATGAGCGAAAGAGAGCACCGTGAGAGAGAGTCAGTACGAGAGAGATGAGCACCGAATCCATGGTTGAGTTTCAGCAAGAGATGTTGTTCTGTCCAGTAAGCTTGAGAAAGATAGAGAAATTGAGAGAGAAAGAGCGTGAAAACAAAAGAAAAAAAGAGAAAGAGGCGTGGCCTCCTTTGTGCTCTAGGGTTTTTACTAACCCATCCTGTGTTTAACAGATTTGGGCGGATCCGGGTCACACTGACCCGACCCTGTCCGGCCCACACAACTTCTTTTTATTTCAGTTTTGGGCTGCACCTCCATTTTGTTTTCTAAACCCCCTGGCCCAAGTAATTAGTTTTATCAATTCTCTTTTAATTTTCTTTAAATACTTTCATAGAAAATGATCTAGTATTTTAATTTAATATAGGATTTAGTTTTATTTTCAAATCCTTATTAAAAAATGACAAAAAAAATATGTTTTTAAGATTAAAAATTTTCTTTTAATATTTTCATGTGTTTATAAGTGTGTTTTTGATTCTTGTTAAAATACCAAAAAAAAACATATTAGATGCATATTTAATTTCATATTTTCTAATTATTTTCTTCTTCCCATAAAAAACAACAAAAATACTTTAGATACATATTTGATTTTATGTTCTCTAATTATTTTCCTCTTTCATGGAAAATCACAAAAAAATATCTTTTCTTAGATTAATTTTGTTTGAATTTATCATTTTCATATTATCTGGTGTAGTTAATCATTTAAATTTTTATTTGATTATATCACTTGAGCTTTCTAACTTCATCCGAGACTTCGAGATTATTTCTCTATTGTTCTCTGTTTTGTCTTCCATTTGCTGTAGAAATCCATAAACAGTTACTGGATGATCATGGAATGCTGTAAGCTGTGAGCTTATTCGACGTTCTATTATGCTGGTGTGAATGCTTAATATCTGTTGAGATCCTAATTTATTCCAAGCACATCACTTGAGGATCACGGTAACACCTCAAACTCAGAAATCCAATTTTTTTATTCTTCGAGGTAAGCCTAAAACTCAATCAACTGTTTTCACAACAGTAATCAATTCACTTTCAAATCATTTCAATTGATTTTCAAAACCAGGGGCCTCTCGAATATTAGAGAGTATAAGTCCCTTTCCTCTTTCTTTGTACAGTTTTTCTTTGTACAGAAAACTTTTTCCAAATTACTTCCAAACAGTTTTTTTAACAACAAATCTCACATCTTTTTCAAACCATCCACCCTGTTTTATGGAAATAAAACAGGGGCCTCTCGAATATTAGAGAGTGTAAGTCCCATTTCTTTTCTTTTTGTACAGTTTTCAAAACAATAAAACTTCTTCAAAAATAAAATCTTTTTCAAAACAATTTTCAAATCATTTTCAAAACTTCAAATGATTCAAAACTTTTCAAATATACCATGGGCCTCCATGTAGGTATAAGTCCCAAGCCCCTTTTGTACATACCCACTCCAGTACATGAAATTAGGTATTTCATTGTACGCCTTTTTGTACATATCTCGATCAGTTTGTTTTTTAACTCTGAATAACAAACCAAAAATGAAGGTTTTCTTTAAATCTTCCCAAAAATATACCATGGGCCTCCATGTAGGTATAAGTCCCAAGCCCTTTTGTGAATACCTGTTTACATAACTTTGAATAAATTCAAGTGGACTTCTCCCCGAGTGTGAGTCCCGAGCCCTGTGTATACAAATGGATCATGCTTACAGGTATATTTCCTTCATAAACTCCATTATATACACACACTTTGTCATACATATATATAATTGTTCATACCTGTTCATGTTTGTTCATACTTGTTTATGTTTGTTCATATGTGTGATATGTGTGCTTGTTCAACTTAGTACAACACTAGGTTCCCCATAGCCTCCTATTGGGCTTCGTGCAAAGAATCTCCACTAGTTTAGGTTAGGACATAGAGTATGGTTTCCCGGTGAAATCGCTCTAAGAGCTCAAACCAACTATACCATGCCTCCCCTTGGGCTTTGTACAAACGAGTGACCCTCTCATAGCCTCCTCTTGGGCTTACAATGCAAGGACCCTGGATTGTCCCTCCCATAGCCTCCTCTTGGGCTTACAATGCAAGGACCCTCGGATAGCCTCCTCTTGGGCTTCGTACAAGGACCCACGGGCTTCTTATAAGCATCCCCAATATCCAAATCAAATACCCTAGGAGATTAGACATTTATCATCTCTATGCTAGGAGTATCTCTTATATATCATCACAAACAATCAATCAATCAAACTTTTTGCCACAAGGCTGGCTAATCAATCAAACTTCTTTTTGCCACAAGGCTGGCTAATCAATTAAACTGTTTTACCACCATACTGGATGATTAATCAAAGTTTTTGTCATAAGGCTGACTTCATTGAAACTTTTGCCACAAGGCTGGCTGATTAATCAAAGTTTTTGTCACAAGGCTGACTTCATTGAAACTTTTGCCACAAGGCTGGTTAAACAACAAAAACATCTTTATCATTCTAAGCACCCTAAGTGGCATGGCCCCGGGCTTATAATGAAAAGATTTTCAAACAAAAAAAACAAACAGATGTATGTGATGATATAGATTAGATACATCGAACATTTAGATGACATTTGTCTCTTTTCCTTTGCTTCCACTAGCATAAGTGGGAACTACGATTGCTCTGACTTTCTCAACATCCCTTTGAGAATACGTAGGCACAAGGTCGATCCTTGGCGAGCAAAACAAAAATAAAAAAAACCATTCAAACCTTAGCACCCGTAGACCCCGAGCTACAGGTGCTCTGATTCCCTCTAAGGGATATGTATGCAGAGGATCGCGATGATCTTTGCGAGCATAATCAAACAAACACCTTAGGTCCCACCTATTTCAAAACAGAACCTCCACCGTAACAAAGAATGGAATAAACAATAAAGAACCCTGTAGAGTACTACAGATACGATGGGTGCTAATACCTTCCCTTCGTATAACCAACCCTCTTACCCAAGATCTCTCCCCCACTTTTAGGTTATTGCAGCTTTTTTCCTTTTCCTCTTTTGGAAACAATAAAAAGTTTGGTCGGTACAAAAGAAAAATCATTTTTTTTGAGCACTCGAGCCCAAAGAAGGCATCAGGTGTCTCATCCCACAGAAAAGGCAAACGATTTTTCGCCCGCGACAGAAAAATGGCGACTTCACTGGGGATCATCTTTTTATTGTTTCCAAAGGAAGGGTTATTTCTAATTTTTGTTTTTATTTTAATTTTTGTTACATGTGTGATTCTTTGGTTCTGTTACTTGTGTGGTTCTGTTACAAGTGATACATTATGGACAAATCCTAACCCGGATTAAGTACACATAAGAAATTAGGTGGAGGGTATAGTCATGTGCAGGCGCACTTGAGAACCCTTCCGCTCAGTGGAGGTTCCTTGTTGGTAATATATGTTTAGCATGCTTTCGTAGCGAAGACATTATTGCCGCATTGAACTGTAGAAGCTGAGTTGGCCGTAGAACCCCAACCCATCCTGGCCTTATTAGGACGTGGTGCAGAAACGATCCAGGTGAAGACTTGGATAGTTGTCATGCGGAGAACCACACTCAGACGAGTTTTTCTTGAGAATATTTCTGGCTCATCAGTTTAGTTGTGAAAGCCGGTAATATCCGAAAGAAAAATGTAGACTCTGACGTATCAGTAGAACATGTTGTACAGGTGATTAACTAGATCTATCCCTATTTGGTTCTCTGACCTCATGCTCGTGACGCTGGACCTTTGAACTTGTGTGAATTACCATGTTTGAATTACCATGTTTGTGTTACCATATTTGTAGTACCATGTTTGCGTTACCATGTTTGAATATGTGGCATTCATGCATCCACGCATGCATACATCCATTAGAAAACCCATCTTTTTCCATAAAAAAACCATGATTTTTTCCAAAGATTTAGAGAAATTTTCTTTGCAAACATTTTAGGATTTAGTCATGGAAGAAGTAAAAAGGCATACCAAGAAATACGGTTTCAAAGCGCCTGATGTGGGAAAACTAATAGAGTTAGCATCTTCTGTACAAAATCCTTCCAATTTTAGGAAAAGTTATGGAAAACTTTTGCCTATCCTGAACACTCATGTTGATGAAGGACTTCTCAAAACTTTGGTTTAGTTCTATGATCCCGTCTACCGTTGTTTCACCTTTCCAGACTACCAGTTGGTACCGACCTTAGAAGAATATGCCAATCTTTTGGGTATTCCTGTGTCTGACAAAATACCCTTCAATGGTTTGGAAGCCATTCCTAAGTCACACGTCATTGCAGCAAGTACCCATTTGAAAAAGTCTGAAGTAGAGAGTAATTGGACTACCAAAGGAAACCTCCCGGGTTTAACCTCACACTTCCTGATAAAGAAAGCCTTTGATTTCATCGAAATTGGTAGCATGATAGCTTTTGAAGCTATACTAGCCTTGCTCATCTATGGGTTGGTTCTGTTTCCCAATGTCGACAACTTTGTTGATATCAATGCCATAAAGATTTTTCTGATTGGAAATCCTGTTCCGACTTTACTTGGTGACATGTATTTTTCTGTCCATCATAGGAATCGCCAAGGCGGTGGAATCATTGTATGTTGTGCACCTTTGTTGTTCAAATGGATTGTTTCACACTTACCTGAGTCTCCTATTTTCACAGAAAACCGAGAAGGTTTGCGTTGGCCTCGAAGACTTATGTCTCTTACTAATAATGATATCCGTTGGTATACCTTGGCTCGCTGTGTTACAGAAACCATTGATAGTTGCGGAGAATTCGCCGACGTACCTCTCATTGGTACACAAGGAGGAATTAACTACAATCCGATCTTAGCCTGACGACAACTCGGGTATGCAAATTCAGTTAAACCTGTTGGTCTCGCAGTAGAAAGCTACTTCTATCAAGAAAGGGAAGATCCTCAAAGGTTGAAGACAAGAATGATGAGAGCCTGGTACGACGTCCGATGGAAAGAAAAAGGTGAGGAAAAGAATTGCATTGCTACGGACGCCTACACCTGCTGGGTAAAGAAAAGAGCAAAGGAGTTTCAAATGCCTTATGATTATGAAAAACCCATGTCTCTTGTGGTACCTCAACTACCCAATATTCCCATTTCCACTATGAAGGAATACCAAGACACTTTAGCCAAGATGAGGTTAGAGAAAAATGCTTGGGAGCACAAGTTTCGTAGGACCGATATGGAAAACAGAAGGTTGAAGAAACAAGTGAAAGATCACGAAGAAACTCTCTACTGTCAAGATGGATGGCTCATGAGTAAAGATGAGAAGATTCGTCAGAAAGACGCTGCAATCAAGAGGTACATCAAAGAAAGCAAGAAAAAACCTGAAGGTTCAACAAGCAACGCTCCAACTCCTGACGATTGGAAGAATATTGTTGACAAGCTAAAGACCGAAAAGGCCGAATTGAAAGCTTACTATGGGAAAGAAATCATGAAGCTCAAGCTGCACAATGCATTTGGTTCTTCGTCTGATGAAGATGCTTAGGATTGTTTAGCTTTTTATTTATCATTTGCTTTTGTAAGGAGCTATGCTCCAATGTTGTAACATTTCCCATTTATTGAATAAAAGAACAGTTTGTGTACGAATGTTTGCAAGGAAATAATCTTTAAAATATTTGGAAAAAAATTATAAACTTTTTTGCATACATCATTCTGCATATCGAGTCTGTTGTATAGAGTCTCATCTTTTGGATCTTTCTCCAATAGATCGTCAAGCTGTCGCGTCTCAAAGTTTCTCGACCGCGCTCGCAATCAGATCACAGATACAATACTCGTTCAAATAGAAGAAGAGTAATGGAATACTCTGAACAAGAGAATATTGAGCTCCGTGGTACAGTGACCACCCTTCAGGAAAAGTTGGAAAGTCTCACTACTCTGGTTGACTCCTTAATGGCCGCACAGAATCAGCCGCCGCCACCCAACAGTCAAGCAACAGTAACATCTGAGGTTACTACTCCAGTTTCTACGGTTGCATTCGGCATTCCATCTTTCTCCATGCCAGAAGGTTGGGGCACGCCTTTCAGCTTTGGTACAGGTTTCCGCCATAATGTTTTTGGGGTTCAAACATCCACAACTGAAGCGCCTGCTGCACAAAGTTCACAGTTCACTCCAAATCAGGGGGTAACTTTTTCCCAAATCACTATGGCACTTTCTCAACCCACTATGACAGTTCCGACCCCTATGGTTCACACTGTTCCTTACGGAGACAATGAGATTTATCATGATCAGGGTGATAGCACAAATCAGCGAAGCCTTGTAGGAGATCTCCAAGAACAATTCAACAAGATGCAGTTGGAAGTCAAAGCTATTCGGGGAAAAGATTTGTTTGGAAAGAATGCCCAGGAGCTATGTTTGGTTCCCAGTGTACAAATACCGGCTAAGTTCAAGGTCCCTGACTTTGAGAAGTACAAAGGTAGTTCTTGTCCACAAAGCCATCTTGTGATGTATGCCAGGAAGATGTCTACTTATGCAGATAATCATCAGTTGCTCATCCATTACTTTCAAGACAGTTTGACTGGTGCCGCACTGAAGTGGTACACAGGTCTGGATAGCACCAATATTCGGACTTTCAATGACCTAGGCGAGGCCTTTGTCCGACAGTACAAGTATAACTCGGATATGGCTCCAGACAGAGATCAGCTTCGATCCATGGCTCAGAAAGACCATGAAGCTTTCAAAGAGTATGCCCAACGATGGAGAGAAACTGCTGCTCAGATTAATCCACCATTAAAAGAGAAAGAGATGACAAAGATCTTCTTGAATACTCTCAGTCCGTTTTATTATGAACGCATGATTGCTAGTGCTCCAAGTGATTTCACCGAAATGGTAAACATGGGGATGCGTCTAGAAGAAGGAGTCCGAACCGGACGTCTGACTAAAGAAGGTGGATCTTCAAGCGGAACCAAAAAGTTCGGAAGTGGTTTCCCAAAGAAGAAAGAACAAAGTGTTGACATGGTATCCCAAGGGAGGCCAAGAGGAAATGTCAATCGTCAGCGACAGGTTGCTTCTATCACACCAGTCGTTAACACAACACCAAATCCGGGGTTTACTACTCAGTTTCAACAACAACAGCCTCGACAACAGGCTCAGCAGTTAAACAATAATCAGAATCGTGTACAAAGAGCTCCACAGTTTGATCCGATTCCGATGACCTACACAGAATTGTACCCTGCACTGATTGAAAGAGGCCTTATTCAAACTAAAGCACCACCACCAGTACCTGAGAGACTCCCATGGTGGTACAAAGCTGAGGTTTCATGCCCTTATCATCAAGGGGCACCTGGCCATGATCTTGAGCATTGCATAGCTTTGAAATATGAAGTTCAGAGGCTGGTTAGATCTAATCTCCTCTCTTTCAGAAATTTGAATCCTAATGTGCAAGCAAATCCGCTGCCCAATCATGGAGGGCATGTTGTAAACATGGTATATGGATGTCCTGGCCAATACCGAGTCTATAATATCAACTTCTCAAGAGCAGATTTGGTACAAATGCACGCCACTCTTTGTCGGGGGCAGAATTTTCGCCAACATCAATACGGTTCCTGTAGAATATGTTGTGTGGATCCTCACGGGTGTTCGATTGTGAGAAGAGATCTCCAAGTTTTGCTAGATAATGGTACTATTGAGATCTACCGAAATAGGGATGAAAATGAAGTTAACATGATAGGATGTTATCCGCATGAGCTTTTAGTCTCAGATATCAACTCGGAAATGCCTACAGTTAACGTCATAGTTCCTCATTTCAACATGCCTGAGCGCATGGAAGTTACTTACAACAAGCCGAAGGTTCCTGTTGCTCCTTTAATCATTTGTCTACCTGGACCTGTTCCTTATGACTCTGACAAGGCAGTTCCATACAACTACAATGCCACAATGATAAAGGACGGACAAGAAGTTCCTTTGCCTACTCTTTCATCTGTTGTAAACATTGCTGATGTGAGTCGTGTAACAAGAAGTGGACGTGTGTATACTCCTCCAAAGCAGCCTGTTGTTCCTGTTACCGGGCAAAATCCTGTCAATACACCAGTAGAGAATCTTGTGGAAACTCCTGTCAGTAATCCAAACACTGATGGTGGTCAATCCAGTGGAACCAATGTCAATCCTGATTTTGATGAAATTTTGAAGCTTATCAAAAGAAGTGAATATAAGATTGTGGATCAGCTTATGCAGACTCCTTCAAAAATCTCAATACTTTCATTGCTGTTGAATTCAGAAGCCCACAGGGAAGCCCTGACGAAGGTCTTGGATCAAGCTTTTGTAGACCATGATGTGACTGTTGATCACTTTGATGGGATAATAGCCAACATAACAGCTTGCAACAATTTAAGCTTCTGTGATGAAGAACTCCCCGAGGAGGGTAGAAATCACAATCTTGCTTTGCACATTTCTATGAATTGTCAGTCAGACTCTTTGTCCAATGTGTTAGTAGACACCGGATCTTCCTTGAATGTGATGCCAAAGACGACTCTTGCTCGCTTGTCTTACCAAGGAATGCCTATGAAGTTCAGTGGTGTAGTTGTCAAAGCATTTGATGGATCGCGAAAATCTGTTATCGGTGAAGTCAACCTTCCCATGACAATTGGTCCACATACATTTCAAATCACCTTCCAGGTCATGGACATTCAAGCTTCTTATAGCTGCCTGTTAGGACGACCATGGATCCACGAAGCAGGGGCAGTGACTTCTACGCTCCATCAGAAGTTAAAATTTGTAACAAATGGAAAATTGGTAACAATAAGTGGAGAACAAGCCCTGATGGTGAGCCATTTATCCAATTTCTCTTTCATCAGTGCTGATGATGTGGAAGGAACTCAGTTCCAAGGTCTCTCTTTAGAAGACGAGTCTTCCAAAAAGAAAGCATCAATTTCTTCATATAAAGAGGCAGTAAAAGTAGTGAAAGATGGAACTACCACTGGCTGGGGGCAAGTTGTGATCCCGACCAAGAATGAAACTAGAGCAGGACTCGGATGTTCACCAACATTCTCGAACTGCACCAAGAAGGATGAAACCCTTCGTCCGATCAAAGAAACGTTCCATAGTGGAGGGTTCCTTAACCCAATTCCTCAAGAGGTTAATGTCCTTATCGAAGAATGTATTGAAGAAGGTCTACCCGATACTGAAGAAGAATGGAAATGTTATCTCAATGACTCGGGATACATATCTCAGGAAGAACCATATCCTCCTTCAGAGAAAACAAGTGCTAAAGAAAATCCGCCTATTCCTGCAGAGGTTTGGGACACCTTGGGACAACCAAGTGGAAAATTTGATTACATGGTGAAGTATACTGCACCTGAAAGTTACAAGATTGCGATTGAGGATATCCAACCAACTGGATGGGGAGATTCCTTTGAATATAATAGTCAACCAGAAGAGGCTTATCAGCCTTGTCAATTCTCTCAGCAACCTGAAATTACTGGAGATTTCGGATTCAATGCATCTGCCAAGATTAACAATCCTGAAGATGGTTATTATCACATAAATGCCATTTTTGAAGATGAAGGGGAAGATGGTCCCGCAACTGACTCGGAAAGTGTCGCTGACAATGAGTCTCTTCATCCTGAAGACTGGGAAATACACCCTGAAAATTCTGAAGACTGTGACTCATCTTATGCTCTTCAAGAAGTAGAAGAAGACCGTTTCAACTCTACAAAGAACAAGGTTGACAAACTGGACCTTCAAATCCTGCTCGACCAGCGGTCAATGGCAATACTGAAGACGATTCCGAGGGGAATTTTCCTGAATACATAATACACAGAGGAGTTCGTTGCTACTGGAAGGCTGTCGACGTTCCGAATGTTGTTCGCCGCTCAAAGTAATCACCTCGCTGTTATTTTGACCTCCTGCCTTGCCCAAAGCAGAGAGATGTTTTATGGGGCTTTGCTTTTAAATGTTCCGCCCAAATAACTTTGTGTATAGGGCTTTGTTTTAAAAGTTTCTCTCTTTGTCCTGCCCAAGGCAAATGAGTTTGTGTTTAGGGCTTTGTTTCAAAAATGAATCATAAATAAAGTGTCATTTTGAATTCCCTACACTATGTGTTTTATTTTTTGCTTTTTTTCTGGAAATGGTAATCCTAAAAAACCAAAATAAAAAAAAAAAAACTTTCTCAAAAAAATCTGCATACACTCTTGCATTCATAAGTTTTCTGAAATAGATATAAATCACATGTGCAGATTTACTATTGATAAACCCATTGAATGCAATAACCCTATGCCCTCTCCCAACTTTGAGTTTCCTGTGTTCGAAGCCGAAGAAGAGGAAGAAGAGGAGATCCCGGACGAGATCTCTCGATTACTTAAGCACGAGGAAAGAGCCATTCTGCCTCACAAAGAGCCTTTAGAAAAGATCAACTTGGGTTCTGAAGAAGACAAAAAAGAAGTGACCATTGGATCGCTGCTTGATGCTGATATCAAGAGTAAGTTGACAGACCTTCTCGAAGAATATGTTGACGTGTTTGCCTGGTCCTACCAAGACATGCCTGGGTTGGATACCAATATTGTTCAGCATTACTTGCCATTGAAGCCAGAATGTCCGCCGGTTAAGCAGAAATTGCGAAGGACTCACCCTGATATGGCTAACAAGATCAAAGTGGAAGTTCAGAAGCAGCTCGACGCAGGTTTTCTAGTCACCTCAGAGTATCCTCAATGGTTGGCCAACATAGTGCCAGTTCCGAAGAAAGATGGCAAAGTCAGAATGTGTGTTGACTACCGTGACTTGAACAAAGCCAGTCCAAAAGATGACTTTCCGTTACCTCATATTGACATGCTGGTTGATAACACCGCTAAGTTCAACGTCTTTTCCTTCATGGACGGGTTCTCCGGTTATAATCAGATCAAGATGGCTCCTGAAGACATGGAGAAGACATCTTTCATCACCCCATGGGGTACCTTTTGCTACAAAGTGATGCCATTTGGATTAAAGAATGCCGGCGCAACTTACCAAAGGGCAATGACTACTCTCTTTCATGACATGATGCATAAAGAAATTGAAGTTTATGTGGACGACATGATAGCCAAGTCCAGCACAGAAGAAGAACATATTGAATACCTTTTGAAATTGTTTCAACGACTAAGGAAATATCAGCTTCGCTTGAATCCTAACAAATGTACTTTTGGGGTTAGATCTGGAAAACTCTTGGGTTTCATTGTCAGCCAAAGAGGTATTGAAGTAGATCCCGACAAAGTCAGAGCTATTCAAGAGATGCCTGCACCAAAAACTGAAAAGCAAGTAAGAGGATTTCTCGGACGATTGAACTATATCTCCAGATTCATCTCTCAAATGACCGCTACTTGTGGGCCGATTTTCAAGCTTCTCCGCAAAGATCAAGAGGTTGTATGGACTGAAGATTGCCAGAAAGCGTTTGACAGTATCAAGGAATACCTGTTAGAACCACCAATATTGATTCCCCCAGTTGAAGGAAGACCACTAATCATGTACCTTACTGTGTTAGAAGAATCCATGGGTTGTATGCTTGGACAGCAAGATGAAACCGGTAAGAAGGAGCATGCCATCTATTACCTGAGTAAGAAATTCACAGACTGTGAGTCTCGTTACTCCATGCTCGAAAAAACATGTTGTGCTTTGGCTTGGGCTTCAAAACGTCTCCGCCAATACATGATCAACAATACTACTTGGTTAATCTCCAAAATGGATCCGATCAAGTATGTCTTTGAAAAGCCTGCCTTAACAGGAAGGATTGCCCGATGGCAAATGCTGTTATCCGAATATGACATTGAATACCGTGCTCAAAAAGCGGTCAAAGGAAGCATTCTCGCCGATCATTTGGCGCATCAACCAATTAATGAATAACAATCTCTCAAGTT
Organism: Vicia villosa; assembly: GCF_029867415.1. Taxonomy (NCBI): domain Eukaryota; kingdom Viridiplantae; phylum Streptophyta; class Magnoliopsida; order Fabales; family Fabaceae; genus Vicia; species Vicia villosa. The sequence goes on along the minus strand of NW_026705393.1, from coordinate 181,498 downwards.
TGACTTTCCTGATGAAGATGTCATGTACTTGAAGATGAAAGATTGTGACGAACCGTTACCTGAAGAAGGTCCTGAGCCCGGATCAAGATGGGGCTTAATTTTTGATGGAGCAGTAAACGCTTTTGGCAATGGAATTGGGGCAATTATCATCACTCCCAAGGGTACTCATATCCCGTTCTCTGCCAGACTGCTATTTGATTGCACCAACAACATCGCAGAATATGAAGCTTGTATCATGGGTATCGAAGAAGCCATTGACTTAAGGATCAAGATCCTAGACATATATGGAGATTCAGCCCTTGGGATCAACCAAATCAAAGACAAGTGGGAAACTTACCACCCTGGCTTGATTCCTTACAGAGATTATGCAAGACGTCTGTTGACTTTCTTCAACAAGGTTGAATTGCATCATATACCTCGAGATCAGAATCGAATGGCAGATGCCTTGGCTACTCTATCTTCCATGTTCAAAGTCAGTCACTGGAATGATGTGCCTAAAGTCAGAATCACGCGCCTTGAAAGGCCCGCCTATGTGTTTGCAACTGAAGCAGTTGTCGATGATAAACCGTGGTTCCACGATATCAAACGCTTCCTTCAAACTCAAGAGTACCCACTTGGGGCATCAAACAAAGATAAGAAAACTCTAAGAAGACTTTCTGGCAGTTTCTTCCTGAACGGAGATGTGCTATACAAAAGAAACTTCGACATGGTTTTGCTCAGATGCGTGGACAGACACGAAGCAGACATGTTAATGCATGAAGTGCATGAAGGGTCCTTTGGAACTCATTCAAATGGGCATGCAATGTCCAAGAAAATGTTAAGAGCTGGATACTATTGGTTGACAATGGAATCTGATTGTTATAAACACGTGAAGAGATGTCACAAGTGCCAGATCTACGCAGATAAGATCCATGTGCCGCCGACTCTACTCAACGTTCTCTCATCTCCATGGCCTTTCTCCATGTGGGGTATCGACATGATTGGAATGATCGAACCGAAAGCTTCAAACGGTCATCGTTTCATCTTGGTAGCAATTGATTACTTCACCAAATGGGTCGAAGCAGCATCTTACGTCAATGTTACAAGACAAGTGGTTGTGAGGTTTATCAAGAATAATATCATTTGCCGATATGGTATTCCCAGCAAGATCATTACTGACAATGGTTCAAACTTGAATAACAAAATGATGAAAGAACTGTGTGAGGAATTCAAGATTGAGCATCATAACTCTTCTCCTTACAGACCAAAAATGAACGGCGCCGTCGAAGCTGCCAACAAGAACATTAAGAAGATCGTCCAGAAAATGGTCGTCACTTACAAAGATTGGCATGAAATGCTGCCATTTGCTTTACATGGGTACCGTACTTCAGTGCGTACTTCAACAGGGGCAACTCCCTTTTCTCTAGTATATGGCATGGAAGCTGTGCTCCCCGTAGAAGTTGAAATCCCATCAATGAAAGTCCTCATGGAGACTAAGTTATCAGAGGCTGAATGGTGTCAAAGCAGATACGATCAGTTGAACTTAATCGAAGAAAAACGTATGACCGCTCTATGCCATGGACAGTTATACCAAGCAAGGATGAAACAAGCCTTCAACAAAAAGGTTCGACCTCGTGAATTTCGAGAAGGTGACCTCGTGCTTAAAAAGATCTTGTCTTTTCAACCAGATTCTAGGGGCAAATGGTCTCCTAATTACGAAGGCCCGTATGTTGTCAAAAGAACATTTTCTGGCGGCGCCATGACTCTTGCAACCATGGATGGTGATGAACTCCCACATCCTGTGAATGCTGATGCAGTCAAGAAATACTTTGTCTAAAAAAATACAAAAGAACAGCTCGGTAAGTCGAAAACCCGCAAAGGGCGACTTAGGCAAAAATGAGCGTCTCGGTGGACTGAAAACCTGAAAGGGCGGTCCAGGCAAAAATTAGAGACAATAAACAGAAAAAAATTCATCCTGGTAGATTGAAAACCTGAAAGGGCAATCTAGGCAAAAATTAGGGATTCATGACAAAGTATCTGCATCAGTCCATACTTCATCACCTGAGGAGTCTTTCTCACCAAAGGATCTTCAATCAAATCATCGCCAATCTAAAGCGACAAGCACAGTTGGAACTCAAAATTGTTAGGGGGAATAGTGGTTATTGCTTTCAATGTAGCCTTTTCCGCATAATTACCATTTCCAACTTTTGTAAATACTCCATGGAATCACGCCTTTAGCTGATTACCATCCTATTAAATAAATTTGAGCCTTGTGCCCATTTGTTTGCAATCTCTAATTTCTTTTAGCTTGCAAAATGACGCTTTAATTGTGTTATTCATTTTTTTGAAAAAAAAGAAAAAAAAAAGTTTTAAATGAATTTACTTCACTTTTCTTTTTCAAAATAAAAGCGAAACTTTCCATTGAGTTGTGAACAACGGAAGGAACATCAGCAGTCGTCTCCATAGGATGAACAAAAGGATTCTCCCTGAAAAATTGTTGAGACAACGGTATTCTTGTCCCAGAAAAGAATTCTTGAAGCAGTTATCCCTCGAGGTAAAAAAGCTCTTCTATCCCCAGTGAAGAAGCTCTTCTATCCCCAGTGAAGAAGGTCTTTTATCCCCAGTGACGAAGATTTTCCATCTCCAGTGAGGAGGTTCTTCCATCTCAATGAGAAAAGATGTTTATCTTCCCCAGAGAAGTTTAAAACATGCAACACCATTCATCACCTGTGTTATCTACACCGTGTTGAAGAACATTTGCCAAATATCTGGTTGTATTGCGACGTCGGTCCTTCTCCAGTATATACTCCTTTGTCTGTCAGTATTGTCAGTATGCATGCTACATTCATGACATTCATCATTCATACATATTTGCATCATGTATGCATTCTTGCATTTTTCAATGTTTTCTTCGAAATCACTTGTCCAGGATATATCTATCCCAAGAAGTAAAAAAAAGAAGAAAAAGAAAAGAAAGAAAAGAAACAAAAATGGGCGTGTCATCTCTCCAAGTAGGTTGTCACCCATAAGCAGAAAAGAACATCTTCTTTCTCCAGTTCCCCACTGAGATCATTCCTCGTGGAAGAAGGTTGCTTTAGTTTTCTCCTCTCAAAACAAAGGAGAAAATCCCCAGTTGAGTTCATTCCTCATGGGTACAAAGTCGTGTTTGACTGTCTCTTTCCAATTCATTCTTGGTTAGAACCTTGTCTTTACCAAAAAATTCAAATTCCGATTCCTCAAACAGAGTCGTGAAAAAATAAACAATAAGCAATAGCCTCGTCATCTGAGCAGCTTATGTCTCTTTCAAAAGTTTTTTCCTTTCAAGACCATTTGACAATCAGGGCCTTATTACTGTTCACAAGGCTGAATAACCAGTAATTTCCCTAGCAAAGTCTCCAGGATCATTTTATCACTCGGCTGACAATTGATCATGTCTTCAAAACCACTATCACGAGGCTGGTAGTCGGTAACCTTTTGTTCTGGTTATATTATTTAACATGTCTATCACCATGTCGATAGGTAAGCTTTTCTTACAAAGCTATCATTCCCCGGTGAAACATACACTTGCTTTCCCGAAAAAAAGCAGAAACGTATTCTCTTCCTAAAACCGATTGAGACATCCTTCCCAACCTCTTTTCCCCAGCGGAGTCAGTTCTTGATATTCCCTCGGTAAAGACATCCTTGCATCACTCGCAATTTTGGTATCTTAGGTCCAAAATTCGCGTCTTCTGATATTTAAGTCTCTTCCACCCTATCAAAACGAAGATTTTCAATCTTCATGTCTCAGGTTGAAGAAACTTAAATAGGGGCATCTGTCATACCCCAATTTTTGACCTAAGATACCACCTCATATCATTTGCATATGCATCATTTGCATCTCTAACAAATTGCATAGCTTGTGTTTGCTACTTGTGACTCAGCAGGGTTTAATCTGGAAATCACTCATCAGTACAAGTAACAATCAATTAGGGTTTTGTTCTCCCTTCATCTCAAGTGAATCATCTTCATCATCAATCAACATTTGGTCCTCAGAGATTCATTTCAACAAGCTCAACAGCTTTGAATCGACTGAATTAGGGTTTTGACTGAAGACAGCACACTCCTGACTTTTGTTCAGAATTTGACCTAATGGCTTGGGACATGATATCAAGACCTCAAGTGCATCATTTTGACCTAATCCATTGGCTCATAACATCTTCTATACAAAGATTGATCAGACAAATCCTCAGATCAGGGTTTTGAACTATCAAGGACCAAAATCAGGGATTACATTTGGGAAACCCTAAAAATCCCCAGGAAGTCAATCAAAGGTTTCAACCATCTTCAAATAATCCCTATGACAATATCCAATGGAAATTGTGTCTCAATTCAAGATCAACAGTCAACATTTCTTTGCAAGATAATTTCATGTTCGTGGATGTTTTCATTTTAAATGCGCCATTGCCATTTGTGTGATTCAAGAGATTTGTTTGGAATTTATTCCGCGACTCTTGGCTTACGGATTCATCATGGTGAAGAATTGATTATTTGAAAGTTGGTACAAATTTGAAACAATTCATGATGGCAAGAATGTGTTTCAAGACTTAAAGTTTCATGCTACTCCAAGGATTTCCCATCATTTTCTATATCAAAGGGAATTGAATTTTTAAATTCAAAGACCATTCAAGAATATTCAAAGCTTCATGCTTGAATAACAATTTCACTCAAGAATATTGGAATTTCATGATTGAATAATAATTTCATTCAAGTTCTAAAAGAAGTTCAAGCATTTACATGGAACAAATGGATTACAAAAGGAACTTTATCTAAAGTTCAAGAATTTCATCATTTCAAGAATACAAAGTTCATACATTTTCAAGTTGGAATGAATTACAAGGAAAAAGGAAAAAACTTCAAAGACTTTCTTCAATCTTTAAAGTCTTCATTCTTCAAGTTCAAGCTTCTTCATGCTTTCTTCAAAGTCCTCATGTCACATGAAAAAGAAAACATAAGAGGGGTGAAATTAGCAAAAGTCAAAGAATGTCAAAGAGAGATTTTTATGTCATAAAATTATGCAACTTAGAGATATCATAAAATGACATAAAAATTTACACACATGGCTTATATCATGAGAATATCTTTGCATAATGACATAAGGAATATATTCTTATTCTTATTCTTATTCTTGCAATGATGAAGAATATATTCTTATTCTTGCAATGATAAAGAATATATTCTTATTCTTGCAATGATGAAGAATATATTCTTATTCTTGCAATGACCATAACATTCCAATCAAGTTTCTTAATTCCTAACACATCCCTAAATTTTGCCTATAAATAAGAAGTGATTTCTTTGAAGTTGGACACACCAAAGCTACTATACTACTAGCTTTCTCACTTCTCTCTTTTCATAATTTTCAAAGTTCCATAGTTTGAAAAAGGGTGAAGAAATAGTTCATACCTTGGTGGAAGGTTTCCACTTGAAGATCATCTTCAAGTCTCCTTAATATCCAAAGTTCCCGCGAATCCAAAGAGGTGGCTTCATCTTCATCAAAGGATCCTACAACAATAAGCAAAGTTGTTAGAGATTGTTAGTAACAATTCAAGGTTGTTAGTAACAATAAGGAATTCAAGGCATACCTCAAAACCGGCGAACACCTCCTCGCCGTAGGTAAGTTGTATTCATCCTCATGCTCATGCTCATGCTCAAATATTATTGTTTGATCATTGTTGCAAATATGTTAATGATATTCTTGTGCATAGCTGAAAATCGAAACATAGAGGTCGAATTATTGTTGCTGTAACTAAAAAAAACGCAGAAGCAACAACAAATATTCGCAATTAATTCAAAGTTGCAGGATCAATATATAACAATTTCACAGAGCTGCAACAAGCAATTTCAATAAAAATTCAGCAACAATTCAGTTACTTCGGTACCCAACAAGTTGCGGTTCTAAATCGTTCAACACCAACAATTCAAAGGCAAAAATTCAGCAAAGCCACGGTTTTGAATCATTCAATAAACAACTCAAAGCACGGTTCAACAACATCAACAGTTCATCACGACGGTTCTGAACCGTTCAAGCAAAAGCAATTTATGACAATTCAAAACAAAATTCAGCAACTTGCAGTTCGGTAAAACAACACAACAATTCAGAGATTCAGAACATGTTCACAGGTTCGAAACGCAGCAATCATAGCCAATTTCAGAAGCAGAATTTCAGAAGCAGAATTGATACGTACCTCAACCATAAACCGGCGAAGTCCTCCTCGCCGCAGGTAATTCGATTCTGCTTCTATTTCAATATCTCTGTTATTTGTTGCTGAACCTATAAATTGCTCAAAACCGAAAAACACAGAGAATGCATAAGCTATTATTGTTATGTCATAAACAAAAGGAGGAAAACGAAATTGATTATTGATGGTAATACGAGTTTCAAACCGAGACACATGGATAGAAAAATCAATTGTTAAGAGTAGTACCTACGTTTGTTGAGAAAGAAGGAGAAACCGAGAGGGAGTTTGTCTTCCTCGTTGTTCTTCGCGAGTGAAAGAAAAAACCGCGAGTTGAGTGAGCGGAGGAAGCCGAGAACGAGAGAGATATGTTGTTGATGTCGTTGTTCCGTGAGAGGGACCATGAGCGAAAGAGAGCACCGTGAGAGAGAGTCAGTACGAGAGAGATGAGCACCGAATCCATGGTTGAGTTTCAGCAAGAGATGTTGTTCTGTCCAGTAAGCTTGAGAAAGATAGAGAAATTGAGAGAGAAAGAGCGTGAAAACAAAAGAAAAAAAGAGAAAGAGGCGTGGCCTCCTTTGTGCTCTAGGGTTTTTACTAACCCATCCTGTGTTTAACAGATTTGGGCGGATCCGGGTCACACTGACCCGACCCTGTCCGGCCCACACAACTTCTTTTTATTTCAGTTTTGGGCTGCACCTCCATTTTGTTTTCTAAACCCCCTGGCCCAAGTAATTAGTTTTATCAATTCTCTTTTAATTTTCTTTAAATACTTTCATAGAAAATGATCTAGTATTTTAATTTAATATAGGATTTAGTTTTATTTTCAAATCCTTATTAAAAAATGACAAAAAAAATATGTTTTTAAGATTAAAAATTTTCTTTTAATATTTTCATGTGTTTATAAGTGTGTTTTTGATTCTTGTTAAAATACCAAAAAAAAACATATTAGATGCATATTTAATTTCATATTTTCTAATTATTTTCTTCTTCCCATAAAAAACAACAAAAATACTTTAGATACATATTTGATTTTATGTTCTCTAATTATTTTCCTCTTTCATGGAAAATCACAAAAAAATATCTTTTCTTAGATTAATTTTGTTTGAATTTATCATTTTCATATTATCTGGTGTAGTTAATCATTTAAATTTTTATTTGATTATATCACTTGAGCTTTCTAACTTCATCCGAGACTTCGAGATTATTTCTCTATTGTTCTCTGTTTTGTCTTCCATTTGCTGTAGAAATCCATAAACAGTTACTGGATGATCATGGAATGCTGTAAGCTGTGAGCTTATTCGACGTTCTATTATGCTGGTGTGAATGCTTAATATCTGTTGAGATCCTAATTTATTCCAAGCACATCACTTGAGGATCACGGTAACACCTCAAACTCAGAAATCCAATTTTTTTATTCTTCGAGGTAAGCCTAAAACTCAATCAACTGTTTTCACAACAGTAATCAATTCACTTTCAAATCATTTCAATTGATTTTCAAAACCAGGGGCCTCTCGAATATTAGAGAGTATAAGTCCCTTTCCTCTTTCTTTGTACAGTTTTTCTTTGTACAGAAAACTTTTTCCAAATTACTTCCAAACAGTTTTTTAACAACAAATCTCACATCTTTTTCAAACCATCCACCCTGTTTTATGGAAATAAAACAGGGGCCTCTCGAATATTAGAGAGTGTAAGTCCCATTTCTTTTCTTTTTGTACAGTTTTCAAAACAATAAAACTTCTTCAAAAATAAAATCTTTTTCAAAACAATTTTCAAATCATTTTCAAAACTTCAAATGATTCAAAACTTTTCAAATATACCATGGGCCTCCATGTAGGTATAAGTCCCAAGCCCCTTTTGTACATACCCACTCCAGTACATGAAATTAGGTATTTCATTGTACGCCTTTTTGTACATATCTCGATCAGTTTGTTTTTTAACTCTGAATAACAAACCAAAAATGAAGGTTTTCTTTAAATCTTCCCAAAAATATACCATGGGCCTCCATGTAGGTATAAGTCCCAAGCCCTTTTGTGAATACCTGTTTACATAACTTTGAATAAATTCAAGTGGACTTCTCCCCGAGTGTGAGTCCCGAGCCCTGTGTATACAAATGGATCATGCTTACAGGTATATTTCCTTCATAAACTCCATTATATACACACACTTTGTCATACATATATATAATTGTTCATACCTGTTCATGTTTGTTCATACTTGTTTATGTTTGTTCATATGTGTGATATGTGTGCTTGTTCAACTTAGTACAACACTAGGTTCCCCATAGCCTCCTATTGGGCTTCGTGCAAAGAATCTCCACTAGTTTAGGTTAGGACATAGAGTATGGTTTCCCGGTGAAATCGCTCTAAGAGCTCAAACCAACTATACCATGCCTCCCCTTGGGCTTTGTACAAACGAGTGACCCTCTCATAGCCTCCTCTTGGGCTTACAATGCAAGGACCCTGGATTGTCCCTCCCATAGCCTCCTCTTGGGCTTACAATGCAAGGACCCTCGGATAGCCTCCTCTTGGGCTTCGTACAAGGACCCACGGGCTTCTTATAAGCATCCCCAATATCCAAATCAAATACCCTAGGAGATTAGACATTTATCATCTCTATGCTAGGAGTATCTCTTATATATCATCACAAACAATCAATCAATCAAACTTTTTGCCACAAGGCTGGCTAATCAATCAAACTTCTTTTTGCCACAAGGCTGGCTAATCAATTAAACTGTTTTACCACCATACTGGATGATTAATCAAAGTTTTTGTCACAAGGCTGACTTCATTGAAACTTTTACCACAAGGCTGGCTGATTAATCAAAGTTTTTGTCACAAGGCTGACTTCATTGAAACTTTTGCCACAAGGCTGGTTAAACAACAAAAACATCTTTATCATTCTAAGCACCCTAAGTGGCATGGCCCCGGGCTTATAATGAAAAGATTTTCAAACAAAAAAAACAAACAGATGTATGTGATGATATAGATTAGATACATCGAACATTTAGATGACATTTGTCTCTTTTCCTTTGCTTCCACTAGCATAAGTGGGAACTACGATTGCTCTGACTTTCTCAACATCCCTTTGAGAATACGTAGGCACAAGGTCGATCCTTGGCGAGCAAAACAAAAATAAAAAAAACCATTCAAACCTTAGCACCCGTAGACCCCGAGCTACAGGTGCTCTGATTCCCTCTAAGGGATATGTATGCAGAGGATCGCGATGATCTTTGCGAGCATAATCAAACAAACACCTTAGGTCCCACCTATTTCAAAACAGAACCTCCACCGTAACAAAGAATGGAATAAACAATAAAGAACCCTGTAGAGTACTACAGATACGATGGGTGCTAATACCTTCCCTTCGTATAACCAACCCTCTTACCCAAGATCTCTCCCCCACTTTTAGGTTATTGCAGCTTTTTTCCTTTTCCTCTTTTGGAAACAATAAAAAGTTTGGTCGGTACAAAAGAAAAATCATTTTTTTGAGCACTCGAGCCCAAAGAAGGCATCAGGTGTCTCATCCCACAGAAAAGGCAAACGATTTTTCGCCTGCGACAAGACCATCAATGGGCTGATATCTTTACAAAACCCCTTGCTGAATATAGGTTTAAGTTCTTTCTGAATAATATCAGTATGGATTTATGCCCAGAATGAGAAGATGAGAAGATCTTATGTATGAGTATCTTCTGAAATGAAATTGGATTAGTTTTTTATAAGTTCTGATTGTAATCAATTAGAAGTAGTGATTCGGTTATTACTAACGGTTCATTGTCTAAGTTGATTCAGAATCTCTTTAAAAGTAAAACAGCTGTAACTGGCTACCCAGATGGTAAACACGTGTTCACTATCTCTGGACAAGCGTGCGTGCAGTTGAGGGGACGCCTACTTAGGTAACTGTGCTAATCACTTCTTTTGTCATTATTATCTCTCCTCACGTCACGTAACATTAAATGCTTTCCATCATTTCAATTTATTTTCCTCTTCGTTTCATCTTCCTCAAACGTTTCTTTTCCCTCCATTTATTTTTCTATCTCTGTGCATTCATTGTCATCCTTGCTCTCTCTCTCTCTCTCTCTCTCTCTCTCTCTCTCTCTCTCTCTCTCTCTCTCTCTCTCTCTCTCTCTCTCTCTCTCTCTCTCTCTCTCTCTTTCTATCTCTTTATAAGCGTCTTGCATAAACCTTAGCTTACTTCGTCTTCAAACTTGCATTCACCATGAATCCGTTGTCAAGTTCCTCTCATCTGGCATTCAACAGACAAAAGGTTACTCCCCTGAAAACTTGCTCGACTCCTCCATCTGAAATGGAAGCGGTATGTAATTCTTTTATGGACGCTGATGATGTGAGTGTTTATGGTTTCAAACCAAATGCGAAGACAAAGGCTCAAGTGCGGTTGAGCTATTTGAATAGAACGGTTGGAAGGGTTGATTGGTTCCAGGTTGAGAAACAAATCTCGGGGATCGCTGACATTGTTTTCAAGCCAGATCTCTCAAGAGACTCAAGATTCCAAGAAATCTCAAGTCAGATCTCTCCTGCGATGCTGTTATCAACATTTATCCAAATGAAGAAGACTCTCTTAAGATATTGGGTGAAATTAAGACTCATGTCCTTGACTTCTATGTTAAGAGAAAGTCCCATTTGAGACATTTGCTCTCCTCCTGTGAACTGTCTCTCACTTCCTCCTTGGATTCATGTAGAGCTTCTCGTCTGGACAGGCATGAAGAGTATCAAGCTTTCATGGCTGAACAAACTGAGAAGACCGCAGGGATTCATGATATGTTAGCTAAGATTATGTCTAAGCTAGGGTTGTAGTCTTTGCGTCTTTGTAGTTTTCTTTCCTTGATTGCATCTGCCTATTCTGCATACATCTTTTGTAATCCTGCTTGTTTAATCAATGAAAAGTTTGATTCTGTTTCTTTCCTTTGTCGTTTTCTACATCTGAATATTTTATATTCTTTTTGATGTTATGACAAAAAGGGGGAGAAAATATATGATAAATGATTTGATTAAATATTATCAGTTACCGGGTAAAAAGGCCCCACATTACTAACAGAACTTGCAAAGTTCTATGCTTTTAAGTTGTGTTGTTGCAGGAACTGAAGATCCTCTTTAAAATATCAACATAAGAAGCAAGGAGATGAGGAAAAGCAATTCTTTAGAGAATCAAGCTCTTGGATTCATGAAGCAAGCTGAGTGCTATGAAGCTTCAGAATCAGAATCAGAAGCAAGAAGGAAGAATGTTCAGACATTCTGATGATAGAATATGATCTGAAACATTATGTCTATATGTTCTGACACATACCATATGGCTCTGATACATATTATGTGTTATTAAACATACTCTATGTTCTGACTCATTCTTGCTGACTTTTGTCGTTTAGTTTTGTTCTGTAACATTTCAGGATGTAGAGATGCTCTGATGATGCTCTGGTACATTCAACAATGTTCTGATACAATCTAGCATGAAGTGATGTAAGAATAAATTCAAGCTCTGAAGCTGTCCCGATGGAAGCAAGAATCAGAAGCTGCGAATGTTCTGAAGATCAAAGAAATTCAAGTTCTGAAGCTGTCCGATGGAAGCAGGAATCAAAAGCTGTGAATGTTCTGAGGATCAAAGATATTCAAGTTCTGAAGTTGTCCGATGGAAGCAGGAATCAGAAGTTGTGAATGTTCTGAGGATCTAAAGAAATTCAATGTTCTGAAGCTGTCCTATGGAAACAGAAATCAGAAGTCATGAATGTTCTGAAGATCAAGCATATGCGAACGTCTCTACTGAAATACTCAGGGAAGTCTTTTATTTATAAAATTCTTCTAGTATTAATTTCAGGGGGAGATTATTCATTTCAGGGGGAGATTGTTAATTTCAGGGGGAGACATATTCACATGCTTACGCTATAGCTGTGTAAATTGTCTTTAGCCGTCTGCTCTTTCTGATCGCAAATTCATATCATTTATATATGTTTTTGTCATCATCAAAAAGGGGGAGATTGTTAGAACAAGATTTGTTCTGATCAATATTCTTAGTTTTGATGATAACAAGGATATGAATTTTGTGTGAGATAATGTGGTACTCTAATACATTGCAATTTCCCTTTCAGGAAATATATAAAGAGTATGCACAAATCAGCGCTCAGAAGCTTTTTCTCAGAAGGTTTAGCATGAAACATCAGAACATGGTCTGGCAAGACATCAGAAGATGGTCAAGGCAGAATCAGAACATGGGTCTATGGAAGCATCATAAGAACTTGAGATCAGAAGCAGAAGCACTGAAGTTCTCATGGTATCACGCTCAGAAGCACTTCAAGGTCAGAAGACAAGAAGATGCTATGCACCAAGCTGTTTGACTCTGATGATATTCAAACGTTGTTTACACAAACATCAGATCAGAAGAAAGTACAGGTGGCAGGCTACGCTGACTAACAAAAGGAACGTTGGAAGCTATTAAAGGCAACGTCAGTAGACACAGCGTGAACAAGGCTCGAGGTAGTTGACAAAAGTGTGAAACATTAAATGCAATGCTGTACGGAATACGCAAAGCATTAAATGCTCCCAATGGTCATCTTCTCAAGCGCCTATAAATATGAAGTTCTAATGAGAAGCAAGGTTACCAATTCTTGACGATTTCTGTGAATATTAACTTGCTGAAACGCTGTTCAAATCAAAGCTCTTAAACTTCATCTTCATCAAAGCTCACTACATTGATGTTGTAATATATTAGTGAGATTAAGCTTAAACTTTAAGAGAAATATCACTGTTGTGATTATAGCTTTTCAGAAGCAATTGTAATACTCTTATTTGATTACATTAATTTGTAAGTAACTAGAGTTATCAAGTGTTGATCAGGATACTCTAGGAAGTCTTAGCTTATGTCTAAGCAGTTGTAATTAGAGTGATCACGTGGTGGTCAGGATACTCTAAGAAAGTCTTAGCTTGTGTCTAAGCATTTGTTCCTAGAGTGATCAGGTTGTGATCAGGATACTCTAGAAGACATAGTCGTGGGCTAAGTGGAAAACCATTGTAATCTGTTGCGATTAGTGGATTAAATCCTCAGGTGAGGTAAATCACTCCGTGGGGGTGGACTGAAGTAGTTTAGTTAACAACGAACCAGGATAAAAAAAACTGTGCAAATTGTTTTTATCGTTCAAGTTTTTAGACTACACTTATTCAAACCCCCACTTTCTAAGTGTTTTTCTATCCTTCAGACTTGTGCCCAGAATGAGAAGATGAGAAGATCTTACGTATGGTTATATTCTGAAATATAATTGGATTAGTCTTTTATAAGAAGTTCTGATTTTAATCTATTAGAAGTAATGATCCTGTTATTACTAACATTTCATTGTCTAAGTTGATTCAGAGTCTCTTTAAAAGTAAAACAGTTGTAACTGGCTTTCCAGATGGTAAACACGTGTTCACTATTTCTGGACAAGCGTGCGTGCAGTTGAGGGGACGCCTACTTAGGTAACTGTGCTAATCACTTCTTTTGTCATAATTATCTCTCCTCACGTCACGTAACATTAAATGCTATCCATCATTTCTTTTTATTTCTTTTCTTTTATATTCTTCAAACGTTTCTTTTTCCCTCTTATATTTCTCTCTCTTGCATTCAGTTTCATCTTTTGCTCTCTCTCTCTGCATTCATATCAAAAACCTAGCGGTTTTCACTATCTGCAACTTCACCATGAATCCCTCGTCAAGCTCATCAAATCAAGCAACTGATCGCAAACAAAAGAGAAAGGCAACCGAAGAATCTAAAAACAAATCAAAAAGGATAAGGATCACCTACGATCCTCTCAAGGTGAATCCTTTTGTGGCTATGATGTCTGGAAACTACTCTAGACGTGTGTTTAAACCTCTTGAAGGTATCCCTCAATCACCTCCCTCTTCACAGACCTCCACCACCTCCTCCTCTTCATTCATCTCTCTTCAACCACCATCATTACCGTCTGATATATCTTCCCCCTCAACCCATCTCACAGATATCTCCTCATCTCTCTCACACCCTTTTCCCACCAAAACGCCTAACCCCTACAGCTGTGTGTATCCTGATTCCAGATTCACAGTCAACCCTCCAACACCTACCACTCATACCTATCTAGAGCTTTTACACTCAGATGTAAATAGCTGGTTGGAGATTCTGGGTGCTGCACACCTTAACCACTTGGATGAGCCTGCTACCTGCAACCTCTAGGAAGCCTTTCGCCAGGATTTTCTGGCTAGGGCTATGGATGTCCAGAGAAGGATCATGACTAAAGCACCTGGTGCTCATGGTCTTCTTTTGGAAGCTGGTGAAAGCAGCTATCACCATCTCATCAGGAACAGAAGAGTTCTTGAAGAGAGGATACCTGCAGATGAGATGGAAGAAGGAAATCCCTGTAGAGACATCGTGGTATGGAGACCATGGAATCCAGTGCTGACTGGAGATTTTCAATGGCTGTTCAATTGGTTCAGAATGAACCCTTCTGAAAGCGCTCCTCACATGGTCTTTCCAGAAGTGGTTTATCCTGTAGAAGTTGCTGGTCCAACTCCTCCAACAAACCTAGCAGCTATTCTTCAGGCGTTGGAAGTAGGAGCTTCTGAGTTGCCTGAACCAGAATATGCTAAGGCTGCTTCTGAGTCAGACTCAGATGTTGAGATGGAAGGTGCAGAAGCTGAAGACCTTTCAGAAGATCGCCCTGCTGAGATCGTTGTCCCTGTTGGCAGAAGCTCTGGCGCTTCTTCTTCTGGTGAATCCTCAGCTCTGATGAACACTTTGGATGCTCTACATCAGAATCAAGCCATGCTAGCTTCTCGTTTGGACACGCAAGAAGCAACCAATGCCGAGTTTCGCTCCTTCATGGCAAGGCAAACTGCAAGCACTGACAGGATTCATGACATACTGGCGCAGATTTTGTCTAGGCTAGGGTCTTAGTCTTTGGTCACTGTAGTTTTCTTTCCTTGTTGCATCTGTTTGTTCTGCATCCTTTTGTGTACTTTCTCTTTCAAATCAATGAAAAAGTTTAACTCTGTTTCATTCCTATTGTCGTTTTCTACATCTGAATCTTTTATATTCTTTTTGATGTTATGACAAAAAGGGGGAGAAACTGTGATAAATGATCTGATTAATATTATCAGTTACCGAGTAAAAAGGCCCCACATTTCTAACAGAACTTGCAAAGTTCTATGCTTTAAGGTTTGTTCTTGCAGGAATTAAAGATCCTCTTTAAAGCTCAACATGAGAAGCAAAATCATGAGGAGAAGCAATTCTAAAGAATCAAGCTCTTGGATTCTTGAAGCAAGCTGAGTGCTATGAAGCTTCAGAATCAGAAGCAAGAAGCAAGAAGCAAGAAGGAAGAATGTTCAGATATTCTGATGATAGAATATGCTCTGAAACATTATGTCCATTTGTTCTGATAAACATTATTTGGCTCTGATACATATTATGTGTTCTGACTCATTCATGCTAACTTTTGTTGTTTAGTTTTGTTCTGTAACATTTCAGGATGTAGAGATGCTCTGATGATGCTCTGGTACATTCAACAATGTTCTGATACAATCTAGCATGAAGTGATGTAAGAAGAAATTCAAGCTCTGAAGCTGTCCTGATGGAAGCAAGAATCATAAGCTTTGAATGTTCTGAAGAACAAAGAAATTCAAGTTCTGAAGCTGTCCGATGGAAGCAAGAATCAGAAGCTGTGAATGTTCTGAAGATCAAAGAAATTCAAGTTCTGAAGCTGTCCGATGGAAGCAAGAATCAGAAGCTGTGAATGTTCTGAGGATCTAAAGAAATTCAAAGTTCTGAAGCTGTCCCATGGAAGCAAGAATCAGAAGTCATGAATGTTCTGAAGATCAAGCATATGTGAACGTCTCTACTGAGATATTCAGGGAAGTCTTTTATTATTCTTCTAGTATTTATTTCAGGGGGAGATTATCTATCTCAGGGGGGAGATTATAAATCTCAGGGGGAGACATATTCACATGCTTATGCTTTAGCTGTGTAATTGTCCCTAACCGTCGGCTCTTTCTGATCGCAAATTCATATCATTTATATATGTTTTTGTCATCATCAAAAAGGGGGAGATTGTTAGAACAAGATTTGTTCTGATCAATATTCTTAGTTTTGATGATAACAAGGATATGAATTTTGGATTAGATAATGTGGTACTCTAATACATTGCAATTTCCCTTTCAGGAAATATGTAAAGAGTATGCACAAATCAGCGCTCAGAAGCTTTGACTTAGAAGGTTCAGCATGCAACATCAGAACATGGTCTGGAAAGACATCAGAAGATGGTCAAAGCAGAATTAGAACATGGGTCTATGGAAGCATCAGAAGAACTTGAGATCAGAAGCAGAAGCACTGAAGTTCTCATGGTATCACGCTCAGAAGCACTTCAAGGTCAGAAGACAAGAAGATGCTTGCACCAAGCTGTTTGACTCTGATGATATTCAAACGTTGTAAACACAAACATCAGATCAGAAGCAAGTACAAAATGGCAGGCTACGCTGACTGACAAAAGGAACGTTAGAAGCTATTAAAGGCAACGTCAGTAGACACAGCGTAAACATGGCTCGAGGTAGTTGACAAAAGAGTGAAACATTAAATGCAATGTTGTACGGAATACGCAAAGCATTAAATGCTCCCAACGGTCATCTTCTCATGCGCCTATAAAATGAAGTTCTGAAGAGAAGCAAAGGTCAACGAAACTGCATACAACTCTTAACAAAAACTTTGCTGAAACGCTGTTCATTTTTGAAAGCTCTCAAACTTCATCTTCATCAAAGCTCACTACATTGCTGTTGTAATATATTAGTGAGATTAAGCTTAAACTTTAAGAGAAATATCACAGTTGTGATTATCGCTTTTCTGAAGCATTGTAATACTCTTAGAATTGATTACATTAATTTGTAAGTAACTAGAGTGATCAAGTGTGATCAGGATACTCTAGGAAGTCTTTGTTAGAACAAGATTTGCTCTGATCAATATTCTTAGCTTTGATGATAACAAGGATATGAATTTTCTGTGAGATAATGTGGTACTCTAATACATTGCAATTTCCCTTTCAGGAAATATATAAAGAGTATGCACAAATCAGCGCTCAGAAGCTTTTTCTCAGAAGGTTCAGCATGCAACATCAGAACATGGTCTGGCAAGACATCAGAAGATGGTCAAGGCAGAATCAGAACATGGGTCTATGGAAGCATCATAAGAACTTGAGATCAGAAGCAGATACACTGAAGTTCTCATGGTATCACGCTCAGAAGCACTTCAAGGTCAGAAGACAAGAAGATGCTATGCACCAAGCTGTTTGACTCTGATGATATTCAAACGTTGTATACACAAACATTAGATCAGAAGAAAGTACAGGTGGCAGGCTACGCTGACTGACAAAAGGAACGTTGGATGCTATTAAAGGCAACGTCAGTAGACACAACGTGAACAAGGCTCGAGGTAGTTGACAAAAGTGTGAAACATTAAATGCAATGCTGTACGGAATACGCAAAGCATTAAATGCTCCCAAAGGTCATCTTCTCAAGTGCCTATATAAATGAAGTTCTGATGAGAAGCAAGGTTACCAACTCTGGAAGATTTCTGTGAATATTAACTTGCTGAAACGCTGTTCAAATCAAAGCGCTCAAACTTCATCTTCATCAAAGCTCACTACATTGCTGTTGTAATATATTAGTGAGATTAAGCTTAAACATTAAGAGAAATATCACTGTTGTGATTATAGCTTTTCAGAAGCATTTGTAATACTCTTAGATTTGATTACATTAATTTGTAAGTAACTAGAGTGATCAAGTGTTGATCAGGATACTCTAGGAAGTCTTAGCTTGTGTCTAAGCAGTTGTAATTAGAGTGATCACGTGGTGGTCAGGATACTCTAAGAAAGTCTTAGCTTGTGTCTAAGCATTTGTTCCTAGAGTGATCAGGTTGTGATCAGGATACTCTAGAAGACTTAGTCGTGGGCTAAGTGGAAAACCATTGTAATCTTTTGCGATTAGTGGATTAAATCCTCAGGTGAGGTAAATCACTCCGTGGGGGTGGACTGGAGTAGTTTAGTTAACAACGAACCAGGATAAAAATAACTGTGCAAATTGTTTTTATCGTTCAAGTTTTTAGACTACACTTATTCAAACCCCCCCCCCCTTTCTAAGTGTTTTTCTATCCTTCAGACTTGTGCCCAGAATGAGAAGATGAGAAGATCTTACGTATGGTTATATTCTGAAATATAATTGGATTAGTCTTTTATAAGAAGTTCTGATTTTAATCAATTAGAAGTAATGATCCTGTTATTACTAACATTTCATTGTCTAAGTTGATTCAGAGTCTCTTTAAAAGTAAAACAGTTGTAACTGGCTTTCCAGATGGTAAACACGTGTTCACTATTTCTGGACAAGCGTGCGTGCAGTTGAGGGGACGCCTACTTAGGTAACTGTGCTAATCACTTCTTTTGTCATAATTATCTCTCCTCACGTCACGTAACATTAAATGCTATACATCATTTATTTTTATTTCTTTTCTTTTATATTCTTCAAACGTTTCTTTTTCCCTCTTATATTTCTCTCTCTTGCATTCAGTTTCATCTTTTGCTCTCTCTCTCTCTGCATTCATATCAAAAACCTAGCGGTTTTCACTATCTGCAACTTCACCATGAATCCCTCGTCAAGCTCATCAAATCAAGCAACTGATCGCAAACAAAAGAGAAAGGCAACCGAAGAATCTGAAAACAAATCAAAAAGGATAAGGATCACCTACGATCCTCTCAAGGTGAATCCTTTTGAGGCTATGATGTCTGGAAACTACTCTAGACGTGTGTTTAAACCTCTTGAAGGTATCCCACAATCACCTCCCTCTTCACAGACCTCCACCACCTCCTCCTCTTCATTCATCTCTCTTCAACCACCATCATTACCGTCTGATATATCTTCCCCCTCAACCCATCTCACAGATATCTCCTCATCTCTCTCACACCCTTTTCCCACCAAAACACCTAACCCCTACAGCTGTGTGTATCCTGATTCCAGATTCACAGTCAACCCTCCAACACCTACCACTCATACCTATCTAGAGCTTTTACACTCAGATGTAAATAGCTGGTTGGAGATTCTGGGTGCTGCACACCTTAACCACTTGGATGAGCCTGCTACCTGCAACCTCTGGGAAGCCTTTCGCCAGGATTTTCTGGCTAGGGCTATGGATGTCCAGAGAAGGATCATGACTGAAGCACCTGGTGCTCATGGTCTTCTTTTGGAAGCTGGTGAAAGCAGCTATCACCATCTCATAAGGAACAGAAGAGTTCTTGAAGAGAGGATACCTGCAGATGAGATGGAAGAAGGAAATCCCTGTAGAGACATCGTTGTATGGAGACCAGGGAATCCAGTGCTGACTGGAGATTTTCAATGGCTGTTCAATTGGTTCAGAATGAACCCTTCTGAAAGTGCTCCTCACATGGTCTTTCCAGAAGTGGTTTATCCTGTAGAAGTTGCTGGTCCAACTCCTCCAACAAACCTAGCAGCTATTCTTCAGGCGTTGGAAGTAGGAGCTTCTGAGTTGCCTGAACCAGAATATGCTAAGGCTGCTTCTGAGTCAGACTCAGATGTTGAGATGGAAGGTGCGGAAGCTGAAGTCCTTTCAGAAGATCGCCCTGCTGAGATCGTTGTCCCTGTTGGCAGAAGCTCTAGCGCTTCTTCTTCTTGTGAATCCTCAGCTCTGATGAACACTTTGGATGCTCTACATCAGAATCAAGCCATGCTATCTTCTCGTTTGGACACGCAAGAAGCAACCAATGCCGAGTTTCGCTCCTTCATGGCAAGGCAAACTGCAAGCACTGACAGGATTCATGACATACTGGCGCAGATTTTGTCTAGGCTAGGGTCTTAGTCTTTGGTCACTGTAGTTTTCTTTCCTTGTTGCATCTGTTTGTTCTGCATCCTTTTGTGTACTTTCTCTTTCAAATCAATGAAAAAGTTTAACTCTGTTTCATTCCTATTGTCGTTTTCTACATCTGAATCTTTTATATTCTTTTTGATGTTATGACAAAAAGGGGGAGAAACTGTGATAAATGATCTGATTAATATTATCAGTTACCGAGTAAAAAGGCCCCACATTTCTAACAGAACTTGCAAAGTTCTATGCTTTAAGGTTTGTTCTTGCAGGAATTAAAGATCCTCTTTAAAGCTCAACATGAGAAGCAAAATCATGAGGAGAAGCAATTCTAAAGAATCAAGCTCTTGGATTCTTGAAGCAGGCTGAGTGCTATGAAGCTTCAGAATCAGAAGCAAGAAGCAAGAAGGAAGCATGTTCAGATATTCTGATGATAGAATATGCTCTGAAACATTATGTCCATTTGTTCTGATAAACATTATTTGGCACTGATACATATTATGTGTTCTGACTCATTCATGCTAACTTTTGTTGTTTAGTTTTGTTCTGTAACATTTCAGGATGTAGAGATGCTCTGATGATGCTCTGGTACATTCAACAATGTTCTGATACAATCTAGCATGAAGTGATGTAAGAAGAAATTCAAGCTTTGAAGCTGTCCTGATGGAAGCAAGAATCAGAAGCTTTAAATGTTCTGAAGAACAAAGAAATTCAAGTTCTGAAGCTGTCCGATGGAAGAAAGAATCAGAAGCTGTGAATGTTCTGAAGATCAAAGAAATTCAAGTTCTGAAGCTGTCCGATGGAAGCAAGAATCAGAAGCTGTGAATGTTCTGAGGATCTAAAGAAATTCAAAGTTCTGAAGCTGTCCCATGGAAGCAAGAATCAGAAGTCATGAATGTTCTGAAGATCAAGCATATGTGAACGTCTCTACTGAGATATTCAGGGAAGTCTTTTATTATTCTTCTAGTATTTATTTCAGGGGGAGATTATCTATCTCAGGGGGAGATTATAAATCTCAGGGGGAGACATATTCACATGCTTATGCTTTAGTTGTGTAATTGTCTTTAACCGCCGGCTCTTTCTGATCGCAAATTCATATCATTTATATATGTTTTTGTCATCATCAAAAAGGGGGAGATTGTTAGAACAAGATTTGTTCTGATCAATATTCTTAGTTTTGATGATAACAAGGATATGAATTTTGGATGAGATAATGTGGTACTCTAATACATTGCAATTTCCCTTTCAGGAAATATATAAAGAGTATGCACAAATCAGCGCTCAGAAGCTTTGACTTAGAAGGTTCAGCATGCAACATCAGAACATGGTCTGGAAAGACATCAGAAGATGGTCAAAGCAGAATTAGAACATGGGTCTATGGAAGCATCAGAAGAACTTGAGATCAGAAGCAAAAGCACTGAAGTTCTCATGGTATCACGCTCAAAAGCACTTCAAGGTCAGAAGACAAGAAGATGCTTGCACCAAGCTGTTTGACTCTGATGATATTCAAACGTTGTAAACACAAACATCAGATCAGAAGCAAGTACAAGATGGCAGGCTACGCTGACTGACAAAAGGAACGTTAGAAGCTATTAAAGGCAACGTCAGTAGACACAGCGTAAACAAGGCTCGAGGTAGTTGACAAAAGAGTGAAACATTAAATGCAATGTTGTACGGAATACGCAAAGCATTAAATGCTCCCAACGGTCATCTTCTCATGCGCCTATAAAATGAAGTTCTGAAGAGAAGCAAAGGTCAACGAAACTGCATACAACTCTTAACAAAAACTTTGCTGAAACGCTGTTCATTTTTGAAAGCTCTCAAACTTCATATTCATCAAAGCTCACTACATTGCTGTTGTAATATATTAGTGAGATTAAGCATAAACTTTAAGAGAAATATCACAGTTGTGATTATCGCTTTTCAGAAGCATTGTAATACTCTTAGAATTGATTACATTAATTTGTAAGTAACTAGAGTGATCAAGTGTGATCAGGATACTCTAGGAAGTCTTTGTTAGAACAAGATTTGTTCTGATCAATATTCTTAGTTTTGATGATAACAAGGATATGAATTTTGTGTGAGATAATGTGGTACTCTAATACATTGCAATTTCCCTTTCAGGAAATATATAAAGAGTATGCACAAATCAGCGCTCAGAAGCTTTTTCTAAGAAGGTTCAGCATGCAACATCAGAACATGGTCTGGCAAGACATCAGAAGATGGTCAAGGCAGAATCAGAACATGGGTCTATGGAAGCATCATAAGAACTTGAGATCAGAAGCAGAAGCACTGAAGTTCTCATGGTATCACGCTCAGAAGCACTTCAAGGTCAGAAGACAAGAAGATGCTATGCACCAAGCTGTTTGACTCTGATGATATTCAAACATTGTATACACAAACATCAGATCAGAAGAAAGTACAGGTGGCAGGCTACGCTGACTGACAAAAGGAACGTTGGATACTATTAAAGGCAACGTCAGTAGACACAACGTGAACAAGGCTCGAGGTAGTTGACAAAAGCGTGAAACATTAAATGCAATGCTGTACGGAATACGCAAAGCATTAAATGCTCCCAACGGTCATCTTCTCAAGTGCCTATATAAATGATGTTCTGATGAGAAGCAAGGTTACCAACTCTGGACGATTTCTGTGAATATTAACTTGCTGAAACGCTGTTCAAATCAAAGCGCTCAAACTTCATCTTCATCAAAGCTCACTACATTGATGTTGTAATGTATTAGTGAGATTAAGCTTAAACATTAAGAGAAATATCACTGTTGTGATTATAGCTTTTCAGAAGCATTTGTAATACTCTTAGATTTGATTACATTAATTTGTAAGTAACTAGAGTGATCAAGTGTTGATCAGGATACTCTAGGAAGTCTTAGCTTGTGTCTAAGCAGTTGTAATTAGAGTGATCACGTGGTGGTCAGGATACTTTAAGAAAGTCTTAGCTTGTGTCTAAGCATTTGTTCCTAGAGTGATCAGGTTGTGATCAGGATACTCTAGAAGACTTAGTCGTGGGCTAAGTGGAAAACCATTGTAATCTTTTGCGATTAGTGGATTAAATCCTCAGGTGAGGTAAATCACTCCGTGGGGGTGGACTGGAGTAGTTTAGTTAACAACGAACCAGGATAAAAATAACTGTGCAATTTGTTTTTATCGTTCAAGTTTTTAAGACTACACTTATTCAAACCCCCCCTTTCTAAGTGTTTTTCTATCCTTCAATTGGCATCAGAGCGCCGGTTCTAAGGTGCAAGCACTTAACCGTGTTTAGAAAAGATTCAGGATGAGAAAAACGCTTCAGTAAAAGATGGCTGGTGAAATTCCAACAAATACATCTGCATCTACATCTGGCTCTGCTGAGCAATACAATGGTAACAATGGTTATACTAGACCACCAGTATTTGATGGTGAAAACTTTGAATACTGGAAAGATAAACTGGAAAGTTACTTTCTTGGTCTAGATGGTGAACTATGGGTTCTTCTGATGGATGGTTACAAACATCCCGTGAAAGCTAGTGGCGTAAGGCTTACAAGGCAAGAAATGAATGATGATCAGAAGAAGCTTTTCAAGAATCATCATAAATGTAGAACTGTTTTGCTGAATGCTATATCTCATGCTGAGTATGAGAAGATATCTAACAGGGAAACGGCCTATGATATATATGAGTCATTGAAAATGACCCATGAAGGAAATGCTCAAGTCAAGGAGACTAAAGCTCTTGCTCTAATCCAGAAATATGAAGCCTTCAAGATGGAGGATGATGAAGATATTGAGAAGATGTTCTCAAGATTTCAAACTCTAACTGCTGGATTGAGAGTTCTGGATAAAGGCTACACCAAGGCTGATCATGTAAAGAAGATCATCGGAAGCTTACCCAGAAGATGGGGTCCAATGGTGACTGCATTCAAGATTGCCAAGAATCTGAATGAAGTTTCTTTGGAAGAGCTTATCAGTGCCTTGAGAAGCGATGAAATAAAGCTGGATGCAAACGAGCCTTAGAAGAAAGGTAAGTCTATTGCGTTAAAATCAAATGTTAAAAAATGTACTAACGCTTTTCAGGCTAGAGAAGAAGATCCTGAAGAATCAGAATCTGAAGAAGAAGATGAACTGTCCATGATCTCCAGAAGGGTAAACCAACTCTGGAAGAGCAAGCAAAGGAAGTTCAGAGGCTTCAGAAGTTCAAAGAGATTTGAACGAGGAGAATCTTCTGGTGACAGAAGATCTGACAAGAAGAAGGCTGTCTGCTATGAGTGCAATGAGCCTGGACATTACAAGAACGAGTGTCCAAAACTTCAGAAGGAGAATCCCAAGAAGAAGTTTCATAAGAAGAAAGGTCTTATGGCAACATGGGATGATTCTGAATCAGAATCAGAATCAGACTCTGAAGGAGAGCAAGCCAACTTTGCGCTGATGGCTACAGAAGATGATGGATCAGAATCTACATCAGAATCAGATTCTGAAGAGGTATTTTCTGAACTATCTAGAGAAGAGTTAGTTTCCAGTTTAACAGAACTTCTGGAACTCAAGGCTCATCTTAGTATCAAATACAAAAAGCTGAAAAAGCAGTTTGTATTTGAAACTAAGAAGCTGGAATTGGAAAATTCTGATCTGAAGGAAAAAGTTTTAAATCTATCCAAAGATAGTGGATCTCCTTCTGAAACAGAAAAATCCATTCCTAGCATGAATCATATTCTGAAAGAATATGACTTGAGCTTCAGAAAGTTCTTATCTAGAAGTATTGGCAGAAGTCATCTTGCTTCTATGATATATGGTGTTTCTAGAAACAGAAGGTTTGGTTTTGGCTATGAGGGTGATACCTCACATAAATTTGAACCTGTTGATGATCTGAAGATCACATACAAGCCATTGTATGATCAATTCAAATATGGCCATGCACATGATATTAGGCTCCCTTCACATGCACATAGCTTTAACACTGTTCACACCAAGAAGCATGTGACACATCCTAAGAAATATCATGCTGACAAACCTAAAGAATATCATGATGTTCCTCTTGTTAAATATTTTGCTAAACCCAAGTTCAATCAGAACTTGAGGAGAACTAACAAGAAAGGACCCAAGAAATTGTGGGTACCTAAGGAGAAGATAATTTCTGTTGCAGATATCCTTGGCGATAAAGAGGAAAAAAGCAAAATGTCATGTTACCTGGACTCTGGGTGCTCGCAACACATGACAGGAAGAAGGTCTATGTTCCAAGACCTGGTGCTTAAATCTGCTGGAGAAGTGAAGTTTGGAGGAGATCAGAAGGGCAAAATTATTGGCTCTGGAACCATAAGTCTTGGTAACTCTCCTTCCATAACTAATGTACTTCTAGTAGATGGATTAGCTCATAACTTATTGTCCATAAGTCAATTAAGTGACAATGGTTATGACATAATCTTTAATCAAAAGTCTTGCAAGGCTGTAAGTCAGAAGGATGGCTCAATCCTATTTACAAGCAAGAGAAAGAACAACATTTATAAGACAGATGTTCAGGATCTTAAGAATCAGAAGGTGACTTGTCTTATGTCTGTTTCTGAAGAGCAATGGGTCTGGCACAGGATATTAGGACATGCTAGTTTGAGAAAGATTTCTCAGATTAACAAACTAAATCTTGTCAGAGGACTCCCTAATCTGAAATACAAATCAGATGCTCTTTGTGAAGCATGTCAGAAGGCCAAGTTCTCCAAACCTGCATTTAAGTCTAAGAATGTTGTCTCTTCCTCAAGGCCGTTAGAACTTTTGCACATTGATCTGTTTGGCCCTGTCAAAACAGCATCTGTCAAAGGGAAGAAATATGGATTAGTCATCGTTGATGATTATAGCCGCTGGACATGGGTAAAGTTCTTGAAACACAAGGATGAGTCTCATTCAGTGTTCTTTGAATTCTGCACTCAGATCCAAACTGAGAAGGAGTGTAAAATCATAAAGGTCAGAAGTGATCATGGTGGTGAATTTGAGAACAAATTCTTTGAGAAGTTCTTCAAAGAAAATGGTATTGCACATGATTTCTCTTGTTCTAGAACTCCACAGCAAAATGGAGTTGTAGAGCGAAAGAACAGGACTCTACAAGAAATGGCCAGAACCATGATCAATGAAACCAATATGGCTAAGCATTTCTGGGCAGAAGCAATAAACACTGCATGTTATATTCAGAATAGAATCTCTATCAGACCTATTCTAAATAAGACTCCTTATGAATTGTGGAAGAACAAAAAGCCCAACATTTCATATTTCCATCATTTTGGATGTGTATGTTTTATTCTGAATACTAAAGATCATCTTGGTAAGTTTGATTCTAAAGCACAAAAGTGTTTCCTTCTTGGATATTCTGAACGCTCTAAAGGCTACAGAGTATACAATACTGAGACATTGATTGTAGAAGAATCAATCAATATCAGGTTTGATGATAAGCTTGGTCTTGAAAAGCCAAAGCAGTTTGAGAATTTTGCAGATTTTGATATTGATATATCAGAAGCAGTAGAACCAAGAAGCAATGCTGCAGAAGCTGGAAGTCTCAGAAGCAATGGATCAGAAGATCAAGTTGCTGCATCTTTAGAGAATCTCAGGATTTCTGAAGAACCAACTATCAGAAGATCATCTAGACTCACATCCGCTCACTCAGAAAATGTCATTATTGGAAAGAAAGATGATCCTATCAGAACAAGAGCATTCCTCAAGAACAATGTTGAATGTCAATTAGGTCTGGTTTCTCTGATCGAGCCAACTTTTGTTGATCAAGCTCTAGAAGATACAGACTGGATAATTGCCATGCAAGAAGAGTTAAATCAGTTTACAAGGAATGATGTTTGGGATCTTGTTCCAAGACCTAAAGGATTCAATATTATAGGAACAAAATGGGTTTTCAGAAACAAGCTGAGTGAGAAAGGTGAAGTGGTAAGAAACAAAGCCAGACTGGTGGCTCAGGGTTATAGTTAGCAAGAAGGGATTGACTATACAGAAACCTTTGCACCAGTGGCCAGGTTAGAATCTATTCGTCTATTAATTTCTTTTGCCACTCAACACAACATCACTCTTTATCAGATGGATGTTAAGAGTGCCTTCTTAAATGGCTACATAGATGAAGAAGTTTATGTCCATCAACCTCCTGGTTTTGAAGACTCCATGTCTCCAAATCATGTTTTTAAATTAAAGAAATCATTATACGGATTGAAACAAGCTCCTAGAGCTTGGTATGAACGTTTGAGTTCATTCCTTCTGGAAAATGGTTTCACTAGAGGAAAAGTGGACACCACTCTCTTCTGTAAAACATTTAAAAAGGATATTTTAATTTGTCAAATATATGTTGATGATATTATCTTTGGAACATCTAATGCTACACTTGGAAAGGAGTTTGCTGAGTCTATGCAGGCTGAGTTTGAGATGAGCATGATGGGTGAACTCAAGTATTTCCTTGGGATTCAAATCAATCAAACATCAGAAGGAACATGTGTTCATCAAACCAAGTATGTAAAAGAACTTCTGAAGAAGTTTAATCTCTCTGACTGCAAAGAAGCCAAAACTCCTATGCATCCAACATGCATACTAGGTAAGGATGAGGTAAGTAAGAAGGTAGATCAGAAGTTGTACAGAGGTATGATTGGATCTCTTCTATATTTAACTGCTTCTAGACCTGACATTCTGTTCAGTGTTTGTTTGTGTGCTAGATTCCAATCAGATCCTAGAGAATCTCACTTAACTGCTGTTAAGAGAATTCTAAGGTATTTGAAAGGTACTACTAATGTTGGTTTAGTCTACAGAATATCTGAAGAATACAACCTAGTAGGATTCTGTGATGTTGACTATGCTGGAGATAGAATTGAAAGGAAGAGCACTTCTGGAAGTTGTCAATTTCTTGGAAGTCATCTGATCTCATGGTACAATAAGAAGCAAGCTACAATTGCCCTCTCAACAACAGAAGCAGAATATGTTGCTGCTGATAGTTGTAGCACACAAATGCTCTGGATGAGAAGTCTGCTAGAAGATTATCAGATATATGAGAGTGACATTCCTATTTTCTGTGATAATACTTCTGCTATATGTTTATCTAAGAATCCTATCTTGCATTCAAAAGCTAAACATATTGAGATTAAACATCATTTCATAAGGGACTATGTTCAGAAGGGTGTTTTATCTTTAAACTTTGTGGATACAGACCATCAGTGGGCTGATATCTTTACAAAACCCCTGGCTGAAGATAGGTTTAAGTTCATTCTTAAGAATATCAGTATGGATTTATGCCCAGAATGAGCAGATGTAGAAGATCATGTTGCTGAATCAGTTCCTGTTGAGGAAATCCCTGCAAATGATCTATCAATGGAAGCTACAGATCACAATGCCATCCCGTTGGATAGAAGCTATGAAGCTTCTTCTGATGAACCTTCCCGTCTTGAAAGGACTCTGGAAGTTCTTCAGAAGTACCAGGATGAGCAAAGCTCGGTCAATGCTGAGTTTAGAGCCTTCATAGAGAAGCAGAATGAGCACAACAATGGGGTTCAAGAGATGTTGGCCAAGATCTTTTCAAGGCTAGGGTCATCTTAGATTGAGTCTTAGTTGTTTTGTTTTTTGCTTTTGCTGCATCTGTCTTGTGCATCTTCTCTTCCTTATCTTCTTGTACTTCTGTACTTTTGTCTGCTTAAACTTCAATGAAAATTATCTTTTTCTTCCATGTGTTTCTTTTTGTTTCTCATCTGAATCTTTTACGTTTTTGATGTTATGACAAAAAGGGGGAGAAATATGTGATAAATGATCTGATTTAATCAGTTGCTTTACTAACAGAACTTGCAAAGTTCTATGTTTTAAGTTGTGCTGTTGCAGGAATTGAAGATTCTCTTTAAAGATCAACATAAGAAGCAACAAGATGAATCAAGCTCTTGGATTCTTGAAGCAAGCTGAGTGCTATGAAGCTTCAGAATCAGAAGCAAGAAGGAAGAATGTTCAGATATTCTGATAATAGAATATGATCTGAAACATTATGTCTATTTGTTCTGATACATTCTATATGGCTCTGATACATATTATGTGTTCTGAAACATATGCTATGTTCTGACTCATTCATGCTGACTTTTGTCGTTTAGTTTTGTTCTGTAACATTTTAGGATGTAGAGATGCTCTGATGATGCTCTGGTACATTCAGCAATGTTCTAATACAATCTAGCATGAAGTGATGAAAGAAGAAATTCAAGCTCTGAAGCTGTCCAAATGGAAGCAAGAATCAGAAGCTGTGGATGTTCTGAAGATCTAAAGAAATTCAAGTTCTGAAGTTGTCCGATGGAAGCAGAAGTCAGAAGCTGTGAATGCTCTGAGGATCAAAGAAATTCAAGTTCTGAAGCTGTCCGATGGAAGCAGGAATCAGAAGCTGTGAATGTTCTGAGGATCTAAAGAAATTCAATGTTCTGAAGCTGTCCTATGGAAGCAGAAATCAGAAGTCATGAATGTTCTGAAGATCAAGCACTGTGAACGTCTCTACTGAAATACTCAGGGAAGTCTTTTATTTATAAAATTCTTCTAGTATTAATTTCAGGGGAGATTAATCATCTCAGGGGGAGATTGTTAATCTCAGGGGGAGACATAGTCATATGCTTATGCTATAGCTGTGTAAATTGTCTTTAGCCGTCCGTTCTTTCTGATCGCAAATTCATATCATTTATATATGTTTTTGTCATCATCAAAAAGGGGGAGATTGTTAGAACAAGATTTGTTCTGATCAATATTCTTAGTTTTGATGATAACAAGGATATGAATTTTGTGTGAGATAATGTGGTACTCTAATACATTGCAATTTCCCTTTCAGGAAATATATAAAGAGTATGCACAAATCAGCGCTCAAAAGCTTTGTCTCAGAAGGTTCAGCATGCAACATCAGAACCTGGTCTGGCAAGACATCAGAAGATGGTCAAGGCAGAATCAGAACATGGGTCTATGGAAGCATCAGAAGAACTTGAGATCAGAAGCAGAAGCACTGAAGTTCTCATGGTATCACGCTCAGAAGCACTTCAAGGTCAGAAGACAAGAAGATGCTATGCACCAAGCTGTTTGACTCTGATGATATTCAAACGTTGTATACAGAAACATCAGATCAGAAGAAAGTACAGGTGGCAGGCTACGCTGACTGACAAAGGAACGTTGGAAGCTATTAAAGGCAACGTCAGTAGACACAGCGTGAACAAGGCTCAAGGTAGTTGACAAATGCGTGAAACATTAAATGCAATGTTGTACGGAATACGCAAAGCATTAAATGCTCCCAAAGGTCATCTTCTCAAGTGCCTATATAAATGAAGTTCTGATGAGAAGCAAGGTTGCCAACTCTGGACGATTTCTGTGAATATTAACTTGCTGAAACACTGTTCAAATCAAAGCTCTCAAACTTCATCTTCATCAAAGCTCACTACATTGCTGTTGTAATATATTAGTGAGAGTAAGCTTAAACATTAAGAGAAATATCACTGTTGTGACTATAGCTTTTCAGAAGTATTTGTAATACTCTTAGATTTGATTACATTAATTTGTAAGTAACTAGAGTGATCAAGTGTTGATCAGGATACTCTAGGAAGTCTTAGCTTGTGTCTAAGCAGTTGTAATTAGAGTGATCACGTGGTGGTCAGGATACTCTATGAAAGTCTTAGCTTGTGTCTAAGCATTTGTTCCAAGAGTGATCAGGTTGTGATCAAGATACTCTAGAAGACTTAGTCCTGGGCTAAGTGGAAAACCATTGTAATCTGTTGCGATTAGTGGATTAAATCCTCAGGTGAGGTAAATCACTCCGTGGGGGTGAACTGGAGTAGTTTAGTTAACAACGAACCAGGATAAAAATAACTGTGCAATTTGTTTTTATCGTTCAAGTTTTTAAGACTACACTTATTCAAAACCCCCCTTTCTAAGTGTTTTTCTATCCTTCAGTCTTAGCTTGTGTCTAAGGAGTTGTAACTAGAGTGATCACGTGGTGGTCAGGATACTCTAGAAAGTCTTAGCTTGTGTCTAAGCAATTGTTCCTAGAGTGATCAGGTTGTGATCAGGATACTTTAGAAGACTTAGTCGCAGGCTAAGTGGAAAACCATTGTAATCTGTTGAGATTAGTGGATTAAATCCTCAGGTGAGGTAAACCACTCCAAGGGGGTGGACTGGAGTAGTTTAGTTAACAACGAACCAGGATAAAAATAACTTTGCAATTTGTTTTTATCATTCAAGTTTTTAGACTACACTTATTCAAACCCCCCCCCTTTCTAAGTGTTTTTCTATCCTTCACTTGTGGGGTAACCAATTTAGATCTTGTAATGTTGATCGTCTCAGCACTGTATATAGCCACTGATTTAGATCTTAGAATGACGATCACGTCTACATCGTTCGTGATGATAGAATTAGATCTCTGAATGATTATCTCTGAACTACCTCTGGAGAATAACCAAAACTAGGTATCAGAACTAAATCGTTGTCTTGATTATCTCTGAACTATCTCTGGAAGATATCTGAAACTAAATATCATAACTAAATCTCTTTCTTGATTATTTCTGAACTATCTCTGGAAGATATCCAAAATTAAGTATCAGAACTAAATCTCTGTCTTGACTATCTCTGAACTATCTCTGGAAGATATCCAAAATTAAGTATCAGAACTAAATCTCTGTCTTGATTATTTCTGAACTATCTTTGGAAGCTATCCAAAATTAAGTAACAGAACTAAATCTCTGTCTTGATTATCTATGAACTATCTCTGTAAGCTGTCCAAAATTAAGTATCAGAACTAAATCTCTGTCTTGATTATCTCTGAACTATCTCTAGAGAATACCCGGAACTAAGTATCAAAACTAAATCATTGTCTTGATTATCTCTAAACTATCTCTGGAGAATACCCGGAACTAAGTATCAGAACTAAATCGTTGTCTTGATTATCTCTGAACTATCTTTGGAAGATATCCAAAATTAAGTATCAGAACTAAATCTCTGTCTTAATTATCTCTAAACTATCTCTGGAGATATCCAAAATTAAGTATCTGAACTAAATCTATATCTTGATTATTTCTGAACTATCTATGGAAGATATCCAAAATTAAGTATCAGAACTAAATCTCTATCTTGATTTTCTCTGAACTATCTCTGGAAGATATCCAAAATTAAGTATCAGAACTAAATCTTTGTCTGGATTATCTCTGAACTATCTCTGGAAGCTATCCAAAATTAAGTATCAGAACTAAATCTCTGTCTTGATTATCTCTGAACTATCTCTGGAAGATATCCAAAACTAACTCAAGACACAAGTTCATCTGAACTCAAACAAACTCTGACTATCCATAGAGATAGAACTTCTCTATCGAGGACTTGGAACATAAGAAATGAATTGTGTTCACGACTCGAAACAAGACTCTTTATTCTTTACCAAACAATTGTAAAGAATGACCTCAGACTTAGCAATGTCTGAACACTACCCTTAAACCCTATGATTGACTTAATTAGACAATCATAACCTAGACTCTAGACACTTCTCATATTCGAAAGAAAAACATGAGGGACTCAAACAAGACTCAAACAAAATGAAAAGACTCTATAATCCTGAGCAATTTAAACAACATACCTGAACTTTACCCAAAGTCTTAAGAAATGTTATTTGAGAACAAACTGCATCACGTGGACTTGTGCATAGGTTGGATCATGCACTTAGATCAGAACAAGTGATACACACCATCACTTCATGTCGTCAGATGATAATGCAAAGAATATTCTTTGTTGATCTTTGAGAATAAACATGACTTGAGTTATGTTCTGAGGTTTTTGTGTCACTTTATTCTTCTTTCTACGAGATTAGTCTTTGAAGGACTTTTCAATGGATAGAAGTAGAAAAACATTGTCTTTACTGGTCTTCATACTCTTTTACTCCCACTGAGATATACAACTTTAGGACATCTTTGATGTTCGTCCTTGAAGTTCCCTTCATTTGGAATTTGCCACAGTTTCCAAGTTTAGAAATCTCAGTTTGCTTGCTACACAAGATCCAGATTGCCACATTCTGTAACTTGAAATAGAAGAAACTATGATTGTATAACCATAAATTGATCTTCAATATACACGTTTGAGTTGTTTTATACAGATCTTGTAAATATCCAATTCCCATCAAGATATTTGACAGAATCAGTATCCCACATCAGAGACTCTTGCCTTCTTCTTTGATGTGTGAAGATAATTGAGAACTCGTGGTTAGAAGAACTTCTTCTTAGCATCCAGGTTCTATACCTAATAATTACTAAGTCTCCCGTCAAAGTACTTACTAGCTTTTCAGTTAGAATTTGCTACTCACACTAGGTCATGCTGACTGATTACCTCTTCACATTTATACTTTTTGTTCTTGGCAAATAAATAAAATAACTGAAGATCTTGAGATGTTGTAACATCAGATGTGACATCATCTTTCATGGTTCTTGGTTAACATCTTTAATGTCAAATTGACAACACTCAGGTTAGTAACAAAATAATCCAATAATCAGCAATATCCAGACACATCAAGGGATAAAGTAGCCAGCATATCACTAAGCTTTTCTTCAGACTTTCAATCTGATTTTGAGATGATGGATGCCATAGTCTGTACCTATAGAGGAGATTCCCTCAACTAGGTTTCTGGAACAGACTTAGATATAGCATGACACTAATTTTGTCAGATTCATCTGACTTCCTTGATTTCAAATAACACTACCCTTTCAGGACAACAACTAGGGCAGCACTAAATCTTAACCATATTTCACTGTGATAGATACACAATATTCAGCTCCAACAACTTCTCTATGGTTATGAACATTTATCTTGTTTCGTTGATCAGAAGAAACTTACAGATATAGGCTCTTCAAAAGTACAACATAAAGGATTAGAGAGGAATACCTTTACGAGTTTTTCTTAGTGAAACTGAGCACATGTTAATCGTATCCTAATTAACGTAGCCAGATGTCTCCTCTTCCAGACCAGGAGTAGGTTCCAAACCAATGTTTTCACACTTCATTAGTTTAGAATTAGAACATCTGTTCTTCAGCTGGTAGCTGCATACCAGTTTTCAATGTCCCAACATCAGATATGACATCTGTTCCTCCTTCTAGGAACACCTCAACCTTGAAGATTTCAAGGTACACACTTGCAGATAATTATGAATATCATTGATCAGTTGACGTTCATCAGCTCTAATAAACCATGCCATTCTGAGTGGACTTGAGAGGATACTCAAGTATCTTTGACACTTTAAATATAGCTGTCAATACCTGCCATACATTCTGTTGAACCTTCATAACCCTAGGGTTTCTCAGAGACTATGCAGCGGAAAATTGTCATACTTCAACCGAGTTCACACAATGCTTACTTTGAGTGTTAGTAGTAAGCATGACAACTACAGATTGATTGCTACTCAACCTTGCACAATGCTTGCTTCTGCACCAAGCAACTGACTAGACCAAACCAAAATCCTGACTTGACAAACTCACAAATAACATAGGTTACCTTATCAATATCTTCACTCCCGCATGAAGGTTTTGATGAGCTTCTTCTCTGTTCATAGATACTAGTTGAATTAGTTCTGAAATTCAAGTTCTTCATTCCCGCATGAAGTCTTTGAATTTAGCACTCCTTGTTCCAGCATCGCAGCTCTTAGGTCAGGTAGGTCTAATCATATAGGTCCATCCTCTACTTCAAAGGACCATACAATATGAACATTCTTTGTTCAAACACTCTTCTACTTTTACCATAACCAGAATTTATCCCTTATGAATCTCATCCAGAAACAGACATGATGCCCGCTCTGATACCAATTGAAAATTCTGGTATGACAGACTCGGATGTCAATCACGATGTCAAGACATCTGATCTGTTATTAATGTAGCACTAGCAGAATAGAAGGACCCCCCATAATTTGATTACTCTTAGAAAAGAGTCAATAAGATCTGGGATCACATACATTCAGTAGACATAACCAGATTGTAATTTTTCATGGTTCTGTTCAGGAACAACTAACACTTCTGAACCTGATGTTATAAACAAAGTCATAACATTCATAAATGAACAAACAATGTAGAAGATAAATAATAGAGTTAATTGTTAACCCAGTTCGGTCTAACTACCTACTCTGGGGGCTACCATGCCAGGAAGAAGATTCCACTATTAGTAGTACTATTTTATATAAACAACCTCTGGTTTACAGATAAACAACATATGGTTTACCTAGTCACTACCCAATGCAATCTTTATCTCGGAACTCCATCCAAGACAAGAAAACCACTGCTCACTCCCTGGTGATACCTAACGGTTACAACCCTGCAACAACTATTTACACAATTAACAATGAACACATACTTGATCTTGCTTCACAGCTTCAATCAAGCTTACAATACTCAAATCTTACCTACAGGTTTCGAGTGAGGACAATCACTTCTCTAACCTACAGGTTTCGAGAAGAACAAGGCAGCCATCCCACAATCTGGGTGGTCTACTTATAGAAACCCTGATGACTACATCGTTAAAACCAGGTTTTCTATCTCAAACTAGGTTAAAAAGTTTCCTATTTATAACCTGATCCCAAATTGGATTTGGGCTTACAAATCGCAGCATTTTTGCTGTTACAAATATGCAGAAAATATTCTGCTACAAATAAGGTCTTTCAATCATGAGTTTCCTAATTTAACTCCTAAATTAGAAACTGATGAATCTTCAATCTTCTGATTTGATTCTTCCTGAATCTTCAATCTTCTGATCTGATTCTTCAATTATTCTTTTGACCTTTAAATATGCGCCACATAGGATTACATAATATTTATATAGAATATTCTGTATCTGTTAAATACAAATTGAATCTTCCTTCCAGTTCTGCAGGCGCGATGTCATGGGTTGATGTCATGATATTCCATCTAACATCTTGCTTATACCTGTTTTGTTCTTAATAAACATGAAAAATTCACATTTTGACCATTTGCTGCTATAATATGTTTTAGCCAAACATTAGACAATAATACAGGACAGAAAGAGCATGAACAAAATTAAAAGTAAGTGTGGCTAGGAAGCACTCCCCCCAAGGAAGGCTGCCTTTTCTTCCAAATTTTGTGTGAATAATTATGCGTGTCGTTTCTGATACAAAAGAAATAAAAGAGGAAGGTGTCGATAATCTTTAAAAAGGCATTACTATCGTGACATCTCTCCCTCTCACTTTTTCACTGTCCACAATTATAAAAGATCTGACTTCCCTATTATTAAAGGGGTGTGTAGGAGGACGCATTATGTTGTACCTGCAAAAATAGTGAGATAAAAACAACGGTGAAAGTTAAAATAAATTGGTGGATGTGGTAGAGGGTGAGATTTGGAGAAGCTTTTATGAAGGCGATTGAAGATTTGGTGTGGTTTAGAGGGTAAAGGCTTTTTGTGGAGTTTTAAAGAGTTTTTGAGAGAGAGAGAGAGAGAGAGAGAGAGAGAGAGAGAGAGAAGAAGAAGAAGAAGATAAAGTTTATTAGATTAGGTGAGAGAAGAGAGAAAAGTGAAGATACATAGATTAAAAGGGAGTCTATTGTACCTGCAAAAATAGTGGGAAAAAACGACGGTGAAAGTTAAAATAAATCGGTGGATGTGGTAGACGGTGAGAATTGAAGAAGCATTTGTGAAGGCGGTTGAATATTTGGTATGGTTTAGAGGGGTAAAGGTGGAGGCTTTTTGTGAATTTTTATTGGATTTTTAAGAGAGAGAATGAAGAAGATAAAGATTATTAGATTAGGTGAGAGAAAAGTGAAGATATTTAGATTAAAAGGGAGTAAAAACGAGATTTGGTGGGTGGTTGGTTTAATGAGTTGAGGGGCCCACCCAAGAAGGAGGAAAAATTTGAAAAAAAGTTAGGTCGTGGGGCTGACACGGGCAGCCGTGTCAACATGCTGCCACACCTAATTTAAATAAAATCTAACACAAGCTTCAGGGGAGCTGCCACACCTAATTTAGTATAACCAGCCTCCCGAACCTCAGAAATCTTTAATAGGTGAAATCCTCACACTTAGACAACTTAGGGTAGATTGAGATCTTTTTCCCCTTCCTACTAGTTTAGGACAAATTAAAAGTTCGTGTGGCTAGGGAACACTCCCCCCGTGGAAGGATGCCTTTTCTTCCAAATTTTGCATGAAGAAATGTGCGTGTCGTTTCCGAAACAAAGGAAAAAAAGAGGAAGGTGTCAATGATCTTTAAAATGGCGACTCTGCTGGGGATAAGTAATAACCTTGGTTTTCATCCAAACCCTAGTTGACCTGTGCTGGTGTAGCAACCTGCCCTAAAAATTAAGATTTTAGAGTCGCCACCTATTCTACCAGGGCGAATAGGAAACTCTATGCAGTTAAGAGAATTCTGGGTAAGTTATTATAATCAGATCAAGTGAAGGTGTTAGGCACCCTTAACCCTTTCCTAAGGTTTGCATTTAAGCTTTGTAAGAGTGTTATAGTAAGGTTTAGGGTTTATAGCTAAGAAAATGAATAGGGCGAAAAGTGAGATTTAAAACCTAATTGAGGTTTTAGGGAAGGGACTCGCCTTGTTGCCAAGTGCCTACGTACCTCCTTACGGAGGATCATAGTCTACATAGTTCGGGGCAGGGTTGTACACCATATAATTAGTATGAGGTTGTTTGAAAGGTATTTTGAATTACCTTATCGCAGTTTTGAAATTCGTAGTTTGTGAAAGGGATTTGTTTTGATGTGGCGTACAACCCTAATTATAATATGTTCTATTAATCGCGATGATCAATAGGTTTGATTATCATAATTAACAAATAAAATAAAGAATTGCTAATTATTCTAATCGATTGATTCGATTATAACTGTTAGCAAATTGATGTGTTTTAATAGATCATTTGAATTGTTTTGGGAATTGAATTATTTTATTATTAACCACCGCAACCAATTAGTTTGATTAAAATAATTAATAAATAAAACCTAATACTAAATTAGCTAAATTAAATTAATTGAATAAAATAAATTAAAAGGGAAGCCTAATCCTAATTTTACTAATTATATCAATTTACCTAAAACACTAAGTCATTGTTTTTATTTAAAAAGAAAAAGGGTTAGAAGTTTTTTTTTTAGGTTTTTACGGTGATAAATCTTAAATCTTAAGGGTTAGTGAACAAACCTAAAAATAAAATTAATGGTTAAAAAGAGATTTTACCAAGGTTTTCAAGGACAATGAAGCAAACAAATAAGTGTAAGGAAGAATTGACACTTGATCCCCTTTGGCCAAAAAAGCAATTGGGGCACCATCCACTTGGTCAATCCATAGAAAACCTGCTCATAAACCAACGCAATGTTACGGTTAAGAAAACAAATGGAACAATAGAAAAGAGATTAAAATAAAATCAAATAAATATAAAAACCTAATTATAAATCAAATAAAATAAGAACACGAAACTACAATTTTTTTTAGATTTTTTTGAAAATATGAAAATAGAAATTAAATCAAATAAAATAGAAAAAAGAGGAATTTGTGATTTCGAGGGTCGAATTCCTTTATAATTCTATTCTAAAGGAGTATTGTTCTACAATTTTTTTCTGAACTTCTGGAAAAAATTCGGAGCAAATCGAAACAGTAGTTTCAGAATTCGACTAATAGGCTGGAAAATTTATTACTGTGCTGCAACCGGAATTGCAACCCTGAAGAAGGAGAAGTAGGAGAAAATATTTTTTGTGTTTGTGAGCAGAGAGAGCTCCTCAGGCTTAGAATTGTTAGTCTTATTTATCATCATGAATTAGGTCAGAAGAAAAAATAATTATAGTAAAGTTATGGACCAAATCAAAGCCCAAAAATCAATTTGTTTTAATACTCATAAAAAATTAAATCAAAATAATTTAATAAGATTGACTTGTTCCCTAAGTTATAAAAAGTGCTAAAAATAGGACAAATAAGATTAAAAACTTCTTTTTTTGGATTTTTTTGAATATTTTATGATTTTTAGTGATTTTTTTTGACTAAAAATGCATAAAAAGTTGAAATTGCTTATTTTTAAAAATGCCTATTTAATTAATACGAAAATTAAAAATAAAATGAAAAAAAATGATTTTATTATGATTTTTTAATATAAATGAAAATAAAATTAAAATTATAGTTAGAAACAAATAAAAGAAAAAAGTGTTAGAAGTGAGATTCGAACCCGAGACTTTGTACTTGCAAGCTTTCTCTCCTTACCAATTGTGCTATATTATTTGTTTGAAATAAAAGCCAATTGGAAGTGTATGAAGCATGGGAAAACATTTTGCTATTTATTAAAATATAAATAATTTAAGAGTAAATTATTATATTTTAAAACAGACTTTTAAATCGAATATTTTTAAAATTCAAGACGTCAATGTGAATGACCTCAAAATTTTATAAAAAATCCAATTTTGAAATAATTTGAATATTTTAATATGGTGGGCAAATTTTGGGGTGTGACAGCTGCCTCTGTTCAATCTTCTTAAACCTGAGGATGTAGATTGGCTTGTGTGCCTGTTGGAATCTGAAGGTGGAAGAGGATTGAACAGTAGAATACCCAAAAATTTGCGCTTGCTGGTGCAGGAAGCAATGTTGGAGATGGGCTTAAAGATGCCATCCAGTTGTTTGACAAGATGCTTGTCTAAAGCATATGCTTTTTAGACCTGGATCATATGCATTGATTGTATCTGAGGTGAGATGAAGTAATGTCTTACATAAGACTACCTGAAGAGGTTCCTGAATAGGGTGTATCAATGACTGATGCAAAGAAGATTAGGCTTTAAACAAAGCTCGGGAAAAAATGTCTTAGAGAAGACTAACTAAGAAGCTCCCTAAAAGGGCAAGAGATGTCTTATAAATGTTTTAAGGGAGATTACCTAGAAAGGCTGAGATACGTCTTAAACAAGACTCACCTAGAAAGGCTCCTAGAAAGGATATGATACGTCTTAAACAAGACTAACCTAGAAAGGCTCCTAGAAATGATATGATATGTCTCAAACAAGACTAACCTAGAAAGGTTCCCATAAAGGATATGATGTCTTATACAAGACTAACCTAGAAAGGTTCCCAGAAAGGATAAGAAAGGCTTAGAGAAGACTACCTAGAAAGGTTCCTAGATAGGATATGAAACGTCTTAGAAAAGACTACCTAGAAAGGTTCATAGAAAGGATGAGAAGTTATTTGATTGTTTCTGAATTATCTTTGAAGAAAGACCCGGAGTGGAGCATCAAAATTGTATCTGTGTCTTGAATGAGCGTTAAGATTGAATCGTTGATACGATCGTATTTGCACCCAACTTGGATGATGATATTCATTTGATCGTAGAATGACCTGAAAAGGCAATATTAATTTTATGCAATGTCATGATGCATGTGTTATGTAATGAGATTCTCAAAATAAATGAGAATCTTGTATGTTATGTATGTATGTATCATGAACAATGTATGCATGAGCTAGTTGGATGATGTATGGGCACCACTATGTGGTTTAAGCGCATTAGTAATTCCGTATAACCATCTCTGATCAAGGAAAATAAATCCCTATTTGCTGCCGGGGATGATATTAATTAGCTTGAAGATTTGAAGGAGATCACTACCGAGTAACTAATGTGATGAATAAATGTAGCTATCAAAAGCGAGGGCTCGCAGATTGTTGTATAGAAGGGATTCACTTGCTATAGTTCTAGCAAGTTTGCCTGCGTAAAAGGATTCACTTACCATGGCTCTGACAAATTCACCTGCGTAAAAGGATTCACTTG
Organism: Vicia villosa; assembly: GCF_029867415.1. NCBI lineage: Eukaryota > Viridiplantae > Streptophyta > Magnoliopsida > Fabales > Fabaceae > Vicia > Vicia villosa. Next base: position 140,721 of record NW_026705393.1, on the reverse strand, counting down.
TTATGGTTCTGACAAGTTCACCTGCATAAAACGGATCACTTGCTATGGCTCTAGCAAGCTTACCTGCACCAAAGGGATCACTTGCTATGGTTCTAGCAAGCTTACCTGCACCAAAGGGATCACTTGCTATGGTTCTAGCAAGCTTACCTACACCCGAAAAGGATTACCTACTATAGTTCTAGCAAATTCACCTGCACCAAATGGATCACCTGTTATGGTTCTAGCAAGCTTACCTGCACTAAAGGAATCATTTTTTATAGTTCTAACAAACTTACCAGTACCATAGGGATTACTTGTCATGGTTCTGACAAGCTTACCTACACCCAAGGGATCACTTGTCATGGTTCTGACAAGCTTACCTACACCCAAGGAATTACCTGCAATGGTTCTGACAAGCATACTTGTATAAAAGGAATCATTTCCTATAATTCTAGCAAACTTACCTGCACCAAAGGGATCACCTGTCATGGATCTGACAAGCTTACCTACACCCAAGGGATCACTTGTCATGGTTCTGACAAGCTTACCTACACCCAAGGAATTACCTGCCATGGTTCTGACAAGCGTACCTGTATAAAAAGAATTACTTGCCATGGTTCTGACAAGCGTACCTGCATAAAAGGGATTACCTGCTACGATTCTAGCAAGCTTACCTGCATAAAAGGAATTATTTCCTATGGTTCTAGCAAACTTACCTGCACCAAAGGGATCACTTGTCATGGTTCTAGCAAACTTACGCATCATTCCACAAGTATTTGAAAGGAATATTCCAAAACCAAAACATGTGATTATGTAATGATTACATTTTTAGAATTTATGGCCAAGTGGTGATTCACCAAAGGAATCTTCTCCCAACCAATTAGAGCTCATTTCTGCATCAAATTTGTCCCATAAGATCAAGCAAAACCGATGGCTAAGGAGTGGTATCATAGAACTCACCATTGCATATGGATCTTTCTCACATTTCTTCATAACCAAGAAACCAAGTTAACCTCATTAAGAAAAGCTCACTCTCTGCAAATACACTAAACTCTTTGCCTATAAATAGAAGAGCATACCTCAGTAATTAGACACACCAAAGCAACAGAAATCTTGCTTTCTCTCTTCCTCCCTCATACTTAGGTTTTTCAAAGGCTCTTTGGCAAGAAGACTTGGATTCTTCAAACCAGAGCTCTTCCTTTGAAAGTAAGTATTCAAACACATCAAGGGAGGTATTTAGAAGTGATCCAAACACCTGGAACATTTATGTACGTGGAGGATCATCATCTTCACCTCTCACTTGGAGCCATGTCAGTTGAGGTCGAGCAACAAGTTCTGGGGAGTTCTAACTCAAACTAAGCATCTCAACACCTTCCCGGGGGATCATTGAAGCTATCTGGATCGTTGCAACAGCTCTGTAACACACTTTGATTAGAGCTCGATCTCCATTTCAGAGGTAAGTTTCATAAGCTTCAAACTCTATGATTCATGCTTCATAAATCAAAACTTGTTATACCAACAAGTTTCTGCACTTGAGAGGATCATTAACCCTCAGTCAATTGCATCATATCATGCATATAGAGTATTTCATGTTAATTTTCGGTTTTAGGGTTCTTAGTGTTCATACATGCAAATTTTGAATTACACTGAAAATAAATAAAATCAAAGGACACCATCATGATCCTTGTTCAAAAACGAGCAAAATCCATGTTTACATCTTTAAGTTTGGTTGAGAAACGAAGGAGATAGCAAATTCAAATGTTTGAAGCTTGAGGTTGAAGATGAAGATGGTAGCGCCATTTTTCAAATTTCCCAGGAATGAGTTTATTTTATTTTGAATGATAGGCGTGTCGTTTATGAATTCATCATAATGTCACAATGGTTACAGCACGCGTCCAAAGTCTCTTTTGCCCAAGGTCTGGGATTCGAACCCCCCCTCAGACCTTTTGTTTTGTTCATTTTATTTTTAACTCATTTAAGCACTTGTTTTCAAATATAATGAGCTGGAGGTGTTTGTCTAACAAGCCACGTGCGTGGTCCAAAAGGTACGTGTTTTGAGTGGTGACCTAGAGGGCGTGAGTTCAAGCCCTTTGGGAGACAAAACCTTATTTTTTATCACTTTTCCCATTCAATTTCTTCACAACTTCAACTAATTAATTCACCTATCAAATTAAATCATTTTCACTTGATTTTTCACACACCTCTCATTTAATATATCTATTTTGAGAATATCCAAAAAAATCACAATATATATATATATATATATATATATATATTTTCAATATATTTTAATTAGGTTTAAAATCATATGTTTTAAATATATTTTACTACTTTAAAAAATATAGTTTTCACTTGATTTTCAAAACTTAATCTCTTGTACATATTTTTGTGATAAAACCCTAATCATTTAGGTCTTAATTAGGTATAGGCTTTGTCTTTATCATCATTAAGTTAACTTTTGTCAATTCTCAAAACTGTTTTCAATCTCCGATTAAACAGACGATCAAGGTTTTTAGACAACAAAACCTTGTATCATTTCAAACCATCACTGTTTTTCATAAACAGTAAATCAATTTCAATGGGCCTCTAATAGAGTGTAAGACCCAACACCTTTTTCTTTTCATAGTTTGTTTTTTCAAAACTGTATTTACAAAATCTCCTCATTTGTTTTCAAAACTTTCTTCTGGTACTTGAAAGGCATTATTCCCTAGGTAACTCTTCAGATACCTATGTGACCTAGTGTCCATCTTCACTTCTTCTGTTTTCAAAACAAAAACATTTCAACTGTATACAATAAACATTCAACTGTTATCAATAAACAACCAAGCTACTGGTAAGGCTTTGTACATACATCTTCAAAGGCCTCCACTCCATCCAGGTTAGGCTTTATAGCTTTCAATTTACAAGCTTTCATTTAAATTATTGTCAAATATAAACTATATATATATATATATATATATATATATATATTGTTTAGAACTACGTGTGAGTACAACCTTAGGACAGATAAACTATATATATATATATATTATAGGACTATGTCCTAGGATTGAGAATGTCTTCCCGGTGAAGGCTCTTTCCTAATTAGAGATCTTTAGTTCAAACCTCAAGATGAATTATTCCCGGTGAAACATCTTGAAAAAAGCCTTAGAACAAAAATAGGGCACATCCACCCAAGAGGAATTATTCTCGGTGAAACCTCTTACACATTTGCTTAGAGCCAGAATAAGTTCAAAACCACATAGCTTTCTCTTGTGCTATAACAAGGACCCTCAATTAGCCTCCTCCTAGGCTTATAATACAAGGACCCACAGGCTTCTTAAAAGCATATTCCCAGCTTCCTCTTGATCTTGTATACAAGGACCCATCAGGTTTCTTATAAACATAGGATCATGTCTTTAACCTTTTAACCTACCCTGGTGAGTTTCTTCCACTCTTCAAACCAGACATTAAACAAGCTAAGAATGTCTCAATCTCAACATTGAGTTCACCTTTTGGAATGAGAGACATGGACAATCTCAGTCATCTTTATCTTCAATCTCCAATAATTTTCCTCCTTAGCATGTGAAGACAATCTTTCTACAACTTGGTTTTGATGAAGACAAGATTTCAATTGCAAAAGGAATGGATCAATTCATATGAAAGCATAAAGATTCAAGTATTTCAAAAAGAGCTTAAACTTCATTGATCAAAAATATTAAGGTATATGGTATACAACTCTCTTGATGCATAAACAAGTGTTCTCAAACATTCATACATGTTCCATAATATTTGCAAAACATTAGAAAATCTTTTAAACCTTTAAATATATGTTTTTGGTGTTTTTTGCATGTGGGAACCGAGTTCCAGTTTGGAGTAACCGGTTCCCAGTTCCCTCTGCCCAGCAATTTTTCGCTCTTCATGTTCAGGAACCGAGTTCCACTTTTTGGGAACCGGTTCCCCAGTTCAAATATTCAAATTTTAATAACGTTACATATAGGGAACCCGGGTTCTAATTTAAGGGAACCGGTTCCCACGTGAATTTTTTCAAAAATTCAGAATTCCTTTCATTCTTCAAATGGTACCTCTTCACCTTTTATTCTTGCATCCTTCCATACATAATAACCATTTTTAAAGGTGTCTTAGAGGCTATATATTTCAGATTTTTCAGAATTTATTCCTTACCTCTTTCATTCAAATAATTCAAACAATTCAAGTGTCCATATCTTTCACAAAAATCACCAAGTGTCCATACTCCATTTTTATTGAAACTTTGTTCATATAACTTTCACTCAAATACCAAAGTTTCATATCATACATTCATTGAACACTTGTTTATCATCAAAAGGAATTGTATGCTTGAAAGGAAAGATCAATCCAAGATTGATATATTATTCATCTTCATAAATTCTTGTATCATTCAAAGATATTTTTCTTTTTTCTTACTATCCAGGATTATTGGAAGTAAGTGTTGTGTTTGATGAGGATTGTTCTTCATCCACATTAGTGTTGATTGATCTTAAAGGTGTTAAGAACCTTTGATCACCCTATAGGTTAGATAGTAGGCATAGGCTTGTACAATAATTCTAACTATAGTGAAATCTCTTTCGTGTTTGAAAGGGGACTGGAGTACTCTCGGATTGTGAGGGGAACTAGTATATATCGTTGTGTTCTTTATCTTTTTGCTTTTATCGCTTTCATCACCATTACCATGAAAAAGATAAAAACCATCAAAAGCCTTCAAACACTTAACCAAAAATTAGTAAAGACATTCTCATAAAACCGATTAATTTTTGAAAACCTAAATCACCCCCCTCTTAGGCATATCTGATACTTACATAGTAGAGTCTAGGTTTCACATCTGTCTATCCTCAGTCAGAGTCAGCCTTAATCTTGGGCTTTAAACAAGAAGTCTAAAACACTTAATCAAATTCCTGGAAAGGGTTAGCCTCCATCATTCCTCCATTTTAATAAAATCCCTTGGAAAGGGTTAGCCTCCATTAATTCCTTCATTTTAATAAAAACCCCTAGAAAGGGTTAGCCTCCAAAAATTCAGATTTCAAAAGATAAAATCTCCAGCTGAGTAAAACCCCTGGAAAGGGTCAGCCTCCAAAATCACTCCTTTAAATCCAAATTCCCTGGAAAGGGTTAGCTTCCAAAATCATCTTTCAAATCTTCAAAACTCCTCAATAGAGTCTAGGTCAATCACTCAAACAAATTCCCCAGTAAAGTCAATCTCAAACCTGGGTCTTTCATTCATCAATCCCTGCTTAACAAAAGCACAATCCCCAAAAGGGTCAACCTTTAGTCTCTAAACAATAGAGTAATCATCAATAGATTAATCCCCTCTGAGTCAAAAGATCCCACACTGGTAGATCTTTCCCCATTTTAAGAGTCAACCACAACCTTGGGCTTGGTACAAGGCACATACTCCCCTTAGAGTCAAAACCCTACTCATAGGTATTCCCCTATCCAGAGTCAGCCACAACCTTGGGCTTTGTACAAGGTAGATAATAGAGTCTCCCCAGTGAGTCCTTCCCCATCCAGTAGCCACAACCTTGGGCTTTGTACAAGGCAGATAAATATCATTTCCTTTATCAAAGATTCCTAACCTTCAGGATCTTTTCCCTAGAAAGTTAGCCACAACCTTGGGCTCTGTACAAGGCACAAAATAGAGTCATCCATACTCAGTTTCCTCCACAGTCAGCCACAACCTTGGGCTTCATACAAGGAAGAAAACAATGTCTTCCCTAGCTAGAGTCAGCCACAACCTTGGGCTTCATACAAGGCACAAAATAGAGTCTCCCTAGGTAGAGTTAGCCACAATTCTGGGCTTTGTACAGAACACTAAATAAACCTTTCAATCAAAAACAAAATAAACAGTCTCCAACTAGAGTCAGCCTCAATTTTGGGCTTCATACAGAACACAAATCATTCAGTCAAAGTCAATTCCCAGTGGAGTCATCTCCCAGAGTCAATAAAAAAATATATTAAGCCTCAAGCTTGGGCCTCATACAAGCCAGCTAAAAATCAAATCTTTCAAACAGTAGATAGACATGGCTTATCTCTATAGGGAGATATTTCTCTTATCTCACCATAAACAATCATTTCAAACAAACAAACAATCATTTCAAACATTCTCCCATTTAGGACTATTGAAAGGCATGCTCTGGCACGTCCCCAGACTTGTACAAATTTCCCTAATTTGGTCGAGAATCTTTCATTCAAAAGACACGTGACTGGAATACTTGTACACAACCAAGTATGGTCCCTCTCTTAATGAAACAAACTCATCTTTTCTATCACTTTTAATGTTTGTGGTGGAATAGTAGAAATACCTCTCTGTAAAGATGACTTCATGTATCTTTATTGTAAACAGAGATTTAATTCAAGCTTCAACCTTGAGCTTCAAGCAAGGCACCCAAAAATAATTAATTTCCCTAATTAGTTCCCTGAACTAAAAAAAGCTCTGACTTCCATTAGGGATATGTAGGCATGAGGTTCACAAGGATTCTTGGCGAGCTAATCAAAAAACAAAAATAGTCTGTCTGTCTGTCTTTCACTCAATTCAATTTTCCCTACTAACACAAAGGAGAAACTTTCCCAATCAATCAGCAACAAACACAAACACATAGACACAGAGAAGGTTCACGTAGAGTACTACGGATATGTAGGGTGCTTAAAACCTTCCCTATGTATAACCGACCTCCCAGACTCCAAAATTTCTAGTCTAGGTGAATCCCCACACTTAGCAAACTCCTAGGGTTTATTTGAGATCTTTTTCTCCTTCCTCCTCGTAGGATAATTAAAAAGTTCGTGTGCAATCGTAGGAAGAACTGAAATAATATTCATCCCACAAGGGCGCTTCTCTCCTTCCAAATTTTGCGTGAAGGGTTTAGCGTACCGTCCTCCCAAGTGAAACGGGGAGGTAAAAAAAACGACACCACAGAAAAATGGCGACTCTGCTGGGGACAAGTAATAACCTTGGTTTTCATCCAAACCAATGGTTGACCTGTGCTGGTCCAACCCCAATGAGGAATTAGGGATGCCAAATTCCTCCTCAAACAAGAGAGGTCTTGCCTAACCTCTGTGTCATTTTATGTGTTTGTTGCATTTATACTTGTTTATTTTTATATGTTCTGTATCGGGAAAGGGCTTGATTCCCCCTTGTGGTGAGAAATCATATACCCGGATTTGAGTGCAACATAAGATAAGATGGAGGATGTCTTCTCGATGAAACCCTCTAATCTTTGTTCCCAAATCTACTCTTGGGATTTGCCTGGCTGATTTTTGATTAACTGCGCCAATGCATTCCGAGACTGATTTGTACCACGAGGACCTATAAACCCATTAACCCCACTTAAAGCCTCTTAGGACGTAGAGCGGTGATTATGGAAGTAATTGTCACGCAGATACTACACTCAGAGAAAACTCTCTTATAGATACCAGTCACCATATCTTTAAGATTGAGCAAAAGCTCTGAGACCCCTAGAACCCGTTCTACAGGTACAAAAATCCTTATCCATAGTTTACCCTAGGGCGAGGTTTGCGATGTGACTCCATGACCACTATACCTTTCTACGCCATGTTTGTTAAAAACTCTTGTGTGCACATTCATGCATTCATGCATACATCATAATAATAAAAACAAAGAGTCTTTTTCGAGTCGTTTTTCAAGGAAACTAAAAAACGAACGTTTTGAACTTCAAAGAGAGAAAGAGGGAAACAGAGAAAGGAATTAAGGATCTATACCATGGATTACGGAAGAAAGAGATCTAGGAAATACACCTTCAAGATTCCTAAGGTCGAGGAATCGGAAAATCTCGGAAAACTTGTGGTCAACCCCCAGGCTTTCAAGGAGAAGTATGGAAAACTTATTCCTCTTCTCAATATAAACATTGTGGATGGGATCCTTCCCACTTTGGTACAGTTTTACGATCCAACGTATCACTGCTTTACCTTTCTAGATTATTAACTCATGCCTACGTTAGAGGAGTACTCTCGTCTGGTTGGAATACCTGTGTACACGCAAGATCCGTACTCCGATTTGGAAAAGAATCCTGACGACATTATCATTGCTGCAACTACTCCCTTGAACGTAGTCGACGTTAGAACTCATATGGTGAGTAAAGGAGGAATTCAAGGATTTCCCTCCATGTTCCTGTTGGATCAAGCTCGGTACTTCATCAGCATCCAAGATATGAGTGCTTTTGAGGACATCTTGGCATTGCTTATCTACGGATTGTTTTTGTTTCCTGACAATGACAATTTCGTCGACATCAACGCAATTAAGATCTTCTTGATTGGAAATCCAGTTCCAACCTTGCTTGCGGATGCTTACCACTCTGTGCATTAAAGAAACATGCATCAAGGAGGATTAATCACATGCTGTGTACCGTTGTTATACGAATGGTTCGTCTCGCACCTGCCAAAGTCTAGCACTTTCTGGAACATGAGGGATGGCCTTTGCTGGTCACAAAAAATCATGTCCCTCACTCACTCGGACATTGATTGGTGTAGTCTTGACAACGACGAAACCAAGATCATCTTCAGTTGCGGAAGTTATCCCAACGTACCCCTTATTGGAACTAAGGGAGGAATTAGTTATAATCCAGCTTTAGCCCGTCGTCAATACGGCTATCCCATGGAAAATATACCAAGTAGTATTCAATTGGAGGGTCTGTAATTCAAGAACATCGACGATCATGGTAACATGCTGAAGAAGGAAATTGTCCAAGCCTGGCGTCTTATTCACACAAAAGGGAGAAGATTGTTTGGAAAACATCTTTGTATCTGCTTGGATCCTTACCTTCAATGGGTACGTGTCAGGGCATTCAAGCTTAGGATGCCATACCAGCGTCAAGAACCTATTCCCCTAAGGGAACCAATCTTCCTTTTCTCCACCGTTGTTGAGAAACTATAAGTAGCATTAACCAAAGTGTGTGAAGAAAGGAATGCTTGGAGAAACAAGTATCGAATCGTCAACACGGAAAATGTTGAGATTCAGAACATCCTAAGAAGGAAGGATGAGTTACTGGAAGTACTCGAACGACAAGTGACACAATCGTCACTTTCTCATCATATCCCTCCTGCTTCCTGGATCATCGATCAACTTACGTCAGAAAATGCTCAGCTCAAGAAATAGAAGAAGATGTTAGAACGTGAAGTCGGCTCTTCGTCAAAGTTTTAGAGTCCTCTCTCTCTATTTCTCTGTATTTCCCTTTCCAAAGTGTGTAAAAAACGACGTTTTGCTTAATCAATAAAAAGTTTAATGTTTCATAACGTAATTGTGGTGTTTCCTTGAAAAACATTAATTTAATCCCATACATCGCTTTAGTCGTACGCACTGACACGAGAATTGTCGCGGTTCTAATTGTCACTTTCCTTACTCCAGAAAGAGAGGAGGAGAAGGAGGTGAAGAAAGGCATTCGAGCTGTCTCATTCATACAACACTCGTTCAAGTCGCAAGAAAAGAATGGACGACTTAGAGTAAGAGAATGGAGAACTCAAAGAAGAGGTCACTACTCTCAAAGAATCTGTTGAAAGGCTCAACAGTATGGTAGAAGCCCTGGTGGTTGCACAAAGACAACCTCCACCGGAAGAACCACAAAGGACTATGGTTTCCGAGATTGTTTCTACTCCTATTCCTCAGTATACCATGCCACCCAACCGACCTTGGGGCATGCCGTATAACTTCATTCAGGACGGATACGTACCCCCAGTTTCTAAAGTTCCAAGAGTTACAATAGATATGCATCCACCGGAGGGTTACAGACCTCTGGAAATTGAAGTTCCAAGAGCAACAGCTATGGGTTTCACACAACAAAACGCTGAGATTCCAAGATCTTCCGTCATGGCTTCTCCACAGCCGATTGTGCATGCTTTTCCTCCGCCAGGCAGACAAATGTATCATCATGCTCCTAGTGAGGATGCTGGCGTGTATGAAAGATTGGACGAGTTCCAGGAATAGTTTCTGCAAATGCAGAAGGAACTCAAGACTCTCCGAGGACAAGATCTATTTGGAAAGAACGCTGCAGACCTCTGTCTAGTTCCGAATGTTAAGATTCCTCACAAATTCAAAGTACCAGATTTCGAGAAGTACAAAGGGAGTTCATGCCCACAAAGTCACCTCATGATGTACGCTCGAAGGATGTCAACTCAGACTGATAATCAACAATTGCTCATTCATTACTTTCAAGACAGCCTGACTGGTGCTGCACTCAAATGGTACATGAACTTGGACAGTTCAGAGATTCATACTTTTTGAGACGTCGGAGAGGCCTTCGTCAAACAGTATAAGTACAATCTGGATATGGCTCCCGACAGAGATCAACTCCGGACCATGACTCAAAAGGATAAAGAGATTTTCAAAGAATACGCTCAGAGATGGCATGAAGTTGCTGCTCAAATTTTTCCTCCTCTTGAAGAGAAAGAAATGACAAAAATATATCTCAAGACTTTGAGTCCATTTTACTACGAACGAATGGTCGCCAGCGCCCCTAGTGACTTTACCGAGATGGTAAACATGGGCGTACGTCTAGAAGAAGCAGTTCGAGAAGGACGCTTGAACAAAGAATCAGAATCTTCTATTGGTTCTAGGAAGTATGGAAGTTCTTTCCAGAGGAAAAAGGATCAAGACGTCAGCAGTATCTTACACAAAGCAAGAAAGAGGTTTCAACCTCAAGTTGCAACAGTAACTCCGGTTGTTAGCTCAGCGCCAGCGTATCAACCTCAGTTTTTCAACAACCATTTCAACAAAGGTCGCAATAACCTCAGCAAAAGGTTCGACCATAAAATTTCAACAACATTCGGGCTCTAAGGTATCCTCCCTTTGACCCCATGCCAATGTCGTATGCGGAATTGTTTCCAACGCTACTGGCAAAAGGACTCATTCAGATAAAAAGTCCTCCAAATCCTGTAAATGAATCTTCACCTTGGTTCAAGGATGACCAATCTTGTCCCTATCATCAGGGGGCACCAAGTCACAGCATTGAAAACTATTTTAGTTTCAAGGCCGACGTTCAAAGATTAGTAAAGAGTGGAATGCTATCCTTCAAAAATACTAATCCTAACGTCCAAGCAAATCCTTTGCCGCAACATAAAGGAGCTTCAGTAAATCTGGTAGATCAACACCCCAATGTCCTTCAAATCTACGACATCCGTCAGATAGGGGAAAATCTCGTCAAAAGCACGTTAGACAAGCTAGGTACGGCCACGTACCGCCTCACAACTACTTCACATGTGAAATTTGTCCTAAGAATAATCAAGGATGTGCTATAGTTCAAGCTGAATTGCAAGAGCAAATGGACTTAGGATGGATTCAACACATTCGAGTCAAAACTGAATACGACATCAATATGGTTCAAGGATGTCCAGGAGAATACAAGATCTACAGAGTTGAAGATCTCGAAGGATCGGTGGTCAGGTTCCATAAAACTTTAAATGGACTTGCCTACTTTGGAACACATTTCCATCCTTACAATAGATGCAGAATTTGTCGAAGAAATTCACGAGGATGTTTGCGCGTCCGCAACGACATTCAGAAACTTATTGATGACAATACCACTACAGTTCTTGCCAACAAAGAAGATGACGAAGTCTTTACCGTATCTCCTCAAATTAATCAAGTTGAACCAATGCAAGTCAAGTATGAAAGCAGGAAGACAACGGTTGTTCCATTAGTCATCTACTTACAAGGTCCTGTACCGTATGAGTCCAGCAAGGCTATACCATACAAGTACAACGCTACATTCATTGAAAATGGTAAGGAAATACCATTACCGTCTGTTGTCAACATTGCTGTCGTTGATGTGAGTTGAGTCACTAGAAGTGGACGAGTCTTCAACAGAACAACAGAAAATATGGAGAAGCCTTCAGAAGAAGCACCACATAAGCAAGACAATCATCTGGCCGATAATGTTCAAGCGAAAGAAAATGATGAGATCTTAAAATTAATTCAGAGGAGTGAATACAACATTGTAGATCAACTACTACATACTCCGTCTAGGATATATGTGCTTTCCCTACTATTGAGTTCTGAGGCTCATAGGGAAGCACTACAGAAAGTTTTGGAGCAAGCTTTCGTAGAACCTGGTGTTACCATAGGGAAATTCAACAACATCGTTGCCAACATCTCCGCGGGAACTAACCTTAGTTTCTGTGACGAAGATCTTCCTGAAGAAGGAGTGGATTATAACATGCCACTCAAAATCTCAGTTAGCTGCATGGGTGATGTTCTAACAGGAGTCCTAATAGACAATGGATCCTCCCTCAACGTCATGCCCAAATCAACATTGTCAAGATTATCCTTCAAGGATTTTCCGCTAAGGGACAGTCATGTCATCGTAAAGGCGTTCGACTGTTCGAGAAAGTCAGTTTTTTGAGAAGTCGATCTTCCCACAACTATTGGTCGCCCAAGGATTCATGAAGCTGGGGCAATTACTTCAACACTTCATCACAAACTGAAGTTCATACAGAATGACAAATTGGTAACCGTATATGGAGAACGAGCTCTGATCGTCAGTAGTCTGTCATCATTCTCCGACATAGAACCAAGAGAAGTCGCTGGAACTAAATTCCAATCACTTTCCTTGAACAAGGAAAAGGGTAAGGAGAAAGCAGCGCCAATATCTTCCTACAAAGATGCAATCCAAGTTATAAAGGATGGCACTACGAGTGGTTGGGGGCACATTGAGATTCCTACAAACAACAAGAACAGAACGGGAGTTGGATTCTTTCCGACATCATCAAAGGCTACTCAAGGAATTGAGGTAGTCCTCCTAATTCAAGAAACTTTTCGCGGCGGAGGTTTTCTTCAACCTGTTCAGCAAACAGTCAACACCATCGGTACGGAAAACACCGATGAGAATTTTGAAGTGGAATGTATGTCTGTAGCGGGGAAAATCTGAAATCGAAGCCATTAGTTGACTTGACTCAATATTTCAGTGAAAGTCGCCACCGCGCTTTATTATTTCCAAAGGAAAAGGGAAAAGAACGAAGAAAACCCAAAGTTTGTTTTTTAAACAAAAATAATAGATCTTAGGTACGGGTGTTGATTATACAAGGGGAAGGTTTTAAGCACCCCTCATATCTGTGGTATTCCACGGGAACCTTTTTGAAAATCTGTGTCGTGTGTGCTAAAAAAGGGGTTTGTTTTTATTTTTAAAATAAGCTCAGCAAGACATTGAGTCTTGTGCCTACATACCTCCTCGGTGCAATGGAGAAGTCAGAGCTAATGTAGTTCCGCTTAAATGGTGAGGGGGCTGAAGCTCAGATTGGTACCACATGCATATGCATAGTTGAGTCGCATTTTGAATTATTGTGTTTATGAAGTGAATGCTATGATGTGTGAATGCATAGTTTGCGAAGTTGAATTCATTTGATATGAATTGTTGATGTGTGTAGATGTGATATATGTAAATGAAACGTATATGATGAGAATGCGGATATATATATATATATGTGTGTGTGTGTGTGTGTGTGTGTGTGTTAATGATATATGTATCTGTTTATGAGTTGTTTATATGAATTAAATGTGATATCCCAAATGCTTGTTGATAGTTTTTACATTAATCAGATTTCTCGCATGATATTTTTGGGTAGAATTTGGGGTGTTACATTAATGGTATCAAAGCATGTTCGTCCGTCCGACCAAGTTGTCGAGTCAGTTGAGTTGTGTGATAGTTGAATGTTGTTAATGTTTTATTCTTTAGTACGTGACATGTGTGTGAAACACTATTGGTACTTGTTCATTTTGTTGCAGGGTTAGTTTGTGCGAAGTGGGGGACAAGATGTGCTTCTCGAATATGTTTCAGTTGTAAGTTGTTGGTGCAATATTTTGCTTAAGGAGACAGAGCAAGCAATGTAGAAGTTTGTTGGTTTCCGAATTCGGAGGTAACATGAATTTAAGATTTTGGTTGTTTAACAAGTTGGAACGTGTTGGAATAAGGATAATTGTTATAAGATGGAATTTAGGAAGTTGCCATATTCAGCATTATTGGTGGACTGTGAAGTTATCAGTTTAAGTAACCGTTGCGTAGGATGTTGACGTAAGAATAATGATTAAGCGATGGATTGCGGTAGACCTTGTCAAGGGATCCTTGGCAAGATATTGGAAAAGTTGTCGAAGTTGTTGGAACGTTCAAGTCGGAGTCAGAAATGCGAAGGGACGAGTATGATTCCAAGAATAAAAAGTGTTGATAATGGTGTAAAGGAATTATATTTTAATGTTATCACAAGGTGTGTGTTAGCATTTTCAGATGATTTTAGGATTTATTGGAGTATGGTACTTTTGGTGACGTAAAGGATTTTATTGTAGTTGAGTAACGATGGTTTACGCTACCATTATGGCTGTCGGCTATCTATTGACAAATTTAGGAACTGATCACCCTTAATCTCTTGTTGATAGTAGACAGAATCGTATTGGAATGGGATAGACTTGTCTTACCAGCTTGATAATATTGGAAGTGAATGAGTCTGTGCAAGATGGTGCGATTTTGTTTAGGTTGTTTGCAACTTTGGATGTTCATGAGGAAAGAACGATTGAGGAATTGTCGATAGTTGGCGCATTTGCATAAGTTTTTCCTGAAGATGTAAGTGATTTACCGTCGGAAAGAAAAGTTGAGTTTTTGATCGATTTAGTTCCTGGAACTAGTCCTGTATCGGTGGCTCCATATAGGATGTCTGCTTCTGATGTTGAAAGAGTTGAAGAGTAAACTTGAAGATTTGTTTGAGGAGAGGTTGATTCGTTCGAGTGTGTCGCCATGAGGTGCATCTGCTTTTGTTGGTCAAGAAGAAGGAAGGTTTTGCAAGGCTTTGTGTTCAAGCAAAAAGGACAAGTTGTAGCTTATGCTTCAAGGTAACTTAAGATTCTTGAGAGGAATTATCTGACGCAAGATTTTGAGTTGGCCGCCGTTGTTTTTGTTTTAAAACTTTTAAGGCACTACTTATTTGGATCGAGATTCGATGTGTATAGTGACTACAAGAGTTTTAAGTATTTGCTTGATCAGAAAGAGTTGAATATGAGACAGAGAAGATGGTTGGAATTCTTGAAGGACTAGGATTTTGGTTTGAATTACCATCTGATAGAAGTGAATGTTGTAGCCAATGCATTGAGTAGGAAATAATTGCATATGTCCATGTTGATGATTCAAGAATTGGAATTGTTGGAATAATTTCGAGATTTGAGTTTGGTATGTTGAAACTTACTTGTGGTATTCTTAATGAGACTAGAGAAGGTCAGAAATCAGATTTGAAATTGGTTGACAAGATGACATTGATTGATCGAGGATAAGCTGATAATTTTCGGATTGATGAGAACGGTGTCATGAGATGTCGTGATTGAATTTGTATTCCTGATGTTTCGGATTTGAAAAAGAGAATTTTTGGATGAAGGGCATCGAAGTGGTTGAGTAGTTATCCTGGTGCTACTAAGATGTATCAAGACTTGAGAAAGTTATTTTGGTGGCGAGGTATGAAGAAGGATATTGCGGAATTTGTGTATTCGTGTTTGACTTGTCAGAAGTCAAAGATTGGACATCAGAAACCGTCTGGTTTGATGCAACCATTGTCCATTTTTGAGTGGAAGTGGGATAGCATTTCTATGGATTTTGTTTTGGGTTTTTCGAGGACATCGAGTATTGTGAGGAAATTTCGGTCATTGTAGATGAATTGACGAGTTTTGCTCCCTCTATTCCGATAAACATGGATTATCCGATGGAGAGACTTGCACAGTTGTATTTTGAAAAGATTGTGAGTTGGCATGGTATTCCGTCGAGTGTTGTTTCTGATAGAGATCCGAAGTTTACTTCTAGATTTTGGAAAGTTTTGCAGAATGCTATGATTATTAAGTTGTGTTTGAGTTCTGTTTATAATCCGCAAGCTGATGGTCAAACGGAGAAGACGATTCAGTAGCTTGAGGATCTTTTGAGCCCTTGTATTTTGAAGCTTTGTATAGTCGAAGGTGTGGAACGCCTTTGTGTTCGTGTGAGTCTGGAGAGAGTAAGTGTAGTTTTGGCGATGAGATGGTTGTGTCGATTGTATTTTCGAGGACGAAAATATTCTAAGTGGGGGTGAGTTGTAACATCCTGATTTTTATTAATATTTTTATTAATTATATTAGTAATTATATTATTTGGTGTTTTTAATAATTACTTATATATTTAGTTAATATGTGATATAATAATTATTTAAGTATTTAATTATGTGAGTGTTTGTGTTGTTTGACTTAATTGAGTTATTAGAGAGATATAACTAAATGAGCCTAAGTGATAGAAACATAATGGATGGATTGGTGGGTTAAGCCCAATTGACATAAGTGAGATAGTAAGAGAAGGTTAGGGTTTTAGAGGTTACTATTTTCATTTGGGGGAAAAGATAAGAAGAAGAGAAAAGAGGAAAAAGGGAAGAGAACAATGGTGGAAGAGAAAAGCTAGAAGAAACCCCATTTTCGCAGCTATGTTTCCGCAAAGAGTCACCTTAGCAAGACAGACGTATCTCTCAATCCAACCGTTGGATCGTTGCGGTACTTGGACACAACGTTCCTGACCCATAGAGGTAAGTTCAGACCGGAGTGATTTTGATTTTGAGGGTTTTAAGTTCGTCTGATAAGCTGATTCCCGAACTGGTTTTTAGGTGTGTCTCCAAATGATGTTAGAAAGGATTTCTTTTGGAGAAAATCTTAGAGCTATGGTGAAAGAGTCCATATTTACTAAGGTAAGGGTGGGGTTCTTTCATGCTAAAGGGTTGTATGATAGTATGTTATGGTGGGTTTGATTCTATACTTTGATATCCATGTTCTTCTATGTTGCAATTTTGGGTATTTGATGATTTGTTGGAATGTGATGATATAAATGTGATAAGTTGTGTGCAATTGATAATCTATGTGTATTAGATTGTTGTGGGTAAACCATTGATAGTGAAATAATGGGTTTTATTGTAAAATTGGAAAATAATGGAATAGAAATATAATAGTTGAATTGAAATTAATATAGTTTGATTATTAATTGTATAATTAAATTATTAGTTGGATTGATTCCAATAAGTCTATGTGATTGGAATATACTTGGACTTGGACCAATTATTTAGTTTATCAGTAAATTACGGTATTTTGAGAAATTGACCGTAATTGTGTTTTGGTTGAATATTCAAGTTGAGAATAATATATCGTTATGCCAATGATGTTGTTTTGATAATTTACATTATTTCTAATTGATTTAGTTGATGAGTGAAAGCCGATTTGATTTACTTTATATATTGGCATATTGAGATTATTTTGAAAATTGACCAAAAATTGTGATTTCGGTTTGGATGCTTTCGTTGCGAATAATGTTGTGATTGCCAATATGCTTATTATTGTGCACTGTTATGTGATTAACCTTATAGTATGAATCCTAGCTAATTGTCGTTAGTTTAGTGGATTATGATGATAATTGCGATGATTGTGTTAATATGTGAAATTGAGTAATTGTGATGATCTTGGTGATATGCGAATTGTATATTTGTGACGATTTTGTGAATACGTGATGTTTTATATATTTGTGAGGATGATTTTGTGACTAATTGAAGATGAAATATTATGGTGACGTGAATTACCTCGTATAAAAGGTAATTGATTGTGATATAGGCTTATGCCTCGTGACGATATGTGATTTTGATGAGTATGTTGTGTTGTCTTGTTTGTCGAGTCACATTTCATATGCATACTCTCTGACAGCCTGGATTGGCAAACTAGTGACGAAGGCTTATACCTTGTGCCTCTGAATTGGGCAATTGGTGAGGGGGGCTGAAGCTCCGATTGGTACCACATGCATATGCACAGTTGAGTCGCATTTTGAATTATTGTGTTTATGAAGTGAATGCTATGATGTGTGAATACATAGTTTGCGAAGTTGAATTCATTTGATATGAATTGTTGATGTGTGTAGATGTGATATATATATAAATGAAACGTATATGATGAGAATGCGAATATATATATATATATATATATATATGTGTGTGTGTGTGTGTGTGTGTGTGTGCGTGTGTGTGTATTAATGATATATGTATCTGTTTATGAGTTGTTTATATGAAGTAAATGTGATATCCCAAATGCTTGTTGATAGTTTTTAAAATACTCTGATTTCTCGCATGATATTTTCGGGTAGAATTTGGGGTGTTACATTAGTGGTATCAGAGCAGGTCGGTCTGTCCGGCCAAGTAGTCGAGTCAGTTGAGTTGTGTGACAGTTGAATGTTAGTGTTTTATTCCTTAGTACGCGACATGTGTGTGAAACACTGTTGGTACTTTTTCGTTTTGTTGCAGGGTTAGTTTGAGCGAAGTGGGGGAGAAGATGTGCTTCTTGAATATGTTTCAGTTGTAAGTTGTTGGTGCAATATTTTGCTTAAGGAGACAGAGCAGGCAATGTTGAAGTTTGTTGGTTTCTGAATTCAAAGGTAACATAGATTTAAGATTTTGGTTGTTTATCAAGTTGGAACGTCTTGGAATAAGTATAATTGTTATAAGATGGAATTTAGGAAGTTGCCATATTCAGCATTATTGGTGGACTGTGAAGTTATCAGTGTAAGTAACTGTTGTGTAGGATGTTGACGTAAGAATAATGATTAAGCGATGGATTGCGGTAGACCTTGTCAAGGGATCCTTGGCAAGAGATTGGAAAAGTTGTCAAAGTTGTTGGAACGCTCAAGTCGGAGTTAGAAATGCGAAGGGACGAGTATGAATCTAAGAATAAAAAGTGTTGATAATGGTGTAAAGGAATTATGTTCTAATGTTATCACAAGGTGTGTGTTAGCATGTTCAGATGATTTTGGGAGTTATTGAAGTATGGTACTTTTGGTGACGTAAAGGATTTTATTGCAGTTGAGTAACGATGGTTTACGCTACCATTATGGTTGTCGGCTATCTATTGACAAATTCAGGAATGTATCACCCTTAATCTCTTGTTGATAGTAGACGGAATCATATTGGAATGGGATAGACTTGTCTTACCAGCTTGATAATATTGGAAGTGAATGAGTCTGTGCAAGATGGTGCGATTTTGTTTAGGTTGTTTGCAACTTTGGATGTTCATGAGGAAAGAACGATTGAGGAATTGTCGATAGTTGGCGCATTTGCATAAGTGTTTCCTGAAGATGTAACACTTTGTTTGGTTTGAGAGAAATTAAGAAGAGAGAGATAGGAAAGAGAGAAAGAGAAGAGAAGTTGAGGATTCATGTTGTTTGGTAAGCAGAGAAAGTGAGAAGGGAGAAGAATACATGGTGGGACCCATACCTTTTTACTTTCTCTCCGAAAATGAGAAGAAATAGCAAATATGAATGTAAAAGTCTCTTTTGCCACTGTTTTTTCAAAAATACAGGTTACTTCTTTTTTTTTAATTATAAAATAATAAACCACACGTTGATTTAAATAAATGGATTTTGGGTTGAAATTTTTTTATTAATAAATAATATTTAATTTTTTATATAAATAATAAATTAACTAAAACAAATTTATTCATAAATGAATTAAAATATATTATTAATTTAATTATCTATAAGTTATAATTTAATTTTAACTGAAGGATATTTTGGTCTTTTTTAAAAAATAGTATCATCTCTTTCTCTTCTATTTCTCTCTTTATTCTCTTATACCAAACAATACTGTAATACGGTGAACTGACTTTATAGAAAATGTCGCGGTAAGCAAGAGTCGTCACCGACTTTTATTTTATCCAATTTATAGAAAGGCTAAAAGAACAGAAAAAGACCTTTTAAAAAGATTTTGAGTTCGGGGGGGTAAGTTATACAAAGGGAAGGTATAAAGCATCCTTTGTATTCATGGTTATCCATGGGCTCTTAATTGCTTAGCTCACTTTTAAATTGTTTGAAATGTTTTGAAATGTCGTGTGTGAATAAGAAAATATTTTGAAGAAGAACTTTAGCTTGTAAATAAGCATAGTCTTTTTTAATTTGATTTTGAAAAGAGTGGGAAAAAGATTTTGAATTTAGAGCAAGCAATTAGTAGCAACTACCCTAAGTTTTAAAAAATGTTCTTTTAGCTTTTCGGGCGAAAGGGTCTATCTGTACCATGAGAGGGCAGGAAGTCTTTCAATTGGATGTTAAGGGTCATCGAGAAAAGTATCGTTCGCCATAAGATTGTCCCTTGCCATAAAGAGGGCAGGTAGTCTAAGGGAAGGATATAATAGTCATTAATCTTTTTAGGCATCATGCGAGGATACCTTAGCAATCGGGACAATCATCTTTTACCGAGGCAACTTCGAGAGACTAGATGATTTTCAATCTCTTTAGGCAACCTTGCTTTAGGTATCCTCTGAATCGAGGGACTTGACTATTATTTAGTATAATTAGAGGCAACAGAATCATAAGGCAACAGGCAACAAAGGCAACAAGAGGGATTACCCTAAAGGTGTGTGGGTGCGACAATCACGTGATTAAGTTCATTTATTTATCTTGTAATTAGTTATCCTAATTCAGTTCAAGGCTTGCACTCCCTAAGATTACTAACCACGCAGTTTAAAATTGCAGAAATTAAAGGCAGAAAAATATAAAGTCCTACACTATTACAATAAACACCTGCGGGGAAGGGGAAATAAAAGGCAGAAAATAAGAGGGAACAATAATTAGTATAAACATCTTTGAATGCCTTGATCTTCCTCGAACCCTCCATTGACTCTGAATATTCAAAGGAAAATAATAGGAGTGAGTGTAGGAGAGATTCATTGACTATTGATGCAAACCCTATTTTAGGCAAAGAGGCAAAATAAAAATTAAAATGATATTTAAACAAAGAAAGAGTTAGAAACTTAGCTTTTTGATCTGATGGCACGTGGCTGAAGGATCTTGGTTAATCCTAAAAATTAGCCACGAAGAAGAAAAAATGTTAGTGCATTAAAGACCTAAACAGTTATAACGTGAGAGATCAAAAATTAAAATGGTAATAATTTAGGCAGCCAAAAGACAAGGCAAAAGGCAAACCCTGAATGGGCTAAAAGTTAACCAGAGTTAATAGAAGAAATAGGTAAAAACCTAGACTAGGGTTAATGGGCAACACCTACCAATAATGGAATTTTTAGGGGAGAACAGTGATTAGTAGTCATGATAAAAAAAAGCTGGCTAAAATAAAACCAAGGTTTAAAACATAAAAACATAAAAATAAAAATATAAAAAAAAAACCTAACTTGATTAATGAATTAAACACAGATGTGAAAAGGCAATTATTGTAAAACAAATTTTGATGTTATGAGAAAAATTAATTTTTCGATTTAAAAGAAATAATGGTGAAAATATTTATTTAATTAATAAATAACATTTTTTAAAATCTAATTTTAAAATAATAAAAAAATAGAGAAAAGAAAATAAATAAAAGGGGTTTACAAATAAAAAAATTAAAAAAAACACTTAGCTTCGGATCCTGTGGAGTGGCGTCCTTGAGGTTCACCGTGGAGCGTCACCTTTTGGTCCCTCAGATCTGGTCGTATGGAGATCCATTGGCTGGAATGCGAGAGTGCATCGTACGCGTGTGTGGGCTGTTGTACTAGATGTGAAGATGTTTACAAATAAATAAAATGAAAAAAATAAACTTGTAGGACGCTGGGCTCGAACTCAGGTCCTTTGGATCACATGCCTTTTCCACTTACCATCTGTACCGGATTCGTCAGTTGTTAATGGAATAGAAACTGTTAAATAAATAAGTAACGAATATGAAAATGGGAATTCAAAAAAAAGTCAAACATGGGACCCCCACGCGCTGACTGACGAACTAGAAACACCCAGTGCGCCACGTCACTCGGTCAAAGAGCCTTGTTCCTGTTCATCTTCTTCCTTACAATTACCTGCGAATTTTCTTGTGGAGGCAGCCATGGATTTTCCTGCGGATTTTGTCGCAATTTCCTGCAACTTTTTAAAAACTAAAAAAAAACAACGTCAGTGATTAAACTAAACGCCCAGATCTTATAATCAAGGTGTTGTGAACTCATTAGGGGCTTCGTTTAGGTCTGGAAGCGCATGGAGACTAGAAAAGGAAAGTTCTCATCCTAAAAGCCCTAACAATGGCATCATGTGTTATGGACGTTAGAGCTTTGTATCAACGGCTCAAACCTTCTCTAAATAACACCAGGAACACGTCAATATAATCAAAACATGTTAAAGCATCGTAATATGAAAAAATATGAAATTTGAAAAATGAATGTAAATTGGTGTTCATGATATACGAATTACAAGCATAATCCCCTACTTCCAATTACCTGGGCTTACCCTATGATCCTCCAGGAGTTGAAAGGAGAGAAGAGAAGTCCTTGGAACTCGTTGGAATGAAGAATCCGAATTGCCCTAGTTTGGTGAAACTTTTGTGACTTTGAAACCCTAGTTCTTGGCTACCTTTTTCGTCCCCCAATGATTTCCTTGAGTTGAGAATATATAGAGGAGCTTTTTAGGTCAAGAAGTGGGCTTGGATCTTTGCTTGCTTGGTGATTTGGAAATTTGATATAAAATATGATAAAAATCTTTCTATTTTTGGTTTATTTTGTTTTCCAATCTTCTCACATATTTCTTTCATTCACATGATTGATATTGGATTGATTAAATATTGAGGGATAAACCATATAATTTTATTTCATTCAAATATGATTTTATTTGATTTATTTTGACTTTTAAAGAATAAAATCAAAGATAAATAAAATAAAATCATGAAATAAATAATATATGATCAATGGGCCTTTTCCAATCTCAAAATCACGTGGGAAGTGTAATGTCATAGGCCCATTACTCAAAAATATGAAATTCATCAATTAGGGCTTCATGCAATTCTCAAAAATCGACCAACTTGTGCAAGCCATAACTCATTCACTATTTATCATATGGAGATGATCTAGGACTTTTTGGAAAGCTCAAGATGTCTTCTATAATCCACTTTGGAACATATTTTTCATTTGGAGATTTTATCTTGATGTTATGACTCCTGACAAAAAAAACAGCTTTTTGCGATCTTCTAGAAGGACCTGTAATGTATTGGCTCATATCTCTTATGCGGAAGCATTTTCTTGACCTTGGGCCCAACATCAAAGTTGTAGAGAATCAAATTTCCTTGAGAATGAGCTTTAGTTGAGGAATGTAATACTGTGAACTGACTTTTTTAATCGAAGAAATGTCGCGGTAAGCAAGAGTCGCCACCGACTTTTATTTTATCCAAACAAATTCAGAAAGGCAAAGAGAAACAGAAAAAACCTTTTAAAGAAATCTAAGTTTGGGGGGTAATTTATGCAAAGGGAAGGTGTAAGGCACCCTTTGCATCCATGGTTTGCCATGGGCTCTTAATTGCTTTGCTTGCTCGTTTTCAGAAAATGTAGATGAAAGAAAAAAAGTGGACTTTAGCTCGTAAATGAGCGTAGCCAGTTTTTGAAGAATTGTGAGAAAGAATATGAAAATTGAGCATTGCAAGGCAATTAGGGGCAATTACCTTAAACTCAGATGATAGGTCTCTTTTTAGCCTTTCAGAATGAAAGGGTCAATCCTTGCCATAAGAGGGCAGGAAGCCTTTCGTTTGGAGGTTGAAGGGTCGTCGAGATATCAATCGCCCAAAGACTGACCCATGCCATAGAGAGGCAGGTAGTCTAAAGGGAATGATCAGAATAGCCTTTGTTTGTAGGCAACCAAAAGATACCTCAGCCTTTTTTGTGGGCAACTTCCGAGGGTCAGGGTCATGTTAGTGTATCGAAGGCAGCATCATTTTAGGGTCTCGTGACCTTTTATCTAGGCAACATGGCTGAGGTATCCTCGTATTCGAGGGACTGGCTATTCTGCACAAAATACAAGACAACAGGCAACAAGGCAATAGGCAACAAGGCAACAGAGAGGTTACCCAAAAGCGTGCGTGTGTGCACCAATCATGTGATTATATTCAAATATATTATCTTGTAAATTTAGTGATTCTATGTTCAATTCAAAGGTTGCACTCCCTAGGATTACTAACCACGCATTTAAATAATATAATCAAACAGATATGGGGGAGGGAAATTGTAACCAGCGGATCCCTTAATAGGGTTTGACATAAGTAATAATAATAAAAACAGAAGAATAAAAGGTTAGAGTTTAGGGTTACCAAAAACGTAGCTTTGGCGGTCGACAAACCCTGAAAAGGCAGACAAACAAAAATAGAGTGAGTGTATGGCTAATTCATTGACCATTAGAATTAACCCTAACTTTAAAAAAATAACATTTAAATAAAAAAAAAGGAAAGAATACTTAACTTTTAATTTGATCTGATATGGTTGGCGGGAAACCTCGGGGTTAACCCTGAAAAGGCAAAGGCAGAAGAGGATGAAGGCAAGGCAAACCCTGAGTTGTCAAAAGAAAACAAAATAAACTTTGAATAAAGTAGGGTACTTAGCTTTGAATCTTGATCTGGCGCGTAATCAGGAGAAACCCTGAAAAGGCATGGCAAAAGAATTTTTCAGTGTAGGATAAATCCTGGTTAAGATTCGAATGAAATATAATGATAAATCGATTTAATTAATTATTGGTCTTGCGACCTAATTAATTAAATCGAGGCAAAAAAAACTAAATTGAGTGAAAAGTATTCTTTATGGAATTTTTAGAATTAAAACAAAGTAAATATGAATTTTTGAAATAATTAAATAATTAAATATAAATTAAAAAAGAGAAAAGAAATAAATATAATAAAAATAAATATATGATAAATATTAAATGTATAATAAAATGTAAAAAAAATATAAAAAAATAAATTGTAAATAAATATTATAAATAAACAAATATAATAAATAAAAAAAAGAATAAATAAAAACATATACACATATATGAATATAAATAATTAAAAAGGAATTTACATAATTAAATATAAAAAAATTGAAGGACTTAGCGTATAATCCTGTGTGGCGAAGGTCTGCAGGTCCATGGTGCGCCTTCCAATTTGCATGCGTTGGATTCAATGAAAGAGAGATCAGACGTTTGTGATGAGACAGGCACATGGTATGGCGTAGGTCTTATCGCACCAGATCCCAAAGGTCCCCCCTCAAAAACGCGCGCGCTTTAGTTTGAATGGGCCAATGAGAGCGTGACACCACGTCATCTTCTTCCTTGCGCCGTCGTTTAAACCAGACTTATACCTACAGTTTCTTCATCCGTTGCCATAGCCCTGCGCTTTTCGAATACAACAAAAACACCACAAAAATTCTTCGCGAGGCCATGGACGTGATCGTCCAGACCTCACGATCCTGACCTTGGCTTTAATTAAGACTAATTTAACCTGTGGAAAAAAACCCCAAATTGGAGCAAGAACCCTAACTATGGCGTCTTGCTTAAAACAATGTAATAACGCACCAAATTATCCAGAATCGATAAACACACCAAGATAAACAATAATATGCAATTTATTTTAAGTATGGATGCTTATATGGTGCAAATCGAAGAAGATTAGAATCGGATAAAGAACCACTTACAGTGCTTTGTTCTTGAGGTTTCAATGCTCGAAAACGATTGGGATACACTCTATGATGATCCAGGAACGTGTTTGAGTCGATCAAATGCCTTGAATTGTCCCGTGATGCAAAATTCGAGTGTGAGATTTTGATGAACTTTGGAGCTTGAGTAGGGTTCACTTCTGCAGCCAACTTCTAACCCTTGCCATCTGAATTCGTTTAGTACTTATAGGAGGCTAATTTAGGTCAATAAAATTGGGTTGAATCCTTGTAAATCAAAATTTGCAATTTTGGAAAATATGATTGAAATATGTTTCTAAATATGATTCAAATCCCATCTTTTTCTACCAATTATCCCTTGCACGAATTTTGTATGATTATTGGATATTATTGGTGATTGAATTGATTGAAAAATATAATTGAACCAAATCTTTTCAAATTTCTTTGATTTATTTGATTTAAATCATATTTTAATAAATAAAAATCAATAAAAAATCAAATAACCATCAAAATTTCGTGGCATTGGTTTTGGATCTTCTAGATGACTTGGGAAGCAAGATTGGATAAAAAGATTTTGGGCCCATTTGCAAAAACGTCCCAATTCTTTCACATTTTCCCCTCCAAAATAGTCCAACTTTGACAAGGTGTATCTCCCTCAATTTTTGAGGTATGGAGGTGTTCTAGGACTTTTTGGAAACCTCAGAGAGTCCTCTAACTAGTGTCCTTGGTCTCATATCAAAATCCTTTTCCATTCTGATTTTATGTCCTTTTGAAAAAAGTGTCTTTTTGTTGACTTTTGAAAAGGACCTATAATGTATGAAGCCATATCTCTTAAATCATTGACCTATGAGCTCTGATTCTTGGACCATTGGATAGGGAATGAATTCCCTTTAAAATGAGCTTTAGTGGGAATTTTTCTGATGAAGTATGAATATTTGGTGAATTTTCAAAGTTTGGTTGACTTTTTTAGTTCATGCCAAAAATAGTGACTTTTGACTTTTGACTTTTCTGATCTTTCCTTGCATCATCATGATCAACCCTTGATCAAATGATGATCTTAGGGTTATGAGGATGTTGCTGACCAAATATCTTGAATTTTGACTGTATATTGACTTGAAATGACCATTTTGCCTTTGAGAATCAACTACTGACCTAGTCAAGGTTTTAGGGACCCAACTTGCTTTGATTGGCTTGATAACTTACATAAAGATTCTTTGGGATGTTTGTGACCCTATGGGACCACCTTGAGCCATTGATTCAGCGATTTTCCTTCTAAAGAACCAAACCCTAGTTCAGAGTCTTTGTATAGGAGAATTTGTCTAGGAGTTTTACATATGGATTTGAAACTTGAATAGGAGAAATAATGTGGGCAAATTTTGGGGTATGACAGCTGCCCCTGTTCAATTATCTTAAACCTGAAGATGTAGAGTGGTTTGTATGCCAGTCGGTATCTGAAGGTGGAAGATGATTGAACACTAGAATACCAAGAAATTTGCCCTAGCTGAAATAGGGACTTTTGTAGGAGATGGGCTTAAAGATGCCATCTGACTTGATAAGCTTGAGAGTTAGAATGTGTCATATGTTAGACTGTTTTTAGTTTGCATCCGCAGATGTCTGGAAAAACCGTGCATTAGGTTGAAGATAAATCGTACGTTAGATTAATCTTGATTGCATCCTCAGATGTCTGGAAGACCGTGCGTTAGGTCGAAGAATAAGTCGTGCGTTAGACTATTCTCAATTGCATCCTCAGATGTCTGGAAAACTGTGCGTTAGGTTGATGGATAAGTCATGCGTTAGACTAATCCGATTTGCATCCATAGATGTCTTGAAGACCGTGCGTTAGGTCGAAGAATAAATCGTGCGTTAGACTATTCTCAATTGCATCCTCAGATGTCTGGAAAACCGTGCGTTAGGTTGATGGATAAGTCGTGCGTTAGACTAGTCTGATTTTGCATCCGCAGATGTCTGGAGTGCCGTGCGTTAGGCTTTGAATAAGATTCAAATCTTTGTAATGTACCTGTCAGATAATATTTACTTGGTAACAATGTAAGTTTTATGCAATGTTTATGATGTATGTAATGAATGAGATGGAGTTCTCAAAATAAATGGAACGCTTTGTATGTTATGTATGAATTGTAATCGCCTGCAATGTATGAATATGCATGTGATGTATATGATGCTTGACTGATGTTGTTCTGAGAAAATAAATCTCTGTATCATTGTGATTTGATCTTGTTTTGAAGAGATGTAGCCGGGTATTTATGACTTCTGCTTGGGGATGAATAGTAATTTGATGGATCCTGACTGGGGATGAAAGATATTAGTAAGCCATGTTGGAGAAGAGCAACATGTTGGATGACCGGTAGTGTTGAAGATGTAAGCTCCGTTGGGGAGCCCTGTCTTTGTCGAGACGAGAACTTTTGAAGATATCTTCCTAATGATTACTCTGTGGGGATACGATCTTATGAACGTGGCTCTGTGGGGAGATGTAGGTGTCTTGAAAGTTGCCCCTAGTATCATAGTAACTTACTACTTGATTCAGGACACGCCACTGAGTATTGATCAAGATGTTGAACTGGACTTGCATAGATTTTCCCCAGTTAGCAGGAACTTTGGAAAGATTCTCCTCGCGAGGACTTTATGATATGTTTACTATGGGTGACATGCCCCTAGTGATCATAGGCTCAAGATAATTTCACATGTTGATTGGGGAGTAGCTTTAGATATACTTGGATGCGTGCCCCTGATTGTTCGAGCATCCATGAGAGATTCTCGGAATCTTGACTTGATTGCCCCAGATTGATTGGACAGAACATGTCATGCCCCTTGTACACGTAGGAAACATTGCTTCTGGAATGATCTTGTCTGTCGGGATAACTTTCAGTCATTAGCCATACCCTGTGCAAGTTTATTTTGATGCTAACATTTTGAAATTATGTAGCAGAATATGTTTAATAATGAATTCATGAGATGCAATGCATACGTCTGTCTTGAGTTTTTGAAAAACATTAAAACTGGAGATGTAAAAACATGACATTTGTAAAAACATGCTATTTGTAACAATGTGATGTTTGTAAAAGAGAAATATCAACTCAGCATTTTTTGGTAAACCTTAAGGATTCAGGATACCTTTGTTATGACAGTATGCTTTCCAACTAACCATGCTTCAATTAGGACTTTCAAGGGTTGTAACGTGGCTTGGTTCATGGTTTAAGAAACAAAGGATAATAGCTCAAAATTTGATTGTACCCACCCCTCTTCGTGATGATCTTCAATCCTAAGCTCAGTTGATTTAACTTATGCATTCAGGTTCCAAGAGACTTTTGGATTTGCACCTTTGATAATGATGATGGTTCACAAGCAGAGAGAACTTTTGAGATGGCAGTCACTTCTTCCTTTTGGTAGTCACAACTTTGAGTTGTTCAAGAATTTATTGACTTCTTTTTCATCTTTTTGATATCCCTAACTTTTGCCTGAACTGTCTCTTTTGAGCTTACAGTCAGCGGAACGCCTTGATTTTTGCCTAAGTCTTCTTTTTGATTTTTGACTTAGCAGGCTTTTCTTTGTATATATGTTTTTTCCATTTTTTTCTTTTTGAAAGATATTGACTGCCTTGTTTAATGATTGATGAACCATCATTGGCTTTTGATTGACATCTCCAACACTTCTTTGATGTGTTGTGCGGATGAACGCTTGTGATTGAAACTTTTGTTGAAAGGTGTACTGAATGATTCTCTTAAAATAGAATGCACAACCAAATTAACTGAGAACTACCCTGCCCCAGGTTATGATCAAGGGTTTTAATTAATACAAGAAAGAAACTTCTACTCCTTAGGCTCAAAGGGGTTGACGAGGGATTATCATCCTTATATTTCCACTGTTTAGGAATTGAAACAATGCCTGTACATCGTCAACATAGTATGTTCAAAAGCATACTGTATAAGGTTACGGTATCGTTTTCGTCATCCTCCCTTAAAAGGCATACAGCTTTAGCAGGAGTCGAGTATCACAAAACATATGCAAAGTAAAGATGTAGTTTAAATGAGTGATAGCGAGATAATTTATTCAAGACAAACATATGCAATGCACTGATGATAATTATTAAAACAGATAATGTCTATCATGATTTGAATGTTTAAACAAACAGAATAAAATTTGCGCATGAAAGTAAATCTAATGATTAAAAGTTCATCCACTTCAGACATTAGTCAGTCTTGTCGTGATTATGCATAGGAGCGGTGATCACCACAGGAGTTCTCGGATGGTTGAATTCAATTTCTCCAGCATCGATCATGTCCTGAATCTTGTTTTTCAATGACCAGCAGCTATTTGTATCACGACGAGGACTATTAGAGTGATATGCACACCTTACATTAGGATTATAGCTACGACCAGAAGTACTAGGATTCTTAGGGGGATCCTTTAAAGTGATCAACTCTGACTTTAGTAGGTGTTGTAATGCTTGAGCCAATGACATATTGATCTTTGTGAATTGACGCTTAGTTACATCTGACTTGCGTCTTTATTGTGGAACTGGTGTAGAGATCAGAATTGTCCCCACAGTTTGGCTGTGTCCATTGCGACCTTTCAGGTTGTGCACAGCATTGTTTGTGACGAGAGGAATGGGTCATACATTTGGACCCTATCAGAGGAGGAATATCAGAACGAGCCATACATTATACCATATCTGAAGAGGAATAGCAGAATGAGTCGTACATTAGACCATATCTGTTGAGGAATAGTAGAACGAGTCATACATTAGACCATATCTGTTGGAATGTCAGAACGAGTCATACGTTGGACCATATCTGAGGAAGGATATCAGAACGAGTTATTCATTAAACCACATCTGAAGGAGAATACCAGAACGGGTCATACATTAGACCATATCTGATTGAGAATACCGGAACGGATCATACATTAGACCATATCTGATAGGGAGAGCTTGCTTGTTAGAGTCGATGAGTTATTTGACGAAGTTTTGGAATGTAAAAGGGCTTGTCAGAATGAATCTCCAGCTCGATTATATCTGAGAGGAATGATTGTCGAGGCGGAACCTGATTTTTGTCTTTGAACGTCTTTCTTTGAGAATCAAGCTCACCATATCGAGTGGGTCATCGCCTCTGATTCGGGGATACTTTAGAATTTGAAGGTACATGGCTAGAGGAAAATAAATCCTCTTGCCCCTTGATAGGTACAATGTATCTGAATTGGAAGGTATGTGGCCAGAGGAAAATAAATCCTCTTGCCCCTTGATTAGGGATTCAGTCTTTGATAAGGGCATCTGAAATTGTGCGCCCTAAATTCCTAAGATCCTTGAAAGGGTTAGTTAAATCATGTTATGCTTATGATGTCATGATGTTATGCGAATGCGTTCATTAGGCATAGCGTGAGATAATAAGGACAAACAAGTCCTTTTAACAAAACCTGCAAGGAAGCGAAGGTTAGTAGCAAACGCAAACAAGTCACACAAGTCACGCAAGTCACACAATTTTGGCTTAAGGCTTGCATGGAGTCTGATTAGGTGTCCTTCCCAAGGGTATTTCTATGGATAAGGAGATTTCAGCAACGGGTTCTACCAAGTGACCCAGAATTGTCAGCCCTCCTAAAGCACCCTCGAACATGATACATACATACCATGCAATGATACTTTGAGAAAGAACCTATCTGAGCTGTAGTATCGGGTAGCGACTATGCTCTCAACATACATCAAGAGTAGTCCCCCCACTATGTTCCTAAAAGTCAAGATGGGTTAAAGGTAACTAAAGGTCCTTAAGCTCCGACTCACCCACAGACATCGGCACGAACCTCCCTCATACAAGAGAAGCATGCAAACACCCATGGAGGCCTAACTTAAGCGTGAACTCTCATATTGACCAATCCTCCACATACATGAAGGAGGTCGCCATGACTATGCCACTTCCTATCTTAGATGTACTTGAATCCAGGAATAGGATTCGTCCTTCAATTTTCCCAAAACGCCCCTGAAAAATAAAACAAACAAAGCAAACAATAGAAAACATTTAAAGTGAATCCTAAACTTTTAAGGTAACCCCTCTTTTATCGAAATTAATCCCCAGCAGAGTCGCCACTTCTGTAATACGGTGAACTAACTTTTTTAATCGAAGAAATGTCGCGGTAAGCAAGAGTCGCCACCGACTTTTATTTTATCCAAACAAATTCAGAAAGGCAAAAAGAAACAGAAAAAACCTTTTAAAGAAATCTAAGTTCGGGGGGTAATTTATGCAAAGGGAAGGTGTAAGGCACCCTTTGCATCCATGGTTTTCCATGGGCTCTTAATTGCTTTGCTTGCTCGTTTTCAGAAAATGTAGATGAAAGAAAAAAAAGGACTTTAGCTCGTAAATGAGCGTAGCCAGTTTTTGAAGAATTGTGAGAAAGAATATGAAAATTGAGCATTGCAAGGCAATTAGGGGCAATTACCTTAAACTCAGATGATAGGTCTCTTTTTAGCCTTTCAGAATGAAAGGGTCAATCCTTGCCATAAGAGGGCAGGAAGCCTTTCGTTTGGAGGTTGAAGGGTCGTCGAGATATCAATCGCCCAAAGACTGACCCATGCCATAGAGAGGCAGGTAGTCTAAAGGGAATGATCAGAATAGCCTTTGTTTGTAGGCAACCAGAAGATACCTCAGCCTTTTTTGTGGGCAACTTCCGAGGGTCAGGGTCATGTTAGTGTATCGAAGGCAGCATCATTTTAGGGTCTCGTGACCTTTTATCGAGGCAACATGGCTGAGGTATCCTCGTATTCGAGGGACTGGCTATTCTGCACAAAATACAAGGCAACAGGCAACAAGGCAACAGGCAACAAGGCAACAGAGAGGTTACCCAAAAGCGTGCGTGTGTGCACCAATCATGTGATTATATTCAAATATATTATCTTGTAAATTTAGTGATTCTATGTTCAATTCAAAGGTTGCACTCCCTAGGATTACTAACCACGCATTTAAATAATATAATCAAACATATATGGGGGAGGGAAATTGTAACCAGCGGATCCCTTAATAGGGTTTGACATAAGTAATAATAATAAAAATAGAAGAATAAAAGGTTAGAGTTTAGGGTTACCAAAAACGTAGCTTTGGCGGTCGACAAACCCTGAAAAGGCAGACAAACAAAAATAGAGTGAGTGTATGGCTAATTCATTGACCATTAGAATTAACCCTAACTTTAAAAAAATAACATTTAAATAAAAAAAAGGAAAGAATACTTAACTTTTAATTTGATCTGATATGGTTGGCGGGAAACCTCGGGGTTAACCCTGAAAAGGCAAAGGCAGAAGAGGATGAAGGCAAGGCAAACCCTGAGTTGTCAAAAGAAAACAAAATAAACTTTGAATAAAGTAGGGTACTTAGCTTTGAATCTTGATCTGGCGCGTAATCAAGAGAAACCCTGAAAAGGCATGGCAAAAGAATTTTTCAGTGTAGGATAAATCCTGGTTAAGATTCGAATGAAATATAATGATAAATCGATTTAATTAATTATTGGTCTTGCGACCTAATTAATTAAATCGAGGCAAAAAAAACTAAATTGAGTGAAAAGTATTCTTTATGGAATTTTTAGAATTAAAACAAAGTAAATATGAATTTTTGAAATAATTAAATAATTACATATAAATTAAAAAAGAGAAAAGAAATAAATATAATAAAAATAAATATATGATAAATATTAAATGTATAATAAAATGTAAAAAAAATATAAAAAAATAAATTGTAAATAAATATAATAAATAAACAAATATTGTAAATAAAAAAAAGAATAAATAAAAACATATACACATATATGAATATAAATAATTAAAAAGGAATTTACATAATTAAATATAAAAAAAATTGAAGGACTTAGCGTATAATCCTGTGTGGCGAAGGTCTGCAGGTCCATGGTGCGCCTTCCAATTTGCATGCGTTGGATTCAATGAAAGAGAGATCAGACGTTTGTGATGAGACAGGCACATGGTATGGCGTAGGTCTTATCGCACCAGATCCCAAAGGTCCCCCCTCAAAAACGCGCGCGCTTCAGTTTGAATGGGCCAATGAGAGCGTGACACCACGTCATCTTCTTCCTTGCGCCGTCGTTTAAACCAGACTTATACCTACAGTTTCTTCATCCGTTGCCATAGCCCTGCGCTTTTCGAATACAACAAAAACACCACAAAAATTCTTCGCGAGGCCATGGACGTGATCGTCCAGACCTCACGATCCTGACCTTGGCTTTAATTAAGACTAATTTAACCTGTGGAAAAAAACCCCAAATTGGAGCAAGAACCCTAACTATGGCGTCTTGCTTGAAACAATGTAATAACGCACCAAATTATCCAGAATCGATAAACACACCAAGATAAACAATAATATGCAATTTATTTTAAGTATGGATGCTTATATGGTGCAAATCGAAGAAGATTAGAATCGGATAAAGAACCACTTACAGTGCTTTGTTCTTGAGGTTTCAATGCTCAAAAACGATTGGGATACACTCTATGATGATCCAGGAACGTGTTTGAGTCGATCAAATGCCTTGAATTGTCCCGTGATGCAAAATTCGAGTGTGAGATTTTGATGAACTTTGGAGCTTGAGTAGGGTTCACTTCTGCAGCCAACTTCTAACCCTTGCCATCTGAATTCGTTTAGTACTTATAGGAGGCTAATTTAGGTCAATAAAATTGGGTTGAATCCTTGTAAATCTTTGATTTGCAATTTTGGAAAATATGATTGAAATATGTTTCTAAATATGATTCAAATCCCATCTTTTTCTACCAATTATCCCTTTCACGAATTTTGTATGATTATTGGATATTATTGGTGATTGAATTGATTGAAAAATATAATTGAACCAAATCTTTTCAAATTTCTTTGATTTATTTGATTTAAATCATATTTTAATAAATAAAAATCAATAAAAAATCAAATAACCATCAAAATTTCGTGGCATTGGTTTTGGATCTTCTAGATGACTTGGGAAGCAAGATTGGATAAAAAGATTTTGGGCCCATTTGCAAAAACGTCCCAATTCTTTCACATTTTCCCCTCCAAAATAGTCCAACTTTGACAAGGTGTATCTCCCTCAATTTTTGAGGTATGGAGGTGTTCTAGGACTTTTTGGAAACCTCAGAG
The DNA here is from genome assembly GCF_029867415.1 of Vicia villosa. Lineage (NCBI taxonomy): Eukaryota > Viridiplantae > Streptophyta > Magnoliopsida > Fabales > Fabaceae > Vicia > Vicia villosa. The sequence goes on along the minus strand of NW_026705393.1, from coordinate 106,209 downwards.
AGTCCTCTAACTAGTGTCCTTGGTCTCATATCAAAATCCTTTTCCATTCTCATTTTATGTCCTTTTGAAAAAAGTGTCTTTTTGTTGACTTTTGAAAAGGACCTATAATGTATGAAGCCATATCTCTTAAATCATTGACCTATGAGCTCTGATTCTTGGACCATTGGATAGAGGAATGAATTCCCTTTAAAATGAGCTTTAGTGGGAATTTTTCTAATGAAGTATGAATATTTGGTGAATTTTCAAAGTTTGGTTGACTTTTTTAGTTCATGCCAAAAATAGTGACTTTTGACTTTTCTGATCTTTCCTTGCATCATCATGATCAACCCTTGATCAAATGATGATCATAGGGTTATGAGGATGTTGCTGACCAAATATCTTGAATTTTGACTGTATATTGACTTGAAATGACCATTTTGCCTTTGAGAATCAACTACTGACCTAGTCAAGGTTTGAGGGACCCAACTTGCTTTGATTGGCTTGATAACTTACATAAAGATTCTTTGGGATGTTTGTGACCCTATGGGACCACCTTGAGCCATTGATTCAGCGATTTTCCTTCTAAAGAACCAAACCCTAGTTCAGAGTCTTTGTATAGGAGAATTTGTCTAGGAGTTTTACATATGGATTTGAAACTTGAATAGGAGAAATAATGTGGGCAAATTTTGGGGTATGACAAGGAATTTCTGAGAAAGTTCGGTTGACTTTCTCCTTAAAAACCCTAATTTAGAAACTTAGGGTTTTGATAACTTTGGAGCTTTTCTTGATGAATCATGATCAAACCTTGATCAAATGATGAATCTAACATTAAAATGTTGATGTTGACCAAAAATCGAGAATTTTTACTGTGGTTTGACCATAGTTTGATTTTTAGGTCAACGAGTCGATTATTGATCGTTTGGGCCATTGATTGAGCAATCTTTTGAGTCAGGGCTTGATTCTTTGCATGAGGATACTTTGAATCATATGAGAGAACATGGAATGCACTTGAAGTATCAGAAGTTCAAATTCCTTGATCATATCAGAAACCCTAATTTTGGATCTTGTGCTTAGGAGAAGAGTGAGCTTACACTATCTTGAGCAATTGCAAGTCAAGTGAGTAAAAACATCTTGGAATATGACGGGAAAATTTTGGAGTATGACAGCTGCCCCTGTTCAATCTTCTTAAACCTGAAGATGTAGATTGGCATGTGTGCCTGTCGGAATCTGAAGGTAGAAGAGGATTGAACACTAGAATACCAAGAAATTTGCCCTTGCTGATGGTGAAGGGACTTTTCGGAGATGGGCTTAAAGATGCCACCCAATTATTAAGAGACTTGATTGAGATGGGCTTTAAGATGCCACCCAGCTTGATAGACTTGAGAGTCAAAATACGTTGTACGTTAGACTGTATCTGAAGGATATACTTAGGATGATTCGTACGTTAGGCTGAATCCACCGTATTGATAAGTGTTAAAGTAAGTCGTACGTCAGGCTAAACTTTTTAGGACGAGTCGTACGTTAGACCGGATCCAATTTGCATTCGATAAATGTCTAGAAAGTCGTGCGTTAGGCTAAAGGATGGGTCGTGCGTTAGACCGAATCCAATTGCATCAGTAGATGTCTGGAAAAAGCCGTGCATTAGGCTGGAGGATGGGTCGTGCGTTAGAACGGATCCAATTTTGCATCGGTAGATGTCTGGAAAGCCGTGCGTTAGGTTGAAGGATGGGTCGTGCGTTAGACCGGATCCAATTGCATCGATAGATATCTGGAAAGCCGTGCGTTAGGCTGAAGGATGGGTCGTGCGTTAGACCGGATCCAATTGCATCGGTAGATGTCTGGAAGGCCATGCGTTAGGCTGAAGAATGAGTCGTGCATTAGACCGGATCCACTGTGTTGATAATTGTCAGAATACACCATACTTTAGGTTATATCCTAGGATGAGTGGTACGTTAGACTGAATCCTTTGTATTGAGAAGTACCAGAATGAGTCGTACGTTAGGTTACATCTGGGTCGGATGTATTGAGGAGTGTTTGTTGGAGGTCGATCATACCAACACCGTTCGTAGTGATAGAATTAGATCTAAGTCTCTTGATTATCTCTGAACTATCTCTGGATAATACCCGGAACTAAGTATCAGAATTAAATCTTGGTCTTAATTATCTCTGAACTATCTCTGGAGAATACCCGAAACTAAGTATCAGAATTAAATCTCTGTCTTGATTATCTCTGAACTATCTCTGGAGAATACCCAGAACTAAGTATCAGAATTAAATCTTGGTTTTGATTATCTTTGAACTATCTTTGAAAGATATCCAAAATTAAGTGTCGGAACTAAATCTCTGTCTTGAATGAGCGTCAGAGTTAAATCGTTGACTTGATTATCTCTGCACTATATTCATTTGGTTTGTAGGAATGGACTGAAAAAGCAGTATTAATTTTATGCAATGTCGTGATGCATGTTTTGTAATTATTATTTTTGAAATGAATGAGATTGTATGCATATGCCATGAGGCGTATATATGTTATGTGCGTGCCATGTTGCGTATGATGTATGAATGCAAAATGTTTGTTAATAATAGTGGAAGATTGTAGCAGCGTCTGGCGGGGAAAATAAATCCTTGGCTATTGTGGAGAATACAGAACCCGAGGATACTAAGCTGGGGATTTTTGGCTTCTGCTTGGGGATGACATCCATTTGAATGATTGATCTTGATGTACTCTGACTGAGGATAAGAGAGATAAAAAAACTTGTTTGGAGAAGAGAAAAGAGTCGGGGAATCGGCAATGTTGAAGATGTAAAACTCCGTTGAGGAACTAAGTTTTTTTTGGGACGAGAACATTTGAAGGTATCTTCTTAATGATTACTCTGTGGGGATATGATCCTGTGAAACCGGCTTTGTGGGAAGATATGGATGTCTTAAACGTTGCCCCCAGTGATTATAGCACTTGCCATTCCTAGACTCGTATTGATTGGAAAACACCAATGAGTATTGATCGATGTGTTGAACATGCCTTGCATAGTTTTTCCCCATCTATTTAGGGAATCTGAAGAGATTCGCCTTGCGAGGACCTTATGAGGTGTGTATTATGGGTGACATTCCCCTAGTACTTAGTATGATGCCCCTGACTGATCGGGAAGTAGCTTCAAACCCCCTTGGGTGCATGTCCCTGATTGTTTGACGTTTCTGAGTGATTCTCTGAATCTTGACCTGATTGCCTCAGATTGACTGATCGAAGCATGTCATGCCCCTTGTATTCATTAACTTCTAATCAACTGAGTCAGTTATAAGAGATGTTGTTATCGAGATGGTTTCGTCTGTCGGGATGACTTTTAGTCATTAGTCATACCATGTGCAAATTCTTTCTGATGCTAACACTTGAAATTATGTAGCAGAATATGTTTAATAATGAATTCATGAGATGCAATGCATATGTCTGTCTTGAGTTTTTTTTTAAAAACATTAAAACATGAGATGTAAAACCGTGATGTTTATAAAACGTGATGTTTTTAAAACGTGATGTTTGTAAAAGGAGATATCAACTCAGCATTTTGTGGTAAACCTTAAGGAGTCAGGATACCTTTTTGATGACAGTATGTTTTCATACTAACCATGCTTCAGTTAGGACTTTCAAGGGTTGTAACGTGGCTTGGTTCACGGTTTAAGAAACAAAGGATAATGGCTCAAAAATTTATTTATACCCATCCCAATCTTCGTGATGTTCTTCAATCCTATACTCAGTTAACTTTGCGTTTAAGTCTTAGCAAAGCTTTGAAGTCGTAACATTGACATTTGATGATGGTTTCAACACCGGCAGTTTATTTGGACAGGCAGTCCTCCTTTTTTGTAATTCTTTTTTCTTTTTTTTTTCGAGGATTTGTAGTGACCTCTTTTTTGACATTAATTTTGTTATCCCTAACTTTTGCCTGGACTGTTTATTTTGAGGTTACAGTCTGCGGGATGTTTCGATTTTTGATAAGTCTCCTTCATAGGTTTTGACTTAACAGCTTTTTCTTTTTGGTGGATATTGACTGCCTAACTTAATGGTTGCGGGAACCCATCATTATTCGTGTAGACAACAGCTAAGATAATTGAGTTAACTGAGTAACTACCCTGCCCCAGGTTACGATTAAGGGTTTTAAATTGTACAAGAAAGAAAACTTCTACTCCTTAGGCTCAAAGGGGTTGAAGAGGGATTAACATCCTTATATCTCCACTGTTTAGGAATTGAAACAATGCCTGTACATCGTCAGCATAGTCTGTCCAAAAGCATACTATATGAGGTTGCGGTATCATTTTCGTCATCCTCCCTCAAAAGGCTTGCAGCTTAGCAGGAGTTGAATAACACAAAACATATGCAAAGTAAAGACACAATTTAAACGAGTGATAGCGAAATAATTTATTCAAGACAAACATATGCAATGCACTAATGATGATTATTAAAACAGATAATGTCTATCATAAGTCGAATGTTCAAACAAACAGGAAAGAAATTGCAAATGAAAGTAAATCTAATGATCTAAAAAGTTCATCCTTCTAGACATTAATCAATCTTGTCATGATTAGGCATGGGAGCAGTGATCACTACAGGAGTCTTGGGATGGTTGAATTCAACTTCACCAGCATCGATCATGTCTTGGATCTTATTCTTCAATAGCCAGCAATCATTAGTGTCGTGTCCAATGCTGTCGGAGTGATAAGCATATCTCGCATTAGGATTATACTGATGAGACAAAGTGTTAGGATTCCGAGGAGGATCCCTCAACGTAATTAGCCCTTTCTTCAGCATCTGTTGCAACGCTTCAGCCAAAGTCATGTTGGTCTTTGTGAATTATCTTTTAGGCGCGTTATGTTTACGTTGTTGTTGTGATGCTGGTGTGGAGATCAGGGCTCCCCCAACCTGTTGGTTGCATTTATCTCGACCTTTTTGGTTGTGCGCAGCATTAGCCATGTGAGGCTTCTCAAGTGAGTTGCAGTCAATGATCTTGTCATCAATGAAGTCTTGAATCTTGTGCTTCAATTGCCAACAATCCTCTGTATCATGACCAAGACTATTCGAATGATAAGCACATCTCGCATGGTACTTATACCCAGAAGTGGGATTGGTAGGAAATGAATATGGAGGTAATAGGGTTATCAAATCCTGATTGAGCAGTTGTTGCAGAACTTGAGACAGCGGCATGTGCAATGGAGTAAATGATCGCTTAGGTTTGGATTTCCGATTATCTTTACTACCTTGATGCTTATGTTGATTCTTCTCCTTCTCGATCAGAAGTGCCTTCAATTCTTCTTGCCCCTTGGCCAAGTAAAGGATTATCTCTTGGAACTGGTTGTTCTGAGTCTGATGATTTTTTACTGATTGCTCGAGATCCATGATGCTGAATTAAACAGCGAGGAAGGATGAGAGGCATATTGTAAGAAACCTGCTATGCGATGTTATGAATGCGAATGCAAACAAGGATCTTTAGGAAATTTAGTTCGCGACACTTAGAAATTGATCGATCACAGTTTTGTCTAAAGAACTCTGACTCTTGGATGTTCTTCTATGGGAATCAAGCTCACCATATCGAGTGGGTCATAGCCTCTGATTCGGAATACTTCTGAATTGGAAGGTATGTGGCCGGAGGAAAATAAATCCTCTTGCCCCTTGGTAGGAATTCAGTCCTTGATAAGAGCACCTGAAATTGTGCGCCCTAAATTCCTAAGATCCTTGAAAGGGTTAGTTAACATGCAATGTTATGATGTCATGATGTTATGCGAATGTAATGTATCGGTAAAGCGTAAGATAGTAAGGACAAACAAATCCTACAACAAAACCTGCAAGAAAAATCAAAGGGTTAGCAGCACACACAAGCAAGTAACACAAGTGTCCTTAGGTTTAAAGGCTTGCTTGAAGTTCGTAGGTAAGTACCCTCCCCACTGACGTTTAGTTGGTTCAACCTGTCCTAAAAAGTAACCGGGTTCTATGGTGCTCATATCCCTGATCTTTCTCGCGAGCATTGTCTCAACATGGCACTCGATCGGCCAGCCAAAAGCATCCCTAGAGTTCTGTAATACGATGAACTGACTTTTTTGAAATGTCGCGGTAAGCAAGAGTCGCCACCGACTTTTATTTTATCCAATAAGAAAGGCTAAAAGAACAGAAAAAGACCTTTAAAAGATATTGAGTTCGGGGGGTAAGTTATACAAAGGGAAGGTGTAAGGCACCCTTTTGCATCCATGGTTATCCATGGGCTCTTAATTGCTTAGCTCACTTTGTTTTCAAAATGTTTGAATTGTTTGAAAAGTAGTGTGTGAATAGAAAAGATTTTTGGATAAGGACTTTAGCTTGTAAATAAGCGTAGCCTTTTGAAAAGATTCTTTGAAAATAAGTAGAAAAAGATTTTGAATTTTTGAATTTGAATTGAAAAAGAGCAAGCAATTAATAGCAACTACCCTTAAATTATAAAAATGTTCTTTTAGCTTTTCAGGGCTATCCATACCATAGGAGGGTAGGAAGTCCTTTTAATTGATGTTTAAGGGTCATTGAGAATAATCGTTCGCCACAAGACTATCCCATGCCATAAAGAGGGCAGGTAGTCTATGGGAAGGATATCATAGTCATTTTATCTTTTTAGGCATCATGCGAGGATACCTTAGCAATTGGGACAATCATCGTGTTTTTTCGAGGCAGCATCGAGGGACTAGAATCTCATATGATGATTTCAATAACTTTAAGGCAACTTTTGCTTTAGGTATCCTCGGAATCGAGGGACTTGACTATTTTTCACAAATAAAGCAACAAGGCAACAAGGCAACAAGAGAGGGTTACCCTAAAGGTGTGTGTGTGGCACAATCACGTGGTTAAATTCGGATATTTATCTTGTAAATAATGTTAGCTACATTCGATTAATTATCTTGCACTCCCTAGGATTACTAACCACGCAGTTTAAAATAAAGGCAGAGTTAAAAGTCCTACGCTATTATAATAAACACCTGTAGGCAGAAAAAGAAAGGCAGAAAAATAAAACTAAGCTATTACAAAAAACCCTTGCAAGCCTATACACATTTTCTAGAACTTAAAATAAATAGTAAAAGTGAAACTCAAAAATAGATAATTAAAGTTAAATGCAAAAAATTAAATAAAGACAGAAATTTAAATAAAGGCAAAAATTAAATAAATAAACAAGTTTTACCCCAAAGCTGGGAATTAGCACAAACATACGACAATCATAGAATATGAGGTGAGAAGAGAATGCGCGTTTGAAGAAATTTAATGTTTGATTAAAAGGGTAAACCTAAACCTTTGGAGGTTAAAAAAACCTAGTGGTAAAATAAATCTATAGGCTAAAAACCTAAGCCTAGGTTAATGAACAATACCTACCAGTAATTACTAAGCCTAACTGCACTAAAGTAACATGGCAAGGGAAAGTCACTTGATTAAATGAACCTAATTAATCTAAATTGTTTAATCTAAATTTAAATTAATTAACATAAAAATCCTAATTTGATTAAATTAACCTAAGTCTAAAAATGTTATTGTTGAATTAACCTAAATTTAAAAAAATTAATTATTTAAACCTAAATATAAATATTACTCTAAATTATTAATTTAAATTAAAAAAACAAATTAATTTTATAAAAAAAAATATTTTACAGTGGTTTATGAAAATAACATGAATTTTATGGTTTGAGAAAAAAAGATTAAGGTTTTAGTGAAAATTTAAATAATAAAACAATAAACCAACAATTAAAAAAAATGAATTAAAGAAAAACCAGGATTTGGTCTGATATGGTGTGGCTGGAGGTCCTTGGAATGCCAATGGAATTTTCGAAGAGGCAAAAGCTTTATGCCCTAACAATGGTAAATCCATATTCTTGCACCGCTCCTCTTTAGCAAAAGGAAGTACCTGCAAAAATAAGATAAGAATAAGAATAAGAATAATAATAGTATAATAGTAATAATAACAATAATAGAATAATAATAATAATAATAATAATAATAATAATAATAATAATAGAAGCAATTAACAAAAAATATTACTAATAATAATAATTATAAAAAAAAAGGTTAGTAATGATAATAGTTACAATAAAAATAAAAAAATAAAAAATATTATAAAAAGGGTTTGGCCTCATATAATTTACAATTTTCCCAAGAAATAAAGGTTCAGAAAGTTAGATCATGGTTAAAAGGGCAAACATTCCCAAGGGTTTTTTAAAAAAAATATTATGATCGTAAAAACATAATTTTAAACTAGAATGTAGCAACAATGGGCAAAACAATGATTTTAAAAAAACAAGCCTCAGGTATCATCATTGGCCAAAAATATTGTAATTCTAGATAAAGTATCTGAAAAAGGTTTTTAAAAAAGGGGAGTTGAAAGAAAGTGTTTCGAAAAATAAAGAGGATGTCAAAAACATAAGAATTTTGATAAAAGGTGGCCTCAAGTGTCATCATTGGCCAATGGCCAAAAACTAAAGTTAGTATAAAAACATACATCAGGGGCCTCATATGTTAATCATCGGCCAAAAGGTTTTGAAAACAAAAGGTTTATTTTTAGTTTTGATAAAAAGTATTAGAAAAGGTTTTTTTCTTTAAAAAAGAAGAAGAAGAGGAGGCCTCATAGGAAATCATTGGCCAAGAACCAAGCAAAAGAAGAACAAAAGATATTGAAAAAACTCTGTAAATTGTTTTGTATGTAGGAATTAGGAATGAAGAATGGGGTTGAAGGTGTTAAAAAAAATAAGGGTTTAGTTGGGAGAGAGTGAATTGAGAAATTGGTAATTGTTAATTTTGTTCTCTTAAAAGTGTAGAACCTAGTGCTATTTATACATAAAAATTAGGTTAGTAAAAATATTAAAAGAATCAATTAATTAATTAATAAATCATAAATCTAAATCAAATATAATTTGTTTTTGATTTCTGAAATATTTAACTAATTATGTTGATTCTTTCCTAAACTATACAATTATGCAATATTAAAAAATATGAACAAAATCTTTGCAAATCTTTTTTTTTTATGATTTTTGGACTAAAATTATAGAAAATAAAGATTTTAATAAAAAATAATATTTTAAAAATGCCTAATAAACAAATACGAAAATAATAATTAAATGATGAAAAAATACTATTTTTGAATTTTTTTAATATTTTATGATTTTTGTTAATTTTTGACTAAAAAATACTTAAAAGTAAAAATTGACTACTTTAAAAAATGCCTATTTAATTAGTTCAAAAATTAAAATTAAAATGATAAAAAAATGCAATTTTTGTGATTTTTGAATAAATGGAAATAAAGTTAGAACTAAAATTAAAAAGCAAGTAAAAGGGAAAATGTTAGAAGTGGGATTCGAGCCCGAGACCTCTCGCTCTTGTACCTTTTAACCTCAAATCCTTACCAACTGTGCTATGTCAATTATTCGAAATAAAATAACATTTGCAAATATATGAGGGCAAATTTTGGGGTATGACAGTTGTCCGTGTTCAATCTTCTTAAACCTGAGGATGTAGATTGGCTTGTGTGCCTGTCAGAATTTGAAGGTAGAAGAGGATTGAACACTAGAATTCCAAGAAATTTGCCCTTGCTGATGTAGGGACCTTCTTTGGAGATGGGCTTAAAGATGACATCAGTTGAAGTATTGACGTGTGTTAGAATGAGTCGTACGTTAGACTGTATCTGTGGTGTCAGAATTAAATTGTTGGCTCGATTGCCCTGAGCGTCGGGATTATATAAGTGAATTGATTGAGATGGGCTTAAAGGATGCCATCTGGATGTTGGGAGTATGAAGTGGGCTTAAAGATGCCACCTGACTTGATAGGTTGAAAGTCAGAATGAGTCGTACGTTATACTGTATCTGAAAGGATATACTTTGGATGAGTCGTACGTTAGACTGAATCCACTGTATTGATGAATGTCAAAGTAAGTCGTACGTTAGGCCGTACTTTAGGACGAGTCCTACGTTAGACTAGGTCCAATTGCATCGATAGATGTCTGGATAAGCCGTATATTAGGCTGAAGGACGAGTCGTACGTTAGACCGGGTCTAATTGTATCGATAGATGTCTGAAGAGCCGTACGTTAGGCTGAAGGATGGGTCGTATGTTGGACCGGATCCAATTGCATTGATAAATGTCCAGAAAAGCCGTACGTTAGGCTGTAGGATAGATCGTACGTTAGACCGGGTTCCCTGTATTGATAATTGTCAGAATACACCATACGTCAAGAAGTATCCTAGGATGAGTCGTACGTTAGACTGGATCCTTTGTATCGAGAAGTACTAGAATGAGCCGCACGTCAGGTTGTATCTGAGCTCGATGTATTGAGAATTATTTGTTGGAGATTGATCGTGTCAGCACCGTTCGTAGTAACTGAATTAGATCTTGGAAAGATTATCGTGTCTACACCGTTCGTAGTAATAGAATTAGATCTTGGAATATTGATCGTGTTAGCACCGTTCTTAGTAACTGAATTAGATCTTTGAAGGATGATCGTGTCTACACCGTTCGTGATGATAGAATTAGATCTTTGAATGTTGTTCGTGTCAGCACTGTTCGTCGTAACTGAATTAGATCTTGGGAAGATGATCGTGTCTACACTGTTCGTGATGATAGAATTAGATCCTTGTAGGTTGATCGTGTCAGCACCGTTCGTAGTAACTTAATTAGATCTTGGAAAGATGATCGTGTCTACACCGTTCGTGATGATAGAATTAGATCTTTGAAGGTCGATCGTGTCAACACCGTTCGTAGTAACTGAATTAGATCTTGGAAATATGATACCATAACGGGTCATACGTTAAACCATATATGATAGAGGACGTCAGAACGAGTCATGCATTAAACCATATCTGAAGGAGAATATTAGATCATATATGTTGGAGGGTATCAGAACGAGTCGTACATTAGACCATATCTGTTGAAGGATGTTAGAACGAGTCGTACATTAGACCATATCTGAGGAAGAATACCAGAACGAGTCGTACATTAGACCATATCTGAGGAAGAATACCAGAACGAATCATACATTAGATCATATCTGATGGAAGGCGTCAGAACGAGTCGTATATTAGACCATATCTGTAGGATAATGCCAGAACGAGTCATACATTAGACCATATCTGACTGAGAATACCAGAACGAGTCATACATTAGACCATATCTGACTGAGAATACCAGAACGAGTCATACATTAGACCATATCTGACTGAGAATACCAGAACGAGTCATACATTTGACCATATCTGATAGAGAATGCTTGCTTGTTAGAGTTTATAAGTTATTTGATGAAGTTTTGGAATACAAAAAGACTTGTTAGAATGAATCTTCAGCTTGATTATATCTGGGAGGAATGCTTGTCGAGATGGAACCTGAAAACAAAGTTAGAAATATGCAATGTCATGATGCATGTATTATATGACGAGTCTCTCAAAATAAATGAGAAACCCATATGTTTATCATGAAGTAATGTATGCAATGTATGAATAGTTATGTGATGTATATGGAGTATATTAGTGATTTATCTTGATTGAGAAAATAAATCTCCATATCGTTGTGATATTGATGTCTGATCTTGTTTTGAAGATGCTCAGCTGGGGATTTATGATTTCTGCCTGGGGATAGCTATTTGAATGATTGATCTTGATGTACCCTGACTAGGGATAAGAGAGATGAATAACCCTGTTTGGAGAAGAGAAAAGTGTCGGGGAACCGGCAGTATCGAAGATGTAAACTCCGTTGAGGAACTAAGTCTTTGTTGGGGCGAGAACAGTTGAAGATATCTTCTTAATGATTACTCTGTGGGGATATGATCCTGTGAAACTGGATTTGTGGGAAGGCATGGATGTCTTAAACGTTGCCCCCAGTATTATAGTAACTTCTATTCCTGGATTTGTATTGATTGGGACACACCAATGAGTATTGATCGAGGTGTCAAACGGGCTTTGTATAGCTTTGCCCTAGATAGTAGGGATTTTGAAGAGATTTGCCTCGAGGGGACCTTATGGGATACATATTATGGGTGATGCCCCTAGTACTCATATACTTGGGAAAATGCCCCTGATTGTTCGATGCTCCTGAGAGATTCTTTAAATCTTGACTTGATTGCCCTAGATTGATTGGACAAAGCACGCCGTGCCCCTTGTATTTATTGACTTCTAATCAACTGAGTCTGTTATAAGAGATGTTGCTGCTGAAATAGTTTCGTCTATCGGGATGACTTTTAGCCATTAGTCGTACCCTGTGCAGATTCTTCCTGATGCTAACATTTGAAATTATGTAGCAGGATATGTTTAATAATGAATTCATGAGATGCAATGCATATGTCTGACTTGAGTTTTTGAAAAACATTAAAATAGGAGATGTAAAAGCGTGATATTTGTAATAACATGATATTGACTCGGCATTTATGGCAAACCTTAAGGAGTCAGGATACCCTTTTGGTGACAGTACGCTTTCGAACTAACCATGCTTCAGTTAGGACTTTCAAGGGTTGTAACGTGGCTTGGTTCACGGTTTAAGAAACAAAGGATAATGACTCAAAATTTATTTATACCCATCCCAATCTTCGTGATGTTCTTCGATCCTATGCTAGGTTAACCTTTCTTTTAAGTTCTAGCCGAGTTTGAAGTCGTAACATTGAAATTTGATGATGGTTAAAGCACCAGAACTTTTATTTCGACAGACAGTCATCATTTCTTGTAATTTTTATTTTTGTCGAGGATTTGCAGTGACCTCTTTTTTTGAATTTGTTATCCCTAACTTTTGCCTGAACTGTTTATTTTGAGATTACAGTCAGCGGGATGTTTTGATTTTTGCTAAGTCTCCTTCATAGGTTTTGACTTAACATCTTTTTTCTTTTTGGTGGATATTGACTGCATGACTTAATGGTTGCGAGAACCCATCATTATTTGTGTAAACAACGGCTAGTATAATTGATTTAACTGAGTAACTACCCTGCCCCAGGTTATAATTAAGGGTTTTAAATTGCACAAGAAAAGAGAACTTCTACTCCTTAGGCTCAAAGGGGTTGACGAGGGATTAACATCCTTATATCTCCACTGTTTAGGGATTGAAACAATGCATGTACATCGCCAGCATAGTCCGTTCAAAAGCATACTGTATGAGGTTGCAGTATCGTTTTCGTCACCCTCCTTCATAAGGCTTACAGCTTAGCAGGAGTAGAATATCACAAAACATATGCAAAGTAAAGACATAATTTAAAATGAGAGATAGCGAAATAATTTGTTCAATACAAACATATGCAATGCACTGATGATGATTATTAAAACAGATAATGTCTATCATAAGCCCAATGTTTAAACAAACAGGATAGAAATTGCACATGAAAGTAGATCTAATGATCCAAAAGTTCGCCCGTCTAGACGTCAATCAGTCTTGTCATGACTAGGCATAGGAGCGGTGATCATCACAGGAGTTTTCAGGAGGGTTGAATTTGATTTCCCTGTCATCGATCAGATCTTGAGTCTTATTCTTCAATGTCCATTAATTGTTTATGTAATGTCCAGGACCATTGGAATGGTACGCGCACCTCGCGTTGAGTTTATAGCCAGGAGTGGAGGTGTTAGAATTCTTAGGAGCATCCCTCAGAGTAATCAATATGATCTTCAACAGATGTTGTAACGCTTGAGCCAACGACATATTGATCTTGGTGAATTGACTCTTAAGTACATCTGGCTTATGTTGTTGTTGTGGTGCCGGTGTAGAGATCAGAAATGCCCCATCATATTGGTTACGTCCATTACAACCTTTGCGGTATCAGCCATATGAGGCTCCTCAGGTGAGTTGAAATCAACGATCTTGTCATAAATTAAGTTTTGAATCACATGCTTCAACGGTCTACAATCCTTTACATCATGATCAGGATTGTTCGAATAATAAGCACATCTCGCATTGTGTTGCACCCCAAAATTTGCCCTCTTTATGTGTGTCATAAGTTATGAAGGACCAAGAAAAATTAAAGAGTTTTTGTTGTTTTTAAAGATAATTTCAGTGCAAAGGTTAGCCATGGTTCAAGATATGGTTTGCGGGATCTTTGTGATTAAGGTGTGATTATGAGTTCATGTATTTGTCGCTCGTAATGCAAGTCGCTTGTGATTTGATGATTTAAGTTGGGGTTTCTATTAAGAATGCAAATTGGATTTCATTGAGAATTGAAGATGGATTCGGAAGAATTACTTTAAGTGTTTACTTAATCTCATGAATTCAAATACATGTTCAAATTAATCGATTGAATCGGAATTTAAGCTTGTCAAAGTTGAAAAGAAGATTCATGTGGATTGTTGGAATGCAAGATTAATTGGAATTTAAGTTGTCCACGACCATTTTTCAAGTTCATTCAAAAAATACAAAAGAAATATCATTCAAGTCAATTTTGTTCAATTTCAAACATTCACTCACTCAAAATTCAAGTGTCAAAGGGTTACAAAATATACAAAAGTTCCTATTCATTACAAGAGCACCAACTTGGCCCAAGTCATAATACAAAAATTATAATAAACAAAAAAAGACAACCTGCAACACAACAAATAAACCGATCCTCCACTTCAAATTATAAGCCAAGCTGCTTCAAGTAGAAAGAAAAACCGGTTCTCGGATCGTAACTTCACCTGCATAATCAAAACCAAAACTTGCTGCACAATACAAAATAAACCAACCTGCGGATAAACCAAACCGGTTCTAACAAGTTAATCAACAGCAGTCCGAAACCAGGAGAAAACCGGAACGGAACCTATATCAAAAAAAACCAAATCGGCGTGACTGAGGAATTAAGCAAAAATAGGTTCAAGAGAACTTGAGCATACAAGAAAAAAGAGATAACAGAATTGGGGAGAGGTAACAGAAAACGAAGACCTTCATTCATCTTCTGGGACATCTCCACAATCTCCAATCCTCTCTTCATCGCCTTCAAGCTTCAACCATATTCACCATAAAATTCAATAACAGAAAAGGAAAAAACGTAACAAGCTTCGAGCACCTCTTGAATCTTCAATCCTTCTCCTCTTCAACCTTCATTCACAACCTAACAGAATTTCTACGCATAAACCAATAATTCAGAAAATCATCACCATAACCGTTTCTTGATTCTTCATCCTTCAAGGATACCTCGGTATCAATACCGATTCCATACGCCAAAATCTTGATTCAACAACCTTCTCCAACTGAACCTTCATCTTCTATCGCCTTCAATCTGAACCTTCTTCATCTTCTTCGTCACACAAAAGATTTCCAGAAAATCAATTATCATCATAGCAAAAATTGAACAGAAACTAGAGGAAGAAAGAACCTCTAACGGATTTTCTCAGAGCTTGCTAATCTTTCTTCTCCGCACAAGAATCTTCGATCCTATCTCAATTTCAAGGGAATAACACTGGTTCATAATAGTCAAGCATCTTCACCGAATCTCCAACCGAAGCCTCAATCATCATCAATCCTCGCCGCCGCGCATCATCATCACCGATCTTCAACATTGAATCTTCATTCACATAATAACACAACTTCGCATCGCATCTGAGTTCAGTTGAGCCTTAATCTGCAGCAACAACCTTCCTTCAACACAGAAGAAATCGTGAAACCTGCAAAACAATAACAACAACATTTCATCATCAAGAACGCAGAGAAGAAAATCAGATGAGAAGAAGAAAGAATTGAGAGGTGAAGGATGAGATCGGAGGAGGAGGTGTTTGCTTCCTACTATGATGACGAATTTGAAAGATCTCGCCAGAGATAGTTCCACCGCCGTCGCATCCTAAGGACAAGAGAGATGAGATCAGAGAGATGAGCGACGTGATATTGTTTTGTTCGATCGGAAGTATTGAACGAAGGCTCCGATGCCGTTTCCGTGCGCCGCCGTCTGCGATTCGAGTGAGAGAGGAGGGAGACGAATCTGTCTTCAGAAATGTGAATCATCAATCATGTAACCCTAATTACCCCTTTCTTTTAATTAATCTTGATTGATAATAATTGGATAGTTAAATTTGTTGTTAATTGGCATTAAGCATGGTTAATGGAGTTAAAACCTGATAATGGATTGCGTTAACATGAAAGCTGATTGAAATCAAAATTGGATTTAGTTGATGTTGAAGATCCCATGGGCCAAACGAAACTGCTATTCCACCTCCCCCATAGCCCAATTACACCATTTTTTTATGCTGAAAATGATAACAAAAACTATCCTTGGGCCTCCCACACGTGATTACTGTCTACACCCCTTTGCTAGCCCATCATCATCTTTTTCTTGCTAAAAATCTGAAATAAAAACACCCATGGGCTTTATTATGATTGGGCCTGCGATTTGCTCGACATTGCACCACTGTTTTCTATATTAAACCCCCTGTTCTCATATTTTTTCATTAGAATTAGAATTTTTTTCCTTAATTTCTTAGCATAATAAAATGACATAAAATCATAATAAAACTTTGTTAGATTTAGGATTTAATCTTGATATTGTTTTGTTAGATTTTAGAAATTAATCGAATAGTTTGTTTCGGTAGCTTTTGGTTGATTAAAGTGCTATAAAAACAATTACATTTGTTAGACTTTTACTAGATAAAAAGATAATAAAAACATGTACTATTTTCCGTGTTAGATTTAATTGTTTTGTACATAGTTTTGTTCTTATTCTTAGATAAAAATGCCATAAAAAACAATTTAATCTTGCTAGCTTTTCTTTTAGAATTCATTTAGAATTTAATTGCTAGTATTTTCTATGGTCGGTGCATGCTTCCTTGTTATTACTGATTTGGTTGTTGAGATGTGCGAGGTACTTCGAGAGAGCCTTCGATTGCGATTCGACTTACTTTTGTATTCCACTTTATTTGTGGGACACGAATTCGCTTCCAGTGCAATTGATTTGAGTCGTGTTCCACTTTATTTATGGGATACGAACTTCCTCCTGACGGGATTCATCTGATCTCTCATTCATTGAGATGTATTCCTGTATTGTCTGGCTTGTGTTCTCTTGCAGGTTACTCGTGTGGTTATGCTCGACGCGTGCCACATGTCGCTTGTAACTTTGCTTGATGATGGCTTTCACGACGACGCTTTCTAACTTGCTTTGCTTGATGATGGCTTACGCGAAGTATTCCGGACTTCTCTGCTTACACTTGCTAGCTCATTACGGATTTGTTATCCGTTCGGTATTGTCTCCTTGTCCCTTTTACCGCTTTCCACATCATCCTTTAACGTGAGAAGTAGGACTTAGACATGCATCTGGCCAAACCCTCGAAAGAGGCTCTGTTTTTGTTGGTGTGTTTATATTTGTGCTTTGCGGCAGGGAGTCATGGTGTAATAAGTCTTATATAGCACTCCGTTAAGTCCTCATGGAAGGCACGCGGAAAGGGTTAGCAATCAACCCCCGCCTAGTCTCATCGAGTCCGTTCGGTATGCGCACGCTACGCGTTGCTCGCTTCCGAACCTGCACAAGATCTTGTTATCGAGTATGTCAGGAAAAGGGTTCATGTAGCCGGACCCCCGCCTTTCCTATAGCTCGCATCGCTCGACGTTGATGCTCGGTGTACGCACGCACCGTTTTCCTTTACGATCTCTGACGGCTTGGTTGCTGAGAGGGATCCGCTCCTCTTGTCTATGGCCCGATCATTTTCGCGAGGTCTAATGCTTGGTTGACTTGGGTTGAGCTGCTCCCCTTGGCTATGGCGGGACCGCCTTTCTACCATTCGGTTAGTACCGTTGGTTTTGTTTGCTTCATGAGCGGAGCTCGTTTGTGTGATATTCTTGTGTGTTTTCCTTTTCCCCATAGGTTGCTATTTTTGTTTAGACTTGTACCCTTTGTATGATAACATTAGGTAGCAAGCTTTCCCCCTTAGCTTAGGTTTCCCTCATGCATTCTTTAAAACACAAACCACACTCTTTGATTTTCTTTTCTTAAGAGCTTGTTATTTCCGCTCCATTCCCAAGCATAAGTCTCCAAAGGTCGAGCAGCGGAGTGTGAATGTAACTCGTTCACTTAAAAAACACAAAACAAACAGAAACTAGTTAGCCGAGCTACGGTAGCTCTGATTCTGCAAAACAGATATGTAGGCAGCGGGGTAGGGCCCGTGCGAGCACAATCCTTTCTTTTCCCTACATCCTGCTTTCATTTTAGTCCAGATTAGCGTAGATTTATTACACACCCATAGATTTAGACACAGGCGTGGATACCATCGAGTACGATGGGCGCGAGGGGTGCTAGCACCTTCCCCTCGCGTAACCAACTCCCTTACCCTTTTTCTCTGGTCGTGAGACCGTTGTTTTGTTTTGTGGTTTGCTGGCATTCCCTTCCTTTTCAGGATAAATATGTTAGTGGCGACTCTGTTAATTTTCGCGGTAGCGACACATTGTAATTGTACCCTAGGAATAGGAGTGCCTTCAATTCTTCTTGCCCCTTGGCTGAGTTCATAATCAAAGTTTGGGATCAGATGTTCTGAGCCTGAAGGTGTTTGACTGATTGCTCGAAATCCATTTGTGTTGAAGCAAACAGCAAGAGAGGATGAGATACCTGTTGTGAGAAACCTATTATGCGATGTTATGAATGCAAATGCAGTATTTTCAAGGATCTATAGGAAATTTAGTTTGCGACGTTAGAAAATAATTGGTCGCATCTTTGTCTGAAGAATTCTGACTTTCGTCTTTGAACATCCTTCTTTGAGAATCAAGCTCACCATATCGAGTGGGTCATCGCCTCTAATTCAGGATACCTCTGAATTTGAAGGTATATGGCTAGAGGAAAATAAATTATCTTGCCCCTTGATAGGTACTGTGTCTCTGAATTGGAAGGTATGTGGCCAGAGGAAAATAAATCCTCTTGCCCCTTGATAGGAATTTAGTCCTTGATAAGAGCACCTGAAATTGTGCGCCCTAAATTCTTAAGATCCTTGAAAGGGTTAGTTAACATGTGATGTTATGATGTTATGATGTCATGATATCATGCACATGTAATGCATTAAGTAAAGCATAAGGTAATAAGGACGAAATATCCTACAAGCAAAACCTGCAAGGAAATCAAAGGGTTAGATAACAAACAAGTCACACAAGAGTCCTAAGTTTAAAGGCTTGCATGAAGTATGACCAGGTAACTACCCTTCCCAAAGGTACTTCTATGGATAAAGAGATTTCAGCAACGGGTTCTACCAGTGACCCATAATTGTCAGCCCCTTCTAAAGCACCCTCGAACATGGTACATGCATACCACGCAATGATACTTTAGGAAGAAACCTATCTGAGCTGTAGTATCGGGTCGCGACCATAACTTGGCATGCACCAAGAATAGCCCTCCCACTACGTTCCTAAAAGTTAAGATGGGTTAAAGGTGACTAAAGGTCCTTGAGCTCCGACGCACCCAAAGATACATGCGTAAACCTCTCTCATGCACAAGAGGTACACAATAACCAGCGGAGGCCTAACTCAAGCGCAAACTTCATATTGACCAATCCCAAGAATGCACAAGGGAGGTCTCCATGACTATGTCGCTCCTATCTTAAGTGTACTTGAATCTGGGTGTAGGATTCGTCCTTCATTTAATTCCCAAAACAGCCCTGAAAAATAAAGCAAGCAAAGCAAACAATAGAAAACATTTAAGGTGAATCCTAAACTTTAAGGTAACCCCTCCTTTAATTCGAAAGCATCCCCAGCAGAGTCGCTAGTTCTGTAATACGGTGAACTGACTTTTTTGAAATGTCGCGGTAAGCAATAGTCGCCACCGACTTTTATTTTATCCAATATGAAAGGCTAAAAGAATAGAAAAAGACCTTTAAAAGATTTTGAGTTCGGGGGGTAAGTTATACAAAGGGAAGGTGTAAGGCACCCTTTGCATCCATGGTTATCCATGGGCTCTTAATTGCTTAGCTCACTTTGTTTTCAAAATGTTTGAATTGTTTGAAAAGTAGTGTGTGAATAGAAAAGATTTTTGGATAAGGACTTTAGCTTGTAAATAAGCGTAGCCTTTTGAAAAGATTCTTTGAAAGTAAGTAGAAAAAGATTTTGAATTTTTGCATTTGAATTGAAAAAGAGCAAGCAATTAATAGCAACTACCCTTAAATTATAAAAATGTTCTTTTAGCTTTTCAGGGCTATCCATACCATAGGAGGGTAGGAAGTCCTTTTATTGGATGTTTAAGGGTCATTGAGAATAATCGTTCGCCACAAGACTGTCCCATGCCATAAAGATGGCAGGTAGTCTAAGGGAAGGATATAATAGTCATTTTATCTTTTTAGGCATCATGCGAGGATACCTTAGCAATTGGGACAATCATCGTGTTTTTTTGAGGCAGCATCGAGGGACTAGATCTCATATGATGATTTCAATAACGTTAAGGAAACTTTTGCTTTAGGTATCCTCGGAATCGAGAGACTTGACTATTTTTCACAAATAAAGCAACAAGGCAACAAGGCAACAAGAGAGGGTTACCCTAAAGGTGTGTGTGTGGCACAATCACGTGGTTAAATTAAGATATTTATCTTGTAAATAATGTTAGCTACATTCGATTAATTATCTTACACTCCCTAGGATTACTAACCACGTAGTTTAAAATAAAGGCAGAATTAAAAGTCCTATGCTATTACAATAAACACCTGTAGGCAGAAAAATAAAGGCGGAAAAGAAAGGCAGAAAAATAAAGGCAGAAAAGAAAGGCAGAAAAATAAAACTAAACTATTACAAAAAACCCTTGCAAGCCTATACACATTTTCTAGAATTTAAAATAAATAGTAAAAGCGAAACTAAAAAATAGATAATTAAAGTTAAATGCAAAAAATTAAATAAAGGCAGAAATTTAAATAAAGGCAAAAATTAAATAAATAAACAAAATTTACCGCAAGGCTGGGAATTAGCACAAACATACGACAATCATAGAATATGAGGTGAGAAGAGAATGCGCATTTGAAGAAATTCAATGTTTGATTAAAAGGGTAAACTTAAACCTTTGGAGGTTAAAAAAACCTAGTGGGTAAAATAAATCTACAGGCTAAAAACCTAAGCCTAGGTTAATGAACAATACCTATCAGTAATTAATAAGCCTAACTGCACTAAAGTAACCTGGCAAGGGAAAGTCAATTGATTAAATGAACCTAATTAATCTAAATTGTTTAATCTAAATTTAAATTAATTAGCATAAAAATCCTAATTTGATTAAATTAGGATAAGTCTAAAAATGTTATTGTTGAATTAACCTAAATTTAAAAAAATTAATTATTTAAACCTAAAAATAAATATTATTCTAAATTATTAATTTAAATTAAAAAAACAAATTAATTTTATAAAAAAAAGATTTTAGAGTGGTTTATGAAAATAACATGAATTTTATGGTTTGAGAAAAAAAAATTAAGGTTTTAGTGAAAATTTAAATAGTAAAACAATAAACCAATAATTAAAAAAAATGAATTAAAGAAAAACCAGGTTTGATCTGATATGGTGTGGCTGGAGGTCCTTGGAATGCCAATGGGATTTTCGAAGAGGCAAAAGCTTTATGCCCTAACAATGGTAAATCCATATTCTTGCACCGCTCCTCTTTAGCGAAAGGAAGTACCTGCAAAAATAAGATAAGAATAAGAATAATAATAATAATAATAATAATAATAGAAGAAATTAACAAAAAATATTACTAATAATAATAATTATAAAAAACAGGTTAGTAATGATAATAGTTACAATAAAAATAAAAAAATAAAAAAAATTATAAAAAGGGTTTGGCCTCATATAATTTACAATTTTCCCAAGAAATAAAGGTTCAGAAAGTTAGATCATGGCTAAAAGGGCAAACATTCCCAAGGGGTTTTTTAAAAAACATAATTTTAAACTAAAATGTAGCAACAATGGGCAAAACAATGATTTTAAAAAAACAAGCCTCAGGTATCATCATTGGCCAAAATTATTGTAATTCTAGATAAAGTATTTGAAAAAGGTTTTTAAAAAAGGGGAGTTGAAAGAAAGTGTTTGGAAACATAAAGAGGATGTCAAAAACATAAGAATTTTGATAAAAGGTGGCCTCAAGTGTCATCATTGGCCAATGGCCAAAAACTAAAGTTAGTATAAAAACATACATCAGGGGCCTCATATGTTAATCATCGGCCAAAAGGTTTTGAAAACAAAAGGTTTATTTTTAGTTTTGATAAAAAGTATTAGAAAAGGTTTTTTTTTCTTTAAAAAAGAAGAAGAAGAGGAGGCCTCATAGGAAATCATTGGCCAAGAACCAAGAAAAAGAAGAACAAAAGATATTGAAGAAACTCTGTGAATTGTTTTGTATGTAGGAATTAAGAATGAAGAATGGGGTTGAAGGTGTTAAAAAAAATAAGGGTTTAGTTGGGAGAGAGTGAATTGAGAAATTGGTAATTGTTAATTTTTTTCTCTTAAAAGTGTAGAACCTAGTGCTATTTATACATAAAAATTAGGTTAGTAAAAATATTAAAAGAATCAATTAATTAATTAATTAATCATAACTCTAAATCAAATATAATTTGATTTTGATTTCTGAAATATTTAACTAATTATGTTGATTCTTTCCTAAACTATACAATTATGCAATATTAAAAAATATGAACAAAATCTTTGCAAATCTTTTTTTTTTTTTATGATTTTTGGACTAAAATTACAGAAAATAAAGATTTTAATAAAAAATAATATTTTAAAAATGTCTAATAAACAAATACGAAAATAATAATTAAATGATGAAAAAAAAATACTATTTTTGATTTTTTTAATATTTTATGATTTTTAGTCATTTTTGACTAAAAAATACATAAAAGTAAAAATTGACTACTTTAAAAAATGCCTATTTAATTTGTTTAAAAATTAAAATTAAAATGATAAAAAAATACAATTTTTGGGATTTTTGAATAAATAGAAATAAACTTAGAACTAAAACTAAAAAGCAAGTAAAAGGGAAAATGTTAGAAGTGGGATTCGAGCCCGAGACCTCTCACTCTTGTACCTTTTAACCTCAAATCCTTACCAACTGTGCTATGTCAAATATTCGAAATAAAATAACATTTGCAAATATATGAGGGCAAATTTTGGGGTATGACAAGTCCAATCTCAATGAGTGTAGCATCGAGTATCAACCGGCTTCAGTCAGGAATCCAACGCCAGCTATCTCGCTACTTCCTATAAGCCAAACTCGAGTTCAACTAAGGTTCTAATGGCGAATTAGTGCTTATGACACCACGCGGTAGCCAAACGTCTCCTCGATCACTTTCAAGGGCCATCAGGACAAACCAATGTGTCACACTAACGGTGGCCACCAGATCAACCATATCGATACGAGTCATACAGTCTCCTTGGTCTATTGCCACATACCTAAGGTACACTAGATCCGGGTGTAGGATCTTTCACACAAGAACATTCCCAAGTAGTACCCTTAAGAATAAAACAAACAAGTCAAACAAAATTAAAGTGATCCTAAACTTTAAGGTAACCCCTCTTTTATTCGAAAGCATCCCCAGCAGAGTCGCCAGTTCTGTAATACGGTGAACTGACTTTATAGAAAATGTCGTGGTAAGCAAGAGTCGCCACCGACTTTTATTTTATCCAATTTATAGAAAGGCTAAAAGAACAGAAAAAGACCTTTTAAAAAGATTTTGAGTTCGGGGGGTAAGTTATACAAAGGGAAGCTGTAAAGCACCCTTTGTATCCATGGTTATCCATGGGCTCTTAATTGCTTAGCTCACTTTTAAATTGTTTAAAATTGTTGAAGTGTCGTGTGTGAATAAGAAAAGATTTTGAAGAAGAACTTTAGCTTGTAAAGAAGCGTAGTCTTTTTGAATTTGATTTTCAAAAGAGTGGGAAAAAGATTTTGAATTTAGAGCAAGCAATTAGTAGCAACTACCCTAAGTTTTAAAAAATGTTCTTTTAGCTTTTCGGGCGAAAGGGTCTATCCGTACCATGAGAGGGCAGGAAGTCTTTCAATTGGATGTTAAGGGTCATCGAGAAAAGTATCGTTCGCCATAAGACTGTCATTTGCCATAAAGAGGGCAGATAGTCTAAGGGAAGGATATAATAGTCATTAATCGTTTTAGGCATCATGCGAGGATACCTTAGCATTCAGGACAATCATCTTTTACCGAGGCAACTTCGAGGGACTAGATGATTTTCAATCTCTTTAGGCAACCTTGCTTTAGGTATCCTTGGAATCGAGGGACTTGACTATTATTTAGTATAATTAGAGGCAACAGAATCATAAGGCAACAGGCAACAAAGGCAACAAGAGGGATTACCCTAAAGGTGTGTGGGTGCGACAATCACGTGATTAAGTTCAATTATTTATCTTGTAATTAGTTATCCTAATTCAGTTCAAGGCTTGCACTCCCTAAGATTACTAACCACGCAGTATAAAATTGCAGAAGTTAAAGGCAAAAAAATATTAAGTCCTACACTATTACAATAAACACCTGCGGGGAAGGGGAAATAAAAGGCCGAAAATAAGAGGGAACAATAATTAGTATAAACATCTTTGAATGCCTTGATCTTCCTCGAACCCTCGATTGACTCTGAAAATGAAAAGGAAAATAATAGGGGTGAGTGTAGGAGTGATTCATTGACTATTGATGCAAACTCTATTTTAGGCAAAGAGGCAAAATAAAAATTAAAATGATATTTAAACAAGGAAAGAGTTAGAAACTTAGCTTTTTGATCTGATGGCGCGTGGCTGAAGGATCTTGGTTAATCCTGAAAATTAGCCACGAAGAAGAAAAAATGTTAGTGCATTAAAGACCTCAACAATTATAACGTGACAAATCAAAAATTATAATGGTAATAATTTAGGCAGCCAAAAGACAAGGCAAAAGGCAAACCCTGAATGGGCTAAAAGTTAACCAGAGTTAATAGAAGAAATAGGTAAAAACCTAGACTAGGATTAATGGGCAACACCTACCAATAATGGAATTTTTAGGGGAGAACAGTGATTAGTAGTCATGATGAAAAAAAGATGGCTAAAATAAAACTAGGGTTTAAAACATAAAAACATAAAAATAAAAATATAAAAAAAAACCTAACTTGATTAATGAATTAAACACAGATGTGAAAAGGCAATTATTGTAAAAGAAATTTTGATGTTATGAGAAAAATCGAGTTTTCGAGTTAAAAGAAATAATGGTGAAAATATTTATTTAATTAATAAATAACATGTTTTAAAAACTAATTTTTAAAATAATAAAAAAAATAGAGAAAAGAAAATAAATAAAAGGGGTTTACAAATAAAAAAATTAAAAAAAAACACTTAGCTTCGGATCCTGTGGAGTGGCGTCCTTGAGGTTCACCGTGGAGCGTCACCTTTTGGTCCTTCAGATCTGGTCGTATGGAGATCCATTGGCTGGAATGCGAGAGTGCATCGTACGCGTGTGTGGGGTGCTGTACTAGATGTGAAGATGTTTCCACTTACCATCTGTACCGGATTCGTCAGTTGTTAATGGAATAGAAACTGTTAAATAAATAAGTAACGAATATGATAATGGGAAGTCAAAAAAACAGTCAAACATGGGACCCCCGCGCGCTGACTGACGAACCAGAAACACCCAGTGCGCCACGTCACTCGGTCAAAGAGCGTTGTTCCTGTTCATCTTCTTCCTTACAGTTACCTGCGAATTTTCTTGTGGAGGCAGCCATGGATTTTCCTGCGGATTTCGTGGCAATTTCCTGCAACTTTTTAAAAACTAAAAAAACAACGTCAATGATTAAACTAAACGCCCAGATCTTATAATCAAGGTGTTGTGAACTCATTAGGGGCTTCGTTTAGGTCTGGAAGTGCATGGAGACTGGAAAACGAAAGTTCTCATCCTAAAAGCCCTAACAATGGCATCATGTGTTATGGACGTTAGAGCTTTGTATCAACGGCTCAAACCTTCTCTAAATAACACCAGGAACACGTCAATATAATCAAAACATGTTAAAGCATCGTAATATGAAAAAAAATATGAAATTTGAAATATGAAATATGAATGTAAATTGGTGTTCATGATGTACGAATTCAAAGCATAATCACCTACTTCCAATTACCTGGGCTTACCCTATGATTCTCCAGGAGTTGAAAGGAGAGAAGAGAAGTCCTTGGAACTCGTTGGAATGAAGAATCCGAATTGCCCTAGTTTGGTGAAACCTTTTTGACTTTGAAACCCTAGTTCTTGGCTACCTTTTTCGTCCCCCAATGATTTCCTTGAGTTGAGAATATATAGAGGAGCTTTTTAGGTCAAGAAGTGGGCTTGGATCTTTGCTTACTTGGTGATTTGGAAATTTGATATAAAATATGACAAAAATCTTTCTATTTTTGGTTTATTTTGTTTTCTAATCTTCTCACATATTTCTTTCATTCACATGATTGATATTGGATTGATTAAATATTGAGGGATAAACCATATAATTTTATTTCATTCAAATATAATTTTATTTGATTTATTTTGACTTTTAATGAATAAAATCAAAGATAAATAAAATAAAATCATGAAATAAATAATATATGATCAATGGGCCTTTTCCAATCTCAAAATCACGTGGGAAGTGTAATGTCATAGGCCCATTACTCAAAAATATGAAATTCATCAATTAGGGCTTCATGCAATTCTCAAAAATCGACCAACTTGTGCAAGCCATAACTCATTCACTATTTATCATATGGAGATGATCTAGGACTTTTTGGAAAGCTCAAGATGTCTTCTATAATCTACTTTAGAACATATTTTTCATTTGGAGATTTTATCTTGATGATATGACTCCTGACAAAAAACAGCTTTTTGCGATCTTCTAGAAGGACCTGTAATGTATTGGCTCATATCTCTTATGCGGAAGCATTTCTTGACCTTGGGCCCAACATCAAAGTTGTAGAGAATCAAATTTCCTTGAGAATGAGCTTTGGTTGAGGAATTTCTGAGAAATTTGGGTTGACTTTCTCCTTAAAAACCCTAATTTAGAAACTTAGGGTTTTGATAACTTTGGAGCTTTTCTTGATGAATCATGATCAAACCTTGATCAAATGATGAATCTAACATTAAAATGTTGATGTTGACCAAAAATCAGGAATTTTTACTGTGGTTTGACCATAGTTTGATTTTTAGGTCAACTAGTCGATTATTGATCTTTTGGGCCATTGAGTGAGCAATCTTTTGAGTCAGGGCTTGATTCTTTGCATGAGGATACTTTGACTCATATGAGAGACCATGGAATCCACTTGAAGTATCAGAAGTTCAAATTCCTTGATCAAATCAGAAACCCTAATTTTGGATCTTGTGCTTAGGAGAAGAGTGAGCTTACACTGTCTTGAGCAATTGCAAGTCAAGTGAGTAAAAACATCTTGGAATATGACGGGAAAATTTTGGGGTATGACAGCTTCCCCTGTTCAATCTTCTTAAACCTGAAGATGTAGATTGGTATGTGTGCCTGTCGGAATCTGAAGGTAGAAGAGGATTGAACACTAAAATACCAAGAAATTTGCCCTTGCTGATGGTGAAGGGACATTTCGAAGATGGGCTTAAAGTTGCCACCCAATTATTAAGAGACTTGATTGAGATGGGATTGAAGATGCCACCCAGCTTGATAGACTTGAGAGTCAGAATACGTCGTACGTTAGACTGTATCTGAAGGATATACTTAGGATGATTCGTACGTTAGGCTGAATCCACCGTATTGATAAGTGTCAAAGTAATTCGTATGTCAGGCTAAACTTTTTAGGACGAGTCGTACGTTAGACCGGATCTAGTTTGCATTCGATAAATGTCTGGAAAGTCGTGCGTTAGGCTGAAGGATGGGTCGTGCGTTAGACCGAATCCAATTGCATCGGTAGATGTCTGGAAAAAGCCGTGCGTTAGGCTGAAGGATGGGTCGTGCGTTAGACCGAATCCAATTTTGCATCGGTAGATGTCTGGAAAGCCGTGCGTTAGGCTGAAGGATGGGTCTTACGTTAGACCGGATCCAATTGCATCAGTAGATGTTTGGAAAGCCGTGCGTTAGGCTGAAGGATGAGTCGTGCGTTAGATCGGATCCAATTGCATCGGTAGATGTCTGGAAATCCATGCGTTAGGCTGAAGAATGAGTCGTGCGTTAGACCGGATCCACTGTGTTGATAATTGTCAGAATACACCATACGTTAGGTTATATCCTAGGATGAGTCGTACGTTAGACTAAATCCTTTGTATTGAGAAGTACCAGAATGAGTCGTACGTTAGGTTACATCTGGGTTTGATGTATTGAGGAGTGTTTGTTGGAGGTCGATCATACCAACACCGTTCGTAGTGATAGAATTAGATCTAAGTCTCTTGATTATCTCTGAACTATCTCTGGATAATACCCGGAACTAAGTATCAGAATTAAATCTTGGTCTTAATTATCTCTGAACTATCTCTGGAGAATACCCGGAACTAAGTATCAGAATTAAATCTCTGTCTTGATTATCTCTGAACTATCTCTGGAGAATACCCGGAACTAAGTATCAGAATTAAATCTTGGTTTTGATTATCTCTGAACTATCTTTGAAAGATATCCAAAATTAAGTGTCGGAACTAAATCTCTGTCTTGAATGAGCGTCAGAGTTAAATCGTTGACTTGATTATCTCTGCACTATATTCATTTGGTTTGTAGGAATGGACTGAAAAAGCAGTATTAATTTTATGCAATGTCGTGATGCATGTTTTGTAATGTTTATTTTTGAAATGAATGAGATTGTATGCATATGCCATGAGGCGTATATATGTTATGTGCGTGCCATGAGGCGTATGCTGTATGAATGCAAAATGTTTATTAATAATAGTGGAAGATTGTAGCAGCGTCTGGCGGGGAATATAAATCCTTGGCTGTTGTGGAGAATACAGAACCCGAGGATACTTAGCTGGGGATTTTTAGCTTCTGCTTGGGGATGAGAGCCATTTGAATGATTGATCTTCATGTACTCTGACTGAGGATAAGAGAGGTGGTTGGAATTCTTGAAGGACTAGGATTTTGGTTGAATTACCATCCGATAGAAGCGAACGTTGTAGCCAATGCATTGAGTAGGAAATAATTGCATATGTCTATGTTGATGACTCAAGAATTGGAATTGTTGGAATAATTTCGAGATTTGAGTTTGGTATGTTGAAGCTTACTTGTGGTATTCTTGATGAGATTAGAGAAGGTCAGAAATCGGATTTGAAATTGGTTGACAAGATGACATTGATTGATCGAGGATAAGCTGATAATTTTCGAATTTGATAAGAACGGTGTCATGAGATGTCGTGATTGAATTTGTATCCCTGATGTTTCGGATTTGAAAAATAGAATTTTTGGATGAAGGGCATCGAAGTGGTTGAGTAGTTATCATGATGCTACTAAGATGTATCAAGACTTGAGAAAGTTATTTTGGTGGCGAGGTATGAAGAAGGATATTGCGGAATTTGTGTATTCGTGTTTGACTTATCAGAAGTCAAAGATTGGACATCAAAAACCGTCTGGTTTGATGCAACCGTTGTCCATTCCTAAGTGGAAGTGGGATAGCATTTCTATGGATTTTGTTTTGGGTTTGTCGAGGACATCTAGTAATTGTGAGGCAATTTTGGTCATTGTAGATGGATTGACGAATTTTGTTCATAGTCGATCCCTTCTTCTTAGTTATACCCTTGAGCAATAAGACGCCCCTTGTTGTGAGTTATAATTCCATTTTCATCTTGTTTCTTCCTAAACACCCATTTCGTGCCAATTACTCGATGGTCTCGCGGAGGAGGGACAAGATCCCAAACCTCATTTCTTTTAAATTGGTTTATTTCCTCTTGCAAGGCTAAAAACCAATGTTCATCGATTAAGGCATCTTTGGAGTTTTTAGGCTCAATTTGAGAGACGAAAGCGAAATGATAACAAAAGTTACTTATCTTTGACCGTGTGGTAAATCGTCTTGTGATTTCTCCTAGAATATTATCGATGGAATGATCTTTTAAGGATTTCCATTTCAAGTGGGAGATCACTTTTATAACTTGGGTGATCTTCCACCTTTTCTTCGGGTGCTTGATCTGATTTCTCCTCAACTTTGTCCAATATGAGGCTATCATTCTTTTCAACACTTTTTGCATCCAAATCTTTTAGTATATTCTCCAATAGGCACCTGCATCATCAAACACAATACATTGTCTTATTCTACTTTCAAGATGAGTAGAGTCATCTCGTATTTTGATAATCTTGAAGTAGTTGAGTCATTTCACCTCTTTATGGGCGACTTGTTAATCTTTTATCTTTTTGTGAAATAGCTCGTTTATTCTTTATTGTTTTGATTTTTTCGTTTATAAACCTACATTATGTGTTCACCTGATCTTCCAGATTAGTTCATCGAATCATGATAAATAATAATTTAAGATATGATTTATGTCATACCCCAAATTGTTAGAACAAGAAATGTTCTGATCAATATTCTTAGTTTTGATGATAACATTATATATGAATTTTGTATAAGACAATATGGTATTCTAATTCTTTACGTTTTCCATTTCAGGAAAAGTCTAAAAGAGTATGCACAAAATCAGCGTTCAGAAGCTCTGGCCCAGAAGATATGGATGGCTTCATCAGAACATGGTCTGGCAGACATCAGAAGATGGTCTTGATGAAATCAGAACATGATCTGGAAAGCATCAGAAGATGGAAGTCAGAAGTAAAGCTCTGAAGATCTGATGGTATCACGCTCCAAAACACTTCCATAGTCTGTTGACTGAAGTTGCATCTGCACCAAAAGCTGAAGACTCTGATATTCAAATGTTATTCTACAAAGTCTGAGTCCAGAAGCAAGTACAAGATGAAAACGCTATAACGTCAAATCTGTCTGACTGACAAAGGGAACGTTAGAAGCTACAAAAGGCAAAGTCAGCAAAAGTAGTTGAAGCATGGCTCGAGGTAGTTGACAAAAGAGTGAAACATTAAATGCAGCAGTGTACTATTCACGCAAAACACTAAATGCGCTCAACGGTCACATTTTCCCACTGCCTATATGTAGAAGTTCTGATGGTGAAGTAGTAACAACACTCTCGCTCTAAGTATAGAAACGCTGTCCAAAACGCTATCACACAAAATCAAAGAAGAACTTCATCTTCAACCTCACAACTTTGTAATATCCTAGTGAGTGTTTAGAACTTAAACTTGAGAGAAAAATCACTTGGTGATTATAGCTTATTAAGAAGCAAATTTAATCTCTTGTAATATTTATTTTACATTGATTGTAAAAGGAAGTTCCTAGAGTGATCAAGTTGTGATCTGTATACTCTAGAAGACTTAGAAGTTATCTAAGTGGAGAACCATTGTAATCAAGATTGATTAGTGGATTAAATCCTTAGTTGAGGTAAATCACCTTGTCAGGAGTGGACTGGAGTAGTTTAGTTAACAACGAACCCGGATAAAAATAACTGTGTGATTATTTTTTATCTTCCATTTTTGATCAAACCCTTATTCAATCCCCCCCTTTCTAAGTGTTTTTCACTCTTCAATTGGCATCCGAGCGCCGGTTCTAGGTGCAAACACTTAACCGTGTTAGAGAAAAGATTCAGGGAGAAAAACACAAAATGGTTGATACAGCTACTCCAATTCCTCCTGAGCAAAACAATGGTAACAATGGAAGTAGTAGCTTCAATGGTTACAATAGACCACCAGTCTTTGATGGTGAGAACTTTGAGTATTGGAAAGATAGACTTGAAAGTTACTTTCTTTGCCAAGATGGTGACTTATGGGATCTAGTGTTGGATGGTTACACACATCTAGTTTCTGCTCAAGGAGTCAAGCTCACCAGACAGGCTATGAATGATGATCAAAAGAAAGCGTTCAAGAATCATCACAAATCATGAACTATATTGTTAGATGCTATTTCTCGTGCTGAGTATGAGAAAATAACAAATAGAGAAACAGCTCATGATATTTTTGAATCTCTAAAGATGACTCATGAGGAAAATGCTCAAGTAAAGGAGACAAAGGCTTTGGCTCTCATCCAGAAGTATGAAGCATTCAAGATTGAAGATGATGAGAACATTGAAGTAATGTTTTTTAAAATTCCAGACTTTGACTGCTGGATTGAGAGTTCTAGATAAAGGTTACACCAAAGTTGATCATGTAAAGAAGATTCTCAGAAGCTTACCCAGAAGATGGGGACCCATGGTGACTGCCTTCAAGATTGCCAAGAATCTGAATGAGGTGTCTCTTGAAGAGCTGATAAGTGCCTTGAGGAGTCATGAGATTGAGCTAGATGCAAATGAGTCTCAAAAGAAAGGTAAGTCAATTGCTTTAAAATCTAAAAATAAAAACTGTACTAACGCTTTTCAGGCAGAAGAAGAAGGATCTGACCAGTCAGAGTCAGAAAAAGAAGATGAATTGTCTCTTCTATCCAGAAGGGTGAATCAACTCTGGAAGAGCAAGCAGAGAAGATTCAAGAACTTCAAAAGACCTGAAAAGGGAGAATCTTCTGAACATAGAAGATCTAGCAAGAAGAAGGTAGTGCGCAACGAATGCAAAGAACCTGGACACTACAAGAATGAATGTCCAAAGCTTCAGAGGGAAAAGCCCAGAAAGAAGTTTGAAAAGAAGAAAGGCATGATGGCTACATGGGATGACTCTGATTCATCTAATTAAGAGTCAGACTCTGAAGATGAGCAAGCCAACATATCACTTATGGCAACAGTTGATGCTGAAGAAGAATCTACTTCAGATTCAGACTCTGATTGAGGTATTTTCTGAACTCATTAGAGGAGATTTAGTTTCCAGCTTATCAGAACTTCTAGAAGTCAAGAGTCAACTTAGTATCGAATACAAAAAGCTTAAAAAAAATTTTGCATCTGAAACTAAGAGACTTGAAAT
Source organism: Vicia villosa (assembly GCF_029867415.1). Taxonomy (NCBI): domain Eukaryota; kingdom Viridiplantae; phylum Streptophyta; class Magnoliopsida; order Fabales; family Fabaceae; genus Vicia; species Vicia villosa. The sequence continues at coordinate 73,467 of NW_026705393.1, read as the reverse complement.
AGAAAACTCTGAACTGAAAGAAAAAGTTTTAAAGTTGACTAAAGATGTTAAAACATCTTCAAGTTCAGAAAAGTCTATTCCAAGCACTAACAATATTTTGAAAAAATATGACTTGAGCTTCAGAAAGTTCTTATCTAGAGGTATAGGCAGAAGTCAGCTAGTCTATATGATTTATGGTGTTAGTGGAAACAAAAGAATATGTATAGGCTTTGAGGGAGAAACCCCCATATAAACTTGAACCTGTTGATGAGATGATTATCAATTACAAACCTTTGTATGAACAGTTCAAGTATGGTCATTCTCATGATATCAAACACACAACACACTCTAAGAGTTTCCATATAACACACCCAAAGAAATATGTTGTTGCACATTCTGGAAAATCTTATGTAAAATCTCAGTTCAATCAGAACTTGAGAAGGACTAACCCCAAAGGACCCAAAAGAATGTGGGTACCTAAGGATAAGATAATTCCTGTTGCAGATCACCTTCACAGCGCAAAAGACAAACATGTCATGGTAACTGGACTCTGGGTGCTCACGTCACATGACGGGAAGAAGGTCTATGTTCCAAGATCTGGAACTTAAATCTGCTAGAGAAGTAAAGTTTGGAGGGAACGAGAAGGGTAAAATCATAGGCTCAGGAACCATATGTATTGGTAATTCTCCCTCTATAACTAATGTTCTTTTAGTAGATGGATTAGCTCATACCTTATTATCCATAAGTCAATTAAGTGACAATGGTTATGACATAATCTTTAATCAAAAGTCTTGTAAAGCTATTAGTCAGAAGGATGGCTCAATCCTATTTATAGGAAAGAGAAAGAAAAACATTTATAAGATTGATCTTTCAGATCTTAAGAACCAACAGGTTACTTGCCTTATGTCTGTTAACGAAGAGCAGTGGGTCTGACACAGAAGATTGGGTCATGCTAGTTTGAGAAAGATCTCTCAGATTAACAAACTCAATCTGGTCAGAGGACTCCCTAAACTGAAATACAAATCAGATGCTCTTTGTGAAGCATGTCAGAAAGGGAAGTTTTCAAAACCTATGTTTAAATCTAAGAATGTTGTCTCTTCCTCTAGGCCTTTAGAACATCTGCACATTGATCTTTTTGGCCCAGTCAAAACAGCATCAATCAGAGGCAAGAAATATGGATTGGTCATTGTAGACGACCATAAAAGATGGACTTGGGTAAAGTTCTTAAAACACAAGGATGAGTCACATTCTGTGTTCTTTGACTTCTGTAATCAGATTCAATCTAAAAAAGAATGTAAAATCATAAAAGTCAGAAGTGATCATGGTGGTGAATTTGAGAACAGATTCTTTGAAATTTATTTTAAATAAAATGGTATTGCCCATGATTTCTCTTGTCCTAGAACTCCACAACAAAATGGAGTTGTAGAACGAAAGAATAGGACTCTACAAGAAATGGCCAGAACCATGATGTCGCGGGCGAAAAATCGTTTTTGGTTCCTCTTTTTTGTGGATGAGACACCTGATGCCTTCTTTGGGCTCGAGTGCTCAAAAAAAATGATTTTTCTTTTGTACCGACCAAACTTTTTATTGTTTCCAAAAGAGGAAAAGGAAAAAAGCTGCAATAACCTAAAAAGTGGGGGGAGAGATCTTGGGTAAGAGGGTTGGTTATACGAAGGGAAGGTATTAGCACCCAACGTATCTATAGTACTCTATAGGTTTCTTTGCTTTGTTTTTCATTCCATGTTACGGTGGAGGTTCTGTTGTGAAATAGGTGGGACCTAAGGTGTTTGTTTGATTATGCTCGCAAAGATCATCGCGATCCTCTGCATACATATCCCTTAAAGGGAATCAGAGCATCTGTAGCTCGGGTCTACGGGTGCTAAGGTTTGAATGGTTTTTTTTTGTTTTGTTTTGCTCGCCAAGGATCGACCTTGTGCCTACGTATTCTCAAAGGGATGTTGAGAAAGTCAGAGCAATCGTAGTTCCCACTTATGCTAGTGGAAGCAAAGGAAAATAGACAAATATCGTCTAAATGCTAGATGTATCTAATCTATATCATCACATACATCTGTTTTTTGGTTTGAAAATCTTTTCATTATAAGCCCGGGGCCATGCCACTTAGGGTGCTTAGAATGATAAAGATGTTTTTGGTTGTTTAACCAGCCTTGTGGCAAAAGTTTCAATGAAGTCAGCCTTGTGACAAAAACTTTGATTAATCAGCCAGCCTTGTGGCAAAAGTTTCAATGAAGTCAGCCTTGTGACAAAAACTTTGATTAATCATCCAGTATGGTGGTAAAACAGTTTGATTAGCCAGCCTTGTGGCAAAAAGTTTGATTGATTAGCCAGCCTTGTGGCAAAAAGTTGATTGATTGATTGTTTGTGATGATATAGAAGAGATACTCCTAGCATAGAGATGATAAATGTCTAATCTCCTAGGGTATTTGATTTGGATATCGGGGATGCTTATAAGAAGCCCGTGGGTCCTTGTACGAAGCCCAAGAGGAGGCTATCCGAGGGTCCTTGCATTGTAAGCCCAAGAGGAGGCTATGGGAGAGACAATCCAGGGTCCTTGCATTGTAAGCCCAAGAGGAGGCTATGGGAGGGTCACTCGTTTGTACAAAGCCCAAGGGGAGGCATGGTATAGTTGGTTTGAGCTCTTAGAGCGATTTCACCGGGAAACCATACTCTATGTCCTAACCTAAGCTAGTGGAGATTCTTTGCACGAAGCCCAATAGGAGGCTATGGGGAACCTAGTGTTATACTAAGTTGAACAAGCATATATAACACAATCACAAGTATGAACAAGTACGAGCAAATATGAACAAGTACATGAACAAATATGAACAAGTATGAACAAGCACATATATATGACAAAGTGTGTGTATATAATGGAGTTTATGAAGGAAATATACCTGTAAGCATGATCCATTTGTATACACAGGGCTCGGGACTCACACTCGAGGAGAAGTCCACTTGAGTTTATTCAAAGCTATGTAAACAGGTATTTACAAGGGGCTTGGGACTTATACCTACATGGAGGCCCATGGTATATTTTTGGGAGGATTTAAAGAAACCTTCGTTTTTGGTTTGTTATTCAAAGTTTAAAAAACGCATTGATTGAAATATGTACAAAAGGCGTACAATGAAATACCTAATTTCAATGTACTGGAATGGGTATGTACAAAAAGGGGCTTGGGACTTATACCTACATGGAGGCCCATGGTATATTTGAAAAGTTTTGAATCATTTGAAGTTTTGTTGTTTTGAAAATGATTTGAAAATTGTTTTGAAAAAGATTTTATTTTTATTGTTTTATTGTTTTGAAAACTGTACAAAAAGGAAAGAAATGGGACTTACACTCTCTAATATTCGAGAGGCCCCTGTTTTATTTTCATAAAACAGGGTGGATGGTTTGAAAAAGATGTGAGATTTGTTAAAAAAAACTGTTTGGAAGTAATTTGGAAAAAGTTTTCTGTACAAAGAAAAACTGTACAAAGAAAGAGGAAAGAAATGGGACTTACACTCTCTAATATTCGAGAGGCCCCACTTCGTTTTGAAAATCAATTGATTAATCAAAAAGGATTTAAAAAAAGAAGTGGTTTATCGTTTTGAAAAAGAATCGTGATCGCTCGTCTTAAAACGATTTGAATTTGAAAGAAAACAAACTTAATTAAGTTAAAACAAGTTTTAATACTCAATTAAGACCTAAATGATTAGGGTTTGATCACAAAAAATATTTACAAGTGATTAGGTTAAAAATTAAATGAAAAAAACAATATTTGAAGTATTTAAAAACACTTAAAAATATGTCATTTTAAACCTAATTAAAAATATATTAAATGAATCTTTTTTGATGATTTTTTTTAATATTATCAAAATATGTATATTAAATAAGAGGTGTGTAAAAAATGAAGTGAAAATAATGAATTTTGATTGGTTAAATTAATTGATGAAGTTGTGAAGAAAAAATAAGAAAAAAGGTGATAAAAAATTGGTTTTGTCTTCACAAGGGTTTGAACCCACGCCCTTATGTTCACCAGCCAAAACACTTGCCAACCCAGCTGCGCGCGCAGCTTGTTATTATAACTACTCCATTTAATTATATTTAAAAACGAACATTTGAAATTCTGAACAGAAAATGGCGCCAAGAACACATCCCCAATTTGATTTTGAAATTTCTGAAAACTGAACCAAATTGATCAAGTGAAGGGTCTATCTCACTCGGTTTTTTACAAGGATCATGATGGTGCCCTCATAATTCATTTATTTTTGCTCTAAGGCTATCAATTTTCTGATGAACACGAAGAACCCTAATTCTATGATTCAATCTAAAATCGTGTATGTGCAAGTTATGATGCAATTGATTGAGGGTTAATGATCCTCATGTGTGCAGAAATGAGATGGTATGTTCATATTTCATTTATGATGCGTGGAGAGTAGAGTTTGAAGTTCAAGTGTACTTACCTCAAAAACGGCCAAACTGAGAATTGGATTTTGATCTGGAGGTGTTACAGATGCTTTGTATCAATCTGAATAGCTTCTATGATGATTATGGAACATGTCTGGATGCTTGGAGCAAGTTGAATTCATCTGAGCATGGCCATGGCACCCGATCTGCAGTTGCTTCAAGTATGAATCGAATTTGAAGATGGAGATGTTTCAGATCATATGTGAGTGTTTGGATAGTTCATATGTGATATATATGAGGTGTTGGAAGTGTTAATTTGGACAGAAATGATCTTGAATGGATTTTGGCATGATAAGGCCATGGTTATGCATATTTGAGAAGTGAGGTAGTGATTTTGAGCTTGAGGTGTTTTTGGGGTGTATGAGTGGTTCAAACAAGTTTCAAATGATGTTTATGGGTTGTGGGAAGCATCATTTTGCTCAGAGCTTCAAAGGTTTAGAGGTTGAGCATTTTACCTCACTTTGAAACATATGACTTGTAATTCAAGAAAGAAGAGAGAAAACCTATAATTGTGAGGTTTTGGTGTGAATTGAAGAGTGATTTGAACCTCTATTTATAGGCCAAGGATTCTGAACTCCAAGCTTTGCAAGTTGATCAAAGAATGGTGACTTGGCATTTGGAGATAAAATGGAATCTTTACATTAAATGCATTAGGTTAAAAATGTTAACCATGGTTAAAAATCTCAAGTGCTTCTTATCTCTTTCTATTCTGATCTCAAACCAGAAATATCTCACAATTATTGGTGGTTTATGTCATTGCTTGCATCATTAGGCAAAATGGTTCATAACTTTGTGAAAATGGCTTGAAATTTCAAGTGAAAATGATCACTAAATGCATAATTCAAAACCATAGCTATGCTCCATATTTTTTCATGCTCTTGGACATTTTGGAAAGCTCATGTTACACACTTCAAAACCCTAGTTGAAAGTTTCTTCAATACCCTTAAGGAAATGGGTGAAAAAGATCCATGAACTTTGAAGAAAATGAAGTTTTAAGTGAAGTTTTCAAAAAGATACCAACTTTGAACCTCCATTTCTCTTAAATGGTTGATCTTATGGAAAAAATTTATATGTGTCAAAGTTGTTTATTGGATCAAAATCTACAACTTTCATGTTGGAAGTTTTTTTCAGTTTGTAGGTGAAATTTTGAGAAATTCCCTTTCAAAGTTTGGAAAAAACCATGAAAAACACTTAGAAAATTTTTCTAAGTATGAAAGTCAAACTTTTGACTTTTTGATTCTTGATTGATTTTCTTGATTTTTCTTGATCAAATGACTTCTCATATCATATATTGATGATTTAAAACTTCAAAAGTCATGGTTGACCAAAATTCCCCAAAAGTCAATGGTGATCTTGTACAGTTGACTTTTTCAGACGAATCGCGTTTCTGGAGATTTCAAATGAAACAGGCTATCCTCACCATATGAATGGTATGAATGGATCATATTGAAGCATTAGAGGATATTGAGCCATGGTTTGAGTTGTGGCACCATGTCCTGATTAAAAAGTCAGTTGTTCAGTGAATTAGGTCAAAAACCCTAATTGTCGACCTGATGAAATTGATGACTGTGGATCTTGAATTGAGATGTAATTTCCATTGGATATTGTCATAGGGATTATTTGAAGATGATTGAGGTCTTTGATTGACTCCCTGGGGATTTTTAGGGTTTCCCAAATGTGATCCCTGATTTCAGTCCCTGATAGTTCAAAACCCTAATTCTGATGACTTGAAATTTCACTGTTGATCAATCCTTGTGTAGGAGATGTTATGAGCCAATGGATTAGGTCAAAATGATGTACTTGAGGTCTTGATATCATGTCCCAAGTCATTAGGTCAATCTCTGAGCAAAAGTCAGGAGTATGCTATCTTCAGTCAAAACCCTAATCTGGTTGATTCAGAGCTGTTGAGCTTGTTGAAATGAATCTCTGAGGACCAAATGTTGATCATTGATGAAGATGATTCATTTGAGATGAAGGGAGAACAAAACCCTAATTGATTGTTACTTGTACTGATGAGTGATTTCCTGATTAAATCCTGCTGAGTCACAAGTAGCAAACACAAGCTATGCAATTTTGTTAGAGATGCAAATGATGCATATGCAGATGATATGAGGTGGTATCTTAGGTCAAAAATTGGGGTATGACAGATGCCCCTATTTAAGTTTCTTCAACCTGAGACATGAAGATTGAAAATCTTTATTTTGATAGGGTGGAAGAGACTTAAATATCAGAAAACGCAAATTTTGGACCTAAGATACCAAAATTGCGAATGATGCAAGGATATCTTTACCGAGGGAATATCAAAACTGACTCCGCTGGGGAAAAGAGATCGGCGAGGATGTCTCAATCCGTTTTAGGAAGAGAATCCGTTTTTTCTTTTCGGGAAAGCAAGTGTATGCTTTACCGGGGAATGATAGCTTTGTAAGAAAAGCTTACCTATCGACATTATCGACTATCAGCATGGGGATAGACTTGTTTAATAATGCGAAGGTGAAAGGTATGAAACTGTATTACCGACTATCAGCATGGTGATAGACTTGACAAGGTAAAAAGAGTTTCAAAGGTTTGGTTAATATTACCGACTATCAGCATGGTGATAGACATGTTAAATAATATAACCAGAACAAAAAGTTACCGACTACCAGCCTCGTGATAGTGGTTTTGAAGACATGATCAATTATCAGCCAAGTGATAAAATGATTTCTGGAGACTTTGCTAGGGAAATTACTGGTTATTCAGCCTTGTGAACAGTAATAACGCCCTGATTGTCAAATGGTCTTCATGATTGATTTCCTTGAAAGGAAAAACTTTTGAAAGAGACATAAACTGCTCAGATGACGAGGCTATTGCTTATTGTCTATTTTTCACGACTCTGTTTGAGGAATCGGAATTTGAATTTTTGGTAAAGACAAGGTTCTAACCAAGAATGAATTGGAAAGAGACAGTCAAACAAGACTTTGTACCCAATGAGGAGTGAACTCGAATGGGTATTTCCTCCTTTATTTTGAGAGGAGAAAACTAAAGCAACCTTCTTCCACGAGGAATGATCTCAGTGGGGAACTGAAGAAAGAAGATGTTATTTTCTGCTTATGGGTGACAACCTACTTGGAGAGATGACGCGCCCATACTTGTTTCTTTTCTTTCTTTTCTTTTTTCTCCTTTTTTTTTTTACTTTTTTTTTTGAGGATAGATATATCCTAAACAAGCGATTTTGAAGCAAACATTGAAAAATGCAAGAATGCATAAATGATGCAAATATGTATGAATGATGAATGTCATGAATGTAGCATGCATACTGACAATACTGACAGACAATGAAGTATATACTGGAGAAGGACCGACGTCGCAATACAACCAGATATTTGGCAAATGTTCTTCAACACGGTGTAGATAACACAGGTGATGAATGGGGTTGCATGCTTTAAACTTCTCTGGGGAAGATAAGCATTTTTCTTATTGAGATGGAAGAACTTTTTCACTGGAGATAGAAAATCTTCGTTACTGGGGATAAAAGACATTCTTCACTGGGGATAGAAGAGCTTCTTCACTGGGGATAGAAGACATTCTTCACTGGGGATAGAAGAGCTTCTTCACTGGGGATAGAAGAGCTTCTTTACCTCGAGGGATAATTGCTTCAAGAATTCTTTTCTGGAACCAGAATACCGTTGTCTCAACAATTTTTCCGGGAGAATCCTTTTGTTCATCCTATGGAGACGACTGCCGATGTTCCTTCCGTTGTTCACAACTCAAAGGAAAATTTCGCTTTTATTTTGAAAAGAAAAGTGAAGTAAATTCATTTAAAACTTATTTTCTCTTTTTTTCAAAAGTGAATAACACAATTAAAGCGTCATTTTGCAAGCTAAAAGAAATTAGAGATTGCAAACAAATGGGCACAAGGCTCAAATTTATTTAATAGGATGGTAATCAGCTAAAGGCGTGATTCCATAGAGTATTTACAAAAGTTGGAAATGGTAATTATGCGGAAAAGGCTACATTGAAAGCAATAACCACTATTCCCTTAACAACTTTGAGTTACAACTGTGCTCGTCGCTTCAGATTTGGCGATGATTTGTTTGTAGATCCTTTGATGAGAAAGACTCCTTAGGTGACGAAGTATGGACTAATGCAGTTACTTTGTCATGAATCCCTAATTTTTGCCTAGATTGCCCTTTCAGGTTTTCAATCTACCAGGATGCATTTTTTCTGTTTATTGTCTCTAATTTTTGCCTGGACCGCCCTTTCGGGTTTTCAGTCCACCGAGACGCTCATTTTTGCCTAAGTCGCCCTTTGCGGGTTTTCGACTTACCGAGCTGTTCTTTTGTTCTTTTTTAGACAAAGTATTTCTTGACTGCATCAGCATTCACAGGATGTGGGAGTTCATCACCATCCATGGTTGCAAGAGTCATGGCGCCGCCAGAAAATGTTCTTTTGACAACATACGGGCCTTCGTAATTAGGAGACCATTTGCCCCTAGAATCTGGTTGAAAAGACAAGATCTTTTTAAGCACGAGGTCGCCTTTTTGAAATTCACGAGGTCGAACCTTTTTGTTGAAGGCTTGTTTCATCCTTGCTTGGTATAACTGTCCATGGCATAGAGCAGTCATACGTTTTTCTTCGATTAAGTTCAACTGATCGTATCTGCTTTGACACCATTCAGCCTCTGATAACTTAGTTTCCATGAGGACTCTCATTGATGGGATTTCAACTTCTACGGGGAGCACAGCTTCCATGCCGTATACTAGAGAAAAGGGAGTTGCCCCTGTTGAAGTACGCACTGAAGTACGGTACCCATGTAAAGCAAATGGCAGCATTTCATGCCAGTCTTTGTAAGTGATGACCATTTTCTGGACGATCTTCTTAATGTTCTTGTTGGCGGCTTCAACAGCGCCGTTCATTTTTGGTCTGTAAGGAGAAGAGTTGTGATGCTCAATCTTGAATTCCTCACACAATTCTTTCATCATTCTGTTATTCAAGTTTGAACCATTGTCAGTAATGATCTTGCTGGGAACACCATATCGGCAAATGATGTTATTCTTGATAAACCTCACAACCACTTGTCTTGTAACATTGGCGTAAGATGCTGCTTCGACCCATTTGGTGAAATAATCAATTGCTACTAAGATGAAATGATGACCGTTTGAAGCTTTCGGTTCGATCATTCCGATCATGTCGATACCCCACATGGAGAAAGGCCATGGAGATGAGAGAACGTTGAGTAGAGTCGGTGGCACATGGATCTTATCTGCGTAGATCTGGCACTTGTGACACCTTTTCACATGTTTATAACAATCAGATTCCATTGTCAACCAATAGTATCCTGCTCTTAAGATCTTCTTGGACATTGCATGCCCGTTTGAATGAGTTCCAAAGGACCCTTCATGCACTTCATGCATTAACATGTCTGCTTCGTGTCTGTCCACGCATCTGAGCAAAACCATGTCGAAGTTTCTTTTGTATAGCACATCTCCGTTCAGGAAGAAACTGCCAGAAAGTCTCCTTAGAGTTTTCTTATCTTTGTTTGATGCCCCAAGCGGGTACTCTTGAGTTTGAAGGAAGCGCTTGATGTCGTGGAACCACGGTTTATCATCGATGACTGCTTCAGTTGCAAACACATAAGCGGGCCTTTCAAGGCGCGTGATTCTGACTTTAGGCACATCATTCCAGTGACTGACTTTGAACATGGAAGATAGAGTAGCCAAGGCGTCTGCCATTCGATTCTGATCTCGATGTATATGATGCAATTCAACCTTGTTGAAGAAAGTCAACAGACGTCTTGCATAATCTCTGTAAGGAATCAAGCCAGGGTGGTAAGTTTCCCACTTGTCTTTGATTTGGTTGATCACAAGGGCTGAATCTCCATATATGTCCAGGATCTTGATCCTTAAGTCAATGGCTTCTTCGAGACCCATGATACAAGCTTCATATTCTGCGATGTTGTTGGTGCAGTCAAATAGCAATCTGGCGGAGAATGGGATATGAGTACCCTTGGGAGTGATGATGATTGCCCCAATTCCATTGCCAAAAGCGTTTACTGCTCCATCAAAAATTAGGCCCCATCTTGATCCAGGATCAGGACCTTCTTCAGGTAACGGTTCGTCACAATCTTTCATTTTCAAGTACAAGACATCTTCGTCAGGAAAGTCAAACTCGAGAGATTGATATTCATTGATTGGTTGATGCGCCAAGTGATCGGCGAGAATGCTTCCTTTGACCGCTTTTTGAGCACGGTATTCGATGTCATACTCGGATAACAGCATTTGCCATCGGGCAATCCTTCCTGTTAAGGCAGGCTTTTCAAAGGCATACTTGATCGGATCCATTTTGGAGATTAACCAAGTAGTATTGTTGATCATGTATTGGCGGAGACGTTTTGCAGCCCAAGCCAAAGCACAACATGTTTTTTCGAGCATGGAGTAACGAGACTCACAGTCTGTGAATTTCTTACTCAGGTAATAGATGGCATGCTCCTTCTTACCGGTTTCATCTTGCTGTCCAAGCATACAACCCATGGATTCTTCTAACACAGTAAGGTACATGATTAGTGGTCTTCCTTCAACTGGAGGAATCAATATTGGTGGTTCTAACAGGTATTCCTTGATACTGTCGAACGCTTTCTGGCAATCTTCAGTCCATACAACCCCTTGATCTTTGCGGAGAAGCTTGAAAATTGGCCCACAAGTAGCAGTCATTTGAGAGATGAATCTGGAGATGTAGTTCAATCGTCCGAGAAATCCTCTTACTTGCTTTTCAGTTTTTGGTGCAGGCATCTCTTGAATAGCTCTGACTTTGTCGGGATCTACTTCAATACCTCTTTGGCTGACAATGAAACCCAAGAGTTTTCCAGATCTAACCCCAAAAGTACATTTGTTAGGATTCAAGCGAAGCTGATATTTCCTTAATCGTTGAAACAACTTCAAAAGGTATTCAATATGTTCTTCTTCTGTGCTGGACTTGGCTATCATGTCGTCCACATAAACTTCAATTTCTTTATGCATCATGTCATGAAAGAGAGTAGTCATTGCCCTTTGGTAAGTTGCGCCTGCATTCTTTAATCCAAATGGCATCACTTTGTAGCAAAAGGTACCCCATGGAGTGATGAAAGATGTCTTCTCCATGTCTTCAGGAGCCATCTTGATCTGATTATAACCGGAGAACCCGTCCACGAAAGAAAAGACGTTGAACTTAGCGGTGTTATCAACCAGCATGTCAATATGTGGCAATGGAAAGTCATCTTTTGGACTGGCCTTGTTCAAGTCACGGTAGTCAACACACATTCTGACTTTGCCATCTTTCTTCGGAACTGGCACTATGTTGGCCAACCATTGAGGATACTCAGAGGTGACTAGAAAACCTGCGTCGAGTTGTTTTTGAACTTCCACTTTGATCTTGTTAGCCATATCAGGGTGAGTCCTTCGCAATTTCTGCTTAACCGGCGGACATTCTGGCTTCAATGGTAAGTAATGCTGAACAATATTGGTATCCAACCCAGGCATGTCTTGGTAGGACCAGGCAAACACGTCAACATATTCTTTGAGAAGGTCTGTCAACTTACTCTTGATATCAGCATCAAGCAGTGATCCAATGGTCACTTCTTTTTTGTCTTCTTCAGAACCCAAGTTGATCTTTTCTAAAGGCTCTTTGTGAGGCAGAATGGCTTTTTCCTCGTGCTTAAGTAATCGAGAGATCTCGTCCGGGATCTCCTTTTCTTCCTCTTCTTCGGCTTCGAACACAGGAAACTCAAAGTTGGGAGAGGGCATAGGGTTATTGCATTCAATGGGTTTATCAATAGTAAATCTGCACATGTGATTTATATCTATTTCAGAAAATTTATGAATGCAAGAGTGTATGCAGATTTTTTTTGAGAAAGTTTTTTTTTATTATTTTTTTGGTTTTTTAGGATTACCATTTCCAGAAAAAAGCAAAAAATAAAACACATAGTGTAGGGAATTCAAAATGACACTTTATTTATGATTCATTTTTGAAACAAAGCCCTAAACACAAACTCATTTGCCTTGGGCAGGACAAAGAGAGAAACTTTTAAAACAAAGCCCTATACACAAAGTTATTTGGGCGGAACATTTAAAAGCAAAGCCCTATAAAACATCTCTCTGCTTTGGGCAAGGCAGGAGGTCAAAATAACAGCGAGGTGATTACTTTGAGCGGCGAACAACATTCGGAACGTCGACAGCCTTCCAGTAGCAATGAACTCCTCTGTGTATTATGTATTCAGGAAAATTATCCCCAGAATTATCTTCAGTATTGACATTGACCGCTGGTCGAGTAGGATTTGAAGGTCCTGGTTTGTCACCCTTGTTCTTTGTAGGGTTGAACCGGTCTTCTTCTACTTCTTGAAGAGCATAAGACGAGTCACAATCTTCAGAATTTTCAGGATGTATTTCCCAGTCTTCAGGATGAAGAGACTCATTGTCAGCGACACTTTCCGAGTCAATTGCGGGACCATCTTCCCCTTCATCTTCAAAAATGGCATTTATGTGATAATAACCATCTTCAGGATTGTTAATCTTGGTAGATGCGTTGAAGTCGAAATCTTCAGTAATTTCAGGTTGCTGAGAAAATTAACAGGGCTGATAAGCCTCTTCTGGTTGACTATCATATTCAAAGGAATCTCCCCATCCAGTTGGTTGGATATCTTCAATCGCAATCTTGTAACTTTCAGGTGCAGTGTATTTCACCATATAATCAAATTTTCCACTTGGTTGTCCCAAGGTGTCCCAGATTTCTGCAGGAACAGGCTCAGTTTCTTTGCCTTTGGGTTTCTCTGACGGAGGATATGGTTCTTCCTGAGATATGTATCCCGAGTCATTGAGATAACATTTCCATTCTTCTTCAGTATCGGGTAAACCTTCTTCAATGCATTCTTCGATAAGGACATTGACCTCTTGAGGAATTGGGTTAAGGAACCCTCCACTAATGAATGTTTCTTTGATCGGACGAAGGGCTTCATCCTTCTTGGTGCAGTTTGAGAATGTTGGTGAACATCCGAGTCCTGCTCTAGTTTCATTCTTGGTCGGGATCACAACTTGCCCCCAGCCAGTGGTAGTTCCATCTTTCACTACTTTTACCGCCTCTTTGTAAGAAGAGATCGATGCTTTCTTCTTGGAAGATTCGTCTTCTAAAGAGAGACCTTGGAACTGAGTTCCTTCCACATCATCAGCACTTATGAAAGAGAAATTGGATAAATGGCTCACCATCAAGGCTTGTTCTCCACTTATTGTTACTAATTTTCCATTTGTTACAAATTTTAACTTCTGATGGAGCGTAGAAGTCACTGCCCCTGCTTCATGGATCCATGGTCGTCCTAACAGACAGCTATAAGCAGCTTGAATGTCCATGACCTGGAAGATGATTTGGAATGTATGTGGACCAATTGTCATGGGAAGGTTGACTTCGCCGATAACAGATTTTCGCGATCCATCAAATGCTTTGACAACTACACCACTGAACTTCATAGGCATTCCTCGGTAAGACAAGCGAGCAAGAGTCGTCTTTGGCATCACATTCAAGGAAGATCCGGTGTCTACTAGTACATTAGACAAAGAGTCTGACTGACAGTTCATAGAAATGTGCAAAGCAAGATTGTGATTTCTGCCCTCCTCGGGGAGTTCTTCATCACAGAAGCTTAAATTGTTGCAAGCTGTTATGTTGGCTATTATCCCATCAAAATGGTCAACAGTCACATCATGATCTACAAAAGCTTGATCTAAGACCTTCATCAGGGCTTCCCTGTGGGCTTCTGAATTCAACAGCAATGAAAGTATTGAGATTTTTGAAGGAGTCTGTATAAGCTGATCCACAATTTTGTATTCACTTCTTTTGATAAGCTTCAAAATTTCGTCAAAGTCAGAATTGTCATTGGTTCCACTGGACTGACCAACATCAGTGTTTGTATTACTGACAGGAGTTTCCACAGGATTTCCTACTGGTGTAACAACAGGATTTTGTCTGACTGCAGGAGCAACAGGCTGCTTTGGAGGTAGTGGAGTATACACACGTCCACTTCTTGTTACTCGACTCACATCAGCGATGTTTACGACAGATGAGAGAGTTGGTAAAGGAACTTCTTGTCCATTCTTTATCATTGTTGCATTGTAGTTGTATGGAACTGCCTTGTCAGAGTCATAAGGAACAGGTCCAGGTAGACAAATGATCAAAGGAGCAACAGGAACCTTCGGCTTGTTGTAAGTAACTTCCATGCGCTCAGGCATGTTGAAATGAGGAACGATGACGTTAACTGTAGGCATTTCCGAGTTGATATCTGAGACTAAAAGCTCATGCGGATAACATCCTATCATGTTAACTTCATTTTCATCCCTATTTCTGTAGATCTCAATAGTACCATTATCTAGCAAAACTTGGAGATCTCTTCTCACAATCGAACACCCGTGAGGATCCACACAACATATTCTACAGGAACCGTATTGATGCTGGCGAAAATTCTGCCCCCGACAAAGAGTGGCGTGCATTTGTACCAAATCTGCTCTTGAGAAGTTGATATTATAGACTCGGTATTGGCCAGGACACCCATATACCATGTTTACAACATGCCCTCCATGATTGGGCAGCGGATTTGCTTGCACATTAGGATTCAAATTTCTGAAAGAGAGGAGATTAGATCTAACCAACCTCTGAACTTCATATTTCAAAGCTATGCAATGCTCAAGATCATGTCCAGGTGCTCCTTGATGATAAGGGCATGAGACCTCAGCTTTGTACCACCATGGGAGTTTCTCAGGTACTGGTGGTGGTGCTTTAGTTTGAACAAGACCTCTTTTAACCAACGCAGGGTACAATTCTGTGTAGGTCATTGGAATCGGATCAAACTGTGGAGCTCTTTGTACACGATTCTGATTATTGTTAAACTGCTGAGCCTGTGGTCGAGGCTGTTGTTGTTGAAACTGCGGGGTAAATCCCGGATTCGGTGCTGAATTAACGACTGGTGTGATAGCAGCAACCTGTCGTTGACGATTGACGTTTCCTCTTGGCCTCCCTTGGGATACCATGTCAACACTTTGTTCTTTCTTCTTTGGGAAACCACTTCCGAACTTTTTGGTTCCACTCGAAGATCCACCTTCTTTAGTCAGACGTCCGGTTCGGACTCCTTCTTCTAGACGCATCCCCATGTTTACCATTTCGGTGAAATCACTTGGAGCACTAGCAATCATGCGTTCATAATAAAACGGACTGAGAGTATTCAAAAAGATCTTTGTCATCTCTTTCTCTTTTAATGGTGGATTAATCTGAGCAGCAGTTTCTCTCCATCGTTGGGCATACTCTTTGAAAGCTTCATGATCTTTCTGAGCCATGGACCGAAGCTGGTCTCTGTCTGGAGCCATATCCGAGTTATACTTGTATTGTCGGACAAAGGCCTCACCTAGGTCATTGAATGTTCGAATATTAGTGCTATCCAAGCCTGTGTACCACTTCAGTGCGGCACCAGTCAAACTGTCTTGAAAGTAATGGATAAGCAACTGATGATTATCTGCATAAGTAGACATTTTTCTAGCATACATCACAAGATGGCTTTGTGGACAAGAACTTCCTTTGTACTTCTCAAAGTCTGGGACCTTGAACTTAACAGGTATTTGTACACTGGGAACCAAACATAGCTCCTGGGCATTCTTTCCAAACAAATCTTTTCCACGGATAGCTTTAACTTCCAACTGTATCTTGTTAAACTGCTCTTGGAGATCTCCCACAAGATTACGCTGATTTGTGCTATCACCCTGATCATGATAAATCTCATTGTCTCCGTAAGGAACAGTGTGAACCATAGGAGTCGGAACCGTCATAGTGGGTTGAGCAAGTGCCATAGTGACTTGGGAAAAAGTTACCCCTGAATGTGGAACAAACGCCGAACCCTGTGCAGCAGGCGCTTCAGTTGTAGCTGTTTGAACCCCGGAAACATTATGGCGGAAACCTGTACCGAAGCTGAAAGGCGGGCCCCAACCTTCTGGCATGGAGAAAGATGGAATACCGAATGCAACTGTAGAAACCGGAGTAGTGACTTCATATGTTACTGTTGCTTGACTGTTAGGTGGCGGCGGCTGATTCTGTGCGGCCATCAAGGAGTCAACCAGAGTCGTGAGATTTTCCAATTTTTCCTGAAGGGTGGTCACTGTACCACGGAGCTCAATATTCTCTTGTTCAGAACTTTCCATGATTCTTCTTCTGCTTGAACGAGTATTGTATCTGTGATCTGATTGCGAGCGCGGTCGAGAAACTTTGAGACGCGACAGCTTGACGATCTAATGGAGAAAGATCCAAAAGATGAGACTCTATATAACAGACTCGATATGCAGAATGATGTATGCAAAAAGAAAATTTATGATTTTTCCAAACATTTTAAAGATTATTTTCTTTGCAAATATTTGAACACAAACCAATCTTTTATTGAAACAATGGGAAATGTTACAACATTGGAGCGTAGCTCCTTACAGAATCAAATGATAAATAAAAAGCTAAACAATCCTAAGCATCTTCATCAGACGAAGAACCAAATGCATTGTGCAGCTTGAGCTTCATGATTTCTTTCCCATAGTAAGCTTTCAACTCGGCCTTTTCAGCCCTCAGTTTGTCAACAATATTCTTCCAATCATCAGGAGTCGGAGCGTTGCTTGTTGAGCCTTCAAGATTCTTCTTGCTTTCTTTGATGTACCTCTTGATTGCAGCGTCTTTCTGGCGAATCTTCTCATCTTTGCTCATGAGCCATCCATCTTGATAATAGAGAGTTTCTTCGTGATCTTTCACTCTTTTCTTCAACTTTCTATTTTCCACCTCAGTGCTACGAAACTTTTCTTCCCAAGCATCTTTTTCTGTCCTCATCTTGGCTAAAGTGTCTTGGTATTCCTCCATAGTGGGAATGTTGGGTCGTTGAGACACTGCAGGAAACATGGGTTTTTCATAAGCATAAGGCATTTGGAACTCCTTGGCTCTTTTCTTTACCCAGCAGGTGTAGGCGTCCATGGCAATGCAATTTCTTTCCTCACCTTTTTCTTTCCATCGGACGTCGTACCAAGCTCTCACCATTCTTGCTTTCAACTTTTTAGGATTATCCCCTTCTCGGTAAAAGTATCCTTCCACTGAGGGACCAGCAGGTTTAACTGAATTTGCATACCCGAGTTGTCGTCGGGCCAGGACCGGATTGTAGTTAATTCCTCCTTGTGTACCAATGAGGGGTACATTGGCGAACTCTCCACAACTTTCAATGGTTTCTGTACCACAGCGAGCCAAGGTATACCAACGAATATCATTATTAGTAAGAGACATAAGTCTTCGAGGCCAACGCAAACCTTCTCGGTTTTCCGTGAAAATAGGAGACTCAGGTAAGTGTGAAACAATCCATTTGAACAACAAAGGTGCACAACATACAATGATTCCACCGCCTTGGCGGTTC
This sequence comes from Vicia villosa, assembly GCF_029867415.1. Taxonomy (NCBI): domain Eukaryota; kingdom Viridiplantae; phylum Streptophyta; class Magnoliopsida; order Fabales; family Fabaceae; genus Vicia; species Vicia villosa. Next base: position 55,606 of record NW_026705393.1, on the reverse strand, counting down.
CTATGATGGACAGAGAAGTACATGTCACCAAGTAAAGTCGGAACAGGATTTCCAATCAGAAAGATCTTTATGGCATTGATATCAACAAAGTTGTCGATATTGGGAAACAGAACCAACCCATAGATGAGCAAGGCTAGTATAGCTTCAAAAGCTATCATGCTACCAGTTTCGATGAAATCAAAGGCTTTCTTTACCAGGAAGTGTGAGGTTAAACCCGGGAGGTTTCCTTTGGTAGTCCAATTACTCTCTACTTCAGACTTTTTCAAATGGGTACTTGCTGTAATGACGTGTGACTTAGGAATGGCTTCCAAACCATTGAAGGGTATTTTGTCAGACACAGGGATACCCAAAAGATTGGCATATTCTTCCAAGGTTGGTACCAACTGATAGTCTGGAAAGGTAAAACACCGGTAGACGGGATCATAAAACTGAACCAGTGTTTTGAGAAGTCCTTCATCAACATGAGTGTTCAGGATAGGCAAGAGCTTTCCATAATTTTTCCTAAAATTAGAAGGATCTTGTACAGAAGATGCTAACTCTATCAGTCTTTCTACATCAGGCGTTTTGAAACCGTACTTTTTGGTATACCTTTTTTCCATAACTTAATCCTATAATGTTTGCAAAGAAAATTCTCTAAAATTTTTGGAAAAATCATGTTTTTTTATGGAAAAAGATGGGTTTTTTAATGAATGTATGAATGCATGGATGCATGGATGCCACATATTCAAACATGGTAAAGCAAACATGGTAGTTCAAACATGGTAACATGGTACTACAAACATGGTATACAAACATGGTAACGCGAACATGGTAACGCATAAGTTCAAAGGTCCAAAGTCACGAGCATGAGGTCAGAGAACCAAAAATGGGATAGTTCTAGTTAATCACCTGTACAACATGTTCTACTGATACGTCAGAGTCTACATTTTTCTTTCGGATATTACCGGCCTTCCACAATTAAACTCATGAGCCAGTAATATTCTCAAGAAAAACTCGTCTGAGTGTGGTTCTCCGCATGACAACTAATCCAAGTCTTCACCTGAATAGTTTCTGCACCACAACCTAATAAGGCCAGGATGGGTTGGGGTTCTACGGTCTCTCAGCTTCTACAGTTCAATGAAAGTAATAATGTCTTCGCTACGAAACATGCTAAACATATATTACCAACAAGGAACCTCCACTGAGCGGAAGGATTCTCACGTGCGCCTGCACATGACTATACCCTCCACCTAATTTCTTATGTGTACTTAATCCGGGTTAGGATTTGTCCATAATGTATCACTTGTAACAGAACCACGCAAGTACCAGAACCACATATATAACAAAAAATGAAATGAAAAATAAAGCAAATAGAATTAACCCTTCCTTTGGAAACAATAAAAAGATGGTCCCCAGTGAAGTCGCCATTTTTCTGTCGCGGGCGAAAAATCGTTTTTGGTTCCTCTTTTTTGTGGATGAGACACCTGATGCCTTCTTTGGGCTCGAGTGCTCAAAAAAAAATGATTTTTCTTTTGTACCGACCAAACTTTTTATTGTTTCCAAAAGAGGAAAAGGAAAAAAGCTGCAATAACCTAAAAAGTGGGGGGAGAGATCTTGGGTAAGAGGGTTGGTTATACGAAGGGAAGGTATTAGCACCCAACGTATCTATAGTACTCTATAGGTTTCTTTGCTTTGTTTTTCATTCCATGTTATGGTGGAGGTTCTGTTGTGAAATAGGTGGGACCTAAGGTGTTTGTTTGATTATGCTCGCAAAGATCATCGCGATCCTCTGCATACATATCCCTTAAAGGGAATCAGAGCATCTGTAGCTCGGGTCTACGGGTGCTAAGGTTTGAATGGTTTTTTTTTGTTTTGTTTTGCTCGCCAAGGATCGACCTTGTGCCTACGTATTCTCAAAGGGATGTTGAGAAAGTCAGAGCAATCGTAGTTCCCACTCATGCTAGTGGAAGCAAAGGAAAATAGACAAATATCGTCTAAATGCTAGATGTATCTAATCTATATCATCACATACATCTGTTTTTTGGTTTGAAAATCTTTTCATTATAAGCCCGGGGCCATGCCACTTAGGGTGCTTAGAATGATAAAGATGTTTTTGGTTGTTTAACCAGCCTTGTGGCAAAAGTTTCAATGAAGTCAGCCTTGTGACAAAAACTTTGATTAATCAGCCAGCCTTGTGGCAAAAGTTTCAATGAAGTCAGCCTTGTGACAAAAACTTTGATTAATCATCCAGTATGGTGGTAAAACAGTTTGATTAGCCAGCCTTGTGGCAAAAAGTTTGATTGATTAGCCAGCCTTGTGGCAAAAAGTTGATTGATTGATTGTTTGTGATGATATAGAAGAGATACTCCTAGCATAGAGATGATAAATGTCTAATCTCCTAGGGTATTTGATTTGGATATCGGGGATGCTTATAAGAAGCCCGTGGGTCCTTGTACGAAGCCCAAGAGGAGGCTATCCGAGGGTCCTTGCATTGTAAGCCCAAGAGGAGGCTATGGGAGGGACAATCCAAGGTCCTTGCATTGTAAGCCCAAGAGGAGGCTATGGGAGGGTCACTCGTTTGTACAAAGCCCAAGGGGAGGCATGGTATAGTTGGTTTGAGCTCTTAGAGCGATTTCACCGGGAAACCATACTCTATGTCCTAACCTAAGCTAGTGGAGATTCTTTGCACGAAGCCCAATAGGAGGCTATGGGGAACCTAGTGTTATACTAAGTTGAACAAGCATATATAACACAATCACAAGTATGAACAAGTACGAGCAAATATGAACAAGTACATGAACAAATATGAACAAGTATGAACAAGCACATATATATGACAAAGTGTGTGTATATAATGGAGTTTATGAAGGAAATATACCTGTAAGCATGATCCATTTGTATACACAGGGCTCGGGACTCACACTCGAGGAGAAGTCCACTTGAGTTTATTCAAAGCTATGTAAACAGGTATTTACAAGGGGCTTGGGACTTATACCTACATGGAGGCCCATGGTATATTTTTGGGAAGATTTAAAGAAACCTTCGTTTTTGGTTTGTTATTCAAAGTTTAAAAAACGCATTGATTGAAATATGTACAAAAGGCGTACAATGAAATACCTAATTTCAATGTACTGGAATGAGTATGTACAAAAAGGGGCTTGGGACTTATACCTACATGGAGGCCCATGGTATATTTGAAAAGTTTTGAATCATTTGAAGTTTTGTTGTTTTGAAAATGATTTGAAAATTGTTTTGAAAAAGATTTTATTTTTATTGTTTTATTGTTTTGAAAACTGTACAAAAAGGAAAGAAATGGGACTTACACTCTCTAATATTCGAGAGGCCCCTGTTTTATTTTCATAAAACAGGGTGGATGGTTTGAAAAAGATGTGAGATTTGTTAAAAAAAACTGTTTGGAAGTAATTTGGAAAAAGTTTTCTGTACAAAGAAAAACTGTACAAAGAAAGAGGAAAGAAATGGGACTTACACTCTCTAATATTCGAGAGGCCCCACTTCGTTTTGAAAATCAATTGATTAATCAAAAAGGATTTAAAAAAAGAAGTGGTTTATCGTTTTGAAAAAGAATCGTGATCGCTCGTCTTAAAACGATTTGAATTTGAAAGAAAACAAACTTAATTAAGTTAAAACAAGTTTTAATACTCAATTAAGACCTAAATGATTAGGGTTTGATCACAAAAAATATTTACAAGTGATTAGGTTAAAAATTAAATGAAAAAAACAATATTTGAAGTATTTAAAAACACTTAAAAATATGTCATTTTAAACCTAATTAAAAATATATTAAATGAATCTTTTTTGATGATTTTTTTTAATATTATCAAAATATGTATATTAAATAAGAGGTGTGTAAAAAATAAAGTGAAAATAATGAATTTTGATTGGTTAAATTAATTGATGAAGTTGTGAAGAAAAAATAAGAAAAAAGGTGATAAAAAATTGGTTTTGTCTTCACAAGGGTTTGAACCCACGCCCTTATGTTCACCAGCCAAAACACTTGCCAACCCAGCTGCGCGCGCAGCTTGTTATTATAACTACTCCATTTAATTATATTTAAAAACGAACATTTGAAATTCTGAACAGAAAATGGCGCCAAGAACACATCCCCAATTTGATTTTGAAATTTCTGAAAACTGAACCAAATTGATCAAGTGAAGGGTCTATCTCACTCGGTTTTTTACAAGGATCATGATGGTGCCCTCATAATTCATTTATTTTTGCTCTAAGGCTATCAATTTTCTGATGAACACGAAGAACCCTAATTCTATGATTCAATCTAAAATCGTGTATGTGCAAGTTATGATGCAATTGATTGAGGGTTAATGATCCTCATGTGTGCAGAAATGAGATGGTATGTTCATATTTCATTTATGATGCGTGGAGAGTAGAGTTTGAAGTTCAAGTGTACTTACCTCAAAAACGGCCAAACTGAGAATTGGATTTTGATCTGGAGGTGTTACAGATGCTTTGTATCAATCTGAATAGCTTCTATGATGATTATGGAACATGTCTGGATGCTTGGAGCAAGTTGAATTCATCTGAGCATGGCCATGGCACCCGATCTGCAGTTGCTTCAAGTATGAATCGAATTTGAAGATGGAGATGTTTCAGATCATATGTGAGTGTTTGGATAGTTCATATGTGATATATATGAGGTGTTGGAAGTGTTAATTTGGACAGAAATGATCTTGAATGGATTTTGGCATGATAAGGCCATGGTTATGCATATTTGAGAAGTGAGGTAGTGATTTTGAGCTTGAGGTGTTTTTGGGGTGTATGAGTGGTTCAAACAAGTTTCAAATGATGTTTATGGGTTGTGGGAAGCATCATTTTGCTCAGAGCTTCAAAGGTTTAGAGGTTGAGCATTTTACCTCACTTTGAAACATATGACTTGTAATTCAAGAAAGAAGAGAGAAAACCTATAATTGTGAGGTTTTGGTGTGAATTGAAGAGTGATTTGAACCTCTATTTATAGGCCAAGGATTCTGAACTCCAAGCTTTGCAAGTTGATCAAAGAATGGTGACTTGGCATTTGGAGATAAAATGGAATCTTTACATTAAATGCATTAGGTTAAAAATGTTAACCATGGTTAAAAATCTCAAGTGCTTCTTATCTCTTTCTATTCTGATCTCAAACCAGAAATATCTCACAATTATTGGTGGTTTATGTCATTGCTTGCATCATTAGGCAAAATGGTTCATAACTTTGTGAAAATGGCTTGAAATTTCAAGTGAAAATGATCACTAAATGCATAATTCAAAACCATAGCTATGCTCCATATTTTTTCATGCTCTTGGACATTTTGGAAAGCTCATGTTACACACTTCAAAACCCTAGTTGAAAGTTTCTTCAATACCCTTAAGGAAATGGGTGAAAAAGATCCATGAACTTTGAAGAAAATGAAGTTTTAAGTGAAGTTTTCAAAAAGATACCAACTTTGAACCTCCATTTCTCTTAAATGGTTGATCTTATGGAAAAAATTTATATGTGTCAAAGTTGTTTATTGGATCAAAATCTACAACTTTCATGTTGGAAGTTTTTTTCAGTTTGTAGGTGAAATTTTGAGAAATTCCCTTTCAAAGTTTGGAAAAAACCATGAAAAACACTTAGAAAATTTTTCTAAGTATGAAAGTCAAACTTTTGACTTTTTGATTCTTGATTGATTTTCTTGATTTTTCTTGATCAAATGACTTCTCATATCATATATTGATGATTTAAAACTTCAAAAGTCATGGTTGACCAAAATTCCCCAAAAGTCAATGGTGATCTTGTACAGTTGACTTTTTCAGACGAATCGCGTTTCTGGAGATTTCAAATGAAACAGGCTATCCTCACCATATGAATGGTATGAATGGATCATATTGAAGCATTAGAGGATATTGAGCCATGGTTTGAGTTGTGGCACCATGTCCTGATTAAAAAGTCAGTTGTTCAGTGAATTAGGTCAAAAACCCTAATTGTCGACCTGATGAAATTGATGACTGTGGATCTTGAATTGAGATGTAATTTCCATTGGATATTGTCATAGGGATTATTTGAAGATGATTGAGGTCTTTGATTGACTCCCTGGGGATTTTTAGGGTTTCCCAAATGTGATCCCTGATTTCAGTCCCTGATAGTTCAAAACCCTAATTCTGATGACTTGAAATTTCACTGTTGATCAATCCTTGTGTAGGAGATGTTATGAGCCAATGGATTAGGTCAAAATGATGTACTTGAGGTCTTGATATCATGTCCCAAGTCATTAGGTCAATCTCTGAGCAAAAGTCAGGAGTATGCTATCTTCAGTCAAAACCCTAATCTGGTTGATTCAGAGCTGTTGAGCTTGTTGAAATGAATCTCTGAGGACCAAATGTTGATCATTGATGAAGATGATTCATTTGAGATGAAGGGAGAACAAAACCCTAATTGATTGTTACTTGTACTGATGAGTGATTTCCTGATTAAATCCTGCTGAGTCACAAGTGTAGCAACCTGCCTAAAAATTTCAGCTTTTGAGTCGCCACCTATTCTGAAGGGCGAATAGGAAACCCTACGCAGATAAGAGATTGAGGGTAAGTTATTATAATCAGGCTGAGGGAAGGTATGAGGCACCCTCAGCCCTTTCCTAAAGGCTAACAATCAAAGATTAGGGTTGCATGGCAGGAAATTAGGGAGAAATGTGGCAAACAGAATTTTAAGACATGATTGAGATTTTGAAGAGGGGGACTCGCCTTGTTGCCAAGTGCCTACGTACCTCCTTAGGGAAGATCAGAGTCTACGTAGTTCGGGAAGAGTTGTACGCCATTTAGAGTTGGAATTTGATTTGATATGGTTTTTTAGAGGCTTTTTTGGTCAGCCTATCGCAGTTTGGGTTTGTAATTGTAGTTTTGAATGGAATTTAGAATTATTAGGATTTAGGGCGTACAACCCTGATTTGGCACTATTAACCGCGACAATCGATTGATTCAATTACCATAGTTAAAAGATTTGAAATTTGCATCACTACCAATTTTAATCGATTGATTCGATTATCACCAATAATGAATTAAGGTATATTTTAATAATTTTCATAGAATTTTTAGATGCATTGTTACCCCTCGTAATCGATTGATTCGATTAAAAAGAATAACAAATTAAATTGAAGGGAAGATGGTTAATCATCACAACTAATAAAATAGTTGCAACCATTTAATCGAATATAATTTAATTGGCATATTAATTAAATAAACATTTTAATTAAAATTTATTGTTGACCATAGCGATTAATTGATTTAATCGGAACGAACAACAAATTAGAGTTTTTAATATAATTATTACATATTAATTAATATTTTAATTATAAGAAAACAAATTAATTAAATTTTTATTAAGTTTTTATTAAGATTTTATTAAGGTTTTATTAAGGTTTTATTAAGGTTTTATTCAATGTGGTTCTAATTAGGGCGCATGGTATGAGGAGCTAAATCTGGATGGCTAGATCTGAGGTTAATGGGACTGTGTGGTCAGATCTGGGAAGGCGTACAGTGAGGCATAAGGTGAGGGGCGCATAGGATCACATGAGAAAATTTCAGAAAAATATATGTCTGGGGGGAGGCTCGAACCCATGACCTCCCCCTCACCAACGTTTCACACAACCACCAAGCCACACGCATACGCGCGTTAAAGAAGCGTCACCCACATAATATATATAAAAACAATGCGCAACAATAAATCAGACGCGAAATTCAAACGATCCAACCAACGGATGCCAACGCATCATCTTCTTCGCAAGTTTCCCTAAAGGCCTGCAAATTTAGCTACGAAACTGCTACGGCTTTACTCGTAGCAAACCAGAACACGAAAATAGCGATTAGGCTATACTCTCACATAAATCTTTCGCGCCCCCTGCAATCGTCTCACCTAAACCGTGCGAATTCATTCATATGTTCAATTAACCCTAATTTTAGCCCTAATAAGAAACCCCAAATCGGAACCCTAATACTCAAGATCACCTCTAATGGTGGCATACGATTAAGACATGAAAACTCCACGAAACAAATCCAGAAACGATCACAGCATCGTAATCAAGCATAATATATCAATAAAAACATGTAAAGATGCATGAATTCCTCTAATCGATCCAAGTTTCCGAATTACTTACTTTGACAAATCGGAGAGTATTCTGGGGGTGTTGGGGTCGAGCAAGGATCCAGACACGTTCTGAAGCCTTTGAGGATCCTTTTGCAAGCTTCAGAAACTCTTGAAAGTCTCTAATTCTTCAAATCCGAATCTTGGTTTTGAGTGACTTTTTTGTGTTCTTGCAATTGCGTTTTTCCCTCAGAATTCCGTCCCCTAGTCTGGTGCTTTATGTTCTCTACTTATAGGGAATAGAATTAGGTTAAAATCTTGTCCAAAACCTCACTTGAATCAAATCTTACTACTTTGAGAATTTGGATTTTATTTCTTGAATTCTAAGCTACCATATTTGGCCCAATTTGTATTAATTTCCTTCTCCAATCCCTATGCACGAAATTACATTATATTTGCTCATTAATTCTGATTGGAAATCAAACAAAATATAATTTTAACAAAATATTTGATTTTTAGTCTTTATTAAATCATAAAAATGAAATAAAAAATACATTAATTCAAATATAATGTTAGTTTTCGTGGCAAGTGGTTTTTGGGCATGCTAATAGCTTATGGACCAAGTTCAAATCATAAAAGTATGGGTCTATTTGTAAAAAATCCAATTTGAACCTCCTTTTTTCACATTTGGTCCTCCAAAATCACCCAACTTTGACCAAGCATATCTCATTCAATATTTAAGCTATGAGGGATTTCTAAGACTTTTTGGAAACCTCAAGAGGTCCTCTACAAGCCACTTTGGAATATATTTTTCATTTGGAGCTTTTATCTTGATCATATCTTCTTTAACAAAAAACTGCTTTTGAAGGATGTCTGAGAATGACCTGTAATCTTTTATACTGTACCTCTCAAATGAAGCATTTCTAGCCCTAGCTTGTGAGAGACAAAGTTGTAGAGAATCCAATTTCCTTCAAAATAGGCTTTGAGTGGGACATTTTTGATGTTCCAGGTGAAAGTTATGCCCAGTCAAAGTTGGGTTGACTTTCTCCTAAAGAAACCCTAATTTGAACCTTTTGTATTTGTTCATCTCTGGGTTTCTATTAATGGAATCATGATCAATATTTGATCAAATGATGGATATACCTCCCCATACTTGTTATGTGACCAATGGTTATAAGTTTGGATCATGCTTTGACTTTGGTTTTGAATCAGTTGATTGTGAATTATCTGGATTATGTGAATGAGCCATGCTTTGAGATTTGAGCCTTGCTTTTGTTATGAGAAAAGTGTGGGAGGTAAATTTTGGGGTATGACAGCTGCCCCTATTTAATTACCTTTGATTGAATGGGGTGAGAATACGCAGTTCTCACGTCTTTTGATCGAAGAGTTATTAAATAATGGAAGACCCCTTGAATTTGCCTTATACCCGGTAGTGGAGAAGGATGCCTTGTTAAAGTAGTTACCTTGCTTATGGCGCTAGCAGGGATTTGCAGCTTATGGGTAACTCACTTACTATAGTTCTAGTGAGTCGTCGTGGTTGGTATACCCCTTCACTATCGTAGTTGAAATAAGTCTGTCGCAGATGATATGACCCACTTACTATAGCTCTAGTAAGTCGTCGCAGTTAGCCATACCTGCTCACTATCGTAGTTGGGGTAAGCTTATCGTAGATGGTAGGGCCCACTTACTGTCAGTCTAGTAAGTCGTCGCAGTTAGCCGTACCTGCTTACTATCGTAGTTGGAGTAAGTCTGTCGCAGATGGTATGACCCACTTACTATAGCTCTAGTAAGTCGTCGCAGTTAGCCATACCTACTTACTATCGTAGTTGGAGTGAGTTTATCGTAGATGGTAAGGTCCACTTACTTTTCAGTAAGTCGTCGCAGTTGACCGTACCTACTCACTATCGTAGTTAGAGTAAGCTTATCGTAGATGGTAGGGCCCACTTACTGTCAGTCTAGTAAGTCGTCGCAGTTAGCCGTACCTGCTTACTATCGTAGTTGGAGTAAGTCTGTCGCAGATGGTATGACCCACTTACTATAGCTCTAGTAAGTCGTCGCAGTTAGCCATACCTACTTACTATCGTAGTTGGAGTGAGTTTATCGTAGATGGTAAGGTCCACTTACTTTTCAGTAAGTCGTCGCAGTTGACCGTACCTACTCACTATCGTAGTTAGAGTAAGCTTATCGTAGATGGTAGGGCCCACTTACTGTCAGTCTAGTAAGTCGTCGCAGTTAGCCGTACCTGCTTACTATCGTAGTTGGATTAACCCCAAAAGGGTTACTTGTCTTGATGCGGGCGAGTTACGTGTATAAAAGGTTATCTTGCAGATGTGTATGCTCATGATTTTGTTATTTGTATGATGAATGTTTGTGTGCGAATGCAGGTCATGTGAATGTTTTGTATGTAAATGCGATGTGTATGAGTGTTTATGTAAGTGAATATGTAAGTATGATGACTTTGGGGTACTATCTTTTGTCACCCATTGGAATTTGTTTAAGATCTTTCGAGCAACTTTACGGGTCTTGACTCAGATCGCCCGGGGCTAGTATGTTGGAATATGGCGGTGTTTTTTTTTTTTTAGGGTTATCAGATCATCAGGCGTATATTGGCTGCCGGAGGTATCGTGGTTTTATCCCTTTTATTTCAGTCTAATGATTTGTAAGTTTCCTGTTTTAAATTCGAAGTTTTAAAGTTTATGAGAAATAAATTATTCTTTGCACTTGGTATTGAAATGATGAAAAGATAAGTATGAAAGGGAAAAGACTTTTATTGATTGTTGCCTTGAATTGGCGAATGTACAAAAAGGTATGAAAGAAAGAAAATGACAAATAGAAATGATATTAATACTGCTATTTGCTCTTTTGCTATCGAGGTCCCCAGTAATCCTTTGACTTCGGAAGTTGATGATTGCTCGATTTCCTATCCTTTACGAATTGTCTTGGGCTCGTAGCTTGAAGCCTTGCCCCTGCTAGGCATAGTACCTCTTGACTGCATCTGAATTGATTGGATGCGGTAGTTCATCCCCATCCATTGTAGTGAGGACTAATGCCCCTCCTGAGAACACTGTTTTTACGATGTATGGACCTTCGTAGTTAGGTGTCCATTTTCCTCGGGCATCGAGTCGAGGTAACAGTATCTTCTTGAGGACAATGTCACCTTCTTTGTAGGTTCGAGGTCGGACCTTCTTATCGAACGCTTTTTTCATCCTTTTCTGATAGAGTTGTCCATGACACAAAGCTGTCAGTCGCTTTTCTTCAATGAGATTAAGCTGATCAAAACGAGTTTTTATCCATTCCGATTCTTCTAACTTTGTGTCAGTTATGACTCTTAGTGACGGGATCTCCACCTCGATTGGGAGGACAGCTTCCATACCGTAGACTAGGGAGAAGGGGGTTGCCCCTGTAGATGTACGCACCGAGGTTCTGTAACCGTGTAGGGCGAAGGGCAGCATTTCGTGCCAATCCTTGTATGTTTTCACCATCTTTTGTATTATTTTTTTGATATTTTTGTTTGCAGCTTCGACAGCGCCGTTCATTTTAGGCCTGTATGGTGAAGAATTGTGGTGTTCAATCTTGAACTCCTCGCACAGCTCCCTCATCATGTTATTGTTCAGATTTGACCCATTATCGGTGATAATCCTGCTTGGAACCCCATACCGACATATGATATTATGCTTGATGAACCGAGTGACTACTTGTCTTGTTACGTTGGTGTAAGAGGCAGCTTCGACCCATTTGGTGAAGTAGTCTATGGCGACTAATATAAATCGGTGTCCATTCGAAGCTTTAGGTTCTATCATCCCTATCATGTCGATTCCCCACATTGCAAATGGCCATGGTGAACTCAGAACGTTCAACGGGTTTGGTGGTACGTGCACCTTGTCAGCGTAGATTTGGCACTTGTGACAGGTCCTTGCATATTGGAAACAGTCGGCCTCCATTGTTAGCCAGTAGTACCCTGCTCGCAGTATCTTTCTAGCCATTGAATGTCCGTTTGCATGAGTTCCGAAGGTTCCTTCATGTACCTCCCTGATAATCTCCTTGGCCTCGTTTTTATCTACACACCTCAACAACACTGAATCATAGTTCCTTTTGTATAGGATGCTTCCGCTTAAGAAGAACTTGGATGCAAGTCTCCTCAGTGTCTTTTTATCAATTGTTGAGGCATTCTCCGGGTATTCTTGTTTTTCCAGGTACTTCTTAATGTCGTGGTACCATGGTTTGTTGTCAGACTGCTCCTCAATCGTGAGACAATAGGCGGGTTCGTCGAAGTGCCTAACAGTTATTCGTGGTTCATGGTTTGGCCAGGTCACCTTGAACATAGAGGAGAGCGTTGCTAGTGCGTCGGCTATTTGATTTTCTTCCCTCGGGATATGAGTAAAAGTGATAGTATCAAACTCAGCCGTCAATTCCAGTATAAGGTCTCGGTATGGGATTAGTTTCGCATCCCGAGTGTCCCATTCTTTGTTGACTTGATGGATTACCAATGCTGAGTCTCCGTATACATCAAGGAGTTTGATCCTTAGGTCGATTGCGGCTTCTAACCCCAATATGCATGCTTCATATTCTGCAATGTTGTTGGTACAGTCGAAACATAGTCTTGCAGTAAAGGGTAAGTGCCGGTCGTCGGGAGATGTCAATACTGCCCCTATGCCATGTCCTAGTGCATTTGAGGCACCGTCGAACATGAGTTTCCATACTAAACCCGGTTCGGGTCCCTCGTCGGGTCCTGGTATTTCATAGTCTCTTACTAGCATAACATCCTCATCGGGGAAGTCGAACTTCATAGATTGGTATTCCTCGAGGGGTTGGTGGGCAAGATGTTCTGCCAAGACACTCCCTTTTATTGCTTTTTGAGTTACATACTGTATGTCGTATTCGGACAACAACATTTGCCATCTTGCAATTCTACCCGTGAGAGCCTGTTTTTCGAACACGTATTTCAAAGGATCCATTCTCGATATCAGCCATGTGGAGTGGTTCAGCATATATTGCCTTAGACGTTTGGAGGCCCATGCTAGGGCGCAACATGTCTTTTCCAATGGTGAATACCGAGACTCGCAATCCGTGAATTTCTTACTGAGGTAGTAAATAGCGTGTTCTTTCCTGCCTGTTTCATCTTGTTGCCCCAGTACACACCCCATAGACCTTTCGAGTACTGTGAGGTACATGATTAGTGGCCTTCCGGGTACAGGAGGTAAGAGTATAGGTGGTTCTTGTAAGTAGTTCTTTATGGTTTCGAAGGCTACTTGACAATCATCATTCCACTTGATAGGTTGATCTTTCCTGAGTAGTTTGAATATAGGCTCGCATGTAGCTGTTAGATGTGAAATGAACCTTGAGATGTAATTCAATCGACCCAGGAAACCTCGTACCTCTTTTTCTGTTTTTGGAACGGGCATCGCTTGTATGGCTTTTACTTTATCGGGATCAACCTCTATACCTCGTTGGCTTACAATGAATCCCAACAGCTTTCCCGATCTTACACCAAACGTACACTTGTTCGGGTTTAACCTTAGCTTGTACTTCTTTAGACGTTCAAACAGCTTATGTAGATTTGTAATATGTTCTTCTTCAGTGCGAGACTTGGCAATCATATCATCTACATATACTTCGACCTCTTTATGGATCATATCATGGAATAATGTGACCATGGCTCTTTGATATGTTGCCCCTGCATTTCTCAACCCGAATGGCATTACTTTGTAGCAAAAAGTGCCCCAAGAGGTCATGAAGGTAGTCTTTTCCATATCCTCGGGAGCCATCTTAATCTGATTATACCCGGAGAAACCATCCATAAAAGAGAACACTGAAGCTTGTGCTGTATTATCCACCAAGATATCTATATGTGGAAGTGGGAAATCATCTTTTGGACTTGCTTTATTTAGATCCCTGTAATCTACACACATGCGCACTTTCCCGTCTTTTTTAGGAACCGGCACTATGTTTGCAATCCAAGGTGGGTAGTCAACCACAGCAAGGAACCCGGCATCGAACTGTTTGAGCACCTCTTCCCTAATCTTACTATCCATATCTGGTCGAACCCTTCTGCGCTTTTGCCTGACCGGCGCACATCCTTCTTTGAGAGGTAACCTGTGTACCACGATGTCTGTATCCAACCCCGGCATGTCACGGTATGACCAAGCAAAAATCTCTGCATACTCGTGGAGGAGCTTGATTAACGTTGCTTTTACGTCCTTACCTAGCGTTGCCCCAATCTTAATGTTTTTGGGTTCTTCATCTGTTCCCAAGTTTATGGTTTCAATGGCCTCTTGTGGAGGGAGCATGCTCTTGGATTCCTTATCCACTAACCTTGACAACTCTTCCGGAAGTTCATCGTCTTCCTCATCCCCTCCTTCAGCCTGATTAGCGAGAGCCTCGAGTTTGTATAGAGTCTCAGCAGTATTATTATCGGTGGTGTCAGAAAGTGATCTGCACATGTTTTATGTTTGTTTTCTTTTAGTATGCAGATGTGAACGTGCTTTGTTTGTGCAAGAAATTTATTTGTCATTTTCAGAAATGGGAAAGGAATAAATGCGAGAAAAGACAATACTTTCAATACCAAAATGCAAAGACAATTTTATTAATAAACTTCGAACTTGAAAGTAAATGGGGCCCTTACAAACTAGCTCTATGCTTCGGGCGAGGCATGAGCGTTATTGTTTTTCTTTATTAAAAAGGGGAAATAAAACACACAAAAGCAAATTACTTTGAAATGAAAACTATCTCCGGTATCTCCAAGCTTGTCCAATTCTGAAGCTGTTCTCCTGGCCTGATCTCTCGAATGAAATTGGACGTCCCTTCTTGAGAGTCCTGATTGGACACCATAGCCACATGCTCATAACCGCCAGTCACAAAAGTTTGCATTATTGGGGGAAATGGTCGTTCTTCTTTCTTAATGCTTGTGACCTTGGTGGGTTGGTATCCTAACCCCAGGCGATCCTTCTTCTCCAAAACTTCTGGCAGCTTGCCCCAGCCTTTAGTATCTGCGTCTTGTAGGTCTTTCCATGAGGTTACCGCCCTTCTTATCTTCTCCACTGGTAGTGTGATAGCAGTTGCAATTTCTAGAGCTTGAAATGCGGTACCCAATGCTTCGTCTCCAGCCTCAATATATCTGTATGAGTTTAGATTGCTGACAAATATATCCTCTTCTCCATTGATAGTTACTATGGAGTTCCCATTCACAAACTTTAGTTTCTGATGGAGGGTGGAGGTGACTGCCCCAGCTGCATGGATCCAAGGACGCCCTAGTAGGCAGGTATAAGCTGGCTCGATTTCCATCACTTGGAAGTTGATGCAGAAGGTGTGGGGACCAATTATGACAGGAAGGTCTACTTCTCCAAATACCGGACTCTGTGATCCATCGAAAGCTTTAACCACCAGACGACTAGGTCTAACCACAAGTCCCTCTAAGGCTATCTTATCAAGTGTGGCTTTTGGCATCACGTTTAAGGATGACCCTGTGTCGATCAAAACTCTAGCCAGATGAGCCTTCCCACACTGTATGGAGATATGCAAGGCTTTGTTGTGTGACTTTCCTTGTAGGGGTAACTCATTGTCACTGAAACCCAGGCATGCCCCAGCAGTTAGATTGGCCACCATCCCATCAAATTGATTGACTGTGATGTCCTTAGTTACATGGGCAGCGTTTAGGATCTTCATCAAGGCATCTCGATGCTTCTCGGAGTGTATCAATAATGATAAGAGCGATATTTTAGACGGTGTCTGTTGCAACTGATCTACCACTCTATAATCACTCTTCTTAATCAGAGCGAGAAACTCCTCAGCATCCTTATTAGAAGTTTCTTTATCCTTAGGTTCAGCCTCGTCAATTGGTCTCGTGACAACTTGTTCTCCAGATTGTGTCAAGTTTCCACTAGACGTTGGTTGTACTTGCGCAGTTTTGAATATGCGCCCACTACGGGTCATACTTCCAGGTCCAACGATGCTTGATACTGCAGTATTAGTATCGGTCTCATATTCCCATGGTACCGCTTTCATCTTGTCCAAAGGATATGGTCCTCTGATTGGGATGATCTTGGTACGTTCTTGCGCAGGTATCATCACTGGCGGTCTAGAGCATGGGATAATCAATGGTTTCCTTGCCCCTTGTGCAGGTATCATTAAAGGCTCGTTTCTTTCCACCATCGCCACATATTCCTCTTCAGGGTGTTCCTCCAATTGGATCAATCCTTGATCCATGAGTCTTTGCAAAGTGTCTTCGAAAGCTTCGTTATGTTCTAGGATAACCCCCTTTATAAGAAGATACCTCTTAAGTGCATCTGTGGGGGAGTTCCGTTGTTGAACCAACTCTTGCTCATTGACAACTTCTATTGCATTGACTGCGCCTTCATGGCGGGGCATTGGATTTGTTTTCACATTGGGTTTGTCGAAAGCAATTGCTCCTGACTCTATCAAGTCCTGAACCTTGTGCCTAAAGGCCCAACATTTTTCCAACGTATGTCCAGGAGAATTATCGTGAAATTCACACCTTTCATTCGGGTTGAATCTGGGTGGAATCTTTCCTGGAATTAGGGGTGGCATAGGTCTAAGCTCTACCAATGATTCACTCAGCAAATATTTTAGTATTTCACTCTTGGAAGTGGGTAGAGGATCGAACTTCCTCGGAGGACCTTGGAACCTGCTTTGTTGAGGTGGGTAGGACACAGGAGGTCTAGGCTCTTGATGCACTACTGCGTTGGTCTCCCCTTCCTTCTTTTTAGCGAAGGTTGAGGTGGGCCTTTTTGAGTGATAAGAGTTAGATGATGCTCCTTGTATTTTCCCGCTCTTAATTCCGTCTTCTATCCTTTCGCCAATAACCACTAAATCTGAAAACCCTGAGGACACACTCCCTACCATTTTATCGTAGTATGGCCCTTGTAATGTAGCCATAAACATTTTTACGAGTTCTTTTTCCAATAGGGGAGGTTGGACTCGGGAGGCCATTTCCCTCCATCTTTGTGCATACTCCTTGAATGATTCCTCTTTCTTTTGTGACAAATTTTGGAGTTGCATCCGATCGGGTGCCATGTCCAAATTGTATTTATATTGTTTCAGGAACGTATTAGCAAGGTCAGTCCAGCTTCGGATGTGAGACTTCTCTAATTGCATATACCAGTCAACCGATGCTCCACTCAAGCTATCTTGGAAAAAATGCATCATCAGCTTTTGGTCATGAGCATAAGCAGCCATTTTTCGCACATACATGCGCAAGTGATTCCTCGGACAAGAGAGTCCCTTGTACTTTTCGAAGTCGGGTATCTTGAATTTGTGAGGAATAGTCAAATCCGGCACCAATCTCATTTCATAGGTATCCACATCGAAGACATCATATCCTTCCATTGCTTTCATCCTTTCTTCCAGCGCCTTGATTTGTCCACTCTCCTTGGAATTCTCCCCAGAATCAACAGAGGTCAGCTTTGGTTGAGGGACTTGATCTGTGTCATTAGTGTCCCCATACTGTAAATCCAAGTAGTCCTCATCCCTAAGCGGATTGTTGACTGGAATGCGAACGGTGCGAGACGCCCCTTCTTTCTGAATAGTAGGGATAAATCCTTCTTGAGAAGCCTCTCCCTCTTCATGAGTTGTGATAGTCCTTTTTGAGGAGTGGGCTTTTGCCTTGTGAGGGTCATGACCCTTAACATATCCTAGCAATGGGTTGCCATCTTTAGGTATCTCTTCATACTGATCATGAACTTCCTTAGCTTTATCTTGCTTATCTTTGAGTTCTTTCATGAAGCTCAGCACTTGGGCCATTCCTCCCTGGAGGTCTTCAACAGTACCCTTTAGTTGGGTCATTTCCTCACGAAGGGCGGCCTGGTTCTGTTCCAATTGTTCCATTGCCCTTTTCTTTTGAGATCTTGTCTGAATTAGCGGTTGAGTTGCAATGGTGTGACTGGAGATGAAGATAGTTTTTCTTTAATGCTTGGTAATTAAATATGACATGCATGATATGAATGTTATGCTTATGCTATGTTCATGTCTTATCCACATTATTATAGTAAATATACATTCTTTCTTCTTAATTTTTTTTCTTCCTTTTTCTTTTTTTTTGCATATATTTATTTGGTGAATATTATAAGAACAACAAGTAAATGCGAAAATAAACACACTTTATTAGTTGAAAGGAAACACCACTTCATTGTTGGTTTACAAAAAAGAAAGGAAACTGAAAATTAAAAATACTTAAAATAACTTGAATCAAAAGTACTTGGAATAAAAGCAACAAGGAAATAACATAAAACTAAGAGCGCCTTTGGATGTCTTCTTTGAACTTGTCCACCATGCTCCTACAAAGCTCCATAAACTCTTTGACGACTTCAGGAAGGATGATGGGAGAAGATTCTGCTCTTTCCAAACTTTTTGGAATATCCAGGATTAGATCATTACACAAGAAGACTAGCTTAGCATGATCCTCACGACATTTTTCATATTCTTCGAGCATCTTGGGAACCATGCTCACATGCTCATTCGCCGCAGAAATAATTGAATAAAGTCTTTTCCAATAATCTTTTTCTTCCAAGGCTGCCTCAAATTCCTCTTTTTGTCTTGTGAATACTTCCCTAAGTGACACCATAGCTTGAAATGCCCTTTCATACTCACCAGTGCGCTGTAAAAGTTCTTCCTCCGTGGTTAATCTTCTTGCATGCTCTTGTTGTCCAGCATTGAGGGCTTCTTGAAGATCATATTTGAGGCCTCTTATTTCATCCTCTTGATCTTTAGTCCTATTAGTTAATTCAAAGATTACAGCTTCCAGATTCTTCTCAGATTCTGTTTTGTCATGGGAAGCCTTTTCGTAACGCCTTCTCCACCTTGCAATTTCCCTACCCGCTTGTTCCAACCTCTCATTATGTGCTTCCAAATTAAAATTAGCACTTAGAACTCCTTCGGTTGCACGTTTCCTCTTACCCCTTTGCCTATCATTCTCTTCCTTCATTGCTTGAAGTTCTTGATTTTTCTCTTTGAGGTCAAAGCGTAGTTGACTCTTTTCGTTGGTAAGTTGATGCAAATCAAGTTCTAGTTTCTCTTTTTCCTTTTGGGATGCCTCTAGGGCAGCCTTGATCCCTTCTATCTCTTCGATGGATAGAGGAACAGGATCGGGAGAATCAGGCTTGTATGCGGGATCCACAACAAAAGGTAGCAAAATCTTTCCAACCCTTTCTTGAACCCAGGTGGTGTAAGGTGCTTTTGCAATTGCATTCTTTGGCCCAAAATATTTTCTTTGAACCTGACTCCAAGCTTGAATTACTCTTTTCAATGTTCTAGGTGCACCTTTCCCATTATCATGCAAGATCAATTCTTCTATTTGTTGTTCGGAAGGTTCACCATCCATAGAATGTCCTAATTGACGCAATGCTAACACGGGGTTATAATTAATACAACCAAGAGTCCCCATTAATGTCACATTGTCAAAATCTCCACATTTGTAAATGATCCTATCAGATTTTAATTTCTTTGCATACCATAGGATAGAATCCGCTTTAAGAGCCCTTAGCTTTTGAGACCACTCGTTCCTAGCAAGCTCTTTGATAAAGCAACTAGATTTGTAGAGATGAGAAGTCAACCAAGAATATAGCCAGTGGACACAACAAAATAGCATTCCTCTCTTCTTTTCGTACTTTGTATGGATAGCATAGTAAATATTAGCGAGGATAGTCGGAGTAGGATCTTTTCCATAAACCTTAAAGGAAGTGAAAGCATGAATGGCAGCGGGATCAACATAATCAACATTTTTTGGCAATAAAACAACTCCAAAAATCAAAAGAGCTAGTAAATGTCCACAAATGTCCCATTGTTTCTTTTGAGCATACATTAAAGCTTGATTTTCTAAGTAAGATCTTTTGATCCCATGCACATCCCCATCAGTTTTATAATTAGTCTTCAATTCCGTAGCAGATAACCCCAAAGCTTTTGCCAAATCTGAAAAGTCAACTTCTTTACCCGCACCAGTATAGAATTCTTTTTTAATTTTTGAGAACCCCAAAGTAGCATCTATCTCTTCCAAAGTTGGAGCCAACTGAAAGTCTTGAAAAGTGAAGCACCTAAGCGGAGGGTCATAAAATTGAACCAAAGCAGTAATTGCTTCTTCTTGTACTCTCACCCTTAGCAAGTCCAAAATGTTCCCATAGCGGATTACAAACCTATCCAAAGCACTTGATGGTAATTTTTCCTTGATTATTTTCAGCTTCTTGATATCCGGAGTGGAAACGGAAAGGTGAACAATGGTCTTCTTGGTACTCATCCTTCCTACACATTCACCAAATAGAATATATTTTTACATTTATATTACATATATTTTTTTTCATTTACTATTTTTTGTGGATAAAACATGATGAGAATGCAAATGAGAGATGATGCATGCAAACACACAACAACGAAAAGAAAATCATAGCAACAAAAAAAAATATATAAAACAAATCAAACATATATAACACAATATTTCAAGAAACCCAAGTTCATAGGTTCGACGTAGGGGGCTCTAGGGAGCCAACCTTTTATGGGGGGTTTTAGAAGGTCTCATGGGGTCATTCGTAGCCTCCGAGACTCTTTGTCTCTTCGGATTTTAAAACGACTCATTTTATCCATGAGGTTCGAATTTTTGGGGTAGGTTCTCGGAGAGATCAGCTAAGTATCCGGTCCACCCCTCCACAAAGTCAAGCTTCGTTTCGGACCTTTCCAAATACCTAACTCACTCCGAGTGGAGTTATCAATGAGATTCGTAGGAGATTCATACTCCCCTAGTGATCTCAAGGTTAACTCCCACATTTAAGGTTTAACTGACATAAAATAGAGCAAAATATACAATAATAAAGCAGATATTTTCAGGCAGATAAACAAACATAAAACAAATAAACAAATAAATAATTTAATATTTAAAGATAAACCTCCCCCAAACCCTAAATGTGGCAATTTGCCAACCCTAAAATGCGCCACAAACCCTAAACCACAAACCACGAACCATAAACCTAAACCCACTCAAGCCTTAGGAGCATAATAATTCACTAAAAGTGTTGTCCCCAGCAGAGTCGCCAGCTGTAGCAACCTGCCTAAAAATTTCAGCTTTTGAGTCGCCACCTATTCTGAAGGGCGAATAGGAAACCCTACGCAGATAAGAGATTGAGGGTAAGTTATTATAATCAGGCTGAGGGAAGGTATGAGGCACCCTCAGCCCTTTCCTAAAGGCTAACAATCAAAGATTAGGGTTGCATGGCAGGAAATTAGGGAGAAATGTGGCAAACAGAATTTTAAGACATGATTGAGATTTTGAAGAGGGGGACTCGCCTTGTTGCCAAGTGCCTACGTACCTCCTTAGGGAAGATCAGAGTCTACGTAGTTCGGGAAGAGTTGTACGCCATTTAGAGTTGGAATTTGATTTGATATGGTTTTTTAGAGGCTTTTTTGGTCAGCCTATCGCAGTTTGGGTTTGTAATTGTAGTTTTGAATGGAATTTAGAATTATTAGGATTTAGGGCGTACAACCCTGATTTGGCACTATTAACCGCGACAATCGATTGATTCAATTACCATAGTTAAAAGATTTGAAATTTGCATCACTACCAATTTTAATCGATTGATTCGATTATCACCAATAATGAATTAAGGTATATTTTAATAATTTTCATAGAATTTTTAGATGCATTGTTACCCCTCGTAATCGATTGATTCGATTAAAAAGAATAACAAATTAAATTGAAGGGAAGATGGTTAATCATCACAACTAATAAAATAGTTGCAACCATTTAATCGAATATAATTTAATTGGCATATTAATTAAATAAACATTTTAATTAAAATTTATTGTTGACCATAGCGATTAATTGATTTAATCGGAACGAACAACAAATTAGAGTTTTTAATATAATTATTACATATTAATTAATATTTTAATTATAAGAAAACAAATTAATTAAATTTTTATTAAGTTTTTATTAAGATTTTATTAAGGTTTTATTAAGGTTTTATTAAGGTTTTATTCAATGTGGTTCTAATTAGGGCGCATGGTATGAGGAGCTAAATCTGGATGGCTAGATCTGAGGTTAATGGGACTGTGTGGTCAGATCTGGGAAGGCGTACAGTGAGGCATAAGGTGAGGGGCGCATAGGATCACATGAGAAAATTTCAGAAAAATATATGTCTGGGGGGAGGCTCGAACCCATGACCTCCCCCTCACCAACGTTTCACACAACCACCAAGCCACACGCATACGCGCGTTAAAGAAGCGTCACCCACATAATATATATAAAAACAATGCGCAACAATAAATCAGGCGCGAAATTCAAACGATCCAACCAACGGATGCCAACGCATCATCTTCTTCGCAAGTTTCCCTAAAGGCCTGCAAATTTAGCTACGAAACTGCTACGGCTTTACTCGTAGCAAACCAGAACACGAAAATAGCGATTAGGCTATACTCTCACATAAATCTTTCGCGCCCCCTGCAATCGTCTCACCTAAACCGTGCGAATTCATTCATATGTTCAATTAACCCTAATTTTAGCCCTAATAAGAAACCCCAAATCGGAACCCTAATACTCAAGATCACCTCTAATGGTGGCATACGATTAAGACATGAAAACTCCACGAAACAAATCCAGAAACGATCACAGCATCGTAATCAAGCATAATATATCAATAAAAACATGTAAAGATGCATGAATTCCTCTAATCGATCCAAGTTTCCGAATTACTTACTTTGACAAATCGGAGAGTATTCTGGGGGTGTTGGGGTCGAGCAAGGATCCAGACACGTTCTGAAGCCTTTGAGGATCCTTTTGCAAGCTTCAGAAACTCTTGAAAGTCTCTAATTCTTCAAATCCGAATCTTGGTTTTGAGTGACTTTTTTGTGTTCTTGCAATTGCGTTTTTCCCTCAGAATTCCGTCCCCTAGTCTGGTGCTTTATGTTCTCTACTTATAGGGAATAGAATTAGGTTAAAATCTTGTCCAAAACCTCACTTGAATCAAATCTTACTACTTTGAGAATTTGGATTTTATTTCTTGAATTCTAAGCTACCATATTTGGCCCAATTTGTATTAATTTCCTTCTCCAATCCCTATGCACGAAATTACATTATATTTGCTCATTAATTCTGATTGGAAATCAAACAAAATATAATTTTAACAAAATATTTGATTTTTAGTCTTTATTAAATCATAAAAATGAAATAAAAAATACATTAATTCAAATATAATGTTAGTTTTCGTGGCAAGTGGTTTTTGGGCATGCTAATAGCTTATGGACCAAGTTCAAATCATAAAAGTATGGGTCTATTTGTAAAAAATCCAATTTGAACCTCCTTTTTTCACATTTGGTCCTCCAAAATCACCCAACTTTGACCAAGCATATCTCATTCAATATTTAAGCTATGAGGGATTTCTAAGACTTTTTGGAAACCGCAAGAGGTCCTCTACAAGCCACTTTGGAATATATTTTTCATTTGGAGCTTTTATCTTGATCATATCTTCTTTAACAAAAAACTGCTTTTGAAGGATGTCTGAGAATGACCTGTAATCTTTTATACTGTACCTCTCAAATGAAGCATTTCTAGCCCTAGCTTGTGAGAGACAAAGTTGTAGAGAATCCAATTTCCTTCAAAATAGGCTTTGAGTGGGACATTTTTGATGTTCCAGGTGAAAGTTATGCCCAGTCAAAGTTGGGTTGACTTTCTCCTAAAGAAACCCTAATTTGAACCTTTTGTATTTGTTCATCTCTGGGTTTCTATTAATGGAATCATGATCAATATTTGATCAAATGATGGATATACCTCCCCATACTTGTTATGTGACCAATGGTTATAAGTTTGGATCATGCTTTGACTTTGGTTTTGAATCAGTTGATTGTGAATTATCTGGATTATGTGAATGAGCCATGCTTTGAGATTTGAGCCTTGCTTTTGTTATGAGAAAAGTGTGGGAGGTAAATTTTGGGGTATGACAACAAGTAGCAAACACAAGCTATGCAATTTTGTTAGAGATGCAAATGATGCATATGCAGATGATATGAGGTGGTATCTTAGGTCAAAAATTGGGGTATGACACATGATCAATGAGACTAATATGGCTAAGCATTTCTGGGCAGAAGCAATTAACACAGGTTGTTATATTCAGAATAGAATCTCCATAAGACCTATTCTAAATAAGACACCTTATGTATTGTGGAAGCACAGAAAGCCCAACATTTCATATTTCCATCCATTTGGATGTGTCTGTTATATTCTGAATACCAAAGATCATCTGAACAAGTTTGATTCCAAAGCTCAGTAGTGTTTCCTTCTTGGATATTCTGAACGCTCTAAGGGCTACAGAGTATACAATACTGAAATTCTGAGAGTTAAGGAATCAATCAATATCAGATTTGATGATAAGCTTGGCTTTGAAAAGCCAAATCAATTTGAGAATTTTGCAGATATATATATCTCTAACTCAGATCATGAAGAACCCAAGAGAAAGGATGATTCAGAAGATCAAGTTGCAGCGTCTCTAGAGAATCTCAGAATATCTGGAGAGTCAACACTCAGAAATTCCTCTAGAATCAACTCTTCCCATCCAGAAGACGTTATAATTGGAAAGAAAGATGATCCCATCAGAACAAGAGCATTCCTAAAGAACAATGCAGAATGTCAATTTGGGAAGAATGTGATCCTTGGGAAGAAAGATGATCCTATCAGAACTAGATCCTTTCTAAAGAATGACTATCAGAAGTAGTGATCAGAATCAGAAGATGTACAGTCTTTTCAGAATAACACAGCTGTCATCTATGAGTATATGAAAATGAACGCATGTCCGTACAGTCAGTACAAAGCATGCAGTTGAAAAGACGCCGATCTAGGTAACTGTGTTAAATCATTTCTTTTACCACGTTCTCTCACCTAACGTCATTCATCATTTAATGCAATTGATTTCCTTTGATTCTGTAACTGTTCAATCTCAAAAATTTTATTGCATTTTTTTTAAAATCCGTCTTTATAAATTCTTTTCAAATCATATCGTTTATCCTTTTCGCTCCCATTCTCTCTTTCTTCTTGCATTTTTTTTAAAACCCTAAACAAAAACCCAGAATTTGTTCTTCTTATTTGTTCGTTCTGCTTCAATGGCTGCTTCTTCATCTCAAGATGTTGGTTCATCTGCTCCTCTCCATCTTCAAGAAGAAGAAAATCAGCAACTCACTCCGGTTGTTGCGTGCTACATTCCTAAGGATGAATTGGAAGTTCTATGTGAACTCATGGTTGATTTTGATAACATTGAAGAACACCAATATCATCTTAAAGAAGATATCATCTTTCAAGGATGGAATTCACTATTCACTGAGTTCTGTGGACCAGTCTATCCAGATCTTGTCAAGGAATTCTAGGTGCATGCAGTTGTCGCCCCTAAATCCATCTTGTCTTTCGTCCATGGAAAGTTTGTGGTAGTAACTGAGGACATTCTAAGAATGATGTTTGATCTGAGAAACGCCGAGGGGGCTTTTGAAATTGATCAAAGGGCTGACTGGCAAGTTGTGTTGTCTACTCTCTACACCAACGCAAGTAAAACAAAGCATGTCAAGGACATGAGACACCTCTACAAAATCTGGACCAAGATTCTTCTTGGGTGTTTCTATCACAGGAAGAGTACGCATGCTGCAGACTTCGTCAACAATGAGCAAAAATACATTATGTATTGCATTTCCACTAAGAAGAAGGTTGATGCTATCTACATTATCTTCAACCATATGTGGAAGGCTGTGAGGGATTCCAGAAATGCCTTCAGAGAAAAAAGCTGTACCACTATTCCTTTTGGTAGAATCATCACAAATCTTCTGGTTCATTCCAAGATTGTTGAGAACCTGGAAACTGAAGGTATTATCAAAGACCTTGCTGTCACCTCTGGGAGTTGCCTGAATGCTCTCACTTTAAAGAAGATGAAGGTGATTGATACTATCATCAAAACTCCCCAACCTCTTGCTGGAACAAGAATCAGAAGAGAACCCGTTCTAGCTGAATTTGAAACCTTCTTCAATAGTGAGGTACCAGGAGTCAGAACTAGGTATCTGAAGTCACTAAAAGAAGATGAAGGTGTTAAAGGTCAAGAGAAAGGTGCTCCTGCTAAAGTAAACCGCAAGAAGGAAGGAAGGACCAAAAGAAAATTTGATCATCCTTCTGTTAATCAGGTGAAGGTAGTTCAGAAAGTTGCTGCTACCACTGAGAAAGAAGTGGTTCCAGAAGAAGTCATTGCAAACGTTGTCAAGGCTGTCTCTGTTGATTTTGAAAAGAATAAGAAGGAGGTTGAGAAGAAGAAAAAGAAGTCAAATAACAATGCTGAGATTGTTAAAGTTGTTGAGAAGGAGAAAATCAGAAAAAGGAAGCTAATAATTCATGACTCCGATGAAGAAGAGGTTGTTCAAGAGGCTATGAATCAGCAGGAAGCTATGGAGACCGTCAGAAGGAGAGAAATCTCTCGCAGCAAAGCAAAGGTTGTTGAAGAGCCGAAGGGTAAGAAGCAGAAGAAGCTTGAGGCTGTGGTCGAAGCTGTTCAGAAGGTATCCAAAGGTATACATATCTCTGAACCTGATTTTACTCCTTCTTTACGTTCAGAAGTTGCATCAATAGCGGTTGCCCCTATCCCTGAACCAGAAATAGCCCCATTAGAATCACCTATAAACATCCATATTCTTACACCTCCATCTTCTCCTGTAACCATTCTTTCTTCTCCATCCACCATCAATCCTGTTTTGGATATACCACCCCTTCAAACACTCTTTCCACCTCACACAAATATCTCCATCTCTCAACCTCCTCCCCATGCAAACTTTGAATTCATTCCTTCCACCTCTCAAAACAACCAAAGTGGTTCTGATCTTCCAAACTCTGCATCACATGAGCAACTGCTCCGTGACAGCAACTACACTCCAAAGCCTCGTCCTGAAGATGAACTGGTTGTGTTAGAGTCTGATAATGAAGCAGAATCTTCTTATAGGTTGGATAGAGAGCCTCAACCCTATTCTATCCCTAACCCTGTTTCTTCTCGAACCATTATAAAATCCCGCCTAGTCTACCCTATTGGTGTAACTTTTGAAAAGGTAAAGAGGAATCTCAGAAGTATCTTTGATACCCTCAGAATTGCTGAAAGTTCTGGCTTGAATAACGTCGCTATGCGGAAGTTCTGTAGAATCTTACGCAGAGAAACAGATGCTTACTTTATAGAACTTCATGAAGCTTGCGTAGAAGCTGCTCCACGGCCTCGTGGAATTCTGAGAAGTTATGAAGACTTCTGGTTTGCTCGTCTCGAAGGGAGATATACCTTGGAAGAAAAGCCCTTTGTGGATGAGATGGAAGAAGTAAGACTTGCTGCTGCAATGGAAGCTAACCCTTGCAGGGAAATTGTGGTCTGGAGACCTCAATATCCTGTTCTGCTCAGAGACTTCAAGACTCTCTTTGACTTTTTGAGGGAAAACCCTTCTAAGAAAGACCCAAGCTTGGTCATTCCAGAAGTTGTTGACCCACCAGAAGTTGAAGGTCCTTCTGCCCCTAGGAATCTAGCTGTCATTCTTCAGGCACTTGAGAATGGAGATTCTGAGATTCCGGCTGCAGAATATGAAGATGCTTCTATGCAAGAAGCAGATGTAGAAGATCATGTTGCTGAAACAGTTCCTGTTGAGGAAAACCCTGCAAATGATCTATCAATGGAAGCTACAGATCACAATGCCATCCCTGTGGATAGAAGCTGTGAAGCTTCTTCTGATGAACCTTCCCGTCTTGCAAGGACTCTGGAAGTTATTCAGAAGAACCAGGATGAGCAAAGCTCAGTCAATGCTGAGTTTAGAGCTTTCATGGAGAGGCAGAATGAGCACAACAATGGGGTTCAAGATATGCTGGCCAAGATCTTGTCGAAGCTAGGGTCATCTTAGATTGAGTCTTAGTTGTTTTGTTTTCTCTGTTTTTTGCTTTGCTGCATCTGTTTTGTGCATCTTCTCTTGCTATCCTCATGTACTTCTGTACTTCTGTCTTCTTGAGCTTAATTGAAAATTATCTTTTTCTTCCATATGTTTACTTTTGTTTTTCATCTGAATCTTTTATGTTTTTGATGTTATGACAAAAAGGGGGAGAAAATGTAATAAATGATCTGATTTATTTTATCAGTTACCGAGTAAAAAGGCCCCACATTTCTAACAGAATTTGCAAAGTTCTATGCTTTAAGCTTTGTTATTGCAGGAATTGAAGATCCTCTTCAAGGAGAAGCAAGTCTAAAGAATCAAGCTCTTGGATTCTTGAAGCAAGCTGAGTGCTATGAAGCTTCAGAATCAGAAGCAAGAAGTAAGAAGGAAGAATGTTCAGATATTCTGATGATAGAATATGCTCTGAAACATTATGTCTATTTGTTCAGATACATATTATGTGGCTCTGATACATATTATGTGTTCTGAAACATATTCTATGTTCTGACTCATTCATGCTGACTTTTGTCGTTTAGCGTTGTTCTGTAACATTTCAGGATGTAGAGATGCTCTGATGATACTCTGGTACATTCAACAATGTTCTGATACAATCTAGCATGAAGTGATGTAAGAAGAAATTCAAGCTCTGAAGCTGTCCTGATGGAAGCAAGAATCAGAAGCTGTGAATGTTCTGAAGATCAAAGAAATTCAAGCTCTGAAGCTGTCCGATGGAAGCAAGAATCAGAAGCTGTGAATGTTCTAAAGATCAAAGAAATTCAAGTTCTGAAGCTGTCCGATGGAAGCAAGAATCAGAAGCTGTGAATGTTCTGAAGATCAAAGAAATTCAAGTTCTGAAGCTGTCCGATGGAAGCAAGAATCAGAAGCTGTGAATGTTCTGAGGATCTAAAGAAATTTAAAGTTCTGAAGTTGTCCTATGGAAGCAAGAATCAGAAGTCATGAATGTTCTAAAGATCAAGCATATGTGAACGTCTCTACTGAAATACTCAGGGAAGTCTTTTATTATTAAAATTCTTCTAGTATTTATTTCAGGGGGAGATTATCTATCTCAGGGGGAGATTATAAATCTCAGGGGGAGACATATTCACATGCTTATGCTTTAGCTGTGTAATTGTCTTTAGCCGTCTGCTCTTTCTGATCGCAAATTCATATCATTTATATATGTTTTTGTCATAATCAAAAAGGGGGAGATTGTTAGAACAAGATTTGTTATGATCAATATTCTTAGTTTTGATGATAACAAGGATATGAATTTTGGATGAGATAATGTGGTACTCTAATACACTGCAATTTCCCTTTCAGGAAATATAAAAAGAGTATGCACAAATCAGCGCTCAGAAGCTTTGACTCAGAAGGCTCAGCATGCAACATCAGAACATGGTCTGGCAAGACATCAGAAGATGGTCAAGCAGAATCAGAACATGGGTCTATGGAAGCATCAGAAGAACTTGAGATCAGAAGCAGAAGCACTGAAGTTCTCATGGTATCACGCTCAGAAGCACTTCAAGGTCAGAAGACAAGAAGATGCTCTGCACCAAGCTGTTTGACTCTGATGATATTCAAACGTTGTATACACAAACATCAGATCAGAAGCAAGTACAAGATGGCAGGCTACGCTGACTGACAAAAGGAACGCTAGAAGCTATTAAAGGCAACGTCAGTAGACACAGCGTAAACAAGGCTCGAGGTAGTTGACAAAAGAGTGAAACATTAAATGCAATGCTGTACGGAATACGCAAAGCATTAAATGCTCCCAACGATCATCTTCTCAAGTGCCTATAAATATGAAGTTCTGATGAGAAGCAAGGTTACCGATTCTGACGAATTCTGTGAATACAAACTTGCTGAAACGCTGTTCAAATCAAAGCTCACAAACTTCATCTTCATCAAAGCTCACTACATTGCTGTTGTAATATATTAGTGAGATTAAGCTTAAACTTTAAGAGAAATATCATTGTTGTGATTATAGCTTTTTAGAAGCATTGTAATACTCTTAGAATTGATTACATTAATTTGTAAGTAACTAGAGTGATCAAGTGTGATCAGGATACTCTAGGAAGTCTTAGCTTGTGTCTAAGCAGTTGTAACTAGAGTGATCACGTGGTGGTCAGGATACTCAAGAAAGTCTTAGCTTGTGTCTAAGCAATTGTTCCTAGAGTGATCAGGTTGTGATCAGGATACTCTAGAAGACTTAGTCGCAGGCTAAGTGGAAAACCATTGTAATCTGTTGAGATTATTGGATTAAATCCTCAGGTGAGGTAAATCACTCCTGTCGCACGCTCGCGAAAAATGAACAGAGTCGCCACTAATATATTTATCCCATAAGGGAAAGGAATATCAGAAAACCTAACAAAGGAAAGAACAGGGTCTTGCGACCAGAGAATCAAGGTACGGGAGTCGGTTACACAAGGGGAAGGTATTAGCACCCCTCGCGCCCATCGTACTCGATGGTATCCACCTATGTTTGTTTCTATCTAAAGGGTGTGTACTATGTCTATGTCTATATGTGAATGAATGCAAAAGAAATACGGGGAAAAGAAGGAATATTTACAAATGTGCTCGTTCAAGCCCCGCGACTTGATGCCTACGTATCCTTTTCAGGAATCAGAGCGCCGTAGTTCGGCTCACGATTTTCTGTTTGTTTTTGTGTTTTTTAGTTGGACGGCGTTAACGCTCGCGCTCTTGCATAAGGGATCGACCTAGGATGCAATAGAGCGGAGATAACAATGCCCTTAAGAAAGGAGAGAAGAGAGAGAGAGTTTGAGTGTTTCGAGGAAATCCCTTAAGCAAGGGAAACTCGAGTTACTCTTTGGTTTGTGTCTTTTAGAAGTTGGGAACTTACGCCTGAATGGGACCCTTAAGCAAGGGAGATCCAAGCACTCGAACATTCCCTTAAGCAAGGGACGTTCAAGCTTCCATTCCCTTTTTAAGAATTTTCACTTTGATTATTAGTGTTTTAAGTATTTTCTTTGTATTTTTTATGGGGATTTTAGCCAAGTATTTATTATGTGTTTTATGTTGTAAAGGAAAAGAATGAGAAAAAAGGGAACTATACCTAATTTCTAAATCTATGTTATTGTTATTTAATTCCTAAAAAGAAAAATACGAAATATTAAAACAATCACTAAAGGAAGAGAATTAAAATCTAAACAATTTATGAAAGTATTTACACAAACAATGCATTTTTATTCATGTTTAAGAACTATTTTTTTGAACTATCAAAGAAACAACTATTCAATTTTATGGTTTATCAATCAATTAAAATTCAAAGGAAATATCAATAAAAAAATCAATTAAAAGAAAATAGATTTCTAAAAAACTAATCGGATAGAAAACAAAATTTTTATCAATTTTACTTAGGCGGGAAAAAAGAATTATCAAGCAAAAACATAAAAGGAAAAATCAATTTTATTTGTTTTTTTTTTTCAACAGCATGGGGGTGTAAAAGTAAAATTAATATGAACTAAAAACAGTTATAAAGCAAAAACTGGGCTCAAACAGGGGGTGAAGATAGCATGGGCATACAAAGGCCCAGTCCAGGGCAGGATGGTGTATTAGCAAATGGGGAGTACAGTTCCGGAACTGGGAATTGGGCTTGGAACGCATGGCCCAACGAGTTACTCCCTAATCCATTTCATTTCAGTCTTTGTTTTATTCATCCTATTTCTTTTTCAGTTATGCCAACGTGACCAAAAGGAACAACATGTATCAATCGGTGCACTATTTTTTTAAGTCACTAAAGACAAAATTATCGCACGGACCAATCAAAATCAACCACGCTGCATTCCAATCATTAGCAAAAGGTCAAAATATTATTTGGATAAGAAAACAGCCAGTACGAGCAGGCCACGTGAACGCCTGAGACGCAAACCCTAAAGCTAAACGCTGGCACCGGAACTCGCTCCGGTCACCCTCTCCGACGGCCTCACGGCGGCGTTATGCGCCCTTTTTTTAGAAATTTACGAGGCTGACATCATTCAGCTCATTTTCGAGCGCCGGTTCCGATTATAGCCTCGGTTTTCGTTAATCCATACTCTCATGTGCAGAATGATCGTGATTGCAAAACCTAAACACGAATGATCTCTTCTAAAACGGTTTCAAATGCACCTAAATTAATCATTTCCGCATACAAGACTTCACTACGTGACTCAAATCTTCTGCCGAAAACTATATCATATAACCGGAATCAAATCTTCAAAGATTGAAATCAAACAAGATCTACACTAACATGATTGCTCTTAATAAGCTTGCAACTTCAAGATAATGCTATTTTCACTACCATGCTTGTCATCATGCTTAAGAGAGTTATTTAGATTTACCTGAAGCAAGATCTCGAACTAGCGGCAAGAGAGAACTCAGCAGCGGTAACAGCTCCGGTAGAATAGCACAGGTCTTGTGAGGAATGAACTCAGCAACTCGCGGAAAGAGTCACAATCCTGTGGTGATAGCGGCGAGATCGTCACAGATCCATTGAAGTATGACTCGCGGAAGCTTGATGAAGAGTAACAACGGGACCTTGAAGCTTCGATGATGATGGTGGTGATTGTGTGGGGGTGATGTTGAAGGTGAACGGAGGCTGAGTTGAAAGGATGATGGTTAGGGGGAGCGGTGGTGGCCGGAGAAGTTTGTTAGAGTTTGTTATGGTGGTGGAGAGGTGGTGGAGAGAGTGAAGATGAGAATGGGGGAGAGAGAGAAATTGATGAGAGTGAATCGTGTGTGTGTGAGGTTGTGGCTGCTCCTATTTATATGGTTAGTGATTGAGAAGTGATGATGATTTCTTGAATGTGGAGCCTAGGAGTATAGCTTGCATCAACTTTTCTTATTTTTGAATGTGGGACCTTTTGAAGACTTAAAGAACAAGTTTAAGCAATTGTGGTATGGTTCAATATACTTTCTCATGTGGCAGCAAAACCAAGCTTTTATGGCAATGCATCAAGTGTTATGTGTATGGGGTAAGTTTCATGCAAGCTTTCAAAGTGTGTAGTATTTGCATGGTTAGCAATGGCAATGTAATGGTGTGTGGAATGGCTTTGTGCACTATGCTGCAACAACAATGGTAGTGACCAAATCATGTTCATGCCCCTACTTTGAGTGTTGATATCTCAAACTATAAAGCACCAATCATTCCAAACTCAAGTGCATCATGAAGAGGGCATGTGATTAAAGAACTTTGGTGTTTGAGAGTCATTGAGATGAGGTTTGTATATGGGAGAAAAATGGCTTATAACATAGTGGAATGACATTGCATAGTGTGCTGCACGCCTGACTTGCCTTGTCTTCAAATCCATGGCAAGAATGTGGTATGGTCAGGACACGACTTGGGATGTCTCTATCTTGCTCTATATTTATTCAAAACTTATGATCTTGGGCTCATTGGATAGAGGGCATGGCAAAGAGAAGTTTAGAATCAAGCTTGTTTAAGATAGTGACTTGTGGAGGAAGAAATAGGCCTTGACATTTGGCCCACCATGTGTTTGCTGAAATGCGTTGCATGCCCAGAATTCTGTGCCTTGGCTGCCTGCAGAGTTTGGTCAGGGTTGGGGCACCACTTTGAAGACTTGTATCTCACTCAATATTTGTCCAATTGTACCCATTCTTGTTTCAATGGATAGAGGAGATGGCAAGGAAGAGAATGATACCAAGTTTGCATTCATATCACTTCTGCAGAGCTCAAAAAAATGGCTGGAGATTTGGCATGCCATGTGTTTGTGAAAATGTCAGGTCATGACCTGACTTGTGACCTGGAATATGACTTGGTCCAAATGAGTTTCCAGCAACTTCACACCACTTTAACTCTTCATACAAGCTTCAAATGAAAAAGTGTCCAACTACAAAGTTGTTCTACTCCATAAGAGGAACAACTTTGATGTTGGAAATTTTTCCAGAAAATGCCATCTGCCACGTGTAATCTGGTGCTGAAGTGGACTGCTCACCAAGATTTAGAGCATCAAAAATTTCTAAGTATCAAAACTTTCCATTTTTGTTATTTTTCTATTTTTGGCAACCTTTTGTCGAACTCCCGATTTTATCCATTCTTTGACTTTCCTTGATTAATTTTCCATCAAAAGTCAATATTTGAGCGATTGACCTGATTTTGACCCAAAAATCAACTGTTCCGATTTTTCCGACTATTGATGAAATTCCCGATTAAATCTCTTCCAATCAATTCCATTCAAACAAACACCTCCACAAGGCCAGCATGAGAAGTTTCCCACACATAGAAACCATTCCTGATTAAATGTTGACCAGAAAGGTCGACTGGTTGACTTTGGTCAAAGAAACCCTGATTTAAAGAACCGGATGATTTGCAAGCCAGTGTCCTTCAACCAATGCCTTGGATTGAGACTGAGAAAAACCTAATCCAGGAGGACTTCCATGAACATAGCCACCTGATTACCCCAGATCCACACACCTGGTAGGAGATTCTTTGCCACAAAAGTTCTTTCCTGTTGGTCTTTGATTGATGCCAATGACATGAATGCATGGGTGTGAGTTATGACCTAAGTGACGTATGTACATGAATGCAAAGCCTAAGCCAGTTAGAAGTTAAGGGGTAGGACAAATTTGGGGTATGACAACTCCAAGGGGGTGGACTGGAGTAGTTTAGTTAACAACGAACTAGGATAAAAATAACTGTGCAATTTGTTTTTATCGTTCAAGTTTTTAGACTACACTTATTCAAACCCCCCCCCCCTTTCTAAGTGTTTTTTCTATCCTTCATAAGTCATTCTCCTATAAAGGAAGAAAGGATTCCAAAGGGTGCTCCTTGGCATAATTTGGAAGGTTGCTTTGCTTTGAAAGTTGAAGTTCAGAAGTTGATCATAAACAGTGTCTTGTCATTAGAAGAAGTTGGTCCTAATGTTCAAGCCAATCTTTTGCCAAAGCATGAATGAATCTCTATTGGTGGTAGCCCTGAAGTTTGAAAGTTGTTTCCTTCAGCACAAGTCCAGATGGAGAGAGTCTTCTCAGTTTTTAGTATTCTTACTGTTTGTTCATTTTTAATATTTCTTGTTTTTAAATGCACTGTTTGCATGTAGAAACTTGTTTGTTTTTGAATGCTAATGCTAATACAATGATAATGTTTGTCTTGAAGTAGTCCATTCGTTTCACTCATGTTTATTTGTTTTTATGCAATTGATTTGGCCCATCTCTTGCTTATGCAAAGATTGAAGGGAGGATGATGATTTGAAAACGCAAAATTTTTGTTTGTATGCTTTTAAATAAGACGCTGCTGATGATGTATAGGCATTGTTTCAGATTCCCAAACACCGGAGATATAAGGAAGATAATCCCTTGTTAACCCCTTTGAGCCTTGAAGTAGGAGTTTCTTTTCTAAACGAAAAACCCTAATTTTTAACCTGGGGCAGGGTAGTCTTTAGTTAATATGACCAAGTGTTCAACTTTCAAAAAGGATTGTGCATCCAAGGGTCAAATACGTATGACCAAGTGTTCAGCTTTTAAAAAGGATTGTGCATCCAAGGGTCGAATACGTCATATCCACATCAAGAGTTGGATTATGTGAAACCATAATGGTTATCCATCACGCATCAAAAGGCTGGAAAATGTGAAACCATAATGGTTATCCTCCATCCGCCAAGGAATGAGGCAGTCACAACTCTCTCAACAAGTCAAGACAAAGTTAATGTCACACAATTTGTTCAAATCAAAAGAATGAAAAAAAAAGAAGAAAAAAAAAGCTCGCTAAGTCAAAAACTTGAAAACAAGTGACTTAGGCAAAAGTTAGAGCAACCCGCTGGACGACCAATTCAAAAGAATCACTCCAGGCAAAAGTTAGGGAAAATAAAAGAAAACCAAAAAATGGAAAGAAAGGACTACAAAGCAAAAGTCCTAAGCAATGAACAAATCTGTGTGAATGCAAATACGAAGACAAAAAGGGTGACTGCTACTCCAAGAAAGCTTCATTGGATCCTTAATAGCACAAAATCCTTTTGAGAGATGAATACTCATGTTGAGTTAACTGAACATAGGACTGGAGAACATCACGAAGTTAGGGTGGGCTAAATAACCTTTGAGCCTAAAAATCTTTTTTCTGAAAACCATGAACCAGGCCACGATACAACCCTCAAAAGTCCTAATTGAAGCATGGTTTATTTTGAAAGTGTACTTTAAACAAGAAAGCGTTCCTGACTCCTATCGGTTATGCTGAAAACTTGTGTTGGTATCATATGCATAAAAAATCAATGTCATTCCTTAACCAGTGATTCATTCACAAGGTTTTGCGACATCTTTTTAATAAAACTTCAAGACTTACATAATTGTTGCATTTTAATTACAATTCTCATAATAAACATTTTTCTGCTTGTAAACATTTGTTTGACATCCAGGAAGTTTATATCTGATCATCAGTAGAAAAATAAAACATTGCCAGGGGCATATTGTTCTCCCAGTATAATGCTTTTGCAAGTTTGATTACCATCAGGGGGCAAAGCTCGAAGACTCTATCGAGCCAAAGAATGTGCCACGTGCAGTCAATCAGGGGCAGTTACGTCGAGATTCGACAAATCTCTTCAAGAATCTGTTGATCTGGGGCAAATCATTCCTTATTATGCCTAGGATTCCTATGAATCCTCTTGAAGAAATTCCTCTCATGGACCATATTGTCTGGGGCAAGTTGTGAATCAAAAGTAGACTTGATCACCTCATTAGCTTGAAGTACAAAGGTCATTGCCTTGATCAATCCAGAGTATGTCACTCTCTACCAAGAAGTTTTGAGACAACAGTTGACTGTTGGGTTTTCTCTCTTACCTTGTGTTGAGTTTTGAACTAAAATCCCCCGCATGTTAACTCTTTTGCTATGATGATAACTTCTTATTTCGCCTGCAAGTTCAGAATGTTGATTTTCTCCAAGGAAATTTTCTCTGACCCCCCCATAGTAGAGCTAGCAAGGATGTGTTATCCAACCCTTTTGTTAGAAGTTGATGATCTGTAATTCCTCTCAGAGGTTGAAAGTTCCCAAAGAGTTTGTTTGGTGTGTATCTCCAACAAGTTTTTCATCTTTCGTCAGTGCGGAGTTCATGTTGTTATCCCTTTAGTGGATGTGTGGATGTTTGAAATGTGACTTTGGTTCTTCTCCTCAGTCAGTATCCTTCTTTTGAGCCTTGTAGCAAGACTGTGTTCCTCAAGTGGCCTCTATTTATCTCCATTTGAATCCTGAGCAGTGTTCCTAGCACGAATCTTCAGAAGGATTTCCTTTGATATCTCCAGCCTTTTGAGATTTGTCGAGTGTCTGTTGTACTGTGATGTCTTATCATTCCTAGTATCTTTGTGTTTGTTTCGTCAACATATACTTAACATTCATTCATTCATACATACATACAACATGCATAATTCAATAAAAATTCATATTCATCTTGCATTTCTTAATGCTTTGATCCACTCTCTTTGGTGTTGTTTATCCCCAAAAGTGTATGATCTCTCTCCATTAGAGTGTCTACCTTAAGTAGAAAATGTTCATCTTTTCTAAATCCCCACTGAGTTTGTTCCTCATGGAAGAATTTTTTCTTTAGTGTTCCTCCTCTCCATTTGTCAGGATGGAACTAAACCCCAGTTGAGTAACTTGAGTTTATTCCTTATTGGGTAGAGTCTTGTTTGACCGTTTTTATCCAGTTTGTTCCTGGAGTTGAACTTTGGTCTCTTGCAATACTAGTTTTTAACCTCTCTAGGCTGAGAAAACTAAATTGAGAATGCATTTATTTTGCACCTCTTGAGGATCCTTCTTTCCTCAACAATGGAGAATTTGTTCATAATTGATGTTCCTATCAGATGATGAAGGATTTGTTTCTCATCAGTGTAGTTACTGCACTCCCTTGGAATTTATGTTTGAAAGCAAGAGGCAGGTTTTGAATTTGAGTAACTTGTATTGTCCCCATCATGTTTTGATTGACAACAAATGGAAGCCTCTTTATTTGAGCAGTTTGTATTT
Organism: Vicia villosa; assembly: GCF_029867415.1. NCBI lineage: Eukaryota > Viridiplantae > Streptophyta > Magnoliopsida > Fabales > Fabaceae > Vicia > Vicia villosa. The sequence continues at coordinate 17,690 of NW_026705393.1, read as the reverse complement.
CTCCAAATATCAGTACTATCTTAACAACAAGTGGTAGTCTCTTAGATTTTATCCTCAGCAGAGCAACTTTTGTGAACTTCTCGATTCATATCTGATTAGATGAAGCCCTGTAATTTTCCTTCAAATGGCATCTCTTTATTTGAGAAGTCAACCATGAATCTAACCTACCTGCATCTCTTCTGAAGAATCCCGACAAAGTAATTGGTTGATTGTCCTTAGCAAATGGTAAGTCCCTTCAGCAGAAGTGATAATTTGCATCCAGTTGATGGAAGAAGCTCAGCAAATGGTAAGTCTCTTCAGCAGAAGCGACAATTTGCACTTAGTTCCTTTTCTCAAGTAGCGTCCTTGATTAAAGAAGAAGTTGATCCCTATTCTTAGCGGGAGCTTATTATTCTCAGCAGATTATCGTCAACTATTGAGGCGGTAATTCAATTTTCTTCTACCTTCAACTATTGAGTTGGTAGCTTATTGTCAACTATTGAGGTGGTAATTTAATTATCTTCTACATTCAACTATTGAGTTGGTAGCTTATCGTCAACTATTGAGGCGGTAATTCCTGCATCTTCAAGTGAAATGTTGATGTTCATACGAAGTTTTCCTGTACCTTCAAGTGAAAGGTTGGTATTCAGGATCTTATTATCTTGCTTCCTACATCTTCAAGTGAAATGTTGATGTTCAAACGAAGTTTTCCTGCATCTTCAAGTGAAATGTTGCTGTTCAGTTGAAGTTTTCCTGCATCTTCAAGTGAAATGTTGATGTTCAGACGAATTTTGTTTGCTTCTTCAAGTGAAATGTTGATGTTCAGACGAAGTTTTCCTGTACCTTCAAGTGAAAAGTTGGTATTCAGGATCTTATTATTTTGTTTCCGGCATCTTCAAGTAAAAATTCGATGTTCAGATGATCGTTTTCTACCTTCAGTAAAAGTTGGTAGCACACCTTCAGTAAAAGTCGGTGTATCCTTTTTTCTACCTTCAGTAAAAGTCGGTAGCTCACCTTCAGTAAAAGTTGTTGTCCCCTTTTCTTGCATCTTCAAGTAAAAAGTCGATGTGCAGACGATTGTTTTTCTACCTTCAGTAAAAGTCGGTAGTTCACCTTCAGTAAAAGTTGGTGCCTTTTGTTCCTGCATCTTCAGTAAACATTGATGTTCAGAAGAAATTTTCCTGCATCTTTCAGTAAAAAGTTGATGTTCAGATGAAAATTCCTGTACCTTCAGTAAAAATCGGTATTCGGGTGATGTTATTCCAACACCTTCAGTAAAAGCTGGTGTTTATAGAAACCTTTTGTTCTAGCATCTTCCAGTAAAAAGTCGATGTTTAGATCATTTTCTACCTTCAGTAAAAGCTGGTAGTCCACCTACAGTAAAAGTTGGTGTCTTCTCTTCCTACCTTCAGTAAAAACTGGTAGTTCACCTTCAGTAAAAGTCGGTGTTTTCTTGTGTATCCACATCTTCAGTAAAAGTCGATGTTGAGATTCTTTCCTACCTTTAATAAAAGCTGGTAGTTCACCTTCAGTAAAAGTCGGTGCTTTCTTTTGTATCCACATCTTCAGTAAAAGTCGATGTTCAGATTCTTTCCTACCTTCAGTAAAAAAGGGTCTTCGTATTTGTTGTGTCTGATTAATGCAGGTGTTTTGTTCTTGTTTGATAAAGAAGATGAGTGGAATTGGAATGAAGTTTGTTGCGTTTCTGAACAGAGAGAGGGGAAGAGAGTGTTACGTTGAATAGAAGCAGAGAGAAGAGAGAATCGTTGAGTTGAGTGGAGAAGAAATAGAAGGAAGGGACCAAAAATGGAAAGGAGGCGGATCAAGTCTTGGCGTTATTAGGTTAGGTTTTGTTGTTATGCTGGGCCAAAGACTTCAAAAAGCCCAACGGTTCAGTCTGCATATAGCACCTCCAAGACCGCCACACCCCTCCCCTGCATGTTTTCAAATTATTTTGGGCCTCCATCTTCAATTGGTAGCCCATTTTTACTTGTTTCCATTTATTTCTTTTAGTTTTTTTAGATATTATTATTTTGATACTAAAAAATATATACAAAATATATTAATATTAGTTTTGCTATTATTTCATATGAAAAATATCAAAAAAAAAATTGTTTTAATGTTTTTTTTACTTTTAATGATTTTTGCAAATATATCTCTTCTCCTACTCCATTCTTTTATTATTTTCGTTGAATCACAAGTTTAGAGGTCTAATTCCTCTCCAATGTCAATGGACTTAGGGCGTTGATAGGATGAAAATCCGAATCTGCAATATTAAGTGATTGAACTTGAACATGGAAGGAACTTTTGAATGTGGTTCCATCTTTTATTTCTTCTTAATTTGGACGATGAAAATCTTCAACATCACAAGAATTCTTTTGGATTCTAGATGAAGATGAGACTGTTACCTATTTTCTTTTCGTGCGGTATTGCTTTCATAGAACGATCTATATATCGTTTTTCTCGCAGGCATTAGCACAAAGATTGTTGACCGGCCTCGTTGTAGGGTGATTTCTACATAAATCACTTGGCGATCTGCTTAACATAGCGCAACATTTTGTGTCCCGAATAAAAAGATCAAATATGGAAGAGAATTGTATGCGATTCATTTAAGACTTATGGAAGTTTGTCGTGTAGTCGCTATGATTTTATCAAGCTTTTGATAAAGTTTCATTGAATTTAAATCCGAGAACATCCTTCACTCACCATCGAATTTTGGGGTATGACAGCTGCCCCTATTTAATTACCTTAGATTGAATGGCGTGATAATACGCAGGTCTCACGCTTTTCGAATCGAAGAGTTATTAAATAATGGAATACCCCTGAATTTACCTTGTGCTTGAGTGTGAGAGAAAATAATCGCCTTGCTAAAGTTTGAGACTTACATAGCAAGGACTTGTAGTTAGTTGTGTAATCAGCTTGCTATAGTGCTAGCAAGCTTTCGCAGTTTGTGGACCCCCACTTACTACAGTTCTAGTAAGTTTTCGTAGTTTGTGTAACCCAAGAGGATCACTTGCTATGGCTCTAGAAAGCTTACCTGCACCGATAGGAATCACTTTCCATGGTTTTGACAAGCTTACCCACACCAAAAGGAATCACCTTCCATGGTTCTGACAAGCTTACCCGCACCAATAGGAGTCACTTGTCCTGGTTCGGACAAGTTTACCTGCACCAATAGGGGTCACCTGTCCTGGTTCGGACAAGTTTACCTGCACTAATAGGAGTCACTTGTCCTGGCTCGGACAAGTTTACCTGCACCAATAGGGGTCACATGTCTTGGTTCGGACAAGTTTACCTGCACCAATAGGATCACTTGCCCTGGTTCGGATAAGGTTACCTGCACCAATAGGATCACTTGCCCTGGTTCGGACAAGTTTACCTGTATAGAAGATTGTTTTATAAATGCCTATGCATCATGCGTATGCATATGACCCTGTTGTTTGTATAATGTAGATGTATGAATGTTTACACATGTAAATGTTGCGTGTATGCAAATGAGTATGTGTGTATGATAACTCCTAACGTCTTATCTCCTTATCACCCATTGACTTTGTTTAACCCTTTTAAGTGTTCGTGAATCCTAGTTCGGATTGTATTTGAATGATCCATTGATAATATCCTTTGTAAGAGAATCGTGGTAGATCAGAATGATCGCATCGCAGGGCGTATGTAGCCTTCCGAAGATTTTCGTAGTTTTATCCCATTGCTTTTGTATTGAAAGTTTGTATGTTTCTCATATTTAATCCAAGTTAAAGTTTATGAAAATAATTTATCTTTTGCAAATGGTATTGAAATGACGAGAAAGCGTAGTTATGAAAGAAAAGAAAACTTTTATTGATATTGCCTTGAATCGGTGAATGTACAAAGATACGAGAAAAGAAAATTACAAATAGAAATGATATTATTACTGTCGTTGCTCCTTTGATATCGAGGGCCCCAGTAATCCTTTGACCTTAGGAGTAGATGATTGCACGAATCCTTATCCTTTGTAGTTTGCCTTTGGCTTTGGTCTATAATCCTGCCTTTGCTAGGCGTAATACTTCTTGACCGCATCCGAGTTGATTGGGTGCGGTAACTCATCCCCATCCATTGTAGTGAGAACAAGTGCTCCTCCTGCGAATATCGTTTTTATAACATATGGACCTTCGTAATTAGGTGTCCATTTTCCACGGGCATCGAGTCGAGGTAGTAGAAGTTTCTTGAGGACGACATCACCTTCTTTGTAAGTTCGAGGACAGACCTTTTTATCGAACGCCTTTTTCATCCTTTTCTGATAGAGTTTCCCATGACACAAAGCTGTCAGTCGCTTTTCTTCAACGAGATTAAGCTGATCAAAACGAGTTTTTACCCATTCCTATTCTTCTAACTTTTTGTCAGCTAGGACCCTTAATGAGGGAATCTCCACTTCGATCGAGAGGACCGCTTCCATACCATAAACCAAAGAGAACGGTGTCGCTCCCGTGGATGTGCGCACCGAGGTTCTGTAACCGTGTAGGGCGAAGGGAAGCATTTCGTGCCAATCCGTGTATGTTTTCACCATCTTTTGTATTATCTTTTTGATATTCTTATTCGCAGCTTCAACAGCGCCATTCATCTTAGGCCTGTATGGTGAAGAATTGTGGTGTTCGATCTTAAACTCCTCGCACATCTCCTTCATCATGTTATTGTTTAAATTCGACCCATTGTCAGTGATAATCCTGTTTGGAACCCCATACCGGCATATGATGTTATGCTTGATGAACCGGGTGATCACTTGTCTTGTCACGTTGGTGTAAGAAGCAGCTTCAACCCATTTGGTGAAATAATCTATGGCAACCAATATGCATCGGTGTCCATTAGAAGCTTTCGGTTCGATCATCCCTATCATGTCAATCCCCCATATTGCAAATGGCCACGGTGAACTCAGTACGTTCAACGGATTTGGCGGCATATGTATTTTGTCAGCGTAGATCTGGAATTTGTGACATGTTCTTGCGTATTGGAAACAATCAGCCTCCATTGTTACATAGTAGTACCCTGCTCGTAGTATTTTTCTCGCCATTGAGTGTCCATTTGCATGGGTTCCAAAGGTTCCTTCGTGTACCTCTTTGATAATCTCATTGGCTTCATTTTTATCCATACACCTTAGTAACACTGAGTCATAATTCCGTTTGTATAAGATATTCCCACTCGGGAAGAACTTAGCTGCCAACCTCCTTAGTGTCTTTTTGTCAATCGTAAAGGCATTCTCCGGGTATTCTTGTTTCTCCAGGTACTTTTTGATATCGTGGTACCATGGTTTGTCGTCGGGCTGCTCCTCGATTGTGAGACAATAGGCAGGCTCATCGAAGTGTCTAACCGTTATCCGTGGTTCGTGGTTAGGCCAAGTTACCTTAAACATAAAGGAAAGCGTTATCAGTGCATCCGCCATTTGATTCTCTTCCCTTGGGACGTGAGTGAAAGTGATTGTCTCAAATTCAGCCATTAACTCCAGTATGAGATCCCATTCTTTATTGACTTGGTGGATTACCAATGCTGAGTCTCCATACACCTCAAGTAGTTTGATCCTTAGGTCGATCGCAGCTTCTAACCCCAATATACATGCTTCATATTCTGCAATATTATTGGTACAGTCAAAGCATAGTCTCGCCGTGAAAGGTAAGTGACGATTGTCAGGAGATGTTAAGACTGCCCCTATACCATGTCCTAGTGCATTTGAGGCTCCATCAAACATAAGTGTCCATATTGCCCCTGGTTCAAGTCCTTCGTCGGGTCCTGGTATTTCGTAGTTCCTTACCACCATAATATCTTTGTCAGGAATGTCAAATTTAATAGACTGGTATTCCTCGAGGGGTTGGTGAGCAAGATGTTCTACCAATACACTCCCTTTTATCGCCTTTTGAGTCACATATTGTATGTCGTATTCTAACAGTAACATTTGCCACCTTGCGATTATACCCGTGAGAGCATGTTTTTCGAACACGTATTTCAAAGGATCCATCCTCGATATCAACCATGTGGAATGGTTCAACATATATTGCCGTAGACGTTTGGAGGCCCATGCTAGGGCACAACATGTCTTTTCCAATGGTGAATACCAAGATTCGCAATCCGTGAATTTCTTGCTAAGGTAGTACATAGCGTGTTCCTTTCTGCCTGTTTCATCCTGTTGCCCCAGTACACATCCCATAGACCTTTCGAGAACCGTGAGGTACATGATCAGTGGTCTCCCTGGTACGGGAGGTATGAGTATCGGTGGTTCTTGTAAGTAGCTTTTTATAGTCTCAAAGGCTACCTAACAATCGTCATTCCACTTGATCGGCTGATCTTTCCTCAGTAGCTTGAATATAGGCTCACACATGGCTGTTAGATGTGAGATAAACCTTGAGATGTAATTCAATCGACCCAAGAACCTTCGAACCTCTTTTTCTGTCCTCGGAACAAGCATTTCTTGTATAGCCTTCACCTTGTCAGGATCTACCTCTATGCCTCGCTGGCTCACAATGAACCCTAATAGCTTTCTTGACCTTACACCAAATGTACACTTGTTCGGGTTTAACCTTAGCTTGAACTTCTTTAAGCGTTCGAACAATTTCTGCAGGTGTGTAATATGCTCTTCTTCCGTACAGGACTTAGCAATCATGTCGTCCACATATACTTCGAACTCCTTGGGAATCATGTCATGGAACAGTGTGACCATGGCTCGTTGGTATGTTTCCCCTGCATTTCGCAATCCAAAAGGCATTACCTTGTAGCAGAAAGTGCCCCAAGATGTCATGAAGGTTGTCTTCTCCATGTCCTCGGGAGCCATTTTGATTTGATTATACCCAGAGAACCCATCCATGAAGGAGAACACCGAAGCTTGTGCCATATTATCCACCAACACATCTATGTGTGGTAGCAGAAAGTCGTCCTTCAGACTTGCTTTATTTAGATCCCTATAATCCACACACATGCGTACTTTTCCGTATTTCTTAGGAACTGGCACTATGTTGGGAATCCACGGTGGATAGTTAACCACGACAAGAAACCCTGCGTCGAATTGTTTGAGTACCTCTTCTCGGATTTTGTTATCCATGTCCGGTCGAACCCTTCTGCGCTTTTGTCTGACGGGTGCACACCCTTCTTTGAGCGGTAACCTATGTACGACTATGTTCGTATCTAACCCCGGCATGTCACAGTATGACCAAGCAAATATCTCTGCATACTCGTGGAGGAGCTTGATTAGCGTTGCTTTTACGTCCTCGTTCAGTGTTTCCCCAATTTTTGATTTTCTTGGGTTCTTCGTCTGTACCCAAGTTTATGATTTCAATGGCTTCCTGAGAAGGGAACATGTTTTTGGATTCCCTTTCCATTAACCTTGACAATTCTTCCAGAAGTTCATCATCTTCCTCATCCCCTTCTTCGGACTGATTACCGAGAGCCTCGAGTTTATATTGAGTTTCAGCAGTATTATTATCGATAGTGTTAGAAGGTGATCTGCACATGTTTTATGTTTTGTTTTTAGTATGGAGATATGGGTGTGCTTTTTTTTGTGCAAGAAATTTATTATTCATTTTGGAAAGAAATAAATGCAAGAAGAGACAATGTTTTCAATACCAAATGCGAACGACAATTTTATTAATAAACCTTAAACTTTGAAAGTAAATGGGGCCCTTACAAACCAACTCTTTGCTTCGGGCGAGGCATGAGCGTTATTTTTTTTATTGAAAGGAAAATAAAGCAACAAAAGCAAATTACTTTGAAATGAAAACTATCTCCGGTATCTCCAGGCTTGTCCAGTTTTGGAGCTGCTCTCCTGATCTGACCCTTCAGATGAAGTTGGATGTTCTCTCCTTAGAGTCCATATTAGATATCATAGCCACATGTTCGTACCCGTCTGTCACGAAAATTTGCATAATCGGGGGGAATCGTTGTTCCTTCTTCATAGTGCTTGTGATCTTTGACGGTTGATATCCCAGCCCATAGCGATCCTTCTTCTCCAGGATTTCTGGTACTTTGCCCCAGCCTTCCACATTCAAGTCTTATAGGTCTCTCCAGGATGTTACCGCCCTTCGCACCTTTTCCACAGGTAGTGTGACTGCAGTTGCAATCTCTAGTGCTTGGAATGCAGTCTCCAATGCCCCTTCTCCAACCTCGATATATTTGTAGGAATCCATGTTACTGACAAATATATCCTCTTCTCCATTGATGGTCACTATAGAATTCCCATCCACAAATTTTATCTTCTGATGGAGGGTGGAGGTGACTGTCCCAGCTGCGTGAATCCAAGGACGCCCCGGCAGGCAAGTGTACGCTGGTTCAATCTCCATTACTTGGAAATTGATACAGAAGGTGTGAGGACCAACTACAACAGGAAGATCTACTTCTCCAAACACTGGAATCTGCGATCCATCAAAAGCTTTGACCACTAGACGACTTGGTCTAACCACAAGACCTTCCAAAGCTATTTTATCGAGGGTAGCTTTTGGCATCACATTTAGTGACCAACCAGTATCAATCAGAACCCTAGATAGATGAGCTTTCCCATATTGTATGGAGATATGTAGGGCTTTGTTGTGCGCCTTTGCTTGTGGAGGTAACTCGTGATTACTGAACCCTAGACATGCCCCAACAGTGAGATTAGCCACCATCCCATCGAACTGATTGACAGTGATGTCTTTAGTTACATGTGCGGCATTCAGAATATTCATCAAGGCGTCTCGATGCCTCTCGGAGTGCACCAATAATGATAGGATTGATATTTTAGACGGTGTTTGTTGCAACTGATCCACCACCCTATAGTCACTCTTCTTGATTAAAGTCAGAAACTCCTCAGCATCCTTATTGGTAGCTTCTTTATCCTTAGGGCCAGCCTCATTACTTGGTCCCATAGCAGCTTGATCACTAGTTTGTCTCAAGTTTCCATTTGGCTGTGCAGTCTTGAATATGCGACCGCTACGAGTCATGCCTCCAGGCCCAACAATGCTTGACACAACAGTATTAGTACCAGAACTGTATTCCCAGGGCACTGCTTTCATTTTATCCACAGGATATGGAGCTCTGATCGGGATAACCCTAGTGTGCTCTTGTGTGGGTATCCGTAGTGGTGGTTTAGAACATGGGATGATTAATGGCTTCCTTTCCCCTTGATTGGGTATTATCAATGGCTCATTCCTATCCACCATGGCCATATATTCCTCCTCAGAATGTTCCTTCAGCTGAATCAACCCTTGATCCATGAGCCTTTGCAGAGTGTCTTTAAAAGCTTTGTTGTGTTCTATGATGAACCCCTTTATGAGTAGATACCTCTTAAGTGCATCTATGGTGGAGATCCTTTGTTGAACCAACTCTTTCTCAGTAACGACCTCAATCGCATTGACCGCGCCATCATGGTGAGGCATAGGATTTGTTTTCACATTAGGTTTGTGTCATACCCTAATTTTTGACCCCCCTGAGATGACATATCTTCAGGATTTTCATCAAGTCAAAGCAAGTACCCAGAGCAGCCTGACATTCAATCGAGGGTGTTCAAAGACAAGAAAACTCAGGCAAAGGATCAATCAATAGAGGGATTAGTCTCTAATACAATCATAAGACTCAAAAGCCTCATTATTACACCTATGATTGATTAGACATCCAGTCATCTGAGTACAGGTTTACTCAGGTCACCAGGCTAGGGTTCTGAGCCTATCGAGGACTGAAATCAGGGATCACATTTGGGAAACCCTAAAAAACCTCAGAGGGTCATTCAAAGACATCAATCATCTTCAAATAACTCATATTACAAGATCCACTGGACATTACATCTCAGTTCAAAGCCTACAGTCATCATTGTCCTCTGGTCGACAATTAGGGTTTTTGACCTAATTCACCAAGATAGCTGACTTTTGATCAGGGCATGAATCCAAAACTCAAGACATGATTCAAGGATCTCTACTACCTCCATATAATCCATTTATATCATCCATTTGGGGAGAAGATCTTATTTCTACACAAAAGCCCAAAAACTCACTTTGTCAGGAAAAAGTCAACTGTGAAGGATCATCATTGACTTTTAAGGTTTTTGGTCAAAAAATGATTTTCAAAGATCAATATCATCAATATATGTATGTCAAAGTCATTTGGCCAAAGAAATTCAAAGAAATTCATCAAGGAGCGAAAAGTCGGGAATTAGGGTTTTTGAGGGCTTGGTGAGATCTCAAAATTTCACCTACACAACTCAAAAAACTTCCAACATGAAAGTTGTAGATCTTGCCAAATAAAACAACATCTTACAAGGGAACTTTTTTCAAAAGATCAACCATTTATGAAGTTTTGGAAATTTTGAAGTTTAGGTCATAAACACTTAGAAATTTTTCTAAGTGTTTTAACCTAGTTTTCTTCCAACTTTGGCCTCATTTTTCACAAATTTCCCAAAGGATTCTGAAGAAGACATAAACTAATGATTTAAAGTAGATGTTTAGGGCTTTCCAAATTGTGTTCAACCTTCTCAAAATTTAATTTGAGCTAAGAGTTATGCTTGTTCAAAGTTGGCCTCATGAAGTGAAATTATAGGTCATGCATCATTTTGGAACTTTGAAGTTTTGTGCACATGACCTCAAATACAGATGCTACATGACCCATAATACATCTGCAAACATGCCATGCATTCATTTTCACCATGCCATAAGAATTGAAGAAGATTCTAAAAACAAGAACATGTGATTATGTAATGATTACATTTGTGAATTTATGGCAAATTGATGAATCACCAAAGGAATCTTCTCACCAACCAATTAGAGCTCATTTCTGGCTCAGAATTGTCCCCTAAGATCAAGCAAAATCGAGGGCTAGGGGATTGATCAAATGGAATCAAAATTCCCATCATTGCATAAGAGATATTTGCAAACTTTCTTCATGGCTAAGAAACCAAATCAACTTCACTAAGGAAGCTCACTACTCTGCAGCTATACTGATCCATTTGCCTATAAATATAGATGCATTCCTCATTCAAAAAGACACCAAAGCAACCATATTACTTGCTTTCTCTTTCTCTCCTCTTGTTCATTGTTTTTCAAAGTTCTTTGGCAAGAAGAATCGATTTCTTCAAACCAGAGCTTATCTTTGGGAAGTGAGCATTCTAACATCTCAAGGGAGGTCATTTGAGGTGATCCAAGCACCTGGATCACTTCTGTAAGTGGAGGAACACCATTGTTGCTCTCACTTTGGAGCATTTGCAGTTGGAGGTCCATGGAGTGATTCAGAAGGTTTCAAGCCAAGCCAATCATCCAGACACATTCCTCAGGTCATAGTGGAGCTAACCAGATGGCTGCAGCTCATCTGTAACTCCAAATTCAACAACCTCCATGTTCACTTGAAGCTGAAATCGAGGGAGGTCCATAGAGCAATTCAGAAGGATTCAGGCTATAATAAACATCCAGTTAGCATCATTGAGTCTCAGGGAAGCTATTGAGATCATTCATTCAAGCCCAGGTGCTCTCAATCATCCTCACGACCTTCAGTTTCAGAGGTAAGTTTCTGAACCTCACCTCTTTAATTTAAGCACTCTTTGTGGTAAAGCTCGATTCTATCTTGTTCAGCATCATCAGAGGATTGAAAACCCTCTATCATCATTCATTTATTCATCCTGTGCATCATTTAATTTTAAAATTAGGGTTTATGTGTTCTTCGTGTTCATGATGAAATTCGTTAGTTACACTTAGAATAAATGAATTTTGAGCCCATGATCATGTTCCTTGTCCAAAAACGAGTGAGATTGATGTTTACATCATGCCATTTAGTTGAGAAACCAGAGAGTTAGGAATTTGAAAATCTGAAGCTCGAGGAAGAAGATGAACATGGCGCGCGTAAAATTTGAATTTCCTGGCTTATCTGAAAATATAATATATTGAGTGTATATAGTTAACAAGCTGCGCGCGCAGCTCAGTTGGTTAAGTTTTGAAATGTGATCATGAAGGGCGTGGGTTCGAACCTCTCTAGGGCCAAACCAATTTTTTAGCACCCATTTTCATTCCTTTTTTTATACAAACTTCACACAATTAATTCACCTATCAAATTAATTTATTTTCACTCCATTTTTCACACACTCTTTATTTAACATATCTATTTTGTGAATAATCAAAAAAATCATAAAAATATTATTTATTTCATGTATTTTAATTAGGTTTAAAATAGTATGTTTTTAAGTGTTTTCTTAAATACTTTAAATATATATATATTCACTTTGATTTAACCTAATCATTTTATAAATAAGTTTATGATAAAACCCTAATTGTTTAGGTCTTAATTAAGTAAAAATCTTTATTTTTACTTTAATTAAGTTGACTTTTGTCAATTTTCAAAGCTGTTTCCAATCTCCGAATAAATCAAAAGATTAGGGTTTTCAAACAACGAGACCTTGTATCATTCCAAATCATTTTCAAACTGTTTTTATAACCAGTACTGTAAAGTACTGGGCCTCTAATAGAGTGTAAGTCCCAAACACCTTCTCTTCTTAGCTTGTTTTCAAAACCATATTTTCAAAATCTTCTTTCTGTTTTCAAAACATTCTTCTGGTATTTGAAGGGCATTATTCCCGGTGAAACTCTTCAGATACCTATGTGACCTTTGTCCATCTTCACTTCTTCTGTTTTCAAAAACCATTAACTGTTTATCATATATATATTCAACTGTTCTCAACAAAACAACAAAAATACTGTTGAGGCTCTGTACATACTTCTTCAATGGCCTCCACTCCATCCAGGTTAGGCTTTACAAGCTTTCAACTTACAGTCTTTGTTTAAATTACTGTCAAATATAAACTGTGCATATATTAGTTTAGAACTACATTTGAGTATAAACCTTAGGACAGTTAAACTATATATATATTATAGGAATATGGCCTAGGATTGAGAATGTCTTCCCGGTGAAGGCTCTTTCCTAATTAGAGATCTGTAGTTCAAACCCCCAAGATGAATTATTCCCGGTGAAACATCTTGGCAAAAACCTTAGAATCCAAATAATAGGACACATCCACCCAAAGAGGAATTATTCCCGGTGAAACCTCTTACCCATTTGCTTAGAGCCAAAATAAGTTCAAAAACTGCATAGCTTTCTCTTGTGCTATAACAAGGACCCTCGATTAGCCTCCTCTTGGGCTTTGTACAAGGACCCACAGGCTTCTTAAAAGCATTTCCAGCTTCCTCTTGAGCTTGTATACAAGGACCCATCAGGTTTCTTATAAACATAGGAACAGGTCTTTAGTCACCTTTTAGCCTACCCTGGTGAGTTTCTTCCAATTTAAACCAGACTTTAAACAAGCTAAGTTTGTCTCAATTTCACATTGAGTACATTTTTGGAATGAGAGACATGGACAGTCTCTGTCACCCTTATCTTCATCAATCTTCCTTAGCAGAGTCTAGGATCCATGTTTGGTCACCCTCAGCATTGAGTCAGCCTTCATCTTGGGCTTTAAACAAGAAGTCTCACTAGATGATCTTTCTGCCAATCCTTTCATCCCTTAATAATTAATGGAGTGCTACCCAAATCAATCATTTTTACAAAACCCCTGGAAAGGGTTAGCCTCCAACATCTGTCTAAAAAAGTCAAAATCCCTGGAAAGGGTTAGCTTCCACACATTCCTTCATTTTTAATAAAAAAACCCCTGGAAAGGGTTAGCCTCCAAAATAAATTAATAAATAATTTCATTTCTCTTAGGAGATAATTTCCCCAAAAGAGTCAAAACCCCTGGAAAGGGTCAGCCTCCAAAAAACATGACAAAAGTCAGTCTTTTAACAGACAAATTCACCAGCTGAGTCAAAATCCCTGGAAAGGGTTAGCTTCCAAAGAAAAACAGTCTTTTAATAAATAAAGCCTCCTCAGTAGAGTCAAAACCAACAAAAACAGTTAGCCTCAACCTTGGGCTTCATACAAGGCACCCAAACAATAAAACTCCCCTGTCAAGAGTCAGCCTCAACCTTGGGCATTGTACAAAGCAGATAATAGAGTCTCCCCAGTGAGTCCTTCGTCACTCAGTAGCCACAACCTTGGGCTTTGTACAAGGCAGATAAACCATATCTTTCATGTGTCAAAGATTCCTAACACTTAGGATCTTTCCCCATACAGTCATCCATACTTAATTCATTTAAGAGTCCGCCACAACCTTGGGCTTTGTACAAGGCAGAAAATAATGTTTTCCCTAGCTAGAGTCAGCCACAACCTTGGGCTTTGTACAAGGCACACAAAAAAGAGTCATTCATAGTCTCAAAAATTCAGTTATCCTCAACAGTTAGCCACAACCTTGGGCTTTGCACAAGGCACACAAATAGAGTCTCCTTAAGTAGAGTCAGCCTCAATTCTGGGCTTTATACAGAACACAAAAATACCCTGTAATTAATCCCCAGTGGAGTCATCTCCCAGAGTCAATAATTAATTAATCAATAAAAAAGCCTCAAGCTTGGGCCTCATACAAGCCAGCTAAAGTCAAATCTTTTATACAGTAGATAGACATAGCTTATCTCTATAGAGAGATATTTTTACTACTCTACCACATTCAAACAAACAAACATTTCAATTTCAATTTCAATCAAAGTCTCCCATTTAGGACTCTGAAAGACATGCTCTGGCACATCCCCAGACTTGTACACTTTCCCTAATTTGGACGAGCATCTTTCTTTCATTTAAGAGGCATCTGACTGGCATACTTGCACACACAAGTAAGGTCCCCCTCTTGAATGAAATGAACCCAGTTATTCTGTCACTCTTTCAAAATGTTTGTGGTAGAATAGTACAAATACCTCTCTGTAGAGATAATTTCATGTCTCTTTACTGTAGACAGAGATTTAATTACAAACTTCAACCTTGAGCTTCAAGCAAGGCACCAAAAACATTAATTTCCCTAGTTAGTTCCCCGAACTACATTAAGCTCTGACTTCCACTAGGGATATGTAGGCATGAGGTTCACAAGGAATCTCAGCGAGCTAATAAAATACCAAAAATAGTCAGTCTGTCTATCTGTTTGTCTTTCTTTAAATAATTCAAATTCCTTCCCCTAACACAAAGGAGAAACTTTCCCAATCATTAGCAGCAAACACAATCACAATGACACAGAGAAGGTTCCTGTAGAGTACTACAGATATGTAGGGTGTTTAAACACTTCCCTATGTATAACCGACCCCCCGGACTCCAGAATTTCTAGTCTAGGTGAAATCCCCACACTTAGCAAACTCCTAGGGTTTAGTTGAGATCTTTTTTTCCCTTTCCTATTCGTAGGACAAATAAGAAAGTTCGTGTGATATCGTAGGAAGAACTGAAATAAAATTCATCCCACCACGGGCGCACTCTCCTTCCAAATTTCGCGTGAAGGGTTTAGCGTGTCGTCCTCCCAAGTGAAACGGGGAGGTAAAAGAAAACGACACCACATAAAAATGGCGACTCTGCTGGGGATATAAGTGTTAAAAACCTTGGTTTTTCATCCAAACCAATGGTTGACCTGTTGCTGGTCCAGCCCCAATGAGGAATTAGGGATGCCAAATTCCCCCTCAAACAAGAGAGGTCCTGCCTAACCTCTGTGTCATATCATGTGTTTGCTGCATTTATATTTGTTTATTTTGTTTTTTCTGTATCGGGAAAGGGCTTGATTCCCCCTTGTGGTGAGAAATCCTATACCCGGATTTGAGCGCAACATAAGATAGGATGGAGGATGTCTTCCCGGTGAAGGCCCTCTAATCTTGGTTTCCAAGTCTACTCTTATGATTTGCCTGGCTGGTTGTGATTAACTGCGCCACTGCATTCCGAGACTGATTTGTACCAGGAGGACCTAGAAACACATTAACCCCACTTAAAGCCTTTTTAGGACGTAGAGCGGTGATTACGGAAGTAATTGTCACGCAGATACTACACTCGGAGAAAACTCTCTTATAGATACCAATCAACGTATCTTTAAGGTTGAGCAAAAACTCTGAGACCCTTAGAACCCGTTCTACAGGTACAAAAATCCTTAACCTTAGTTTACCATTGGGGCGGGGATTGCGTTTGGACTTCATGACCACTATACCCTTCAACGCCATGTTTGTTTAAAATTCTTGTGTGTGCATTCATGCATTCATGCATCATTCATTAATAAACAACTAAAAACAAAAAGAGTCTTTTTCGAGTCGTTTTTCAAGGAAACTAAATAACGAACGTTTTGAACTTCATAGAAAGAGAGAAACGGAGAAAGGACTTAAGGATCTATACCATGGATTATGGGAGAAAGAGAGCTAGGAAATACACCTTCAAGATTCCCCAGGTCGAGGAACTGGGAAAGCTCGGAAAACTGGTGGTCAACCCCCAGGCTTTCAAGGAGAAGTATGGAAAACTTCTGCCTTTGCTCAATACCAACATTGTGGATGGGATTCTTCCCACCTTGGTACAGTTTTACGATCCAACGTATCACTGCTTCACCTTTCCAGATTATCAGCTCATACCTACGTTGGAGGAGTACTCTCATTTGATTAGAATACCCGTGTACGTGCAAGACCCGTACTCCGGTTTGGAAAAGAATCCTGACGACATTATCATTGCTGCAACTACTCCTTTGAACGTAGTCGACATCAGAACTCATATGGTGAGTAGGGGAGGAATTCAAGGATTGCCCTCCAAATTCCTGTTTGATCAAGCTCGGTACTTCGTCAGCATCCAAGATATGAGCGCTTTTGAGGAAGTCTTGGCTTTGCTTATCTACGGATTGTTTTTGTTCCCTAACATTAACGATTTCGTCGACATCAACGCAATTAAGATCTTCTTAATTGGAAATCCAGTTCCAACCTTGCTTGCGGATGCCTATCACTCTGTGCATTCAAGAAACCTGCAGCGAGGAGGATTAATCACATGCTGCGTACCGTTGTTATACGAATGGTTCGTTTCGCACCTGCCAAAGTCTAGCACTTTCTGGAACATGAGGGATGGCCTTTACTGGTCACAGAAAATCATGTCTCTCACTCATACAGACATTGATTGGTGTAGTCCTGACAACGACGAAACCAAGATCATCTTCAGTTGCGGAAGTTTTCCCAACGTACCCCTTATTGGAACTAAGGGAGGAATCAGTTACAATCCAGCTTTAGCCCGTCGTCAATACGGCTATCCTATGAAAAACATTCCAAGTAACATCCAATTGGAAGGTCTGTTCTTTAAGAACATCGACGATCATGGCAGCATGCTGAAGAAGGAAATTGTCCAAGCCTGGCGTCTTGTTCACAGCAAAGGGAGAAGATTGTTAGGAAAACATCTTTGCATCTCCCTGGATCCTTACCTTCAATGGGTACGCGTCAGAGCATTCAAGCTCAGGATGCCATATCAACATCAAGAACCTATTCCCCTAAGGGAACCAATTTACCTTTTCTCCACCGATGTTGAAAAACTGCAAGTGGCATTAAACAAGGTATGCCAAGAAAGGAATGCTTGGAGGAACAAGTATCGAATTGTCAACACGGAAAATGTTGAAATTCAAAACATCCTAAGAAGGAAGGATGAGTTACTTGAAATACTCGATCGACAAGTGACACAAACGTCACTTTCTCATCATATCCCTCCTGCTTCCTGGATCATCGATCAGCTCACGTCAGAGAACGCTCAGCTCAAGAAACAGAAGAAGATGTTAGAACGTGAAGTCGGCTCATCATCAAAGTTTTAGAGTCCTTTCTCTCAGTTTCTCTGTATTTCTTTTTCAAAGTGTGTAAAAAACGGCGTTTTTCGCTTAATTAATAAAAGTGTGATGTTTCATAACGTAA